>NC_065539.1:17760000-18430833 GCF_932294415.1 Quercus robur | reverse complement strand
AAAGCCCCAGCAAAAAAATAAAGAAGAAAGGGGGAAAAAGCAACAAAAAAAAAAATCTCATCTTTTCTCTCTCTCATGGCTTCTAGGAAGTCCAAATCTCCAAAATCAAGGACCACCGCTATTTGATCTACAAAATCTCTTCAAACCCACATGTGAATCTTTTCAAAATCTCCAAAATCAAGAGCCACTTTCACTTCTTCACTTGCATCTTCACCTTCTCATCCCTTACCTTCTCCTCCTCAATCCTTACCTTCTTCTTCTTACCCTTCACCCACCGGCTTTTTTACCCTTTGTTGGCTTCAATTTGGTTTAGATTGAGGGTAAGAAGTTGGAGAGATCTAATTCCATGGGGTTCTACAGTTCTACCTTCTACGTTTTCTCACAGAATGGAGGAATAAAAGAGAAAAACAAAAACAAATACTATTTTATTGTTGTTTGTTTGGGTTTTTAAATTGGACAGATTTCAAAATTTTAAGTGAGGAACCTAAGGTACTATATTTAAGATATTGTACCTAAGTTTTGCCATTTATAAAAATATCTATCTTATATGATAATTGAATGTAAAATGCATTATGTTTCTTTTAAAAAAGAAATCATAAATTTTCAAATAACAAAATTTAAATTTTAAATAACTTTCAAGTAACAAATATTAATAGCTTAATTTAGAAAATCCAATATATTATATCAATTATATTTTGTTAGAAAATAATCATATCATTTAAAGAATGATTTGAGACTATAAGTCTCATTTACTATTTTTATTTTTCATTAAATAAATAACAAATATTCAAAATTTTCCATGCATTGTATGAGTCTGTGGCTAGTTCTTATAATTCTCCAACATATTAGAGTCTCTCAATTAGTGTCATGAAATTTGAGATTGAAATATTGGGTGAAGTACTAGTCTTTATACATAAACTACTTAAGAATTAATGTCATAAGGACGAATTTACTCTTATTTAGGATGTATAAACTCCAAAGATTGTGTATCCCACGGGCAGATACAGAGGGTAAAAAAAAATGTTTCCCATTATCATCTAGAATTTGATGGTTGATATCTCAAGCTTCTAATTAAAACTTTTGCAAAAATATTATTTATCTAAAACAAAATTTTCGAAATTATAATATAGCTTCTAAACAGATATATTATCCATGCTCAAACAATTTTTATTTAATTACTTACAAGGAAATCTCTCACTGCTCATGTTATTGGGATATCATAACATAATTAACTCTGGGATGGTCTCTAGCTCAGCTATGAAAGCAACAAATCTTAAATTAGCTCAGCTGGTGTCAAAAATCCCCATGGCAATTAACTAGTGTAACTTGTCGTCCACTAGATATTTTTTATAGATGAGAAGGATACCGACTTCTTGGTTGTGGTCACTGTAAGATGAGTGATGCCCCGACAAGAAAAACGAAGTAAAACAATTGCTTTTCAAAGCCACTTTGTAAAAAGTCATCTATGTAATATTCCAAATAAGACTTCATGCTCTCACATTTTTTTTCCCATGTTTTGAAAAGAAATTTAGGCCTATTTTTCTAAGTTCTCATAGAATGATGATAACAGAGTAATCTAATTGTCACCTTTTTCGTCACTATCTAATTTCTTATCTTTCACTGTCTCACACTCATGTTCTTGATCACTTTGCTTTTCTTCATCTCCTCCTTGATCTGCTATTTCGTTCTTTTTGGCCTTAGCTTCCTCATTTTCTATCCTTTTCAGTTTGAGGAATTCGATCAATCCCCTAAGAACAATGTCAGGCTCGTCGTGCTTAATCAGTTGCTCTGCTACTTCAGCTGGGGTTACTTGGGTGGTTCCAATAGCCTCCTCAATCTCTCCAAACAGTGCATGCTCTTTAATCCCAAGATAATTAGCAGCAAGAACTGTAAATCCATATGGGGTGCAATAGGACATGTGAATGTGGACATCCATGCGTCCTGGGCGCAACAATGCCGAGTCTAGCTTGTCCTTGTGGTTGGTGGTAAAAATGATAATCCGCTCATCGCCACAACTCGACCAAAGCCCATCAATGAAATTGAGCAGGCCAGACAATGTCACCTATCACAATAGAATATTTTATTCAGAAGAACAATGATATACATTCACAAAATAATTCACAATTGCCAAGATGATAAGTTGTAAACAAAGACAAAGTCAAGACTTGGAGTTAGAGGGGCTAAGAGGGACAATGCTCACAAAATAAAATTGATTGACAGGACTAAATTTTTTATAATTTTGCTATTGGGATTTTGTTGTTGGGCTATTTGTTGTTGGGCTTTTTAATTTTATTTTAGGATTTTAGATTCATAAATTATTTAATGACCTTTGAGAAGGATAATGATATCGTTAAGGGTGAGTCAAGTGTAATTTTATTGAACCAAATTACTAAAATTAATACTTGTATAAATACATACTAATTCTTTTTTCAAAATTTGGGGGGATGACCCTCAAGTCTAAAAAGTGGCTCCATCCCTAATTATGAATAGTGCTAATGTCAAATTTCAAAGAGTAAAATAGTCATTATGAAAGAAAGACATTAGATAATCTAGTCATTCAAGGAGGTAATTCTTAGGTAATCTTGCAGCAGTAGTTCGGGCTCTTATATAGGAGGTGCCTACCTCTATACGAGAGCTTGAAGCACTACATCAAGACACCTAAGAGCACTAGCATTGGGGGGTGTAAACACCCCCCAATTGCTATTTTACAACCCAAGACAGCAAAAACTCACTCCATCTGGGTTTGTATACTTAAAAAAATTGCAACCTATGAATAGTAAGGTTGCATATATGTAACCTTACTATTCATAGGTTGTAAAGAAAAAAAAAATTTAATCTTGTGATTGTGTGTGAAGAGAAAAATATAGTGGGACGAAAGAGAGAGAGAAAATATTTTTTATTATTTTATTAGGTAGTTTATATTATTTTATTGGGTTGTATGTAAAAATAAAATCTGAGGTGTAGAGTGAATTGTAAAATAAGTTAGTAAAATAGATAAAATAATGTTTAAAGATGCAAAATAGGATTTTTTTTTTTTTTTTTTTTTTTTTTTTTTTTTTAACATTCCCAGATGCTCTTAAGTATTTTTATCATTCAAAGTTGAAAAGAGACATATCCTAAATGAAAAGAGTTCTTGTAATTGAAAAAGTCATATCTACGAGGCGAGAAGTTATTGGGCTTTTGCTTGCATGCTTAGGCTGATGATGTCGATAAAACAAACAGAATATTCATATAAAAAAGAAAGTATGCTAAACAAACGAAATGTGATTGGTTATAGCAACATGTGTACAATGAAATAAACAAATAGAGTAATATAATCAAGGTTTAAATTCAATTATAAAATTTTAATGTATTCCACTTAAAGTATTGTGCCTATATAAGTCTTAGACATATCATGATTCATGAAGCATGATCAATGCCTATAAAGCATTGATTATACTTCATGAAATGCGTTTTGTAAGATAAAATACTGTAAGTTTAAGCAAACAACCAAATTCAATATATAAATGTGTTTGGTATAGATTTATTTTACTTTTCTTAAAATAGAGTAAAAATATAATTATTTTTAAAAATGATTTTAAAAACCTATACATAAAAATAATATATGTAAAAAAACTTGTAACAAAACATCTCACACTAAAAAAAAAATATTTTCAGTGAAGGCACAAAATCTTCTCATTCATTTGGGCCCAAAAACTAAATTAAAAAATATATATATAAAATATAAAAACTTCACTACCAGTCTGATGACGTGACAAGATCACAGGAATCCCTACGCAATAATTAAGAGTAAACTAAGACAATGGGCCTGAGTACTGAGTGGCGCCTTCAGCCCAGTTAACCCTACAGTGAATAAATAAATAATGCACATTTTCCATTCCCTATAAACAAAAAGTCAAAAATGTCTCTCTCACTTTATGCAACAACCAGACACTGCGATTTACAGAGCCTTTTTTTTGGGCTCAAGTCGCTAGTGAGGTCAGAGAGCCCGTTGTCCACATCTATACCATAACCCCACCAACTAGGCAACTACAACTCTACAATTAAATTCTTTTTTTTTTTTTTCAATCCCATATTTTATTTTGAAAGGCAATTATTATATGGACAGGCAATATCTGTTTGGTTTTTTTAACTATTTTCCTGCATACATATGCGTTTTGATTGGTGAATCAACAAAGATAGATGCTAAGAGAATGAAATTGAGTTTGTTTTTGTTATTAGGGCCAAACCTCCAATAGGACTTCATAGCAACACATTAGACTCCCCTGAGAGTGACAAAGAAAGAAATAATACCACACAGATTTCTAGAGCTTTTAAAGGGGAAACAACCACCCAAAATTATCAATTTGAGGAGAAGCTTCAATTATACAACTTTTTATTACTTTGTAAAATCATTGAATGTTGATTTAGGATTAAGATTAACATTCCTAGATAGCCTCTCTTTTCCACAAACTTTTTAAAGGCTTTTAGATTAGGGTCTGTTTGGATAGAACTTATTTTGCTGAAACTGAAAACTGAAAACACTGTAACAAAATAATTTTTAAATGTGTGAATAGTATCGTGGGACCCATTTTTAATGAAAAAGTTGTTGAAAAATGTAATTTGTGGGTCCGTGAACAGTGCATTCGTGCACTGTTCACTACGGAAAGTCAACATTTGCGGTTACTGTTCAATGAACAGTAACCACAATACACCAAAACGCGTGAAAAAAAAAAAAAAAAAAAAAAAGAAGAACAAAAACGCAGGAACAAAACGCAACGCAGCTTATAAGTGAACCCAAACACACACTAAGACAAAATATTCATTTTAGGCCAAAATATACTATTAATCCCCAAATTTTAGTCAATCAGTCATTTTGGTTTCTAAAATTTAAAGTGAATTCTTTTAGTCCTTTGTAATAACACATAATCACTCCATTAGACACATCAAAGCTAAAAAAAGACCACTTTATATATGTTTGGAATTAAAATCAATCACTTCAAGTTTGTTGAAAAAACTAAAAACAATCACTTCAAACTATACATCTTGCCAATTATTTAGTATGTCATCACAAATTAAAACACAAAAAGAAAGGAAGTCAACCATACTAGAAACCTAACCTGTCTCTGTTGGGAGTGGCGTGACGAAGAGTCTGTTTCTGCCGATCGGTCCTGAAACTCAATGGTACAATCAATATCCTCCACCACCAAAATGGACTTGTTGGCCATTGCAATGAGCAACCTCCTAAGCTCCGAGTTGACCTGAATCTCCGTAAGCTCCAAATCATAGACATCAAAATTCAAGTAATTCGCCATTGCAGCAATCAAGCTAGATTTCCCAGTACCCGGAGGACCATACAACAAGTACCCTCTCTTCCAAGCCTTCCCAACCTTCCTATAGTACTCCTTCCTCTTCACAAACCTTTCAAGATCTTTGAGAATAAAGTTCTTGATCTCTAAGTCCATGGCAACCGTGTCAAATGTTGCTGGGTGATCAAGGTTCGTAGAGGTCCACACGTCTGCTAGATTACCGTACATGCTATCAGGGCTAACAGTGAAGATCTTCAATGACTTGATTTCTTGTTTCTTGGACTTTGCTTCTTGTACAATGTAGGGTAGGTAATGAGTCAAAACCATGTCTTTGTGTTTCTTGTGGAAAGTAAGCTCGAAAGATCGGACCTCAGAGCGTAGTGTGGAATTGAGATCACGAGGGTTGTGAAAGCTTCTTGACTCAACTTGGCGACAGACTAAAACCCAATTGAGCTTAACCCCATTAAAGATATCCATCACTTCTTCATTGCGTTCCATGGCGATTGTAAAGTCCTTTTCTTTATCGGACTTGCACACCTTGAGTCTTTGTGTGTTGGGTGAGATTTTGCCACCCAAGTAGATCTCTGCAGCCTCGTAGATTTGGTTGTTGACGAGACCATCAAACTCGTCGATAACCATGGTGATCTGGGACGAGAAGCGATTGAAGAAGCTTCTGATGCCAGAGAAAAGCAAGCCTTGGAATTCATGGGGCAAGAAATCTTGGGCTATTGATCGAAAAAGCATAGCAGTGGCAGCCACAGAAGCTGCGGCTGAGAGAACAGTCTTTGCTGTGGCCAATTTGGTTTCTACAGAAGATGAGGCCTCCATTTTTGTTTTGTTTGTGTTTTTCCAATTAGCCCTCAAAGTTTTAGGCCTTGAGAAATATTGGTTTTGACTTTAATTTGATCTTGATGATCTTGTGCTTGTTTTTGTCTAGTGAGAGTGTCTAGTTTATTGTTTTTCTTTCCTAGGATAAATGTAAAAGAAAGATTGGACTAATGCAGAGAAAATTATGGGGCCAATGGCAATGGGGTTGTTGAATCCAACGCAACATTCCAAAATATAGAGAAGCCATTGTTTGATTTGTCCTTCCGTCGGGATTAGGTAGCCAGCGTTCTTTTTCTTTTGTTTGTTATTTTCTCTCCAAAATTTGTTGACTGTGTAGACTTTGAAATCTTCGTCAAGAAATGAGATTGAGATCTCTTGGGCTTACGAGGATCACAAACTTGTCTACCCTTGGTCTATGACTTAACTTCTAAGTCAATAATTTTGAATCTAAGACCTAGATGACCAAAAGCTATTGGAAAATTACGGGTTGTCTATATTCATGGGATGGAAAATCAAAAACCAAGAAACCTGATCAATAAAATAAAATATAGAATCCATGCTGCACGGGCTTTTTGATTTTTTTCTTGATTTTTAATAGGAGTTGCACGGGCTTTCTGATCCAAACCTTCAAGCTTGTTGGATTAGGATAGACTAGCCAAAGCAACACCATCATCTTGGATGGTCACAAATATTAATGTATACAATATGAAAGACGCTATGTATGATAGAATGAGTGATGTATAAAAAAAAGTGTGTGAGAATTGATCTCAGGCCTCTCAAGTTGAGGCCAAAATATAAGAAAAAGGGATTGTGTAGATTCCAAACAATAGATTTGTTTAATTTTATGTTCATTTCTTTTAGACTAGAATGTGTCGTTTGATAACAATATTCATGCTCTAGGAAAACTAAACTAGTATTGCATTTTTCTTAAAGACAAAAGGTTTTGCTTACTTGCAGTGCCATTGAACACCGACGTGGAAATTAAAAGTAGAGTTGTAAATGAGCCAAGTTAAGCCAAGCTGAGTATTAAAAATTCAAACTTGTTCATTTAATTTTTTATTTCAACATAAGTTGAGTTCGAGCTCATCACTAAACAAAATTTTATGTTCAAGCTTGACTCATATTCTTGTCGATCAATCTCTAACTTGTTCATGGGCTACTTGATTAACTTATTCTTTCATTATATAATGTGAAATTATGGCTAAATTATTTTACCTCTTCATAGTTCTATTAATTTTTACTATGAATAAATTGTTTATATCATCAATAAGCTATTAATAATGATTTAATATCATATGAACATATTGACAGACTTATACAATCTAATTTTAAGTTATATAAATATATTTTTAGACAAATATACATATATAAATATAATATTATATATAATTAAATCGAGCCATCATGTTCACGAGTTTATTCACGAGTACATTATTATATTTAAGTTTGACTCATTTAATAATCGAGTCTAAACTTAGCTTCTTTCCTAATTAAACCAACATCTTTTTCAAGCGGAATTTGAGCTATACATAAACAGTTTGTTCTTGATTGGAAGTTAATTTATTATTCAGATATACTGACTTCTGATCAATTAATGTGGGCCCATTCTTGTGAACGGGCTTTCATATGGCCTATTTGCGAGTGGACTTTTGGTCAATGCATAGGAAGTCCAAGTCCCAATTCCACACCTACGTGCATAATAAGCAACTTATTCAATGGGTCAATTTTCGGCTAACAGGCTTGTGCAGCGAAGTTTCGCACATCCCCACCAAATTATTGTCAGGGTCTTTTGCTGGAATCCATGTCATATTTTGGATTAATTATCTTGTTTAGCAATTACATAAAAATCTTCTCTCACGAGGGTGGAGTGCACAAGCTTAAGACTCATTCAACTTGGTTGTCTACAATATTTTTTTGTACAATAGGGGGCAAAAACTATGGAGCGAGTGTATAAAATACTTTCTCAATTTTGGGGTCTTATTTCTGATAAGAGGCTTTGAGACTTGATGAGTAAGAAAGATAAATATATAATAGTCATCTATATTGAATGAATAATTGATGACGATATTCAATACTCACTTTAAATGTGTGGTAGTTGATATAAGAAAAATAATCGACTAATCATTATCCTCCATGGATGATGCTTATAAAGCACCGAGCATTGTTACCCTAATAAAGACATGCCACAATCAATTCCCTAAAGCAGGTTAGCATGAAGAGAAGTATAAAACCTGCCTTACACCTACAAAATAAGGCATGCAATATCAACAGAAAAATATTCTTCTTATTCTAAAAGCCAAATCACTAACTAGATTGTCAAAGGCTCCCCCACGTGAGCACACTTTGGTGGCTACTTCGATTAATTTCTTCTTTTTGCAGTTCTTAAAAGGTTCTTTAAAACTCAGAATTGGACGAATAACTTAACTGATGATTCCTTACAGAATCCTAATATAATTATTGGTCGGGGGGCGGGGTGGGGGGATAGGTTAACTTAGGCATAGCCTAGGCCTAAAGCCACCACTATTGACAATAAAAGCCACCACTATTGACAATAATGTAGAAAAGGAAATTAACAATATGGGAAAAATAAATACTCCTTTTTACTTTGTGAAGATAGATTATAGAGCATTAAACATCATGATGGATGTCACTCATAGGTGATTCAATGATGTTGAAATAGTCCGTACAACCTTCAACAGGTGTGAGTTGTTCGTTCGTTACTGACTTATTGTTATGAAGTGCCCAACAACACTAAGATTGGTTGCAGAATATTTTGATGGTATCAAATATATCCATGTAGAAGATGCACAATGGTGATTTTTCTTTTTTAACTTATTAAAAAAAATGGTGATTAGTTAAACCTATGCATAAAGCATAGCACAAGGCAGAAGAAAAACTAAACAGATCTGCTCAAGCATAGCAACAATGCCAGAAATATGTATATCGTAAAGTCGGATTTAGATCCTTTAGATTTCCTAGTATACTCTACCAAATAAATTTCCTTAAATTTTAACCATTTTTTAATGATTTAATAGTTTGGATTTTGTCATGTACATTCCACTAACAATAAATTTTTTTTTTTTTTTGAGAATGCACTGACAATAATCTTAATTGTTTTGTTTGCAACATTATTTTATTATTTTAAGAGTACTATTAGTAGAATGTTGATATGGCAAAATCCAAGCTCTTAAATTATAAAAGAGTGGTTAAGATTTAAGGAAATTTATTGGTAAAGTACCCTAGGAAATATAGAAGATTTGAATACGGTGAAATCAAGGTAATATGCTCAAATTTCAAAATAACATGTTCAACAAAATTTAGATTATGGGATCAAAAACCTAAGATAATAGCAAAGTCAAGATGGTGTATTTAGCTAAGTCCAGATGATTTGTTAAATAAGATTAAGGGCATGATTGGTACACCAGTTGAAGATTACAATAAAAATAGTAATATTTTATTAATATGAATAAGAGATGTTGTAATGTAATAATTATTCATATTTATATGTTTATTATAAAATTAATTGTTATCTATGGAAAGTTCTTAAAAGATTACGCATATGGAAAGCCTATATTTTTGAAAATATATTAATTTCAAAAGTTGTTACAGCTACTAAGCAAAAGCTTTATTGTCATTTTAAGGACTAATTATTCCTCAATTTATGGAATAGCTATTCTTAAGTAATAATTATTCCCAATGATGCAACTAAATAACTAAATAGTTGTTACATATTAATAATTATTCCATTACAAAATCTATTACGGCATACCAAACATGTCTTAAGATAAAAGTATCTAGCCAAACAAGTGTTTCACTAGTGAAGGTGTAACAAGGCTTATAACAGTTTAACCATGACAACGTGAAAGTATTTAGCAAAGCTTAAATTATGGAATCCAGTGAAATTAATTTTTAAATTATGAGTCTGTTTCTCAAAAAAATTCTATAGAGTCTGGTAAGTCGACATCATAAAAAAGATATTAAAATACATTCAATAAAAGTATGTAAATGATTTCAACAAGCTTAAAAACATGTTCGACAAACCAATACTGAAAAGTGAAAAGTCCAAAAGTGCCAAGCTACCAACTGGGTTTAGCCAAGGTGTCGTGCCATCATCTCTCCGAGGTGACACATCGGCACAACGCTCATCAGCATCACTAATTAATATTTAAAGAAAAAAAAAAACAAATTATTTCTAAGGTAAAAAAAAAAAAAAAAAAATATATATATATATATATATATACACACACACAAACATGGAGACAACTTTTGCCACAATTTTGACATTGTTAATTATGAGTGGTGAAGAAAACTTGATGAGTTCATGTAGTGAAAGTAATTAACCTTAATTTATAGTTAGCCACGTTAAAGTTGTGGCACAAAAGTTGTAATCTATATCTATATAATACTAAAAGCTGAAGTGTAGCATTTAATATTACTATGCTCACATCGAGTCATGTCAGTAGTCATGTCATTCTCATCTTATTTTCTAAATTTGTCCTATAATTTTAAAATACTAATAAAATTAAAATAATTTTTAGCCTATTTCCACCATAAAGCCCACTTCTTATAAATTTAATTCCAGTAGCCTAGTTCATATAAATTTAATTCCACCATAAAGCCCAAACCCAAGCATTTTCAACCAAAAAACCCTTTGAAAATCACAATTACAACTTTCTGTATTTCCTTCCCTTTTGTTGCACAATTTAAAATTCCAGTCTTCCCACGTTCTGTTTCACCGTGTCAGATTTGGTTCCCTCCCCTTCCCCACCTTTTAATGGCAGCTTCTCTATCTTCCTTCCTCCTTTCCTCACAGTATATAAATAAATACTAACAGAAACTGAATGATTTAGTTGAGGTATCACTAAATCCCAATTTGTTTTATGCTCTATTCTTTTGCTTGATGTTTTTTATTCCCTTTTTACATTTTGTTATTGCCTCTTTCATGCTGTGGTGGTGATAGTTTTCAATTGGAGCTCTACCTCTTTATGGTCTGTTCATCTTGAGTCTTTGGAATGAGTCTGAATTTTTTATTGCTTGGTTTTTTAATTGTATTGCCGAAGAAGGTTGCCCGGCAGCTTTGCAGCTCCCATAGTTTTTCCACATCATCAATATTTTATTTTTATTTTTTAATCTTTTATTTTTAAAAGCCAAATTTAGATTTACACTATATGCAGAATGTATCCCGTCTCTCATTCGAAATTTATCTAAAATGAAGATCCCACTACTTTAATTGTTGATTGTTTTGGTGATCTCTCAACGGTGAAGACCAAAAAATTAAACTATTTCTGTGGCTTCCACATTTGCTTCTCATCAAGAAGGTACCAATAAAATAAGACTAATAGCATTCTTTTACTTTGATTTTGTGCTAAAGTTTGAGTTTCAATAATTTCATTCACTCAAATTCTCTTCTTTGCATCCAAATTTTACATGGGTCATTATCAAAGTTATGGCCCTCATATATTGTGGATATGGATGTATTAGGTAGTGGGGTCGTGGGTGTAGTATTGAAGAGCCTTTCAGCCTCAGGATCTTAAGCAACTTGGAGACAACAATCCTACAACTTTTGCTTTAATGTTCTTTACTTTCATGTGTTTAAGTTCTTTTTTTGCTATCTAGATTGTTTTTAGCAAATTTGGTTTAGCTTAGCTTAATTTCCTGTTTAATTGTATTTTTATAATTTTTTAGGTATGTGTAAATGAAGATTTTTTATTATTATAAGTAATTGAGTTTATTAAATCTGAAAAAAAAAAAAAAAAAAAAAAAAAGGTTTAGGAAAACAAAAAGAGAAAGCTATTAATTCAAAAAAAAAAAAAAAATCTCTTTAGTATTATTTTATATACTTGCCCTTGGTTTTGTTGTATTGTAAAAGAATTCTGTTACCATTAATTTTTTTCTCTTTTCTTATTTGTTTAATAACAGGCATACGTTGATTTTGAAATATTAGAGAATGAGTTTGAAAGGACCAAAGAGCTTTATGAAAGACTTTTGGATGGATTAAAGCACCTGAAGGTATGGATAAGCTATACAAAGTTAGAATATAGTGTTTAAACTTCAGAATTGTTTCGTACGGTTTTTATTTTGTTGGGTTTTATAGTTTATGTTGCTTGCTTGGGTGGTGTTATTTGATTATTATTCTTTGTTAAGAAAAAAAGGTTGACAAGCTGATTACAATTTGGTATTTTTGATGCTATTTTGTTTTTTTTGTTAGCATTTGGACCCACAATAAATATATCAGCTAAGTAGTTGACCAAATGGCCAAATCACTAATACACTAGCACTAGACTAGGTGTAGAACAGCAACTTGTGAATAGTGCAGCAACATAGCAACAATGAAACCACACATGATCGGTTCTATAACACACCAAAAATAGCTTTTATATGCATTTAAAAAGATTCTACAAACAACCGTTTTAGGACAGTAAAACACATCAAATTCTACTAAGGGCCTACATTTTATTGCTGTCATGATTTTTTATGTTACCAAATGTGAGGCTTAGGGTCTAAATTTGGTGAATTATTTTATTAGTTACAATTGTTTTCATATTAGCCTGCTTTACTTTTTGCACAAATTATTTTATTTATGGATATGCTTATTTACCTATATTGATTTCAAGAGGTGGCACTGACAAACTATTACTTGCTAATTGGAAGAGTCTAGAGCATGATCCTATTTTGTCAGTATTTTTTGTTTTTAAGCAGCGTTTGGATTTAGATGAAACCAGCACGTTTTGTGTTTGCATTTTTTTTTTTTTTTTACCAGAAGCACGTGAACACAAACCTGCCAATGGGTTCCATGCATTGTACACGGGACCCATTACCACTTTGAACATCCACACATTGCACTGGAATAGTACTGTTCAGTGGGTCCCGTGCACTGTTCACGAGACTCACAAATCTCTTTTTTCAACAACTTTTTCATTAAAAATGGGTCCCATGATACTATTCACACATTTAAAAATTATTTTTCTACAGTATTTTTAGTTTTCAGCAAAATAAGCTGTATCCAAACGGACCCTTAAAATGTTTAATTTTTTTTTTTTGAATATTTGAAAATGAACCAAATGCTACCATTTTAAATCAGGGTTTCTTAGATTTTTTTTTTTTTTTTTTTTTTTAATTTTTTTTTACATTATTCTATTTCTCCCACCCCACCTTGCTCTATTACCCTCCCTAGTCCTAGAAGAACTCGAAAAAAATCATGTTAATCATTTTGGCGCTTTTGGCGCTTTTGCAGGAAAAACACGTGGCATTAGATTAAAGCATGGACCACTTCCTCCAGGGCTTCAGGCACGTACAAGTGTGCATTGCTAGCAAAAAAAAATTAAAAATTAAAAAAATAAATAAAAATTGGTACATTGAGCATTGCATCTGCTAAGACTGCCATGCCCATGATCATGACTGGCCACACCACTCCAAGCTGTCCTTTTAGCCCTCGTTTAAATGTAGCTATCGTCTTACGTGATCACCCTTGTAAGTTGTAACCAAGTGCGACCCCAGTTGCACCTTAATGGACTCGTCTTTTCCAAATATGATTCTATCACGTTCTACTCATTACAAAATCCTTAATCCAATATAAATGGGTCCTTCAATTTTTACGGGAATCTTTTCATCAGAATAATGTTATATCCACAACATTTTCACAATCATTTCTAACAAATTTTAAGGTGACAAACATTCACTAGTTTTAATATGGGTGGATTACTGACATTACTTTTTCATCAACCAACTACAATTTGTCAGTTGTCACCTAGGCTTTATTGTTAAATTGTTTCTGAAATGTTGACATGTTGTGGAGGAATTTCTCTTCCACTAAACCCAACATTTTCCAATTATTCTCAACTGCAGTAATCAAGTATATATCTCAGGCTTATTTCATTCATTGTATACGCGTGATGTGCAACATGAGAGCTCAGTCTCCATCTCTAGTAACCGTTCAAAATTAAAATGGCACAACCATAATGTACAATTTTATGTATTGGAGCTTTCTAGCACCTAAAGCATGCATTTCACTATCTCAGCATCACTAAAGCATCATCTTCACCTCCTTGTCGTCAAACATATAAAACAAATGAAATTTAATCTTAATCCACTAGTTTATTCGCAGAAATAATATAATTTGAACTCGTACTTAATTCCCCTTTAAAACAATGGTCTATAGTGGATAACGTGGCATTAAAATTGTCTTTTACCAGCATGAATCTTCGAAACTTTGTGTCAAGCATCCCTCCTAAGATGCTCCACAATTTTATAGTGCAATGTCTAGATAGAGCATCCTGTCTCATTCAAATGTTATGTATTTCGTTACTATAAAAAAAAAAATAAACATGCACCACCTCTTATAACCATATATAATTCACAAGTTTAGGATCTTCTCTTTCTTCAATTAGTAGATTGCTTTCAAGAAGAAGGGGGAGAAAAAACCACCGATGTTCAATTTGTCCAAGAAAATGCTACTTTCTCTAGCACCGAACCACTATGACATTAATTTTGTTGCAGTGTTTTCTGTAGTATTTATTTTTCTAGTGTCAAAAGCTTGGAGAAGAGTCACAAGTGGAAAAAATGACATCCCTGGCCGGCTGGGGTTGCCTTATCTTGGTGAAACCATTTCTTTTCTTTCAGCCACTAATAGTACAAAAGGATGCTACGATTTTGTTAGACTCCGACGACTATGGTCAGTGATTCTCTTCCATGTTTATCAATATTGATTCAACATAGACATAGTATATGAAGAGAATCAATCCTCCAAATATTTCTTTCTCATTAATAATGAGATTTTTTTTTTTTGTTGTTGAATATTTCTACTTCTATTATGGTTGACCTTTGGGATGCTAGTACACCATAATCGAGGATGTTTGAGTCTATAAATTCATTTTAAAAAAAAACTGGCAGAATCAATCTTTGATATTACTTGATAAGATTCAACCTCATTAAAGTTTCAAAGTTCTGAGTGAAAATGAATTGATCAGGGTAAACAATATTCATGGATAATAATCAAATTAAAGTTTGTGGCAGATATTAATATGTTATAGATCAAGATTAAGCTCTATATGTTTCTTGGTCCTCTATGTACTTCTAGCCCTCATTCAAATGGCCTTTGTAGATTGCTATATCCCTTATTAAAATGATTGTTGTGGTAATGTAGGTACGGGAAGTGGTTCAAGACAAGGATGTTCGGCAAGATCCATGTGTTTGTTCCAAATCCAGAGGGTGCAAGAATGGTATTTGCTAACGATTTTGTACACTTCAACAAGGGGTATGTGAAATCAATGGCAGATGCGGTTGGAAGAAAGAGCTTGCTTTGTGTGCCACATGAAAGTCACAAAAGGATTAGGGGTCTTCTATCTGATCCTTTCTCCATGAACTCTTTGTCTAAGTTTGTCAAGAAATTCGACAAAATGCTATGCGAAAGGCTGAAGAACTTAGAAGAAGGTGGGAAAAGCTTTGTGGTGCTTGAGTTCAGTATGAAGGTAAGAACACAATTGTTAAACTTGAATTGGTGAGTTTTTGTTGTTATATAACACTAAAAATATGCTAATTAAGCTAAAGTATGTAAACTGACATGAAAATCAAGAAAAGAAACTAAGTTGCATTCAGTCATGAATGATTATAGGAAATCTAGCCTGCCAAATAAAATAGCGGTTACAACTTAGAAGTAATTGTACAGTGTCTAACCTTTTGACAATGTCTAATGTACAGTTAACATTTGATGCAATGTGCAACATGCTAATGAGCATAACAGAGGAATCCCTGTTACGAGATATCGAAAGAGACTGTACCTCTGTTTCCAATGCCATGTTATCCATTCCCTTCATGATTCCAGGCACCAGATATTACAAAGGCATCAAGGTAAGATGGACAACCCTAGAGAGATACACAAGAACCAGGATTATTAAGTATCCTCTTGGAATGCTATTGCAAACAAAATCATTAAAACCATTAAAAATAAATAAATAAATAAAATTATAAAAAAATAAAAATAAAAATAAAAAAAATAAACACTCCAAAATGAGCACCTTGTAATAGTGAACCAACGATACTTCTTAATCTTCAACTTTAAATTTTCTGATACTAACAGAATTTGTCAAAGCAGGCACGTGAAAGGCTCATGGAAACCTTTAGAGAGATAATTAGTAGACGAAGGAGTGGAAAGGAGTCTCCAGAAGACTTCCTACAGTCCATGTTACAGAGAGACTCATATCCTTCTTCTGAAAAGCTTGATGACTCAGAGATTATGGATAACCTATTGACATTGATAGTTGCAGGACAGACCACTACTGCAGCTGCAATGATGTGGAGTGTCAAGTTTCTTGATGAGAACAGAGAAGCACAGGACAAACTTAGGGTGAGTATCATTCATATTTTTAAATCAATGTGTCCAATAGAACCTAGACTTAATGGTGTCTTTTAAAGATTTCTCAAGCCAGAATAAGTTCTTTCAGTTTTCCAATAACTTCAACCATCTTTCTTTTTAGTATAATTCCTATACAAAAAGTATTACCATCTTTATTCAAAAAAAAAAAAAATCCTAATCAAAGTATGTACTAGGTACCTACTATTTGAAAGTTTCCTCCTTGAAAAAAGTTAAAAGGGGGAAGTTGAAAGTTGAAACAAGATGCTGAAATAATTGATCTACTTTACATATTTGGTATCTGATATAGCAAACGTATCATTTAATTAGACATAATTCCAATATGGAAGGATGTAAACCCCCAGCCTTCTACTTCTTTTTTAAAGGTGAAAGAATTCGTAGAAGGGCTTTGATTGTTTGAAATCCAAAAGTGTTCACAGTCACACTGCTTACATGTGTAAAGTGTGCACGTCCATTAAAAATGTGGACATATCTAGTTATGGGAAATGTGGACATTGTGAGAAGTAGTGTACATCTGGGAGTATAAAACAATAATTTTCCTAGGTAGAAAGGGCAGGGATACTCACTGCTTATTCTAAGATACTTCCAAAGATGCCATTGGTAGAGACATATCAAATTACCAGATTTTCTTATCAGACCTGCCATTAACGTGGGAATTTCTTTCATATCAGAATATCACGGTAGGCTGCTCATTATCACTTTTTTTTTTTTTTTTTTTTAATACCAATATTCACTTTTGGAAGATTACTAATATTCCCTTTTGGTAGAAGGCATTTTCCATGGCACTAAGGTCTGACATTTCTTAAAGCTTGCAAAAGTGGAAGTTTTGTGCACTGAATACGGTCTTTTTATTCATTTTTGGACTAATATTCTTGTTAAATTATAGGAAGAACAATTGTCAATCACCAGAAGCAAACCTGAAGGAGCTTCACTTGCTCTTGAAGATCTTAACAGCATGTCCTATGGTTCAAAGGTTAAGAGATCTAATGTGAACTGTCTATGTTGATGAAATATCCTGCAAGCTATACAATTTTAGATTATTCCATGAATATAAGTGTATATATGCTATGTTTTGTTAAATTATCAATTGTCCCATGTTTTGATCTTTCAATTTGTATTTAAAGAATATATATATATATATATATATATATAGGATTGAGTTATACCACTCCATAACTTTTTATAGGATTATTATTTTGAAAATCCAACCGTCGAAGTACGTAATTTCTCTATTCTTTTTTTTTTTATACAAGATAGAATTCTACTCTAGCCTCATCTAAGTGTATATGTGTGTGAAGCTCCCTCCTGGAGACTTGAACCCCGGCCCTTGCCCCCCACACTCTACAAGCACTTATTCTCTATTCTTAATATGTACATCAACTTTCATTTTAATCAAGTGTTATTTACAATTTAATATAGAAATTCAAGTTTTGTGTATATAATGCTCTTGACATCTTACTAGCTTCATTCATTTCCAGGTTGTCAAAGAAACATTAAGAATGTCGAACGTCTTGTTGTGGTTTCCCCGTGTAGCACTAAATGACTGCAAAATAGAAGGCAAGATTCTCTTATTGTTTTAATTATGTTGAAAGGAAAGAAGAAATTGCTAATTACCACTTATCTCTCTCTCCATGTAAACTAGTAAAAGGGTCTTGAGGCGGTGGCATGAATGCAGCCAGAAAAATGTTCTAAGGGCCAAGATTTTATTTATTTATTGGAGGAAGAAGGGGCCAAGATTATATAGTGATAATAATGAAAATTTTTTGAAGTTAGGAATTTATCAAATAATAATCTATCTTGAGAATTCATGCTCTACTGACAACAACAATAAAAGTTAGAAGCTGATTTTTTGAAAAAAAAAAAGGAGGGGGGGGGGGGGGGAAGGAAAGTTAGAAGCTGATTAACACTATATAAAATTGATTCTCAAAAAAAAAAAAAAAAAAAAAAACTCTATATAAAATATAAAGAAAATCTATGTATATATCATACAAATATGAAATTAATAAAAATTGTATTAATTTATTTAACTCACTAAGTAGCAATCCACCGCAACGTACATAAATATAAATATAATTTTCATACTATTTCATTTTCAAATTTTTAAGAACTCCGGGTCCTACACTTATGGATATCTGTTTATTGTTTTAAGAAAAAATAAATAAATGGGGAAGAAAGAGTTGTGAAAATTATATGAATACGACTTTTAATTTGTAAATATATAGCATTATTATAACTAAATGGATGTGTCTATAAATTGATAAGTTGCATTACAAATGCCATAATATAATATGATTTTTTTTTTTTTTTACATTTATAATCCTAAATAAAAAAATTATTAACTATTATTTTTTAATTTTAGAGTGATTTAAAAAAATATATAAATTTAAAACATAGATATGTAAACAAGAAACTAGCTAGTTATATAAAACTTGTACAAAGGATAGAATATTATTAAAAAGAACACTCATCGTGGGTCCTTTTGTAAGTTGTGACTATCAATTCTCACTCATGAAAGCTGGTTTTTTTTTTTTTTTGATAATCACTCATGAAAGCTGTTTTTCTCCTCGACAAAAATGCCATTTGTTCATTTATGCATTTGTATGGCAGGTTTTGAGATAAAGAAAGGATGGCATGTAAACATTGATGCAACTTGTATACACTATGACCCAGATCTGTACAAGGACCCTAGGCAATTCGATCCTTCAAGATTTGATGTAATTAGCTCTCTGGCCAGATCTTGATGTTCCCATATTTGTTGTTTTGGTATGTGTTACAGTAATGGTTTTTAGGCCTAAGACATAAAGTAACGTATCTGCATTTGTCCTCCGGCCAGGGAATGCAAAAGCCATATAGTTTCATAGCTTTTGGATCAGGACCCAGGACATGCTTAGGAATGAATATGGCAAAAGTGACGATGTTGGTCTTTTTACACCGACTGACTAGTGGATACAAGTGAGTTATTTTTTCACTGTAACTATATTCCATCATG
Source organism: Quercus robur (assembly GCF_932294415.1). Lineage (NCBI taxonomy): Eukaryota > Viridiplantae > Streptophyta > Magnoliopsida > Fagales > Fagaceae > Quercus > Quercus robur. Next base: position 18,411,359 of record NC_065539.1, on the reverse strand, counting down.
CTTTCTAATTTCTTCTACATAACATAACAACTGGTAAATCTTGTCACACAACTTATCGCACGCTACCATACACAAATTGTGAAATTGTGGTTTGAAAATTGTGAAAACACGATTTCATAATTTCAACTAAATTTGTGTTTAATTTCAGCCCATGTGGCACAGTGTGTGCATACACACACTGTGAAATGATTATTACCCCAATAATAACACTCCCCCGTTTATTGTGTAGGTGGACAGTTGATGATCTTGATGTTTGCCTAGAAAAGAAGGCACATATTCCTAGACTGAGAAGCGGCTGTCCAATAACTTTGAAGCCCATATGAGATGGGAAGTAAGCAAAGATGAGTGCAGAGAATTCATTCTCCATGCCAAAGTTTGAGAATTTATAAGTTGCATGCATGCTTGCAACCTTGTTTAGAAGAAGTGAAGCTTCTAGTATTGTTTTTTGTTTTTATAAGATGAACTTCATAACATAGAATAGATTTCATCTTGAATCCTACTATTTGACAGCATTTGCTTTTAAGCATAATATAAGCAGGATATACTTCATCCAAATATATATATATATATATATATATATATAAGCAGGATATACTTGGTTTAGTTATTGCAAAATTTTAAGGGTTAAGCTATATTAATGGGAGATTACATGTTGAGTCACATAGATAATCAATTTCCAGCAAATGGTTTCCAAATGAAAACATAGTGTGTGGGCCGTGCATTGCATGGATTATCATCTAGTGTACCAATATACTATATGTTCTTGTGTACCAAGCATCACACAGTTATATAGGTCCCTTGAGTACTGCCTCAGAAGCATACGGGTGTCAAACTCCAGACATATGCTTAAATTTTCGATACATATGGGATAATCTACCATATACTATTACAATTCACTCTTACATGCATGCATGAGAGGTCCACTTGTGTAAGTCCAATAGTATGAGAGGAGTGTTGCATAAGATATTAATTGGGATTTCTATTAGACTGCAAGTATATGGATATCATGAAACTACAAGAAACTACAGAGATTAAACGAATATAAAATTTTAAAATAAAAATTAGTTTTAACCTGATTGAATGGAAGTATGCAATTCTAATATGATGACAATGTACTTGTTACTTTATCCTTTCTATTGATAATTAGCGAGGTTTTGACGACATGCCCAAAAAAATTGCTTCAATTCGTCGCCTAATTTATTGAAATTTTAAAAATTAAAAAAAAAATTAGTGACAAAATATTTCATCACCTAATATGGTCAAATAAAAAAAATTATAAATTAAAAATCATTGGTGACGATTTATTTCTCTAAATATAATGTTTAGTGACGAAAATATTAGGTGATGAAAAAATTTCCTCACTTATTATTTTTTTATTAAAAACATTTACACCTATTAGTGATGAAAATTTTTGTTACCAGGGCATTCAGTGACTGAGATTATGTGACGAATGTTATTTCATCACCATATGTTTTCAATGACAAAATAAGGACATATTTTGACAAAAAGTTTCGTCACTATAGTCCATGTTTATTGTAGTTTACTGCTGCCATAATATTGGAGCATAGAACAGTTCAAAGAAAAAAAATATATTGAAGCACTGAGGAGTTGGAAGTATATAAACTAGACTGCTTGAATGCTAAAGCAGCTACCAAAACAAAAACCAAACATAAATTTTGCCGTAACTGAATGTTAATGAAATGGAAGGTAAGGGTCTAATTACCTTGTCTCCTTCATTCTTGTTTGTTTTTGAGTTATTTACTGCTTTGTTATCTATGCTTTAGTTAGGATTTTATAACTTTTGTATTAGAAGCATGCTAGACTTTGTTAGATTTTTGTTTTATTGTTGCTTTAACACTGAGTTTCTGGGCAAGTATGCATGCGTACGCATACTATCGATGCCTCATGGTCTTTGACCACCCCGAACGGCTACACGTGCTCTCCATACCTGTCGATAGGGCTCGTAGAAATGGGCGACAAGCTGCTTATGCAGCATCCTTGTTCCCCTTCTCTTCCCTCTTTTTGAGAATGATGCATGCTCTTGGGGGTGAATTATGACTAATGAGTTTTTTTTTTTAATTAAGGTTTAGAAGTCACCACCAATCGTTGGGTTTTTCTAAGGTGTGATTAGTCACCTAACTCTATGTTGATTATATTACCAATCTTAGGTTAAGAAAAAGTCAGTTTTTGCCTGATCTAAATGGATTTGAAAGTCTGGTTACATGTGGGGAAGGTGTTAGGCACCCTACAGCACCTGTCATGAGATAGTCATTTATTTTGATAAAATCTTAATTTTTCATCATTGGCAATAAAAACAAGCTATTGACATTAGCTTTTGGGGCTTTAAAGAATTTGGACTTTCAGGTTTGATTTGGGAAAGGTGTGTGGCCTTTACCGATGCTTTGCTAGCACATTGGAATTGTCACCAAATTTCCACGATGAAAATCTAGTAGTACTTCGTCTTATTTTTGTGGTAGAAATCTAGCAATATTTTCGGTGAGGTGCATTGTGGCACGCATAACATTATCCTCACCAAGCTTTTGTGGTGAGAATATAGCAAGAAGATGTCATATTTTCATGGCAAAAATCCAGCAGAATTTGGCGTTAAGGTGTGACACTATGCACCGACAGGGTTTCATGTCTATATATACGGCATGCATCAATATGCTCGGACTAAGATACGCCGAGGCTCACCAAATTACTGAACACATAATGCGTGTCATATACATGGGGAAACTGATGTTACTAATTGACATGGATAAGGGCAATCACACACGTGGTAGATCATGCACCCAGTGAAGCATGAATATGCATCTGCAACATAAGCCTTGATTGCATACCCACGCACATGGTAGGAAGTATCTAGGAACTTTTTCACCAAGTAAAATGTATGAGCCTATTGGTCAGGTCATACAAGAGAGGGATGCAAGTCCTAGAGAATATATTGACTCTAGTGCCTGGCAAAGAAGCCAATCGCCTATTCTTGAGGAGAACAAGGCTGGAGTTGATAGAACAGGGGAAGATGAATCCATATTGATTTTTGTTCGTTCCCTATCCATTGTTTAATAATGAGTATCATGGTGTGGAATTGTAGAGGGGCTCTTAGCCCAAACTTCCAGCAATCAATTACTAACATGGTTAACGCAAATAGTCCTGATATCCTTATTGTTACGAAAACTAGGATTGAAGGGAAATTTCTACAGAAATTCTAATCTAGTGAAGATCAAAATAACATTAGAGTTTAAAAAGTCTCTCTAACATTAAAGGGGTCAGGGTGCTGAATGATGAGTATTTCCCTTTATTTATAGAGGTGTAAATAGATTAGAAAATAAGTTAGATCTAACTTAGAAGTTAGTTGACACAAAATAGGGTTATCATTAAAAAAAAAAAAAAGGATTTGGATGAGTTTTAAGTCAAATAAAACAAATTGAGGAATATCTTAGGAATGTGTCAATTGGCACTATTGAAGTTTCGATCAGCACTTTTGAAATGCCGATTTGGCATTCCGGCAGATTCGTCCAATTTCAGATTTTTGCACATTTTGGACTATTTTCAGCATTTTCCTGAGTTTGAAAATGTACTTGGACTTGTTCAAGAGTTATTTTCATAATAAACTTCATTCCAAAATAATAATTAGGATTTTAAAATAATTATACTTAGGATAATTACTACAAAAACCTAATAATCTATCCAAATTTAATGTTTATCAATTTACTTGTTTTATTCTCATGCAACAAATCACATCTTAAGAAAAATACTTGACCAATCACAAAAATTATTTTAATTAATTTTCATTAACAACCAATCAAATTTCAATTAATCACACGTGATAAGTTTCACCCAAATGAATGCATACAAAACATTAAAATTTAATCTTGTGATATATTTCGATTTGACCATCTAATTTGGTAACCAAACGTATCATTGTGATCATTGAAATCTCAAGATCATTTTCATGTCATGTAATGAATGAGTTAGTGACTAAACACAACAATGATTTTTGGAGTACATAAAATGACCATTTTGCCCTCTTCCAAGGTTAAATTATGGGTATGAAATGGGGTGTCTACACTCCATGACTTGTTTTTTCTTAGCAAGAGACACTTACAATTTAGGGTAGTGGAATCCTTCACACATGTCTATTACCAAAATTAGGCACGTGTGACAAGTGGTTCCAAGTGTATGTTATCAGTTTTCACACACCAAGAAAGAGAGCGAGGAAGAGATATCACTTTATTAAAATCAATTACAAAAAATGTAAAGATTCTTGTAGTTTTTGGTTACACCTGAAAGTCACTCGTGTACATCTGCACACTTGGACGCAAGTTCTAACCTAAAATGATATACTCTACTCATCACTCATATAACTACTCTGTAGTTTGTACTCTCTCTTTTCAATCATATTTTCTATTTTCACTATACTTTCTATTGACATCGTTAGTGATGGGACTGATGAGCTAAACTTCCCTGGACGATCTCACCAAATATGCTCGTCCACCTAGGCGCGACATAGATGAGCGGAGGATAGCCATTAAAGGGAGCATTCAATACCTTGAACAGTTACGAAATAGTTGGCAGACCGTTGGAGCCTCATCAAAACCCATATTCATGAGTCTTGAGGCGTTACAAAAAGGGTACTAAAGCCATAGTTAAGGCCCCAACGGCTAGGAACCATAAAGTTCTATACATACACTTTGGTTAAAGACAAACCAAGTACATAGAAACACCTAAAAGCACTCATAGTTACTCTGATATTTTGTCTTATTCTCTAAAGGCTTCATTATACTGACTTTGGCATCAGAGACGTTGCGGTAGGCACCACATCGGTGACCAACTTGAGGGAGCCATTTCACTATATCTACAGAGACACAGACGAGGACTCAACTCCATCTGGATGCACCTATGAAGACTGACGATTTGCACTTCATTAGTTTGGCGCCGTTTATGGGGACGACATTTTCGTACTTAGGTTCAAAAGCGTAGTTTCCAATCAACTCCTACATTCAAATGGAGTCCAACTAGGATTCTGCAGCATTAGCTCTGCAAGTTCAGGCTCTTGCGGCTAGCATCGAAGAGCTCACTAGACAAAATCAAGAAATGAGGCTACGGCTTCAATAGAAGGAGAACCGGTCTAGAGCCAATCAAGAGGACGAGGGAGAAAGCCATAGAAGGAGTGATCGTTGAGGACCGACTACTCTAGATGAACCAAATTCAGATCTTCTCCGGGAGATGAGAAAGGAGATGGAGCAGTTGAGGAACGCCATTAGAGGGAAAACAGACCGAAGCTTGGATAGAATGGTCAGGGCAACAGATTTGCCCTTCACCACGGTAGTCTTGGAATGCCTTATGCCGTCGAAATTTTGACTGCCTTAGCTTGAGCAGTTTGATGGACTTAAGGACCCCCTGGACCGCCTCAACACCTTCAAGACAACACTAGGCCTTCAACAGCCTCCTGACGAAATACTGTATCGTTCCTTCCCCACCACTCTCAAAGGAGCTGCAAGGGAGTGGTTCACGAAGTTACCAACATCGTTCATCGACAGTTTTAAGCAACGCCTTTTTGCGCCATTTTGTCGGGGAACAACGCCCGAAGAGGCCAGCAGATCACTTACTCACCATTAGACAAAGGGAGAAAGAAACCCTGAGGTCGTACATGAAACGCTTTACTTGGGAGACTCTGGAGGTAGACAAAACTGACGACAAGGTGCAATTGACGACCTTTAAAGTAGGATTGAAGTCCAGAGAGTTCGTGGTTTCACTCGCGAAGAATCCTCCTAGGACGATGGCAGAGATGCTCCTGAAGGCACAGAAGTACATGAATGTTAAAGATGCTTTAGCCGCCATACAGGACATGGAGAAGACAGGAGGACGATCGTAGAGGATGAAAAAGGGAGCGCCCAGATCATCAGACTAATGACCCTCGAATGGTAAAATTCACTCATTTAGTTACGCTTGTTGACAAAATTTTGGCGCAGATTAAAGATGAGCACTACCTCAAATGGCCAAGGCCATTACATTCATCACCCAACGTGCGTGATAAGATGAAGTATTGTCATTTCCACATGGATCACGGCTATTACACAGAAGATTACAGAGACTTGAAGGAGCAGATAGAGGAGCTCATACAAAAAGGGAAATCGCAGAGATTTGTGAAGAAGGGGGAGCATAGTAGGTCCAGAGACGATGACAAGGACAAGCGTGAAGCATCACCAAGGGATGAGGACCGTACACCCCAACGTCCACTAAGCGTGATCGGGAAGATAAAAACGATCACAGGCGAACCATCCACAAAAGGGTCATTCAAGTCCTTCAAGAAGTCATATCAAAGGCAAGTGAACAACGTCCACAGGATGCCCCCAATGACATAGAGACGAACGGACAGGGATATGTTTTTCTCTGAAAAAGATGCCAGAGGGATGAAGTAGCCTCATGATGACCCCTTGGTCAAAATGTTAACAATAGAAGGGTTCAACACCCAGAGGATACTCGTGGATAATGGTAGCTCCATGGACATAATCTACCCCTCTGCTTTTCAATAGCGTCTATAGGATGCCCCTAATGACATAGAGACGAACGGACATGGATATGTTTTTCTCTAAAAAAGATGCTAGAGGGATGAAGTAGCCTCATGATGACCCCTTGGTCATAATGTTAACAATAGAAGGGTTCAACACGCAGAGGATACTCGTGGATAATGGTAATCTACCTCTCTGTTTTTCAGCAGCTGAAGCTAGATCCAGGAAGGCTGCACTCGTTTGACTCCCCCTTCGTCAGCTTCAGTGGAGACCGGGTGTATCCCAAAGGGATAGTGACACCGACGGTCACAGTGGGGACTCATCCGAGGTAGCTAGCTCGTCAATTGGACTTCTTGGTGGTGGACTATCCCTCATCTTACAACATGATTGTTGAAAGGCCCACACTCAACCGTTAAAGAGCAACCATGTTCACCTATTGTTTGAAGGTAAAGTTCCCAACAGAAAATAATGTGGGTGAGGTAAAAGGAGATCAAGTACTAGCCAGGAAATGTTACCAAGCCATGCTAGCTGTAAAAGAGAACCATACATGGATGATCGAAAAGAATGAAGAAGATAAAGTGGAAGCCCTAGAGATAGTGGAGCTGGTCAAAGGAGAAACAGCAATGACGACCAGAATAAGGACGACATTGAACCCTGAGATGAGGACAAGGCTTGTCCAGTTCCTTAAAGAGAACCTGGATGTATTCGCATGGAGTCACGAGGACATGCCAGATATATCCTCAAAGGTCATCCAACACTGACTAAGTGTGGACCTCGAGAAAAAGCCCGTCTAGAAGGCTTTATTCAAGAAGTTTACTATCCATATTGGCTCGCCAATGTCGTCCTAGTGAAGAAAGTGAATGGAAAATGGAGAATATGCGTGGACTTCACGGACCTGAACAAAACTTGCCCAAAATACAGTTTCCCTCTACCAAGGATAGACCAGCTAGTAGATTCTACAGCAGGGCATAAGCTACTGACTTTCATGGATGCATTCTCAGGATACAACTAGATAAAAATGGCAGAGGAAGACTAATAGAAAACTGCTTTCATCACGAGCCAAGGGCTCTATTGCTATAAGGTAATGCCCTTTGGACTGAAATATACTGAAGCAACCTACTAGAGGTTAGTAAATAACATGTTCAGCAAGCAGATCAGGAGAAATATCTGTATATGTGGATGACATGCTCGTCAAGAGTAAAGAAGAGCTTGCTCATCTAGACGACCTTAAGGAAACATTTGCCACACTCAGATAGTACCAGATGAAGTTGAACCCCAGTAAGTGTGCATTTGGAGTAGCCTCAGGGAAGTTCCTGGGGTTCATGGTATCCTAAAAGGGGATAGAAGGAAACCCAGAAAAAGTACGAGCCATACTCGACATGACATCGCCAAAGACCGTCAAAGAAGTCCAGAAGCTCGCAGGAAGGATAGTGGCACTTAACAGGTTCGTCTCTAAAGCGATGGACAAATGTTTACCCTTCTTTAAGACGTTGAAGTAAGCCTTTGCTTGGACTGACGAATGTAAGGCAGCATTTCAAGCACTCAAACGTTACCTGAGCAATCCACCCCTCCTAAGTCCGTCCAAGGAAGGGGAAAACCTATATCTGTATCTAGCAATATTAGCCACAGCTGTGAGCGCAGCCTTAATTCGAGAAAAGGACAGGAAACAGCTCCCAGTTTACTAAATCATCCAAGCTTTCCGGGGGGTAGAAGCTAAGTACCCAAGGATTGAAAAGATTGTGTTCGCGTTAATAATAGTTTTGTGTAAGTAGCGACCCTATTTTCAAGCGAACCCCATCTTTGTAATGACGGACCAACCCATCAAGAAGTTCATGAATAAGCCTGAGGCAGTAAGGAGAATGGTCCAATGGGCAATTGAGCTTAGCCAGTTCAACATTGAGTACCACCCCAGGACAGCCATTAAGGCGTAGACTTTGGCGGACTTCATCGTCGAGTTCACTCTTCCAAACGAGGACAGCTCCACCGACGAGACAGAACAGTGGACAATACAAACCGATGGTTCGTTAACCCGAAAGAAGGGGGGAGTAGGGGTTGTCATCACCATGCCAGACGGAGAAATGCTTAAATATGGAGTTCAGCTAAAATTCTTGGCCACCAATAATGAAGCCGAGTATGAAGGAATATTTTCGGAGTTAAGGCTTGGAAAAGCACTAGGAGCTAAAAACTTGCTCCTCCAAAGAGATTCCAAGCTGATAATAGGACAGTTAAAGGAGGAGTATAAAGTAAAGGAGGAAAGAATGTAAAAATACCTCAGGTTGATAAAACATTTGACATAGGAGTTTGATAAGGTGGAATTCGTGCAGATCCCTAAGAGCCAAAACATGATAGCAGATGAAATTGCGAAGCTAGCATCGTTAGAGGAAGGATCAACGAGCATGGGCTCAGAGATGGAAATCCAAAAACGTCCTAATATTGAAGAAATCTCTACATTTGCAATCCAGAGCACAGGAAGCTGGATGACCCTGATCATATCATTCCTCCAAGACGGACACCTTCCACAAGACGTCAAGAAGGCCAGGAAAGTCAAGAAGAGAGCAGCCAGATTCACGATCCTAAACGACATGTTGTACAAGAGAGGCTTTTCCATGCCCTACCTGAAGTGCGTAGACGAAGAGGAAGCCAAGTATATTATGGAAGAGATTCATGAAAGAGTTTGCGGGGACCATGCAGGCCCCAGATCCTTGGTAAGTAAAGTTATCAAAATATGTTACTTCTGCCTACTATGCAGGTAGAAGCAAGGGAGCTCAGCTCGTCAAGAAGTGCAACAAGTACCAGAGGTTTGGGAATGTCCAGCGCCTTCCAGCCGAAAGACTGACGACGATATCCTCCCCTTAGCCATTTGCACAATGGGGAATCAACATCGTCAGCCCATTGCCCCAAGGTAAAGGACAGGTGAAGTTCCTACTAGTTGCTATTGATTACTTCACAAAATGGGTTGAAGTGGAGGCATTAGAAACTATCATTGAAGCAAGAATCCAGAACTTATGGAAGAACATAATTTGCAGGTTCGGAATTACACGGACGATCATATTAGATAATGGGCGGCAGTTTGACAGCCAAGGCTTCAAGGATTTCTGTTTAAGTATAGGGATCAAGAACCAATTCTCATCTCTAGGACATCCACAAGCAAATGGACAGACGAAAGTGACTAATTAGACACTACTCAAAATTATCAAAGCCAGGTTGGACGACGCAAAGGGGGCCTGGCCAGAAGAATTGCCTAATGTCTTGTGGGCTTATAGGACTATAGCAAGAACCTCAATAGGAGAAACCCCCTTCAAACTCACTTATGGCTCCGAGGCAATGATCCCGGTTGAGGTAGGAATAACCAACATTAGACGAGAGATGTTCCACGAGGAGAGCAATGACGATTAACTAAAGGTCAACCTGGACTGCTTGGACGAGGTCAGAGATAGAGCTTCTAACAAGATGACGAAGTACCAGCAGAAGATGGCCGAATACTACAACAAGAGAGTGAAGCTCAGACGACTTGACATAGGGGACCTTGTCCTAAGCAAAGTCACCCTAGCAACCAAAGAGGCTGTCCAAGGGAAACTGGGCCCTACATGGAAGGACCATACCAGGTCGTCCATTACTCCAGACAAGGTAGTTATCACCTGAAGACCATAGACGGACAGAGGCTCCCATGACCATGGAACATTGAGCACTTAAAGAAGTACCACAAATAGATGTAATAAACGATTGTATTCATTCTTGAAAGCAATAAAAGAACTATTCATCCAATGTATTAATGCAAGCAAACCCAGCAACTTAAAAGTCATAAAAAGAAAAATGGCTAAGTAACAAGATTCTACCTAAACAGAAGTATGTTACTGATGATACCAAAAATGACAAGATCCCTCAAACGGGTGTAAGTCAAACCTAAAAATGGCTAAGTAACAAGATTCCGCCTAGACGAATGTAAGTTACTGACGAAGCCAAAAATGGAAAGATCCCTTAAACGGGTGTAAGTCAAACCTAAAATTGGCTAAGTAATAAGATTCCGCCTAAACGGATGTAAGTTACTGACGAAGCCAAAATTGACGAGATGGCGTAAGTCAAACATAAAATTGGCTAAGTAAACTCAGCCTAGATGGAAGTGAGTTACCAACAAGATGAAATTCTTTCAATGAGCGTAAGTCTTAACTAAAATTTTAATTAAGTACCAACAATGCAAGATACTGACAAAGGAGAAGCAAGGCAGACAGAGACAAGAATATAAACAAGTAAACACAGAATTACAAACGTAAGTAAAGGCCTTAAGACAATGGGCAACCAGCATTATGTTATCATTATAAGTCCATAAACATTGGGTAAGATTGTTCTCATATTAGAATATTGTTCTCAAAATAGAATTAAAAAGCCCAAAATACTGGGCACCTAAAAAAAGAAGGAGAGATTACAAAGGAAAAATGACAGGTTCAAGCATTGGCAACAGCGTCACCACCAGTAAGAGCACTCTCAGGAGCATCACCCTTAGGAGCCAAGGACTGAGAGGCTTCGTCAGCTGCCATTTCTTTATCCACCCTTCTAGGTCCAAATTCTCTAAATCCACGCCGATGGGATGCTTGACGAAGTACCTTCTTAGGAGCTTAAAACCTTCAAAGTGCCAACTGAAGAGCATTGTGTTGTACTTGTCAGTCTACTGGAAAGCCTCAACGGCCTTAGTAGTAATAGTCTTGAGTTTCTCCTTGGTAGCTAGAAGTTGTTCGTCTTTTTCCAGAGTTAGCTGCCGCTCAGCTCTGAGGTCGTCGCTCAAGGTCTTGGCTTTTTCCTTAATGGTGTTAGCCTCATCCATAGTGACAATTAGGTCTTTCTTCAGTTTGGAGTTCTCCGCCTCCAAAGCCTCCATTTTGGACATTACAGACGCGACCTTGGCCTCTTGAGTGAGGTACTTCGAGGTGATGTGAAGACTCTCCCCTAGCACTTGAAACGAAAAGTAGAGCCTTCAAGACTATAAAAATAAAATAATAATAATAATAATAATAATAATAATAATAATAATAATAATAATAATAATAAAAGAGAGAGAAGAGAAAGAAGGGACTAAAGTTGCACAAGTATGTTACTTGAACGAGTTTGTGGACATGACGAGCCACGACCTCATTGGAAGGCACGCCCGAGAAAACCTTCAGGTCCTCAATAGTGACGACCTCATATGCCCTTTCCACCGCAAGTTCTTTATTTTCCCAAACACTAGACGAACGGGAATCAACCTTCTCCTTCCCTTTATCAATCAAGCATGTCCTCTCAAAGGCAAGGGTAGCGATCTCCTCAACCGAAGTGGCCGGAGAGGTTGTCCTCGTCGTCTCAATACCGAGGACAGCTGGAGCAATGGGAATAGCTGAAGTAACAGGGGTGCCCTTCCTTGTAACATGCACTGTCCTCTTCCCGAGATTGGATTGTGGCTCGTTCTTCTTCAATCTCATCTTTGCACACATTTCTTGATTAAATTTAGTCGTCATTCCTGCAAGAGGAAAACACTTGTAAAAAAAAAAAAAAAAAAAAAAAAAAAAAAAAAAAACAATATGCAAGAAAATTAACATGGACGAGCTTAACACTTACTCTTTTTCTCCTCAATTTCAATATTGCGCAGGACGAAGGCAGACGAATCTGGACCAAGGCAATAAAAGGCAAGAGTCCATGGGTCCACTAGATCATCAAAATCCTCAGTCATCTTCACGTAATCAATGGCCTTTTCAACATGCTCCTTGTACCTGCTTTTAAGCTTAGGCCATCTATTAACTACACGAGATAAAGAACAAAAGTGTTAGTAACAATAAAGTGAACACAAAGAACAAAGATTAAGGGACTAAAAGAAATAATGACGCACCTAAGTTCAGGGTTCCCTACCGACGGAGCAACCTTGTGAGATCACCCTAAACTTCCACAGAAGGAGTCTTGCTGTTGTCCCCGAAAACAAAGAAGAACTGGGACTTCCAGTATCTGAATGACAAAGGCAAATCCTAGACGATCCTAGTCCTCCTCTCCCAGGGCACCAATTCGTAATGCCCATACTCCTTAGATGACTTTAAGCAATAAAGGTAGGCAAGCTTGTCCACCTTAATCATATCTCCGTCCATAGCGGCCAACCATATCTCCATACAGCAGACCACTATCTTCCACGAATTGGGCATAAGTTGCCTAGAAGCAATACCAAAGTATCCTAAAAGCTCCATAAGAAACGAGTGGATGGGTAATCTAAGCCCACACAGGAAGGCTGCTTTATAGAAGCATACCTCCCCAGGCGAGAAGTGGCAAGCTCGTTCCTCCTCACGAGGCAGACGAACCCTAACCCTATCTAGGAATTGAAACCTATTCTTAAATCTGGAGAGTGTTTCATCGTCCAAAGCACACACCTCCTCAAGGGCATGAAAAGCCCTAACCTTTGTAGGGACAGAGACAGCGATATCCCCCTCCACCAAGTCATCGCTAAAGGATAACCCGGTCTCGAGCTCACTGGACCTAACCTCAGACATTCTCTCTCTCTCACTCACCAAACGTTCAAACCAATTGATCGATTGACTAAGCATAGGGAATAACTCACCCAATGCAACACCTATACCACTACCCTAAAAAAAAAAAAATTCCCAACCAAAGGGTGAAAATCACGGGAAGTATCTAAGGAAGCCCCCAAACAAGCAAACAAGAAGGAAACTGAGGGGCACACTACCCTAACCTTAGAACTACTGACCGTGAAAGCCAAAAAAATAGAGGAAAGGGAGGAATCCTAAAAACCCCAAAAACCAAAAATAAACACACAAAAAAAGGGAGAGAAAGAAAAAAAATAAAAAATTCATCATAGTCTATATCTATGCCAAAAAGAAAAAGAAAGAAAAAGAAGCATAAAACAAAAAGGAAGAAAGGCATACCTTTAAAAGAGAAAGCTCAGCCATGAAATGCACTAGCTCGGAGAAGAATCGCAGAGAAACAGTGGAGAAGAAAAGACTCAGAGCAATGATTAGGAGTTGGAGAAAGTGAAGGGGAAAATGAAAAGAAGAGAAGTTTAAAAACTAAGGCACAAAAACTAAAATCCAGAGGGAAACTGAAAGAGTCACACAATTGGAGCATTAACTCCACTGTTCAGAACACGCCACATGGCCATGACGCGTGTGGCGCCGCCACCACGCATTAAATGTGGAGCGAAATCCCAAGAGGCATGTCTAGGTCAAAAAACCTTTCACCTTCCGATGGTCATCATGGCACATCACGATGACCACAGCACCTGGAGGGCAGCTAATAGAACTGACGAGCTAAACTTCCCTGGACGATCTCACCAAATATGCTCGTCCACCTAGGTGCGATACGGACAAACGGAGGAGAGCCATTAAAGGGAGCATTCGATACCTTGAACAGTTACGAAACAGTTGGCAAACCGTTGGAGCCTCATCAAAACCCATATTCATGAGCCTTGAGGCATTACAAAAAGGGTACTAAAGCCACAGTTAAGGCTCCAACGACTAGGAACCATGAAGTTGTATATATATATACTTTGGTCAGAGACAAACCATGTACATAGAAAAACCTAAAAGCACTCATAGTTACTCTAATATTTTATCTTATTCTTTAAAGGCTTCCTTATACTGACTTTGGCATCAGAGACGTTGTGGCAGGCACCACACCAGTGACCAATCTAAGGGAGCCATCTCACTATATCTGCAGAGACACAGACGATGACTCAACTCCATCTAGATGCACCTACAAAGACTGACAATTTGCACTTCATTAGTTAGGAATTATTCAAAATGGATTGTTCCGAATTTGCATAAGTGTGTGTGCATTAGGTTCTTGTTGTTGTGCTCTACCCCCTAGAAGAAAAGTGCTTGCACTTCTAGCTGGAGAGAATGAACAGTGAGTTCAATGGATCAAAGCCGCCTGGAAAGCTTTGCAATGTGGGAGGCGCAGACGCATTGAAACACCAGGTCATGAATTCTCCATCTCGATTCTTTAATTAAAGAGTCAATAACAGGTTCTCTTTCATTTTGGTTCACATTCCACAGCATACATTTTAATTCTTAATCTTCAAAGTGGCCTTCAACAGATTGTACTTCCACGACCGTTCCCCGGTTAAAACACCAGCAAAGATGCAACTGATTTTGCATCGTTGTTTACACACAACACATGACCTATCATCATTTTCCATTTCCACCTGTACAATTCGTAAACAAAAATCGATTAGGCCATTTCAAAATCCTTTAAAATCAACAATTTGAAAAAAAAAATTAAATAAATCAATTAGGCCATTTCCCAATCCTATTCAAAAACAGAGTTTGATTAGGCATACGGCCTATAAATTGCTTTGTAAACACAATTTCAAATTCACACAATCCTTAAAAAATCCAATTTCACTCCTATAAATTCAAAAACAAATTTCAATTTCAAATTCACGAACCAAGGGTTTTTTTACCATTAAACATATACACAGACGAGTTTCAAACACAAACACAATTGAATTTCAAACCATCAAGAATTTGAAAACACAAATCCACTCCCGCACAAATTTCGAACCTAAATATATACACAGATTTTAAATTGCATTAAATTAAACTTTAAACCTAACCTAAATCAAATTCCAGTTAAATAAAGTAACAAACACTAAAACACAATTGAAATTTTATATGTTATCAGGATTTGAGTTTCGTACCTGAATCGAGTTGTTCATAGAGAGAGAGAGAGAGAGAGAGAGAATTTGAGTGGAGGGAATGAAACTTGGTGATTTCAAACCTAAACATATACACATACAATGAATTAAACTTCAAATTCAAGTAAAACAACAATTGAAAGTTTAAATGTTATTAGGATGTCAGTTTCGTATACTTGAATCAAGTCGTTCAGAGAGAGAGAGAGAGAGAGAATTTGAGTGGTAGGTATGAAACTTGGAAGTGAAATTCAGGTTCGGGTGTGAGACTGTGTCCGATAATCTATTTCTTTTTTATAGTACATTTTGAGTTTAATGGGCTTTGTTATTGGACTTTTGGCCCCCAAAGTCCAATTCCACCTTGATCTTTTACTATTATTATTTTGATTAATTTTTTTATTACAAATTAATTATTCTTCAAAATGAGGAATAACTATTCATCTTTAAAATGGTTGTAATACCTATTCCTTAATAAATGCAATAATTTCTGAAATTAATAGATTTCCAAATAAACAAACTTTCCATATATACATAACAATTATAAAAGTAAAAATCATTAAAATAACTTATCTCTCTTTCAAATTTAAAAAATATTATTTTTAAGAAAATATAATTGTATGAGTAATATATTTTCTAAAAAAAATCTTAAATTTTATTCTAATATTACAATTCATAATCAAACTAATGAATAGGTTTAATTATTCCATTATAACACATTTTATTCCTCTAGTAATAAAGAATACAATTCCTATTGTAACCCTCATTCAGTGTACCAAAGTGTCCTAAGTAATGATTGTGTGATTGTGTCTATAAATTGACTTTTGTAAGTATAGCGTTATTATAATTAAATGGTTGTCTACAAATTGATAAGTCGCATTAAATATATCATAACTTAATATGAATTTTTATGACATTTATAATCCCAAATAACAAATTATTAACTATTCATTTTAATTTTAAAAGTGATTTTAAAAAAATATAAACTTAAAACATAGATATGTAAACAAGAAACTAGTTATATTATTAAAAAGAACACTCATCGTGGGTCCTTTTGTAAACTTCATCGAAGTTGTGACTATCAATTCTCACTCATGAAAGCTGTTACTTCCATTCTTTATCAACTTTTCTCCATTTGTGCATTTGTATGGCAGGTTTTGAGATAAAGAAAGGATGGCATGTAAATATTGATGCAACTTGTATACACTATGACCCAGATCTGTACAAGGGACCCCTATGCAATTCGATCCATCAAGAGTTGATGTAATTAGCTCTCTGGCCAGCTCTTGATGTTCCCATATTTGTTTTGGGGCCAAAATGGCCCATTAGCATTAATTTTTGAAATATTTAGCAACAGAGCACTGTTTCGGAAATAATTAGGGAAATACCACTTTTTCTGGTACTCGAGCTTGGTGAGCTCGAGTACCATGTTTTTTTAATCCACCGTCGCCCCATATTCAAGGAGCCCTATAGTGGCGTTTTTAAGCCCTATAGTGACGTTTTCGGGCCCTATAGCGGCATTTTTAAGCCCCCATACCAGGTTCAAGGGGCCCTATAGTGACGTTTTCGGGCCCTATAGCGGCTTTTTCCTGCAAAAATTTTTTTGTAAGTCCCCATAACAGGTTCAAGGGGCCCTATAGTGGCGTTTTTAAGCCCTATAGTGACGTTTTCGGGCCCTATAGCGGCGTTTTTTTTTTTTTTTGAGAAGATGTTTGACCAATGAAAAGATGGTACTCGAGCTCACCAAGCTCGAGTACCAGAAAAAGTGGTATTTCCCTAATAATTTCCGAAACAGTGCTCTGTTGCTAAATATTTCAAAAATTAATGCTAATGGGCCATTTTGGCCTTTGTTTTGGTATGTGCTACAGTAATAGCTTTTGGGCCTAAGACATAAAGTAACGAATCTGCTTTTATCCTCCAGGAAATGCAAAAGCCATATATAGTTTCATAGCTTTGGGATCAGGACCCAGGACATGATTTGGAATGAATATGGCAAAAGTGCCGATGTAGGTCTTTTTTTCCAAGACTGACAAAGTGGATACAAGTGAGTTATTTTTTCACTGCACTAATATTCCATTATGCTTTATACTGATAACAACCAGTAAATCTTGTTGCACAAAATTTATCACACACTGCCGTACACACATTGTGAAAAATTGCGTGTTTTGAAAACATAACTGGAATTGCGTTTTTCAAAACGCGATTTTAGCCTGTGGCAGTGTATAATAAGACTCCCCGCTCATTGTGTAGGTGGACAGTTCACAGTTGATGATCTTGATACTTGCCTAGAAAAGAAGACACATATTCCTAGACTGAGAAATGGCTGTCCAATATCTTTGAAGCCCATAAGAGGTGGGAAGTAAGCAAATATGAGTGCAGAGAATTCATTCTCTATGCCAAAGTTTGAGAAGTAACTAGCATGCATGATTGAAAGATGGGAACAACTTGCCAGAAATATGCGCAATCTGTTTAGTTGAAGTGAACGTTCTAGTAGCATTTTTATCTTTATAAGATGAACCTCATAACATAGAATAGAGATTGCATGTTGAGTCACGTAGACAGTCAACTTCCAAGTTTTTTTTTTTGGGTTCCAAATGAAAACATAGTGTGGCCCATGCATGGTATGGATTATCAACTACCATATGTTCTTGACTTATTGTGTACCAAGCATCACACGGTAATATAGGTCCCTTAACTGCCTCAGAAGCATACGGGTGTCAAACTCCAGATATATGCTTAAATTTTTGATATTTATGGGATAATGTACTATATGAAATATCACTCTTACATGCATGAGAGGTCCACTTATGTAGGTCCTAAAGTATAAGAGGAGTGTTGCATAAGATATTACTTGGGTTTTCTATTAGACTGCAAGTATATGGATATGAAACTACAAGAAACTAAAGAAATTAAACGAATATAAAATTTTAAAATAAACATTAGTTTTAACCTGACTGAATGGAAGTATACAGTTCTAATATGATGACAATGTACTTGTTCCTCCTATCCTTTATATTGATAATTAGCGAGGTTTTGACAAGCCAAGGAATCATGTCCTAAAACAAAAGACAAGCCAAAAAAATTGCTTTACCACTGCCTTGATATTTGAGAATAG
This sequence comes from Quercus robur, assembly GCF_932294415.1. Lineage (NCBI taxonomy): Eukaryota > Viridiplantae > Streptophyta > Magnoliopsida > Fagales > Fagaceae > Quercus > Quercus robur. The sequence continues at coordinate 18,393,073 of NC_065539.1, read as the reverse complement.
AGCAGTTCAAAGAAAAAAATATTAGAGCACAGAGTTGGAAGGTTCCAAACCAGACAGCCCGGATGCTGAAGCCGCTGCCAAAACCAAAACCAAACATATATTTTTGATGTAATTGCATGTTCATGAAATGGAAGGTGCTAATTCCTCATTGCAGATACACCTGAAACCCTTGACAGAAACAGCAGAAAAGGAACTTCTCACTTCTTTTAGATTTTAATGTCATCAGCCTGTCTGTCGAGTTATAGTTAATTTTGTAATTAAAGACCCAAAACACACCCCCCCCCCCCCCCCCCCCCCCACAACCCCCCTCCCAAAAAAAAAAGGGTTGGCATAGAGTGGAGTGCAGCTCAAAAGCATTCTGTTTTCCCTCTTGGAGATGATACAATCTGTAGTTTCATCATCACCTTCTTGAGATGCAGGTGTGCAAGAAAGACACACACATGCACATGCACCTGGTGATAAATGTATTGATAAACTACCACAAGTCCAAAAAGTTTAAGCCGATAGGAAATTGTAGAATTAAACACTTAAAAACCATTATTTTCTAAAACTTATGCTCAACTACCCCTTAATAAAAAGTTGGCCCAATACATGGAATTTTAATTTTTAAATGAGAAGTAAAGTAGAGATAAGGTTCAAACTCAAGACCATGTATTCTTTCTCATGATGCTATAACAAACTATCACTAATTCCAAAAATTTAAGTTGGTCGAAAATTGTGAATTTAATCACTTATTCATTATTTTCTAACATATATAATTAATTCAATTAAATCATGATTACAAATAGTACGCATTTTTAAGAAAACTATTCGATATTAAACTCTTTATTTTATAAGTAAAAGAAAATCTTTTTTATTAGTTTGTTACACAAGCACCTAGTGGGTTTTGAAACCACAATCTCACCCTCCACCTATTATTGTGGGAGGAAGTTCCTCTTTGAGACAAAGCTCATTAGCTTATTTGATATAAAACCCCAAATCCAAGTTTTTCACATTCTCACAATGATAAGAAAGACAATATCACAATACATAGAGCACAGGACTTGACCAAGAAAAGATACAGTGACCTTTACTCAATGGAAATCAATTTGTATTGTTGGACGGTGCTTGTTATGGCTTGTTCAACCGGTAATCTCTCCATGCTTGATGCACCATAAAACCCGTGCACTCCTTTCGTGCTCTTCAGTATGAATTCAGCCTCGCTAGGACCAGATATAGGACCTGCAAAGTATACCAGATTGTTTTGAAGATTATGTTGATTAAGGAACCAAGAACATTTAGAATGGCAAATGAAAAACAACCTTGAAAATGCTTTTTGAGTGTTGAAAGTTACCATACACAAAATCAAGGAAAAATAAAAGCTGGAGTCAGGATGAGCCCAAGCATGATGCCAAAGTTGACAGTTTAATAATCATATTGTTACTGTAAATAAGATTAATAGCGGCAAGAGCCTTGTGGCTCAATGGCATTGCCCAGGGAAATCCTAGGTTCAAATCCCCCTCCTCCACTTATAAGAAAATATAAAGATAAATAATCGAAATTAGAACATTAGCATAATTGGAAAATAAGAACAAATCCAGAATATGAATTTGTAAGAAAAGCTCTATAACATTCAATCTACAGTATGTGGCTCCAAACTATTTTCTGCCATAAAGAAGATAAATGATCACTTTAACAAAGACACAGAAAATATGTTAATGCTAGTGCGTGCGTGCACACACACACAAAGGAGTAACTAATTAAAAGAATTTCATGCCAGTGTATAAAGAAGCTAAATTCAGAATTAAAGAAACACCAAAACTTCGCAACAGTCTTCATAACAAGAAGCAAATATTTGCTAGATACCTCCATGACAGAGCACAATAACATTAGGATTGATTCTATGTGCAGCATCAGCTATAGCCTGAACGCGAACTACACTTTCCTCCATCGATACAGCTGTCTGTGCACCTATAGAGCCAGATGTTGTGAGTCCCATATGGGCCACTATGATATCAGCCCCAGCTTTTGCCATCTCTGTGGCTTCATTTTGGTTAAAAGCATATGGGGTTGTCAAGAGACCCAGTTTATGTGCTTTTTCAATCATCTCAACCTCTAAGCTGATCATTAAAACAAGAAAAATAATAGCTTTAATAGGCACAAAAAACACCATAATGGTATAAATGAGGGTAAAAATTTCTGTGAGGGCATACCCATATCCCATTCCTGTTTCTTCAAGATTTTGTCTAAAATTGCCATCAAAGAGCCCAACGGTTGGAAAATTTTGCACCCCAGAGAATCCAATTGACTCCACCTGCTTTAGGAAGTAATCCATTCGGCGAAAAGGATCGGTAGCACAGACTCCAGCAAGAACTGGTACCTTCTCCACCACCTATACATGCTTGTGAGCTCCATTTCAGTAACAAATTTTACAAAAGCAGGAGCAGAAATTGACTGAGAAACATAACCAAGCAAGTCTTTCCATGTTTACTCTAAGTTATATTGGCCATCCTATAAAATACATTATACATAATATACATATATATAGGAGTGGACATAAAAGATAACTGAAACAGAACTAAGAGTTAAGTAAATATATCCACAAACCTATTACGCAAATAAAATGTTGATAATTGACCAAATGATCCCATATTAAAATATATTACCTTTACGGCCTGAATCCAGTTGATTACTATTAATAACAAGTTACAAGAAGGATGTTCAACCCTTCTCTTATGATCTGAAAAATTCAACAAATTTCAAGTTTGTAATTCATAGGATTCAAACATTTCTTTTGAGTCAGATGCTGGTTAAAATTTCCACAAACTGGTGATGATCCACTCTCCCCCTTATATAAGATGGTGACTCTTAGTTCCATCAATGCCTTTTACTGTTTCACATTCAAAATTTTGAAATTTGAGTTTGAATACATGCTTAGTCGCGTAATTGAAAGTTAGCAGAAGTTTAAGACAATGTTTCCAGATGATTTAATAAAAAGCTTCCTAACAAAGATCTCTTGTAAACAACTTTTAATTAAAGCAAGCAGTTGAAACTTACTGGCAACACTTCGTTAGCCATGTCAAGTACTATAGCATTTGCATCAGCAAAAGGCAATAAGCCAGCTAAGGAGCCCCTTCCAGCCATGCGAAAGCGACCTGAATTGTACAACACTATCAGATCAATACCACCAGCCTCCTCAAACTTTGCAGATATGCCTGTCCCTGCACCAGCTCCTAATATTGGGATTCCCTTACTTATTTGAATTTTCAGCTGCTGCAATATTGACCTGGTTCTTTGTAAAGTTTCTGTTGCAAAAATAATTGGTAACTGGTTAGCTCTGAGTCCACCATGACATAGAACAACATCTATTCCTCACTACTATGGTAGCTGGTAATTGAAACACTGTGATACAAAAGTAATAAGTTTATTCTTATTTTGCTTTCTTAGTTAGTTTGTAATCAAGTAATACATATTGACATGCTTTTTCTCATAATAAAATCTAAATCACAAATTAAACTACATACTTTCTTTTTTTCTTTGACAAAAAATTTTATCTCTAAAAAGAGACGCTCAAGTGGATAGGACATGTACATATTAGACTACATTGATGGAAATTGCAAAGGCATAGACAATACAGTATGACATATGCATCCATTATATGAAAGATTAACAATACAATTAGGATTTCCAATTGTTAGAAGTATTGATTAAATGATTAAATTTATCATATCCCAATAACTTAAGCTTTTGGGTCAATCAGTAATTTAACACCAATATACTGTCACAAAAACCAGCAATTACTACTTTCCAACAACAACACTAGGGCCTCATTTTATTGAGCTGTACTTTCATTCGTAACATATGAATTCAAGTGTTCAAACTAAACCTGGTCTTGCATCTGGGAAGTCACTTGGGCTGTAGAGAATGGCCCCAAAGCTTGACAAATTCATCTTGGAAACAGTATTTTCCTGAAATTCTTGATTGGCTTCAGGACTAGCAATTTGCACAAAACTGGAATCCTTAGAATTCTTAGCACTGATCTCTAAGAATGAGTCGACCAATGCATTTGCAAACTCAGAGTCATTAATATGACAAGGATACAACTTCACCTATAAAACACTAACAAATTTTAATTATACAAGGTAAACAAAGATAGTTAATGTATGAGATTATGGCAATTAAACCCAAGCACAAAGAGAAAGTTCAAATTGTGACACACTCTAGTCAATGAGCAATAATGATACCTGTCGATCTTCATTTGTCTGAATAAGTCTCTGTAGTTCAGTTATAAGGGTATTGGTAGCCTCAAGATCATAAAAGGGCATCCCTTGAACATCCAGAGCAGAGATACCTTTTTGTGGCAGGCAAACACAGATCTTTGATGATGACTTGCTTAATTTCTTTGCTATAAATTCAGCAAATCTTTTATTCTCATCTGGCGTAGTTCGCATCAGTGAAACCTGAAAACGGCAGTATAGATTCTGTCATACAAACTCTGATATATAATTTCATCAGAGCTGAGGATGTGTTAAACAATTGCTATGGCATAAAACATGAGATTCCAATCTTCCAGCAGAGACACAAAGATCAGAGATTCTGTTTTGCCATTAGAATCACAAGGAAAATGAAACCTCTTTTGTCATATGCATAAATTAACATTAAGACGATAACTTTTAGTAGTATCTTGAAAATCAAAGCACTTAAATGCCTTAAATAGTGCCAGAATAAAATGACAAAGATCAAAGAGAAGAATAAGGGTTGTAGAGACTCATCACCTGCTTATTATGTTCATGGATTTTTCTTTGCTGAAAATTAGAAGGTATGGTATCTTTAGCTCCAAAGTTGACCATGTCTAAGGCTCCAACACTTAGGACTAATGGGATCCTCTTCTCTATAACGGCATCAAAGCGGGAATTGTCACAAGCCATGACACCACCAACTAAATAGTCTGCGACCTCTGTTGTTGTGATATCCAAAACACCCTAAGTAAAATGAAAATGAAAAGAGTAAATATATAAAAGGAAGAAGCCATCACCAAGCAGGGGAAAAAAGGATTTTTTTTTTTTTAAAACAGAGAAATTATAAGGATTAAATAATCTGGCTCCACCAACTCAACCCATATTGAACACCTTGACAGACAGAATTAAAGAAAGATACATAAATCAGAAAATACTCAATACAAGTCTGTAATGTGAGTCAATTAAAGATTTCTTATTCGATGTACGCCATTATAACATGATATGACACAAAAGTAAGTTTGAAAATTTATCATCGGCTCTTAAGTACCAACATTAACTGAAGAAACATTCAAATAACAAACATAAGTACCTATCTCTAGCTTAAGCGGATGAGTTTCATTGTTTTCAACTAGCTATTCTAAGACAAGTTTTAAGTCACCTAAAATTGATGATGTTAACATCTTCATCAATTCAATTAGAAATTTGAGGTCGAAACACAACCTAGAAAAAAAAATTTGTTAGAATTTCCCAACTAGCAAACATACGAGAAGGTTCAAGTTTTTTATAGCCAGCTTCCAAACACATAAAAGATCCACTTCTTTTGACAAAGCATCTAGAGTTTAGATGCAAATGGATTGTATATAGAGAGGTACCTGTATAAATCCCTCTCTAACAAGAGACTCCATAGCCTTTCCCCCTACCCCAGTGGCATGAAAAACCAAGGTCTCATAACCTTCTTTATGCAATCTTTCTTGGACAGCAGTTACACATGGAGTTGTAACCCCAAACATCGTTAAACCAACCGTAGATTTTTCATTGACACTAGAAAAATCTCTGGATCTCTCAAGCCTTCCAATCACCATTCCAGCAAAAGCAGCTCCAGCATTTGAGAACACAACTCTACTTACACTATTAACCCCACAAACATCCACTATGGATGGAAACAATATCAAATCTGATGTCCCAACATAAGGTTCGGTTTGACCACTAGCTACTGTTGACACAATGACCTTTGGCACTCCAATCGGAAGAATTCTGAAGGCAGATGATATAAGAGATGTCCCTCCACTGCCTCCAATACCAATGACTCCAGCAACAACACCATCCTCATGAGCTTTCTTAAGAAAATGTTCAAGTGCTTTACTCATTATAGCAATAGCTTTGCCTCTGTCATCCGGAAGCAATGTTGGGGCTTGCCCAACTGACTCAGAATAACAAGAGAGAACATCCTTTCTCGACACAAATATAAAATCTCCCAAACTCTCAATCTCCTTCTGCCCAGAAGAAACATCAAGAATCGCCACTTGTACCTATCATTTCCATGAGCAATTTAACAACAAACAAGAGCAAATTAGTTTTCTGGCCAAAATACATTGTTGGTCCCTAAACAAGAACAATTTTGGTCCTTATAGTTTAAAGTGATCACATTTAGTCCCTATGGAGTGATGACAAAGTTAGTTTTTAAATTGGTCACGTTGTCTAAGGACTAAAAATGATCACTTTAAACTTTAAGAACTAAAATCACTCATCAGTTAAACTTTAAGAAATCATAGTTTTATTTTTTTTTTCACAACAAAAACAAATAAATAAAGTAACCTACTTATTCGATTGACCTACATTGTTAGAGAACCACATAACAAAAACTAAAGAAAATGTTGTGTAACTCAATATAAGAAACATTCATAAAATATTTCGTGTACTTACAAAAAAATCAAGTAGGAAAGAGGATAAACTAGATGCCCTTACTATAACAGAGAATATGGCCCTAAAAAGAGCTACACTGTGACAATGAACTTTGATCATTTGATAGGTATAAAAAGTCATACTGAGTTACACTCGAAGCCTTATTTTTACCATACAATCTTTAAGCAAAAACTAGGTTGTAAGTTGTAACCCGTGGTTACGCACGAAAACACACATTTGGCAACAGGAGAGTGAAGTTGCCTTAATGGCTTACGCGCCGAGTATTATGAATGGGTGACTTGGCATCAAAATTAAACTGGACGACAATTGCAAAAATTCAATTTGGATTCTCACCGTGCTTCAACTTATATATATTATACCAAAAGCTAAATACATAACAAATGTCAAAGTTATCATCCAATTCACAGAACGAAACACTACATTAGAAAAAGATAAGAGAAAGTGTAATGTGTATATATACCTTAAGAGAAGAGTTGTTGGAGAAGGTGTTGAGATTGGATCGGACTGAGTTGGATAGGAATCGGAGCTCGTCGAGCTTCGTATCGGCCGTTCCAACACAGAAAACTCGGAGAGTTCGATTACGGTCCGCCATTTTTCAACTCTCAAGGCTCTAGAGATTCGGGTTTCAGAGTTGGTGTGCAAAATTGTGCAAGGCTGGCTCTTGCTTTGCTTATAATATATATATATATATATATATATATATATTATGGAGAAAATGGATTGAGGAAGATCTTCATGTTGTCAGTTGTCAGTGTCAACTTGCAGGTAGAGGGGCAATGACTGAAGTTTGAAGCAGAGTATAGGGTTAGATATGTAAAATCCACCGCCTGAAGATGAAGTTTATACATACTTCTGCTGAAAATAGAAAATTTGTTACAAGGTACAACCGACTCACCGTATCAGTCAGTCTATCAGAGATGCTTTGCTAATGCTGTACCCCAATTTTAGGTACAAGCCAAGTAGAAGAATTTATTTTGTAATTATTAAGTGGTCAGAGAGGGACCTCAGCTGTTTGTTCTGTTCTTGTTTTTGGAGGTATTGTGCATATCAGATTTCTTCAACCATTCAAAATAGTTAGTTAGGCAACGTTTGAAACAATATAGGAAAGTAGCATCCATATTAGAACTCGAGTTTGAAAGACTCGCTTTAGATTTTGAGTCTTTTAAACTCGAGTTTCATGCAAAAAAAATTTAACCTATGGTGGCGTTTTTAAGACTTACAGTGACGTTTTAAAACCCTATAGCGACGTTTTCTTGCAAAAAAAAAAATTTATAAGTACAGGTTTAAGGAGTCCTATAGTGGCGTTTTTAAGCCCTATAGTGACGTTTTATAGACCTATAGCGGCGTTTTTATTCAATTTATGGAAATCGAGTCTTTAAAACTCGATTTTCAGCTTGATTTTTTTCCAACTTCCAACTAATCCACTTGCAAATCGAGACTTAAAAACTCGAGTTCTATCTTGGAACTCGAGTTTTAGACACTCGAGATGCTAGTTTTCAAAATTGTTTTGAAACGTGACAATTAACTAAATTTTTTAATATTTATTGTTATTTTGAAAAAAAATTCCTTGTTTTTGATGTTATGTGCCCGTTTGGATTCAGTAAAATTTATATGTTGTCACTTAGCTTAAACGAGGGTGTTTGTTTCGGTGAAAAACTCATACAAAAAATATTTTACACCCCTAGTATTTGGGCAGACTGGAAAACATGGTCAATTTCAGTTTGACCACAAAATATGGGTTCCTTCAATGGGAAATCTTTTACACTTCTATTTTACCTTCAACCGTATTACACTTCTATTTTTCAACTTGCATCCGAATCGAGAGAAAAGCTCTAGCCGAGACCCGTCCAGTGTAATTTTCGGCATATATACATATTTTTTCAGTAATAATTTTATGTGTAGTGGGCCTTTTTTACAATATTGGGTTAAGCTTCCTCCTGCAGTACTTGGCCCAAGTGTTTTGTGTAAGGGAGTTGAGACCGGTCCAATTGCAACTCACTTTGGTTTGGCTTGTGCACAAACTATGTCCTTCTTGCCAGACTTTGATCACATACCCATGGTAAGCAGAGCTGCTACGGGTAAGTTATGATAGGCAGATATATTAAAGATAAAACAAGGAATGCTAGAAGGAATAAATAAATGGGAGCGACAAGAAGTTCCCCCGTAGACAAAAAAAGTAACAGAAATAAATGGGGAAATAATAATAATGGGCTTCTTGGATCAAGGAAGGGAAAATTAGTTTGCCACACCAAGTAACGCTACGGAGTTGAAACCGAGAAGGGAAACCACTTTCTCAATGCGATTAATCTCCCCAGGAAAAAGAAATTAATTGCTTTGAGGGAATGGGCCTAAATGGTTTATGTTAAATGAGGATCCTTTTTCTTTGATAGAGAGCAAGGCTTTAAAGGGAGAGAGGAGACCAACCTATTGGTGTATGCCTACCATTCTAAATTCTCTATTTTTCCTTTGTTTTTTCCTCTTCCTTTCTTAGTGCTTTCTCTTGTATTATGACTTTCTCCCAGAGATTACTATTACCCTGATCGTGATCCCTCCTCTGTGCATGGCAAGGGTCCTTTTTATAGTGTCTGCCGTGACTAGTTTTTACTATTTTAGCCTTTAACTACCTTTGTCTGGTATGGGTGTCCTTGCCGACCACTGCTAGTTCGTCAGTCGTTCAGCCATTACCACTTATCTGTGCTAGATGTGCCACCTCCCATTACCAGACAAAGAAGACTATTTTGTTTGTTTGTCTCCCGTGACCCTCCTACTTGTTACAGTTTGGGTGTTTTCTCTCTCTATCCCTTATGGCATCCATCTAGTGATTCCCACTCATCCTAACTTCTTTTGAGCAGTATGTCATCCCAACAGGACATTTCCCCCAAAAGAACCTGAGCAGGAACCCCAGAATAGATTTTTCCCTCTCCCCATTGCTAGACCATGCCCTTTTACCTCTGACCCATGACCTCACCACGTCCTGTATTGGTTGGGTACAGGCTGGTGATATCTGGGCCTCGCGCTTGCTTCATTTCTATGTATGTTCAAAGCTTGCATGTCGCTCATGCGTTTGTTGTGATCTAGAGGCTTGTCTGCTCATTTTGCCAATCATTTTTGGCTTCTTATGGCGTGGGCTGTTTTCTGATCTCCTACTTTCTATGCCTTGCTTCCTTTGGGGGCTAGGCTTTGCCGAATTGTGGGCTTTCCTTCCTTCAGCCTACCCTTTTACTCTTTCCGTAGCCTTGTTATCATTTCCTGTCATACCATCCTATCATTCCTGCTGTGATGTTATTTGACCCAATCCTGCTGGGCCTTTTTGGGCCTGCCGTTTATTCTTCTCCCAATGACTCAGTATGGTCATTGGTCTTTTTATTACATTACTTGCAGGCTCCTGTGTCCCATTTGTTTCTTCTTGGGCATCCTTGGCCCATTTTCTTTCCTTGGGCTTCCTTGGCCTTTCCCTGACTCTGCATTCCCATGAGCTTTTTGTTGAGGGCCATTTGTGAAAGCCCAGGCAGACAGAAAGGAAGCCCAATAATAAGGGCAACAAAGAATTGACAAAGTAGATAGCAAAAAACCATTAGGCCCAAGCGGCAGGAATAATGGATCACAGGCCCAACAAATAAACAAATGGGTCTTAAAGAGGCAAGCGGGCTCAAAGAAGCCACGAAAGAAAGAAATAGCATCCCATGGGCAGTGTATGAGATAGAAAAGCGAGAAAGGGCTGTCGCAGGCCCAAGGCAATGCAAACTAAGAGAGTAAGGGGTTTATGGCAGGCCCATGAACCCCAAGGATGAGAATAAGGTTATTGGGCCGGGGAAGCCCAATGAAGTTAGTAAAAAGCCCATGGGAGTGTGGAATTAAGCAAACGAGCCGAGGAAACCCAAAGAAAGCAATCGGGCCGTGGATGCCCAAAGGGACATAGGAGCTTATAAGTAAAAGCAAAACAGTGCCCATGACAAGCCACTGAGAAAAGGAATAAACGGCTGGCCCAAAAGAGGTCCAGTAGGATTAAGTTATTACGGCAAGAATAACAGTTCAACGTTGTAGGAAATAAAGAAAATCAAGAGTAGACCAAAGAAATTTAAGGCCCATCATCAGACAAAACCCAACTCTTGAATGGAGCGGGAAGCCAAAGAAAAGCACACATAAAAGGTCAGAAAACACAGACGGAGAGTTTTCAGATTACGGCAGACGCATGAACAGCAGGCAGACTCTTGGACATATCTGAAAGGAAAGCACGTGCAAGGCCTAGGCACCACCAGCCTGCACCCAGCCAATATAGGACGTGGTGGGGCCATGGGCCAGAGATAAGAGGTAAAGGGGGTATGGTTTGGTGGTGGGGAGAGGGGAAAAAATCTATTTTGCGGCTCCTACCCAATCCATTTTGAGAGGTACGTCCTGCTGAGATGACAGACCACCCAAAAGAGACAAGGTTGAGGAGGGAACCGTTGGGTGCATGCCTTGAGGGAAAGAGAGAGAAAGCATTTATACCGTGGCAGGAAAGAAGTACTATAGTAAACTGAGGAATGAAACAAACTTACCTTTGTCTGGCGAGGGTAAGTGTCACACACCTTTGGTGGTCGGCAAGTACGCCCAGACCAGACAAAGGCGGTTAAGGGGCAAAATGGTAAAACATTGGCCACGGCAGGCACTATAAAAGGGCCCTTGCCGTGCCCTGAGAAAAGGATCGAAAAACAGAGCATTCACGGAGTAAAAAGAAAAACAGAGTAAAAAAGAAAAGAAAAAAGATAAGAAAGAAAATAGAGAAGAAAAGAGAGGAAATTGAGGAAAGAAGAGAGATAGTTCAATGGGCATGCACCAGTAGATCGGTTTCCCTCTCTCCCCCTTCAAATCTTGCTCTCTTCCAAAACGTAACAAGGACTCCTTTTGGGCAATAACCATTCAGGTCTGACTCCCTCAAAGCCATTAATCCTCATGGCAGGATCTTTTTTTCTTGGAAGATTATTTGCATTGAAAAAATGCGTTCTCCCCTCTTTGGGTTTGCTTTAGCATACCAAATTTAAAACTTGATTTATGCCCATTCTTGATTAGTTCATATTATTTTCTTTCTCCTTTACTTTCTCTGTGAATGACATTATCATAACTGTAATCATGCTTTATAAGTAGTGATTTGATTTATGCCAATTCTTGATTAGTTCATATTATTTTCTTTCTCCTTTACTTTCTCTGTGAATGACATTATCATAACTGTAATCATGCTTTAGAAGTAGTGATTACATAGCCATTTATTTAAATAGTCAGAATACTCTGTTTTGGTTATTATTATTATATCTACCTGCCGTAACTCATCTGAAACAGTTTTGCTTGCCGTAAGCCTACTCTTGGCAGACAAAGCATAAGTTTGTGCACAAATTGGCCCAAGTTGAGTTACAATTGGACCACCCCCAACTCCCTTACTCAGAAAACATTCGGGCCCATTACTACAGGAGGCAGCCCAGCCCAACACACAATACGCACGAAAGGCCCCTACACTTTTACTTAACTTCTTTGGGCTTTCACGGCCTAATTACCTTATCCCTTATCCTTGGGGCTCATGGGCTTGTCATTAACTTCTTACTTTCTTTGTTTGCATTACTTTGAGCTTACTGTAGCCCATTCTCACTTTTCTACATCACATGCTGCCTATGGGTTTGCTACTTCTTTCTCTCCGGGCTCTTTTAGGCCCACTTGTTTATTTCATAGGCCTATGATCCATTATTCCTGCCACTTAGACTTAATGGTTTTTCTATCCACTTACTAACTCTTTTCTGCCAATGTTACTGGGCTTCTTCTTTCTACTAGACTTCCCAAAATGAGCATCAACAACGTGCAAGCTAAATACAGGAGACCATTTTCCGGCGTATTTTCTAGAACGCAATCAAACAATTGAAAATATTTTCCTTTAAAAAAAACATTTTTCACCTGAAAAAATTTGATACTTGAAAAACATTTTACATCAAGTCAAACACAATCTAAGTAAATTAGATTTTGTAATTAAATTTAAACAGTCGGATGAATCATTTTTAGAAAAAACAACTAATTTTGTATTTTCGTATAGATTTTCTAACATTTTGAATTCTACAAAGGAACTTGTATCCGTTATTCTCAAAACACTAAATTGATGTACCAGTAGGTATGGTGAGGGATTTCACCTTATTGACTACCTTTGTCATGGATTCGTTGTGGGGAGCAAGAAATGAAAGAGTCTTCCAATTGAATGAAACAAATGTTAGGGATTTGATGGTCACAATTCAAAAAAGATCAATAGAGTTCAAGGGAGGGGGCAGCAAAGTCCATATATTACCGCTCGGTCTTGGTAGGAAATGGTGTAAAGCCCCTTACAGGCCTTGTCAAAATCAATTGTAATGTTACATTCCTCAAAAAAAAAAAAAAAAAAAAATGTTGCTCTAGCCATGACAGAATGAGATCATACAACTACAAGAGACTTGGTGTGCGTTTGACATTGGCTTAAAAAGTCTTTTTTTTTTTACTATTCAGCTTATTTTTAGTACTATTTAAAGACCCCATTGCATTTTTTGGTATTAGTCATGAGTCTCACTTTTTATTCTTTTTTGGCGGCTAAGGCCTCAGCAATAAGATTTCGAATTCAAGTTGCATGCAGGGTAAAGGTTAAGAAATGTTGTTATTAAGAGTTCTCCAAGGAATGTATCATCAACCCAGCTAATCCACAAAACCATTGGGGACCATCGAAGACCTAGTGTAGGTCACCTGCTTTCTATCGTCTTCTCTATCTAAAGAATGTTTTGTTTGGACTAGGAGAGAGGCTAATATTGTGACTCGCGTTTTTCTTCTTTATTTATTTTATTTTTTTTGTGTGCATAATTCATGAGTATCTCACTTAAGAAGACCAAAAAATAGCAACCAATTAAGTTACAGGCTCTTGATTTCATGTTCTTATTATGGGCCTTCCCTTATAATTTTGTTGATCTGTTTCCTTTGCTTATTTGTCAACTGTCAACAGCATGTGTTTGTCATTCTAATTTGGGACATGTGTTGCTTGCAATAAAATATTTTAAACAGAAATATATATATATATATATATATATTTCTAACATATTTAATTAAACAGAAGTATGTATAAAATTGGGGTATAGCATTAGCAAAGCATTATTTTCTACCATATATAATTAATCCAATTAAATCATTGATTACAAATAGTATGCATTTTTAAGAAAACTATTTGATATTAACCTCTTTATTTTATAAGTAAAAGAAAATCTTTTTTATTAGTTTGTTACACAAGCACGTAGTAGGTTTTGAACCCACAATCTCACCCTCCACCTATTATTGTGGGAGGAGGAAGTGCCTCTTTGAGACAAAGCTCATTGGCTTTTCACATTCTCACAGTTATAAGAAAGACAATATCACAATACATTCTCACAGTTATAAGAAAGACAATATCACAATACAGAGCGCAGGACTTGACCAAGAAAAGATACAGTGACCTTTACTCAATGGAAATCAATTTGTATTGTTGGACGGTGCTTGTTATAGCTTGTTCAACCGGTAATCTCTCCATGCTTGATGCACCATAAAACCCGTGCACTCCTTTCGTGCTCTTCAGTATGAATTCAGCCTCGCTAGGACCAGATATAGGACCTGCAAATTATACCAGATTGTTTTGTAGATTATGTTGATTGAGGAACCAAGAACATTTAGAATGGCAAATGAAAAACAACCTTGAAAATGCTTTTGAGTGTTGAAAGTTACCATACACAAAAATCAAGGTAAAATAAAAGCTGGAGTCAGGATGAGCCCAAGCATGATGCCAAAGTTGACAGTTTAACAATCATATTGTCACTATAAATAAGATTAATAGCGGCAAGAGCCTTGTGGCTCAATGGCATTGCCCAGGGAAATCCTAGGTTCAAATCCCCCTCCTCCACTTATAAGAAAATATAAAGATAAATAATCGAAATTAGAACATTAGCATAATTGGAAAATAAGAACAAATCCAGAATATGAATTTGTAAGAAAATCTCTATAACATTCAATCTACAGTATGTGGCTCTAAACTATTTTCTACCATAAAGAAGAGAAATGATTACTTTAACAAAGACACAGAAAATATGTTAATGCTAGTGTGTGCATGCACACACACGCAAGAGAGTAACTGATTAAAAGAATTTCAGTCCAGTGTATAAAGAAACTAAATTCAAAATTAAAGAAACAGCAAAACTTTGCAACAGTCTTCATAACAAGAAGCAAATATTTGCTAGATACCTCCATGACAGAGCACAATAACATTAAGATTGATTCTATGTGCAGCATCAGCTATAGCCTGAACGCGAACTACACTTTCCTCCATCGATACAGCTGTCTGTGCACCTATAGAGCCAGACGTTGTTAGTCCCATATGGGCCACTATGATATCAGCGCCAGCTTTTGCCATCTCTGTGGCTTCATTTTGGTTAAAAGCATATGGGGTTGTCAAGAGACCCAGTTTATGTGCTTTTTCAATCATCTCAACTTCTAAGCTGATCATTAAAACAAGAAAAATAACAGCTTTAATAGGAACAAAAAACACCATAATGGTATAAATGAGGGTAAAAGTTTCTGTGAGGGCATACCCATATCCCATTCCTGTTTCTTCAAGATTTTGTCTAAAATTGCCATCAAAGAGCCCAACAGTTGGAAAATTTTGCACCCCAGAGAATCCAATTGACTCCACCTGCTTTAGGAAGTAATCCATTCGGCGAAAAGGATCGGTAGCACAGACTCCAGCAAGAACTGGTACCTTCTCCACCACCTATACATGCTTGTGAGCTCCATTTCAGTAACAAATTTTACAAAAGGGGGAGCAGAAATTGACTGAGAAACATAACCAAGCAAGTCTTTCCATGTTTACTCTAAGTTATATTGGCCATCCTATAAAATACATTATACATAATATATATATATATATAGGAGTGGACATAAAAGATAACTGAAACAGAACTAAGAGTTAAGTAAATATATCCACAAACCTATTACGCAAATAAAATGTTGATAATTGACCAAATGATCCCATATTAAAATATATTACCTTTACGGCCTGAATCCAGTTGATTACTATTAATAACAAGTTACAAGAAGGATGTTCAACCCTTCTCTTATGATCTGAAAAATTCAACAAATTTCAAGTTTGTAATTCATAGGATTCAAACGTTTCTTTTGAGTCAGATGCTGGTTAAAATTTCCACAAACTGGTGATGATCCACTCTCCCCCTTATATAAGATGGTGACTCTTAGTTCCATCAATGCCTTTTACTGTTTCACATTCAAAATTTTGAAATTTGAGTTTGAATACATGCTTAGTCGCGTAATTGAAAGTTACAGAAGTTTAAGACAATGTTTCCAGATGATTTAATAAAAAGCTTCCTAACAAAGATCTCTTGTAAACAACTTTTAATTAAAGCAAGCAGTTGAAACTTACTGGCAACACTTCGTTAGCCATGTCAAGTACTATAGCATTTGCATCAGCAAAAGGCAATAAGCCAGCTAAGGAGCCCCTTCCGGCCATGCGAAAGCGACCTGAATTGTACAACACTATCAGATCAATACCACCAGCCTCCTCAAACTTTGCAGATATGCCTGTCCCTGCACCAGCTCCTAATATTGGGATTCCCTTACTTATTTGAATTTTCAGCTGCTGCAATATTGATCTGGTTCTTTGTAAAGTTTCTGTTGCAAAAATAATTGGTAACTGGTTAGCTCTGAGTCCACCATGACATAGAACAACATCTATTCCTCACGTCCACCATGACATAGAACAACATCTATTCCTCACTACTACGGTAGCTGGTAATTGAAATCCTATGACACATAAGTAATAATTTTATCTTATTTTGCTTTCTTAGTTAATTTGTAATCAAGTTATACATATTGACATGCTTTTTCTCATAATAAAATCTAAATCACAAATTAAACTACATACTTTCTTTTTTTCTTTGACAACAAATTTTATCTCTAAAAGAGACACTCAAGTGGACAGGACATGTACAAATTAGACTACATTGATGGAAATTGCAAAGGCATAGACAATACAGAATGACATATGCATCCATTATATTAAAGATTAACAATGCAATTAGGATTTCCAATTGTTAAAAGTATTGATTAAATGATTAAATTTATCATATCCCAATAGTTTGAGTTTTTGAGACAATTGGTAATTTAACATGGTATCAGAGCAGGAGGTCTTGAGTTCAATCCCTGTTTCTTCCACTCTACCTCCCATTTAAATTCCCACGTGTTGGGCCTCACCTATTAAAAGGTAGTTTCAGCTCACACATGAGGGGAAGTGTTAGAAGTATTGATTAAATGATTAAATTTGTCATATCTCAATAGCTTAAGCTTTTGAGACAATCAGTAATTTAACACCAATATACTGTCACAAAAACCAGCAATTACTACTTTCCAACAACACCAGGGCCTCATTTTATTGAGCTGTTCTTTCATACGTAACATATGAATTCAAGTGTTAAAACTAAACCTGGTCTTGCATCTGGGAAGTCACTTGGGCTGTAGAGAAAGGCCCCAAAGCTTGATATATTCATCTTGGAAACAGTATTTTCCTGAAATTCTTGATTGGCTACAGGACTAGCAATTTGCAGAAAACTGGAATCCTTAGAATTCTTAGCACTGATCTCTAAGAATGAGTCGACCAATGCATTTGCAAACTCAGAGTCATTAATATGACAAGGATACAACTTCACCTAAAAAACACTAACAAATTTTAATTATACAAGGTAAACAGAGACAGTTAATGTATGAGATTATGGCAATTAAACCCAAGCACAAAGAGAAGGTTCAAATTGTGACACACTCTAGTCAATGAGAAATAATGATACCTGTCGATCTTCATTTGTCTGAATAAGTCTCTGTAGTTCAGTTATAAGAGTATTAGTAGCCTCAAGATCATAAAAGGGCATCCCTTGAACATCCAGAGCAGAGATACCTTTTTGTGGCAGGCAAACACAGATCTTTGATGATGACTTGTTTAGTTTGTTTGCTATAAATTCAGCAAATCTTTTATTCTCATCTGGCGTAGTTCGCATCAGTGAAACCTGAAAACGGCAATATAGATTCTGTCATACACACTCTGATATATAATTTCATCAGAGCTGAGGATGTATTAAACAATTGCTATGGCATAAAACATGAGATTCCAATCTTCCAGCAGAGACACAAAGATCAGAGATTCTGTTTTGCCATTAGAATCACAAGGAAAATGAAACCTCTTCTGTAATATGCATAAATTAACATGAAGACGATAACTTTTAGTAGTATCTTGAAAATCGAAGCACTTAAATGCCTTAAATAATGCCAGAATAAAATGACAAAGATCAAAGAGAAGAATAAGGGTTGTAGAGACTCATCACCTGCTTAATATGTTCATAAATTTTTCTTTGCTGAAAATTAGAAGGTATGGTATCTTTAGCTCCAAAGTTGACCATGTCTAAGGCTCCAACGCTTAGGACTAATGGGATCCTCTTCTCTATAATGGCATCAAAGCGGGAATTGTCACAAGGCATGACACCACCAACTAAATAGTCTGCGACCTCTGTTGTTGTGATGTCCAAAACACCCTAAGTAAAATGAAAATGAAAAGAGTAAATATATAAAGGGAAGAAGCCATCACCAAGCAGGGGAAAAGAGGATTAAAAAAAAAAACAGAGAAATTATAAGGATTAAATAATCTGGCTCCACCAACTCAACCCATATTGAACACCTTGACAGACAGAATTAAAGAAAGATATATAAATCAGAAAATACTCAATACAAGTCTATAATGTGAGTCAATTAAAGATTTCTTATTCAATGTACGCCATTATAACATGATATGACACAAAAGTAAGTTTGAAAATTTATCATCGGCTCTTAAGAACCAACATTAACTGAAGAAACATTCAAACAACAAACATAAGTACCTATCTCTAGCTTAAGCGGATGAGTTTCATTGCTTTCAACTAGCTATTCTAAGACAAGTTTTAAGTCACCTAAAATTGATGGTGTTAACATCTTCATCAATTCAATTAGAAATTTAAGGTCGAAACACAACCTAGAAAAAAAAAATTTGTTAGAATTTCCCAACTACCAAACATACGAGAAGGCTCAAGTTTTTTATAGCCAGCTTCCAAACACATAAAAGATCCACTTCTTTTGACAAAGCAACCAGAGTTTTAGATGCAAATGGATTGTATATAGAGAGGTACCTGTATAAATCCCTCTCTAACAAGAGACTCCATAGCCTTTCCCCCTACCCCAGTGGCATGAAAAACCAAGGTCTCATAACCTTCTTTATGCAATCTTTCTTGGACAGCAGTTACACATGGAGTTGTAACCCCAAACATCGTTAAACCAACCGTAGATTTTTCATTGACACTAGAAAAATCTCTGGATCTCTCAAGCCTTCCAATCACCATTCCAGCAAAAGCAGCTCCAGCATTTGAGAACACAACTCTACTTACACTATTAACCCCACAAACATCCACTATGGATGGAAACAATATCAAATCTGATGTCCCAACATAAGGTTCGGTTTGACCGCTAGCTACTGTTGACACAATGACCTTAGGCACTCCAATCGGAAGAATTCTGAAGGCAGATGATATAAGAGATGTCCCTCCACTGCCTCCAATACCAATGACTCCAGCAACAACACCATCCTCGTGAGCTTTCTTAAGAAAATGTTCAAGTGCTTTACTCATTATAGCAATAGCTTTGCCTCTGTCATCCGGAAGCAACGGTGGGGCTTGCCCAACTGACTCAGAATAACAAGAGAGAACATCCTTTCTCGACACAAATATAAAATCTCCCAAACTCTCAATCTCCTTCTGCCCAGAAGAAACATCAAGAATCGCCACTTGTACCTATATTTCCGTGAGCAATTTAACAACAAACAAGAACAAATTAGTTTTCTGGCCAAAATACATTGTTGGTCCCTAAACAAGAACAATTTTGGTCCTTATAGTTTAAAGTGATCACATTTAGTCCCTATGGAGTAATGACAAAGTTAGTTTTTAAATTGGTCATGTTGTCTAAGGACTAAAAATGATCACTTTAAACTTCAAGAACTAAAATCACTCATCGATTAAACTTTAAGAAATCATAGTTTTTTTTTTTTTCACAACAAAAACAAATAAATAAAGTAACCTACAATTGACCTACATTGTTAGAGAACCACATAACAAAAACTAAAGAAAATGTTGTGTAACTCAATATAAGAAACATTCATAAAATATTTCATGTACTTACAAAAAAATCAAGTAGGAAAGAGGATAAACTAGATGCCCTTACTATAACAGAGAATATGGCCCTAAAAAGAGCTACACTGTGACAATGAACTTTGATCATTTGATAGGTATAAAAAGTCATACTGAGTTACACTCGAAGCCTTATTTTTACCATACAATCTTTAAGCAAAAACTAGGTTGTAAGTTGTAACCCGTGGTTATGCACGAAAACACACCTTCGACAATAGGAGAGTGAGGTTGCCTTAATGGCTTACGCGCCGAGTATTATGAATGAGTGACTTGGCATCAAAATTATGAAAAATTATAACTGGACGACAATTGCAAAAATTAGATTAGAATTAAAAGTTAATTTAAATTCAATTTGGATTCTCACTGTGCTTTGACTTTAATATAATACCAACCTAAAAGGGTGGCAATTTTTATGTGGACAGCAGCTCATGGTCAGATTCTTACCTTGGATAACCTTATACTTCGTGGTTGTCCTTTGGCGAATCGTTGTTGTATGTGCTATTGTAATGAGGAATCTGTGGATCACCTGCTACTTTTCTGTCCGATAGCTCATTCTTTGTGGACTCATATGCTTCAGTTGTTTGGGATCGATTGGGTCATGCCAAGTTCAGTAGTGGATATATTATTTTGTTGGTACCATTGGCTTGGGAAGCATAGCTCTGATATTTGGAATTTGGTTTCAGGCTGTTTAATGTGGACTATTTGGACTGAACGGAATCGGCGTTCTTTTGAGGATAAGGGGAAATCTGTGGTTCAGTTATTAGATTTGTGCCAACGGACCCTCTTTGATTGGTCTCGGTGATGGGGTTTTTCGGATTGTTTTGCCCTTATGGAATTCCTTTCGACTATTAGCTTTTCTTAGTTTTTCTTAGTGGCTGCTTGTGTCTTTTTGTTCACTACCGTGAGCCCTTTGTATTTTCATGCTTTTCCCTTATTAATAATATTTTCTTCTTACTTATCAAAAAAAAAATATAATACCAAAATAAATACGTAATAAATGTCAAAACTATTTATCTCTGAATTCAATTCACAGAATGAAGCACTATATTAGAATTCTTTTATTTTTTGTAATAACACTAGTAATTTTCTTACAATCAAACATGTAAGCAATACACATTAAAAAAAAAAAAAAGGAAATTAAAGAAAGTGTAATGTGTATATATACCTTTAGTGAAGAGTTGTTGGAGAAGGTGTTGAGATTGGATCGGACTGAGTTGGATAGGAATCGGAGATCTTCGAGCTTCGTATCGGCCGTTCCAACACAGAAAACTCGGAGAGTTCGATTACGGTCCGCCATTTTTCAACTCTCAAAGCTCTAGAGATTCGGATTTCGGAGTTGGCGTGCAAAATTGTACAAGGCTGGCTTGCTTTGCTTAATATATATATATATATATATATATATTATGGAGAAAATGGGTTGAGGAAGATCTTCATGTTGTCAGTTGTCACTGTCACCTTGCAGGTAGAGGGGCAGTGACTGAAGTTTGAAGCAGAGTATAGGGTTAGATACGTAAAATCCACCGCCTGAATATGAAGTTTATACATACTTCTGCTGAAAATAGAAAGCTTGTTCCAACCGACTCACCGACTCACCGTATCAGTCAGTCTATCAGAGATGCTTTGCTAATGCTATACCCCAAATTTAGGTACAAGCCAAGTAGAAGAATTTATTTTGTGGTCAGAGAGAGACCTCAGCTATTTGTTCTGTTCTTGTTTTTGATGTTATATATATTGTTTTTCAGTAAATTATACAGTATGTTGTAACTTGGCTTATGAGCGTGTTTGTTTCGGTGAAAAACATATATAGAAAATATTTTACACGTCCAGTGTTTGGGTTAACTAGAAAATATGGTCAATTTCAGTTTGACCATAAAATAAGGGCTCTTTCATTGAGAAATCTTTTACACTTCTATTTTACCTTCAACCGAATTATACTTCAATTTTTCAACTTGCATCCGAACCGAGAGAGAAGCTCTAGCCGAGACACCGTCCGGTGTAATTTTTGGCATATGTACATATTTTTCAGTAATAATTTTACGTGCAAACTAAATACAAGAGACCATTTTTTGGCGTATTTTCTAGAATGCAACCAAACAATTGAAAATATTTTCCTTTTTAAAAATATTTTTCACCTGAAAAAATTTGATACTTGAAAAACATTTTATATAAAGCCAAACACAACCGAAGTAAATTAGATTTTGTAATTAAATTTAAATAGTTGGATGAATCATTTTTAGAAAAACAACTAATTTTGGTCTGTTTGGATACAGTTTATTTTGCTGAAAATTGAAAACTAAAAACAATAAAAAAAAATAATAATAAATTTACTATTCACTCTTTTTTTACTGTTCATATGCCTTGGTGCACTGTTCATGTCTCATGAATAGTGCACCAGGCGCTGGTCTTAGAAAAAAAAGGAAAGAAACGTAGACGCATACATGGTAAGCACAAAACGTGCTTCCTAAACGCACCCTTTGTATTTTCGTATAGATTTTCTAACATTTTGAATTCTACCAAGGAACTTGCATCCTTTATTCTCAAATCACTAAATTGATGTACCAGTAGGTATGGTGAGGGATTTCACCTTATTGACTACCTTAGTCTTGGATTCGTTGTGGGGAGCAAGAAATGAATGAGTCTTCCAATTGAATGAAACAAATGTTAGGGATTTGATGTTCACAATTCAAAAAAGATCAAGAGAGTTCAAGGGAGGGGTAGCAAAGTCCATATATTACCGCTCAGTCTTGGTAGGAAATGGTGTAAAGCCCCTTACAGGCCTTGTCAAAATCAATTGTAATGTTACATTACTCCAAAAAAAAAAAAAAAAAAAAAAAAATTGTTGCTCTAGCCATGACAGAATGAGATCATGCAACTACAAGAGATTTGGTGTGCGTTTGATATTGATTTAAAAAGCTTTTTTTTTTTTACTATTTAACTTTTTTTTCTACTATTTAACTTTTTTTTCTTACTATTTAACTTTATTTTTCTACTATTTAAGGATTCCATTACATTTTTTGGTATTATTTATGAGTCTCATTTTTTGGTATTATTTAGGGCTAAGGCCTCGGTAATAAGATTTCGAATTCAAGTTGCATGTACGGGAAAGGTTAAGAAATGTCGTTATTAAGAGGACTCCAAGAAATGTATCATCAACCCAACTAATCCACAAAACCATTGTGGACCATCAAAGACCTAGTGTAGGTCACTTGCTTTCTATTGTCTTCTCTATCTAAAGAATGTTTTGTTTGGACTAGGAGAAAGGCAAATATTGCGACTCCTGTTTTTCTTCTTTATTTTATTTATTTATTTATTTATTTTTGTATGTGCATAATTCAATAGTTGTGTATAATTCATGAGTATCTCATTTAAGAACACCAAAAAATAGCAACCAATTAAGTTAGAAGGCTTTGATTTCATGTTCTTATTATGGGCCTTCCCCTTATCTTATAATTTTGTGGATCTGTTTCCTTTGCTTATTTGTCAACTGTCAACAGCATGTGTTTGTCATTCTAATTAGGGACTTGTGTTGCTTGCAATAAAATATTTTAAACAGAAATGTGTATATATATATATATATATATATATTTTACTCAGATTTGTAGGATTCAGATCCTCTAGAAATTTTAAAGACATTATTAAGGGGTGAAAGTGGAATTTGGCCTGTAAAAATATTAAATATATGTATATGTATTTGAACTTTGGGCATATGGCTCGTGGCTATTCGTTAGACTTCAGTGAGGATCATTGTTTGTTGGGTACCTCCACGTGACAATAGGCACCATGGCAACTGGCAATTGGCATATTGCACGATTAGGGAAAGTCAAAGTCTCCACATCGGTTGCAGACTTGCACGATGCATTTAGGATTTTCAAATAGGAAATATAAATATTTTAGTGTTATTCATTTATACGAATACGATTGCCAATTGTGTCAGGAACCAGGGTACAATGTAAATGGGGATTCTCTTCATTTTGTCAAAACTAAAAAAAAAAAAATTCAGATTAACCCACAATTCAACCAAAAAAATATGATAATAAATCAGCCAACAGCCACACCACAAAACAAAACCATTTAACCAGACAAAGAAAAAATCAATCATTTTGTACTAATAATCATAGATTGGATACATTAATGCTTCAAAGAAAATATGAGATGGAGATGGACAATCCCTTTTTTCTATATGGATCTGAAGTGATGTATTGGATCGTCACAGTATAGTGCATGATGGATTGGGCTCCTGCCACTGGTCAATATGAACAACACCCACTCTCTCACATACACAGTGGTGAGGCACATAGTAAACTTGGGGCTTCGGATCGGGCTTCTTTTCATCAGGCTTCTTCTCATCATCGGGCTTCTTCTCATCAGGCTTCTTCTCATCTTTCTTTGGTGGAGCTGGAGGAGGCCCAATACTCACCACTTGAGCAAATTTCCCTGTTTTTCTTGCACGTACTATGATTTCATATGGATCTGCACTACCTGTTACAGTCAAAGTCCCCTTGCCTTCATCAACTTCAACTTTATCAACCCCTGCAATTTGAAGGAAGATTTAGAGATGACCATAACAAAGACCACTATTTTAAGTCTCTCACATATTGAATTTTCATCCCAAAAAAAAAAAAAAAAAATTGCTACCTTAAGCTACATGTATGGGCTTTGAATGATCATATGACCATAGGGATTACAGAAGAGATAAAAAACCAAAGGTGGAAAAATAAAAATTAATACCTTACATGTATGTTGGCTCATGATTCTAATTCCAAACAAAATATTATCAATCGTATATACCTTGTAGTGAAGAAACCGCTTTGAGAAGCTTCTTCTTGCATTTTTGGCATGCAATATCGACCTTCAAGACAGTCCTCTGCACCATGGTAGATGAGCTTTTCAACTCTCTCTATTCTAAATGAAAATGACAAACCGACTTCTTGGATAATTGTGTTATTTAAAGGAGAGTTTAAGACTAGGACTAGGACTGGCGTAACGAAACCTCAAGGTTGTTCACCCTCCTTGGCACATTTTCAACCGCTTGTCCTAGAACTATTGTCTTTAACACAAGTACGTACGACTAAAATAAATTAAATACTTACCTAATCATGACTATATGCCCCTCAATGGATTGAAGATTCAACCAATTCAATATGGACTTCATTCTCAAAAAAAAAAAAAAAAAAAAAATTCAATATGGACTTGAGATTTTTATTGTTTTAAGTTGGATGTTGGGAATTTTAATATGACTTTATTTGTGGCTTTTTTTTAGAAAACTTTATTTGTGGCTTTCATTTCATATAAGCCGTCCACAATCCGTCAATATTTGGTGCAAAGTGCAAACACGTTAAGGCTCCCTAACAAATCAATGAACCAAGTAGTGGAAGAAATAAATACAGCCTTTATTTGGGCATCTAATAACCCACCTATTAGAGAAATAAATACTTACAGCCTTTCAAACGGGAAATTATAGAGTTCTCTGGTGGATTATGACACTTGTCCACTATTCCACTAAAAAACTTCTACTTGTTTAAAATTGCTGAGTCAGTAATTAATTCTTGTTTAAAAAAAATTTCTAACTAATAATTTTAAATAAGTGGAAGTTTTTTAGTGGAATGATGGACCACATCACTTATCCACCATGTAGATCTTATAATTTCTCCTTTCAAACAAACTTTTTGTTTGGCTATCAAGAATAATGTAAACATAACAAACGGTCGTGGGTTTCAGTTAACTTAATTAGTAAAGTCTCTAATGGTTAAATAAGAGATTCGAGGTTCAATTTTTGTCTACACCAAAAACCGATTGGTACCTTAGTCTGATGATAATGAACACAATCATTAGAACGAGCGCTATAGATTAAAACTCTATCATAAAAAAAATAAAAAAAATAAATAAAAAAACCACATAGCAGACGGTTGGACCTATTTATAAATTGTTGAAACAAATTGCATTGATTCATATAAACTATATATGATGAATACATCTTATTCTTTAGGCGTGCATAAACTTTTCCTCCAAAAATAATCTTGTCCATTGATTCAGGTAAATGTCCTGATACCTTATAGCAACTTTTGTGGACTAGAAAAAAAAAAGGCTATTGCTTACGTTTGTGGACTAGAAAATTCAAAATTGATCAAGTTCATGATCGGTCCCCTTATAGCAACTTTCACCAAAATTAGTTATAGTCTAAGAGACTAGGGGGATGTTTTCCCTTTTAAAAATAAAAAATAAAAATAAAAAAAAAAAACAAAAAAACAAAAATAATAAGAGTAAATATACACAAGATTTTAAATTTTTGGCCCAAAAATTTGTTCTTGACGACTATTAAGGAACAACTTATCATATCCCATTAACGACTTAAATTTAACATCTCCCAAAAAGTTACAAATTGACTCTGAAGGATTACAATTGTGGCTTTAGAAATTTTTTTTCAGAGTCATTAAGAAACTTAAATTAAATATGATTTCATAAAAAGAGAAATTGAATATACCGAGTTATTGACCAAAAAAAAAAAAAAAAAACCCACCCTCACACACAAATACATGAAGTTTACAATTTCTTTATATGAATTTTTATATTTTGAAATTGTTACATGATAGTTCATTATCAGTTGCCATTATTTATTGTCCATATGAGTAGGTTTGACCATTTTATTTTGTTTAGTTTGTATAACTTTTATATTTTTATACAGTTATTATTATTTATTTGTCATTATTTTTATAAAAATATTTTGACAAAACTCAACCTCCTATTAATTATTGTAAAGATATTAGGCCTAGAAATTCGTTATCTGTTTATATATTGGGCCTGTGGCCCAATTTGAGGACGAGGGTTTGTCTAAGGAAGAGATATCTTTGTCAGAAGAGATTGCATTAGTAAATAGAGAGATTAGTCTTGGTCATAACAGTCAAAGGGGTGGGCCGAGGATAAGTACATCCTCGGCTAACCAATTCTAAGGTCCGAAAAGATTGTCTGTCGTCCCGGGTAACGTTCCAAGAAGTTCCGTGGGTGCGGATATGTATTGCAATGACATAAGACAGGGAGAAATCCTAAAAATATCTTAGGAGAAAGCTACTGCCTCCGCATTAAATGCACTACAGCTAACCCTTTGGCTGCATTAATGTGGAGGTGATGCCTAAACAGTGGGTTTCAGCCTTATAGCTATTGCATGAGAACTTATAGGAGGAGCTGATGGGACAAGTATCAAGACCAACTGTCTGGCATGCACGTGGAAGGTGGAGATAAAAAGGAGAGATAGTATAAAAGAAGAAGGAGGGCACTGAAAAGAGGGGATCGGAAAAGAAAGAGAAAATTATTGTAGCATCAAGAACTGATTTTGTAATAAAATCTGATAGAAATATATAAGAACAAATCTCCTCGGACTTTGCCGAGGAAGATTTTCCTCATTATAAACCTGTCCATTTACATTTTCTTATCTAATAAACCTACTTTTGTGTTTGTATAATTCATTAGAACCCAGTTTTCCAACTCATTCTCTACAAATTCATTGTTTTGGGCTTTTTGGGCCTCAGTCCATCTATCTGTTGGGCTAGAAATTCAAATCTGGTCCTTACAATGGGCGTCGTCTATGGGAAGTTACTGGTGTGATAGTGAGTTGAACGTTCAACTATGGTAGGTTCAGGTTCAAACCAAGTAGAATCCATGGGGTCTCAATGTCAAGATCACTTTCGTGAACTTGAGCAAAGGAGAGACCGGGAGGGGAGTGTGTGTACTACCCATACTGGTAAGAGCCATTCTCGGGGTGGTAGCCATCTCTCTTAGGAGAAAGACACCAAAGCCATGCAGAAGGAAATTGATCACCTAAAGAGAAGCTTGCACCATGAACGGCGAAAGCGAGCTCCATCCAATTATGACTTCTCTTCCGATGGTGAAGAGGATGGCAGCTATAGGTGCAAATCAAAGACTCCTCCTAGCTAGTCTTTCTCATATGATGAAGACTATCATCATGAACGCAAAAATAGAAATTCGTCCTCGGTAGGCTTGGGAAACGACGCTACGAGTAAAGCACTCAACCAAATTTCTAGGTCACCTTTCACGCGTTGGATTGAGGGAGGGAGACTTCCTCGGCCGTTCACTCAGCCCACATTCACTATGTACAATGGTAGAACAGACCCTGTGGAGCATGTCAGCCACTTTAATCAAAGAATGGCTATACACTCCAAGAAGGAGGCCTTGATGTGCAAAGTATTCTCATCAAGTTTGGGGCCTGTGGTGATGAGGTGGTTTGATGGTCTGAGGGCAGGTTCCATTGATTCCTTTAAGGAACTCACTCAGGCGTTTGGATCCTGCTTTATTACGTGCAGTAGGGTTTCTTAGCCTTTAGCTTCCTTGTTGTCTCTGTCCATGAGAGAAGGAGAAACCCTGAAAACATATTCAGATAGATATTGGAAGATGTTTAATGAGATAGATGATGATTTTGATGATGTAGCCATCAGCACATTCAAGCTCGGCCTACCTGCCGAGCATGGCTTAAGGAAATCTTTGACTAGGAAACCTGTTACCAGTGTACGCCAACTTATGGATCGGATTAACAAGTATAAGAGGGTTGAAGAGGACCAGCAGCAAGGTAAGTGAAAGGGCAAGGTTATCCCTCAGGAGAGGAAGGATTTCAGGTTGGACCGTTACAACAATAACAGACCTCAGAAGGATTTTGCTAGGCAGTCTGAGCCTGCAGCTCCTCAAGTGGTTAACACTGTGTTCAAAGAACCCATGCATTAAGTTTTGGAGAAGATAAAAAATGAGTCATACTTCAAGTGGCCGAACAGAATGAGTGGAGACCCTTTGAGGCGCAACCAAAGCCTTCATTGCCAATACCACCAAGAGAGGGGACATACCATCGAGGACTGTAGAACACATGGAACCATCTAGAGCAACTGGTCAAGGAAGGGAAATTACAACAATTTCTGTACCGGCCCAATGGACAAGGGGACCAATTAAGGTCAGGGGCCCGAGGGAATGCTTCTTCAAAGCCCTCGCTAGGTACCATCAATGTCATTTTTGCTGCGCTTGGGAGAATTGGTTCTCACCCTTCCAGTGTAATGTCTGTAGCTAGGCTATCATCCAAGGACTCTCACTCTGAGCCGAAGAGAGCTAAGATGGAGGTCCGACCACCACTGAGTTTCTTGGACGAAAACAAGATTGGAACCATCCAACCACATGATGACGCTTTGGTGGTTACCCTCAGAATAGGGGGGCGTGACATTAAGAGAGTAATTGTAACACCCAGATCCAACTTTATAGTTAACCTATGTATTTAAGTGGTTAATTATTATTTTGAGTCACTTACTTTCTAAAATTAATATAAGAGTATTTAATAAACATATTATTTTATAATGCCATTAAATAAGAATTGTAAAGATTATAAATAATTGAATGACTATTTTTATTATGTATATATACTAAATATGTACAAAACTATATTAAGTGGGTTAAGTTATTACATATATAGTTGGTGTTTTAACGAAGCATAATGCATGAGATGTTATAGTGGAAATTTCACCCACATGCAACCAATTGAAATCCAACACATGTAGGGCCAAAGCATCATGCATGTTGACTTCCTAAGCCCCAAGACCAACACTTGGCCGGTCATGCAACAAAGAAATCTTCATCTCAATTCTTCTTTGACTTTTCAAGACAATTTGAGCTTCCAAGAAACTCTCTTGCTTTCATTTTCCACGGGTACACACACACAAATCAGAAATTTGCACCTTACTTTACTCTTTTTCTCTTAAGGAAAGAGCTAGGAAGCTCCCTTGAGTCTTTCTCTCAAGTCCATGGGTTCACACACCAATAGAAAGACTAGACTCATCTCATTTCTTATTCACACTTTCTCAAAGAAACTAGAAGACTCAAAAAACTCTCTTCCTCTCTCATGCCTACGGGTCTAACACCAAAAAGAAAGAAAACTCTCTCAAGCTCTCTACCCCTCATACTTTTGGGTCCAGCCACTAGGAAAGAGAAGTTTTTTCATGCAAGAGTGATTTATTTCTATTTTCCCTTAAGAACCATAAACTTGGTAAGGATTCTAGCTACTCTTACGCTAGAATCCATGATTTCTTCAAGGAATTTTTAGTAATGGTATTTGTGGTTTGTGAAATTAGGAAATCATGAACTTGTAAATCTATATATTTATAGTGTTTTAAGAAACTTTGAAATTGTGTTGATGGTTTGTTGAAGGTAGATTAGGGTTTTTACTAATTAATGATTTTATATGATTAAGGAAGTAAGAAAAAGTTAGGATGAGTATTTTGATACTGTTGCTGGGATTTTTGTTGTGTGTATTTTTACTCTAAATGGTTAAATGACTATGTATAAGTGTTTTATGACATGTCTAATGAGTGTATAAAAATCCCCATATGAAAATACCTTCGTTTGATAATTTTTTATGAATTTACGAGAACACGTTGCAAAGAAGTCACTATGACAGATTCTGTGTTCATGCATGGTAAATTATGTATTAAATTGTATACAGTGAATTTGGATGCTAGGGATATTTCCTATGGAATATAAGACACATGTGGTTGTTATGGAAGTGGTCTCACAGCATTTGAATTAATATAAAAATAATGGTTTAATTTCTAAATTGCATGAAACTCTGTCAGGATAGATTTGAGCTCGTTGTCTTGTATGATTTTTAATAAATCATGATTTTATGATTTGACTCTAAAAATTTTATGGTATATACTGGACATACAAGGGAGTGGTTTTGTAAGATTTCATGAAATTTGGATATGTATTGACAGCCCATTTATATTTTACAAATGAGGCATATTCTGCTGAAATGAACAGTAAACAGTAAAGGATAACTTTGACTTTGAGGATTTAATTTTAAAGTTAGGGTGAATGTTTTGAGCTATAATTTAATATGATTATCTTTTGATATGTCTAGATCATAGATTAATTTTGTGTAACTTGGTTTGAGGTTTAGTACTCAAAGGGGGGGGGGGGGTTCTAAACCATGCGGCGGTTGTATTTATGAAGTTGTTTTGTCTAACGTGTTGTGTGTTACCATATGAATGTATATAGTTACATGACCATGCTTAAAGGATTTTATATTTATGCATGCATTATTGCCCTAACCTCAAAACACCTTCTGAAATAAAGTTGGCTCTTCTAGAGATATGAGATTAGTGTGAGAATGTTGGTTTCTCTATGATTTAGTACATCATGTTGTCTGATGAATGTATGTTGTGTTTGTGGGAACCTCATTGAGGTGAAATTAGGACTTCCTTGATTTTAAGAGATAGGCATTGAGATGAATGTGTAAGTTTATGATAAGGAATAATTGATAGTAAGTAATAAGCTTTGATATTTGATTTAGGTATTACCAATTCACCAGGTCTAAGCTCCTTTGACTGTGGGCTCTCGGTTCCTCTGCTTTCAGGTAAGGGATAAGTTATATGGGTATTTGGTAAGTCATAAGGTTATTTTAAAGTATATTATGCATTAAAAGGTTTTTGATTAGAGATATGGCATATAATCATTATTCTGACAAAGATATGTTCGTGAGCTTTCGAAACCTTATGTATATGATTTAAGCATATTGATGTCATTACTTATTTCCACGAACATGATGTTTAAAGAAAAGAATGGAAATGTTATTAGTATGAAATGTTATGCAAAATAAGAAATTTCATTATGAATTATTATGAAATGTTATGCAAAATAAGAAATTTCAATATGATGTATAAGTATGAAAAGTTTTCGGGTTATGTTCTCTGGTGATCTGAACTCTTTCAGTAAGGCTTAATTACTAGCTTTCCATGGAAAATGTTATATGTTTGGCCATTAAGTGGGACTGACTCTGCTGTACCCGCCCTTGTTGGTTACGGCCAACTTGTGGAGGAAGTCAACCTACCTCGTTGGTTGAAAGATATGTATTATGATGTGATCCCGGGAATACTTGTCATTGTGGGGAATGCTGGATGCTTAGCATCGTGGTGTTAGAAGCCTCCCAAATAAGTACAGACTTATCAGATATGGACTAACCAATAAGTTATTTATGAACAACTATATTATGTTATTAATCATGAGAGAATGATTTTGTTTAAATGCATTATGAAAAGTTAAAAACTTTCATGAAAAGAAGTTTATGATGAAAAGAAAAGCTGTTCTTTAAAGATAAGAGTTTTTGAAGTTTTGTTACGCTTTAAAGATAAAACTTCTGATAAAAGTGTAAGTTTATGTTAAAAGGTTATAAGATATTTATTCTTTATGATACGTTAAGTTTTATGACTATGAAAGTTATAATATTTTACGAGAAGAAGTTTATGAAGAAAAGTTTGGTTATTCTTTAAGATGCTTCTAATTTAAGACAAAGTTATCAATTATCTGATTTAAGTTAAAATGATTGTTTTGTAATGAGAATGCATATATATTGATTTTAAACAATCAATATTACATTTGGTGACTTCGTAAGAAATGAAAGAAATTAAATCCGAAAGGTTGTGGTAATATTATTCTGATAAGAAAAGGGAGAACAATTATTTTCCTATGAAAAGCGTATAAGTTATTATTATGAATAATATAAAATATTATGCATGAAAAGTTGTTCTTCTATTGAAATATTCATAGAATGAAATGATCTGATTTACATGCATCCTTATTAAATTCTTATATATCTTACCTTTATTGAGCTGTGTAGCTCACCCCTTTCACTCTTTCAGTTAGCAAGTTTTATTTTGGAGCAGAGGGAGCCTTAGTTGAGTTTGGAAGGAGCTGGTTTTAGTTTTATATGTATAGATTCTAAATTAGCAATTTGATGTTTAGATTTGTAGTATGGTATATTTTAGAATATAATGAAAGTGTGTACCTTAAAGTATTAAGAGATGTGTTATGTGAAATTTAGAATTTGAATAATCGGTGGATTTTGTTATCCTTTAAGGTACAATGTAGATGCTCTGAATATCAAGTGGAAAGTTATATCATTTAAGTAAAGAAACAAGAATGAAAAGAAAGAGGGAAGCTTTTGTAAAAGTTTTGGAAAAAGTTAAGTTGGTTCTTGTTAATATCAGGTTTAAGTTTGAAATTAGCATGCCGGTCATGGTCACAAATTCGGGTATCAGGTTTGGGGTGTGACAATAATGGTAGATCAGGGCAGTTGTGTAGAAGTCATGTATCCTGACTTGTACAAAGGGCTGAATTTAAAGCCTGAAGATCTGACAGTCTATGATTTACCTTTAGTAAGTTTTGATGGGAAAGTTGTTATTCCAAGAAGCCAGATTAAGATGCCCGTTTAGGCTAGCTCAAAGGTGGTGGAAGTAGACTTCATTGTGGTAGACACATACTCCCCTTACACAACATTGTGGCCAGACCATGGCTCCATACCCTTATTCCAAGAAGCCAGATTAAGATGCCCGTTCAGGCTAGCTCAAAGGTAGTGGAAGTAGACTTCATTATGGTAGACACATACTTCCCTTACACAGCATTGTGGCCAGACCATGGCTCCATACCCTAGGAGCTGTTTCTTCAACTCTACATTAGAAGGTGAAGTATTCGTCAAAAGACTAGATTGAAGAGCTAATAGGTGATCAATCAATGGCTAGGCAATGCCTTGTGTCTGTAATTTTGCATCAGCCAGTAGCTGAGTTCTCGGCTTCTTTTGAGGGTGGCTTATAGCAGTCAAAGTCTCCGGTATTGCCCGTGAAGGGGCCAGCCGAGAAGGCCAAATGTGAAGATTTAAAGAAATTTACTGTAAGTGGTGATCCGAAGAAGTTTTTTCAAGTTGAAGCTCAGCTACCACCTCAAGAGAAAGAGGAGTTGGTGGAATTCCTCAAGAGGAACGTTGATGTATTCGCTTGGAATGCTTACGAAGCTCCAAAGGTGAATCCGAATTTCATTTGTCATCATTTGAACGTTAACCCATCCGTCGTCCCAAAAAAGCAACCACATCGGTGCTCATCTAAGGAATATTTTGATGCCGTCAAAGATGAGGTGATGAAACTTAAGCAAGCTGGGGCTATTAAAAAAGTGTTTTACCCTGAATGGTTGGCCAACACTATGGTGGTAAAGAAGAAAAATGGAAAATGGCGGGTATATGTGGACTTCACAAAATTGAACAAAGCATGTCCGAAAGACCCTTTCCCCATGCCTTGGATCGACCAGCTAGTGGATGCCACAGTAGGTCATCCTCGAATGAGCTTTTTGGATGCCTTTCAAGGATACCATCAAATACCTCTAGCTGTGGATGATCAAGAGAGGACAACTTTTGTCACACCTATTGGGAATTACCATTACAAAGTGAAGCCCTTTGGTTTGAAAAATGCAGACGTTAACTACCAGAGGATGATGACTAGGATGTTTGAGCCATAGTTAGGGAAAAACATTGAGATTTATATCAATGATATGGTGGTAAAAAGCAAGGCTGAGTCCGAGCATGTTAATGACCTCGGGAATATTTTTGCTATCTTGAGAAGACATAAGCTACGACTTAATGCTTCCAAATATTCTTTTGGTGTCAGATCAGGGAAGTTCCTGGGCTACATAGTCACACACCGCAAAATTGAAGTCAACCCCAACCAGATTAAGGCAATCAACGATCTGTGACCACCTCGGAATCCTAAAAAGGTCCAGAAGCTTACAAGATTGATCGCTGCCCTAAACCGGTTCATTTCCCAATCAACAGACAGGTGTAGGCTTTTCTTTCAATTGTTAAATAAGTGAAAGGGGTTCGAATGGACCGAGGAATGTGTTTGGGGTTTCCAACAGTTGAAAGAATATCTGTCTCAGCCACCCATCATGTCCATACCCGAGGTGGATGAGGTTTTGTTTGCCTACATCGTAGTGGCCTTCCACGCAATGAGTTTGGTGCTAATACAGGTTGATAATGGTGTATAAAGGTTGGTTTATTATATGAGCAAGTCACTATATGAGGCCGAGGTTCGTTACTTACCACTGGAGAAGGCCATCCTAGCGGTGGTGCATGCCACACGTAAACTCCCCCATTATTTCCAAACACACACGGTTGTTGTTCTAAACTAGCTCCCACTTAGATCTCTACTTCGGAGTGCTGGCTATACAGGGAGAATTGCAAAGTGGGGTACGATCCTAGAGGCCTTTGATATTAAATATATGTCTCGCACCTTTATCAAGGGTCAGGTCCTCGCCGACCTGGTGGCCGAGTTTGCTGAAACCCCACTAAAAGAGAAAACAGGAGAACAAAACATGGATGAAAAATCGGTTGGTGTGATTTCCCTACAAGAACCTCTATCCTGGAAGGTCTACGTTGATGGTGCAACAAATCATAGAGGATTTGGAGTGGGGCTAGTGATGGTATCCTCAGAGAGGATCACAATCGAGAAATCCTTAAGATTGGGCTTCTCGGCCACCAACAATGAAACTGAGTATGAAGCTCTGCTGGTAGGGATGGCCATGGTTCAGAAAATGGGTGGAAAAGCAATGGATGTATTCTCAAATTCGAGGTTGGTTGTAGGTCAAGTTCAGGGAGAGATGGAAGCTAGAAATCCCAGGATGTAGGAATACTTGAGCCAGGTTAGGCATTTACAGTTTGGGTTTGAGTATTTCAATTTATCACAAGTTCCTTGAAATAAAAATACACATGCTGCTCCCTTGCCACACTAGTAACATCCTCGGAACAAAGTTTACCTTGGGTAATCCTTGTGGAGGACTTATGTAAACCTATTGAGGTAGGAGAGAATATGGTTCATGTTCAACAAATAAGGGTGGGTTCTAATTGGATGGATTCTATTGTACAATTCCTTAAGGAAGATGTTTTGCCCGAGGATAAGTCCAAGGCTGACAAGCTACGAAGGAAGGCTCTTCGGTTTTGGTTGTCCGAGGACCAAAAGTTCTATAAGAGTTCTTTTTCTAGCTTATATCTACTATGCGTACACCTTGAGGCGGTTGAACTACTCCTGGAAGAATTACATGAAGGAATCTGTGGAAGCCACACGGGGGGCAG
Organism: Quercus robur; assembly: GCF_932294415.1. Taxonomy (NCBI): domain Eukaryota; kingdom Viridiplantae; phylum Streptophyta; class Magnoliopsida; order Fagales; family Fagaceae; genus Quercus; species Quercus robur. Next base: position 18,357,233 of record NC_065539.1, on the reverse strand, counting down.
ATCTTTGTTTCATAGGGCCCTCACACAAGGCTATTGGTGGCTAAATATGCAGAAATAAGTACAAGACTATGCAAAAAAATGTGACCAATGTTAGAGATTTGCCCCAAACATTCACCAATCTGGAGGAGTCCTTAATCCTTTGTCTAGCCCTTAGCCTTTCGCTCAATAGGGCTTGAATATTGTAGGGCATTTCCTTAAGGCAGTAGGGAATAAAAGATATTTATTGGTCGACACGGATTACTTCACCAAGTGGGTTGAAGCGGAAGGCGAATATCAGGGATGTGGATGACAAAAAATTCGTTTGGAAGAATATTGTCACTCAGTTCGGAATCCCTCATACCCTCATCTCGGACAACAGATTGCAGTTTAATAGCAAGGCCTTCAGGAAGTATTGCTATGACTTGGGCATAACAAATAGATACTCCACCCCGGCTTATCCACAAGGGAACGGACAGGCCGAAGTTGTCAATAAGGTCATAGTGAGTGGGCTTAAAAAGAGATTGGACGACGCGAAGGGGAAATGGGTGAAAGAGTTGCCACATGTCCTTTGGACTTACCGGACTACTCCTCGTAGGTCCATTGGGGAGACCCCATTTTCAATGATTTATAGGGCTGAGGCCGTCATTCCTCTGGAGATTGGGTTCCCCACGCTAAGAACGAGCTCCTTTAGTCCAAGAAGCAATGATGGATTGTTAGAAAAGAACTTAGACTTAATAGAAGAACAGAGAGAAAATGCCATGGTCCAATTGGCCTACTATTAACACAAGCTTAAGTAAGGATATGATGCCAACGTAAAGTTAAGGCCACTAGTACCTAGTGACCTGGTATTAAGAAAGGTCTTGGACACTACTAAAAACCCAGCATGGGGAAAATTAAGACTCAATTGGGAAGGGCCATATCGTATTACATCAGTGGCTAGAATAGGCGTGTATTATCTTGAAGATCTAGAGGAAAAGGCTGTACCACGCCTTTGAAATGTACATAACCTTAGAAGATACTATTATTAATGAAGGCTTTATTCACCCTATTTGGGCTTGTTACATTGCATGTCGTTGCATTTTTTTACCATCTATCTAAGTATCAAACAGAACCTTGGTCATGCCTGGATCTTCGGACCACATACCTTGAGAAAATTGATATTTTTTAATCATTGTTCTAAGTATTAAACAGAACCTTAGCTATTCCTGACTCTTCGGACCACATGCTTTAAGAAAATTAATACTTCCTGACATCTAAGTATCAAACAGAACCTTGGTCATGCCTGAATCTTCGGACCACATACCTTGGAAAAATTGATATCTTTTAATCATTGTTCTAAGTATAAAACAAGACCTTAACTATGCCTGGCTTCTCGAACCACATGCTTTGGGAAAATTAATACTCTCTGACATCTATCTAAGTACCAAACAGAACATTGGTTATACCTGGATCCTTGGACCACATACCTTGGGAAAATTGATATCTTTTAATCATTATTCTAAGTATTAAACAGAACTTTAGTTATGCCTGACTCCTTGGACCACATACTTTGGAAAAATTAATACTCTCTAACATCTATCTAAGTATCAAATAGAACCTTGGTCATGTTTGGCTCCTCGGACCACATACCTTGTGTAAATTGATATTTTTTGATCATTGATACCTATCATCATTCTCGACAAGTGACAAGGCAAAACCTTAATTTATCTCAGACCTTGTGGATTACATACATGAGGTAAAATAAGTACTTCTTATTAGTTACTTAAATGTCAAAAATGGTCAACTACTCCAAATAGCAAAGATATTCATTGTGGTAACTAACTTAAGTGGATATGTGTGAGCATCACTTAAAGCATTTACAGGCTTATATGTGCTTGTTTAAGAATTGATTACCCCTTTGCTGCCTTAAACTTAATAATAGGTGGGGAGCAAAGTAAGTTCAAACCTGAATGCAGGTTATATTACTGTATATTTTCTCTAAGCTAAATTGAACATGTTTTGCTACTGATAGTGTGATATGTGAGAATGATGTTGTCACTTATGCAGATTTGTGATTCAAGAAATGCTTCATTACTACCTATTTTCTAAATGTTGAAGCAAGTAAAGCTTAAGTTTGGATAAGTGTTAATGTCAAATTCATAAAGGAAAGACTTTCAATTTTCATTAATATTGAGCCTCTGAAAAAGGTAAGTAGAATATAAAAGCTTGGCACAAGTAGAACCAAAATAAATAAATAAATAAAAGACGACCTATTGCTTCATTTTTATTACAAGTTTATCTTTTAGATTTTTGGGAAGTTGGGTAGTTGCTGCCATGGAGGATACTTAGGCCTTGACCTTGGGATCTTCCTTTAGGGGTATGGGGAGAGTGGCCAACACTAGCTCCATGCTCTGAGAAGCTTTTTTTTCTTTGGAAGGATCTTTTGGAGCTACTAGAGGCAGGTCAGCACCTTGGGCCATCTCTTTGTTGATATCCCCTACCTTTGCAGTATCCTCGGCCTGCTCTGCCCCCTTGGAGGAAGTATTAGTTGCAGGAGGAGCTTTGGGTGGGCTGCCTTCACCTTCACCTGCCTCCGAGGATACCAAGGCGACTTTAGAGCTCGAGGAGCCTGAAGGGCGTATGGTTGGGGGGTAGTAGACACTTTCTGCCTTCCTAAGCACAGAAGATGCCCCAACCCCAGCTTGGTTGAGGGCTTCATCCCATACTTGGGCACAATAACTTCTACATACCTCTGGGACCTCAGCCCTAAGGGTGTCCTCGGTCTCGGCCATGCCAACGTTGTATCCATGTTGCTTTGCCTCATCGCTGGCCTTTTCTGCCTCTTCCTTGGCCTTCTCAGCTTGAACCTTGGCCGTCTTGACCTCCCTAACTTCTTCTTCAGGGCAGCAATTTGCTCCTTGGAGGCGGCCAACTAGTCCTTGGTGTTGTGCAGAAGTAGCCTCTGGCTCTCGACTTGCCTCTCGACAGTATCCAGGGCTACGGTGGCGCTTTTCCTATCCTTCTCCTTCTCCTGCAACCTGGTTTTTAGCTCTTTATTACTCTTTTCAGCCACGTGGAAGGTGTCCACGGCTACAATCCTTCTCCCCTCTTCCTCCTTCATTTTGCGATGGGAGTAGTTCACCATCTCCTTGGCCCTGAAGGTGGCTTGGATGGCCTGAAAAGGATGGGGGTGTAGTTTAAAAAAAAAAAAAAATTACCATTGCCAAGTCCCTCTTCAGTTCGAGGAAAATTTCGTGCTGCCTCATAGACCTGAGTTCAGCCATGTCCTTGGGCAATAACAAGGATTGTTCCACCGCATCTGCCACGTACCCAGCTGTGCCCTGCTGGAAGTCTCGAATGGAGGCATCATCAAGAAGAGGAGCTTCATCCAACTCCATTCGTGGGGCCTAGACAAGGGTTGCAACTTAGTGGTCAACCCTTTTCTCCCCCTTGGTGGATGACCTCGTCTGCTTCGTTCGGGCTACTTAGCCCCCATCTAGGGCTCGGTCTCTCGAGGAGGTTGGTTCTTCCCACCCTCCATCACCTCTTTCTCTTTGTCCTCCCTCTTCCTTTTTTGCTCGGCTGGATCAGCTCGGAAGGGTTGGGTGGGTGAAGGAGTAGGGAGTTTGGTTTGAGGAACCTTAATAGGTGCATCCCTCCCCGACTGAGACTCCAGTAACTCCTGGAGAGTTGACCTTTGCTTCCTTTGGATCCCCATTTTGCTTGATAAAGGAGTAACTCCTTTGAAACGACTGGATTGAGGTGGGGATGACTGGCCGAGGACACCAGTTGATGTCATAGGAGACGAGGGCTGGTTAAATACCTCGTAGAGATCATCTAAGTCTGAGATGTCCATTATCTTCTTTTCCTTTTCTTTTTTTTCCTCTTCCTCTTCTTTATTGGTAGCTTGGGAGGAAGTAGCTTCATTAGCTGGGTGTTGAGATGGAAAAGCTACTTTGGGAATGCCCTCAGGGATTGGCTGAGCAACGAGAGCGCCTTCTGGGATAGGAATGCCCTTGGGAAGAAGAAACCTAGGGACAGTGACGCTTATATGGTATAGTCGGGGGTCTTTAGCTTTGATCACACACTTTGGAGCTTGAAATCTGGTCGAGATCGGCTTATACCCTAAAATTAGGTGAGCCGCTCGCAATTGGCTGTTTTCGTGTACGAAAACCTCGGCTCGGAGTATTTTATCTAGACTCTCCTTATTGACCAGGCTAAAGTCTGGCTCAGTGGCGTGTTTATCTACAAAATCATCAGGAAAACAAAATTTTATCATATGTGAAAATAGAATAAACCAAAAGAAAAGAAAGGACTTGTAAATAAGCACCCTGGACCTAATACCCCACCTGGCTGCCCCTCTCGTTGGGCAGGGGAGGCCATCATGCCATTCCCTTGACACGATCAGAAAACATTTATTTAGACCCTTGTTGGAGTCAGGAAGGCATTAGATGAGCCTAACTTCGGGATACCTAGACTTTAGGTAATCCCTGCCCCTTCAAGTGGTGGAGGTTATAAACCTAATTGACATCATGATGGGCAAGCCCTAAACCCATCTTTTCATTGAGGGCGTCTACGCATCCTAAAATCCTAAATACGTTTGGGGCACACTAGGTGGGAGCTAACCTATGGGCCCTAAGACAGTCCTTGGTCACGGTGCCCATGGGAATCCTCATCCCACCCTTTATAAAGGCGATCATTAGGATCACCACTTCTCCCCCCTACATTTTTTCGTGCCACTCTTCCTCTTTACAATACCTAATACCTACCCCTAGAGGAATCCTATATAGAGCTCTAAAGCTCTCTAACCCCTTCTTAGAGTTTACCAAAGTTTTGAATCTACCCATTCCTAGGGGGGAATCGGACGCACTAAGAAGATGATGCAAAGGAAGAAGAGCCAAGGAGGAAAGGACATTGAGAAAAGAAAGGTGCATGGGAAAATAAAGTGTAAGAGATTTATGAGCACTTACAGAAGAAAGAAGAATATCCTCAAACGGGCTTTTGGTATTTGTAAGAGCACGAGTGAGTTGGGAAGGTTGGTAAATTTAGTGTACTTATGTTAGAGCTAAGTGAATGCTAAAGTAAAGAAAGTCTTTGATTTGAGTGATATTTATATCAAAGAAAGAACTACAGAGTGGGAAAGTTCCCGCCTAAGTCCCAGCGGAGTTCTCAACCGTTGGATTTGCATCGCATCGTAGAACGTGGAGGACATGAGGTCGTAAAAATTTAATGAGGAGCACATCTCGTAAGCCGAAGAGTCAGGAGAGTGTCTTGGGTAGTTAAAAAGGCGTTTGCTCAAGCAAAGATGATGTGTGATAGGCACGGACTGGTTGAGGTGACATCGAAATCCTCCTTTCTTGCCGAGGAGCCAAAAAGAAGAATCCCGAGGGGCTATTGTAGGGATATTGGGCCTAGAAATTCATTATCTGTTTATATATTGGGCCTGTGGCCCAATCCGAGGATGAGGGTTTATCCAAGGAAGAGATATCTTTGGAGGAAGAGACTGCGTTAGTAAATAGAGAGATTAGTATTGGTCAAAACAGTTCAAGGGGTGGGCCGAGGATAAGTACATCCTCAGCTAACCAATTCCGAGGTCCGAAAAGATTGTCTGTCGTCCCGGGTAACGTTCCAGGAAATTCCGTAGGTACGGATATGTATTGCAGTGACATCAGACAGGGAGAATCCTAAAAATATCTCAGGAGAAAGTTGCTACCTCCACATTAAATGCACTGCAGTTAACTCTCTGATCGCATTAATGTGGAGGTGATGCCTAAACAGTGGATTTCAGCCTTACAACTATTGCATGAGGACTTATGGGAGGAGCTGATGGGACAAGTATCAAGACCAATCGTTTGGCATGCACGTGGAAGGTGGAGATGAAAAGGAGAGACAGTATAAAAGAAGAAGGAGGGCACTGAAACTGGGGATCGGAAAAGAAAGAGAAAATTACTATAGCATCAAGAACTAATTTTGTAATCTAATTTGATAGAAATGTATAAGAAAAGATCTCCTCAGACTTTACCGATGACGATTTTCCTCATTATAAACCTATCCATTTATATCTTCTTGTCTGATAAACCTACTTTTGTGTTTGTCTAATTCATTAGAGCCCAGTTTTCCAATCCATTCTCTACAAATTCATTGTTTTGGGATTTTTGGGCCTCAGTCCATCTATTTGTTGGGTTAGGAATTCAAACTTGGTCCTTACAATTATTATCCCACACAACCACATTCATCCTACATAAATAATACACTAAATGTTTACTTAAACAATTAAACACTTTTTTTTTTAGAAGGAACTAATTAAACACTTGAATAATCACTAACTATACTATATTTTTTTTTTCTTGAATCACTAACTTTATAACAAAAATTTATTATAACATTATAACAATACACATATATGTGACAAACCCTTTATATTTTCTAATTATTAAATTATATAAAGTTATATCATGTTTATACTATAGAGCACACATTCACATGCATCAAAATTCACATAAATAACATTATAACAAATAAATAAATAAATAAATAAATAAAACACACACAATTAATATCAGACACACACTTACAAGTGAAATATAAAATTATAATAAAGAGAGAGAGATACTTATAACTCATAAACATTTACTCATTACTTTTAAAGTCATAGATATCGAGATAGTCAAATAGAAAAATGAGATGAGATTCATAAAAAAGAGATCAGAGGGGAGGGAGTGAGAGAGAGAGAGAGAGATATGTGTTCTATGTTGTTTGGTTTTAGGTTGGGCTAATATGTGATCATAGTGCAAAAATATTTTTAAGGGTAAATTAAATTAGTAAAAAAATTCTATATATATATATATATATATATAATTTTTTTTCTTCAAGTTAAGAGGGTTCATTTGAACCCCTGGACAACATGTGGAGTCGCCTTTGTTAAGGAACACCTTATCAAATCCCATTAATGACTTAAATCCACCTAATATGTAAAGGGAAAAAGTTAACGAATGCTCTAAAGGGTATTGGTTTAGGAAATATTTTTAGAAATTTTTTATGTAAAAAAAGTAATTAATTTTGGTATAAAACTTTCCTAAAATAGTTTATTAATAATTGCTCTAAGGGCACTTGTTAACATGACCTTATTTAATATTTAGGATAAAATTCAAATTTTAACAACTTTTAGGTACAAAAATAAAACATCTTATATTTTTAGAATATACCAACATCTTGAACCCCCCCTCCCCCCCTAAAGGAAAACCTAAACCTACCTACCGCTACATGTAGCCTAAGCCTATAACTTCACTCAATATAGTTTCCTAAAATAGTTTATTAACAACTGCTCTAAAGACACTTGTTAACATGACCTTATTTAATATTAAGGATAAAATCATCTTATATTTTTAGAATATACCAACATCTTGAACACCCCCCCCCCCCCCAACAAAAGGAAAACCTAAACCTACTTACCGCTACATGTAGCCTAAGCCTGTAACTTCACTCAATATATTTTTATTGGACGTAAATTACCATTGGATTACATTTTATTCTTATATTCTTTGTGCTTACAAAATTTTCAGAAAATAAAAAATCAATAGTTATATCATTAATCAATTGTTTAAATTGCTAGTTTTTATAGTATAAGATTATGCATAAAAAATAAGTTCATGAATCATATAGTAAAAAACATCCGATTAATACAAAATTTGACGTGTGTTAAGAACGTAAAGAACATATAATCCAATTTTTATATTTTCAAAAAATATAATAATGTTAATTTTTTTAAAAGAAATTATAGTCTTAGGTTACAACAATGTTTGTTGTCAAATTTTGGCACGTAGCACTCCCCGTAAGTCGTAATGGTTGAACCCGCATAAAAATTGTTTAGGTTATGTTTGGTAAATGTTTTTTTATTTTTGTTTCAAAAACTTGTTTTTAAGAATAAAATCAAAAGGCAATTTTTTATTTATTTTTTTTTTTTTTTGTGTTTTCAAAATCAAAAACACAATTGGTTACTTGAAAGAATAAAACAGTTTTCCCACTATAAAAAGAAAAAAGAAAAAAAAATCGGTAAATATGGTTGTATATTTTCATTAATTATGACTTCTTTGGTAGGAGTACGATTGCCACTTGCCAACAATTAGTAAATGTCCTATGATGCTCAACTGCTTAGTCAATTTGGTGACGTACATTTTAGTATATGGCGCCAACTTAACACACTACATTTGCAAATCCACATGTTAAGCAAAATGGGCGCCCACTTTACCATCGGATAAACCTTACGGCTCTAGCTTCATATCAAAGAAACCATAGCCATTGATCAGATAAAACTAAACCATAAGCCGCAGTTCATCTATTAAATGCTAAGGGAAATTGATCTACTATTTGTAAACCCAATTCACGGCCTGGCCAAACTCACAGCTTCGTTGCCATTAGGCATCAACGCAAATACTGGTAAGGCAAACATATAAGTAGCAATTGATTTGGAACAAGAAGGCAAACAAGTTTACAATTTGATGCCAACAGCATTAAATTGAAGCCCCTTGAAACCTATTGATGCCGACAAGAACAAAGGTGGTCCTTTCCTCTAAGATCGTCAAGTTCCACGTAGTGGAGTGCAGAGAAACAGCCCATCATGTGAGAGAGAAAAAGAAGTTTACAATTTGATGCCACCAGCATTAAATTGAAGCCCCTTGAAACCTATTGATGCCGACAAGAACAAAGGTAGTCCTTTTCTCTAAGATCGTCAAGTTCCACGTAGTGGAGTGCAGAGAAACAGCCCATCATGTTACAGAGAAAAAGAGGGAAAAAATTGTTGAAATTTCGTGTTTTGTTGCTAGTGGGGTTCGAACTAGGGCGCTGGTTCATTAATTGTGATTTCCAGATTATTTTCTCCTTGTTTTTTAAGAACTGTGAATAGAAAATAGGTAAAAGCCTGTTTTCAATTTCCTTTGTATTTTGAGAATGAAAACTATTTTTGTTTTCTACTTATTTTAGATTACCAAATAAGTTTTTGAGTTTGAAAATAGAAAATTGTTCTCAAAAACAGAAGATTGAGAAAAAAAAATAGTTACTTTTTCTTGCAAAATATTCGCCGCCCACATCATCAATGTATGGCTAAGACTTTTCTGCCTTTCGTTTTGCACTTCTGATTAAAAAAAAAGAAAGAAAAGGATTTGCACTTGAATTAAGTTTCCAAATCATTTAGGGCCTTCCCAATATGAACTACGAAGCATATTAAAGATTAAACATTCGTCCAAATTCCCGTTAATACAATTTATTATGCTTTTCTAGTCCATTTAATTTTATGCTTTTGTTATTTTGTTTATGGTAATAAAATAGTGAAGTTAGCAGAAAATTTTAAACAAATATGGATGGAAAGGGTATATTATTAATTTATGGAAAATGTTAAAGAATGTCCTAAAAGTATTGGTTTAAGAATTATTTTTAAAAAGATTTTATGGAAAAATAATAAAGCAATTAATTTTATTGACAATTTTTTATATTTCTTATAAAAGTAATATCAAAACTTTTCTGATATGATTTATTAAGAATTGTCTTAAAGACACCCGTTAACTTGACCCTTAATTTATTAGATGTACTCTTAAATTGGATGATGTAAATTGACAATTTTAGAATATGAGAGTCCAAAATAACTGCAAACCTAAACTAAGAGAGACCAAGAGGAGCCAAGACTCAAGAGTATTTAGGTGTTTTTTTTTTTTTTTTTTTTTTTTTTTTTTTTTTTTTTTTGAGAGAGAGTTTCAACCTATGGTGTCCGCTCTTGATGGTAACTCTTTTATCACCAGACCAAGACACCAATCAGTTTTTGGTGTAGACAAGGATTAAACCCTAGATCTCTTATACAACCATTAGAGACTTTACCAGTTGAGCTGACTGGAACCCACTGGTGTTTTCAATGAAAAGGTTCATGTTACTAATTTTCTATCCACATTGTTGAAAGTTGAAACTATCAAATTATCAAAAAGTAGTAAAAAGACTGAAAGATATTTTTGCTTTAAATTATTAATATAGTATACTTTTAGTGAAACTATATTTCTTCTTTTTTTGACTGAAAGGGTAGAGAAACTATATTTTTATATCATATTATATATAATAAAAGTTAGGCTTAGACGCCGTGAATGCGCCACGTGGTTTCACCAAATTACAGAATTTTTATTAAATTTTTAGATTTTTAAAGAACTAAAAAGGAATAGTATACTACCAGAGCTCTTATTTATTCTTATCATTAAGTAAAATTAGATTAACATTATTTTTTTATTTGTTAGGATATATTTCTTAAACTAAGGGATAATATTTAACATACAAAAATTTAATTTAGATAATATTTATCATCTAAATTTTCAAAATTTTAATTCTACTCTAATTAAAAGTCTATTTTAAAAATTTTCTAAATTTAAATCTCATCCGACGTTTTTGTTGTTTCTATTTTCCTCAAGTTGCAACTTAAATTTTATTAATTATTATTATTTTATCAGAATATCAAGTTACAAAACTTGATTATTAAGGGATAAGCAAAATCCAAATTCTTCAAGAGGTGTTTAATATAAGTCTATCCCAAGAAATAGTATATATCTTCATTAATTTGATAATATTTATCTATGCCAAAAAACAGTATATATCTCCATTAATTTGATAATTTCTACGTTGATGACATTTTTAACCAAAAAAAAAAAAAATCTATCAGAATAAGAAGTCTAAGAAACAGCCTGCAAAGGAATACAAGAGGTTCGACTTGAAGGATGTTTCATACGAGGAAAGGAAGGCCAAATTGATTGAGAGATTGAATGCTTTTAACTCCGTAGCCGATGATGATGAAGATGATGAGTGAAAGTAGTGTTGGATTTAGTGCTTAGTATTTGTTGATTATTTGTGATACATTTTGTTTTTTTGTCAGTGCAACTAAGAACCTAGCCATGTTTTTCTTTTTGTTAAATTTGTCATTTTTGCAAGTTGTCTTTCATCATCTAGATGTTTAACTAGATATGAATTTTTGCATCATTTATATATAAAAAAATATACCAGCCATGTTCTCTCTCTCTCTTTTTATTTTTATTTTTTATTAGCATTACATTGATTCTTCATCTCAAAGATGAGGCTTCCATTGCTACTATGGACAGGTACATATCTTATGCAAGCATATATGAACTTAAATTGCCTTTCAATATTTTGAATGCTTTATTATTTTGCTAGATATGATTAGGCTCAAAAGTATATGCTTCATTATTTTTCTAGATCATTTAAATACACTAAAACTAAGTTAATAGGATTTATTTTATATAATTTATCAACAAAATGAAATAAATTTTGTCAAGTATGATTTATTCATGTTGTTCCCTTTTTATTTTTATTTTTATTTTGAATATCAACATTTATTGATGTAAAGTGTGCGTAGAATTATGTATCCATTTGCAACATTAATTATGATTTTTTTTTTGCTAATTATTAGTATAATTTTTCTATTCCCAACAAATTCTTCATTTATCTTTTTATATTTTTGGTTTTAAATTGCAAATTTTTGGACCATCATTATAAAATAGGTTTTTTTTTCCTTGTGATTATGGAACTTATTTGACTAAAGTAGTAAAATCAAAGTGGAAATGATAGCTTTTTATAGAAAAAAAATTTATTTTAAAGCCTGGTATTAAATGGTCATAGACTCATGCAATTTTACAATCTATATGGTTCAATTTTTTTTTTTTAACTCAATTTAATTTTTTTCTTTATTTTGTTTTCCAGGTTTGTCATAAAAGATTCCAAGCATTCTAAGAAAGGTGTGTAATCTATATGTAGAGCTCCGCAATTTTGTTTTTCATTTACACGTAGTGTCTCTCTTACAATTCAAACTATTCATTTTCTTTTTGTTTCTCAAATAAATTTTGTATTATATGAATTTATGTATAAAATCGTGCAACGTACAGGAAGCAAAAATTATGATAAGTGGCCAATTTTTATAATACTATGTCTAAAGATTTTAATAAAGAACAATGACAAAGAAGAACAAGGATACTCTAAAAACATAGTGTACAAATAAGTATCAAAGAATTTCCAAAGGAAAAAAATACTTCTAACATTTTTTAATCATTGATATTATTTTTAACAATACTTCAAGTCACTAACAAATTAGTACTTATTTTGTTATAATAATTATTAAAACATATAATTATTTATACGTATATTTTATAAGTTTTTTCATAAAACCGTGCAACGCACGGCCTATAACTAGTATATATTTAAAACTACTCTAATCAAAAGTTAAGGTGCAGTATTGTTAGCAAAGCAAACAAAGAGTATTTGTTTTCCTCGTATTTCGTTTTTCAAGGAAATAATGTTGCTGATGCTCTTGCTAGTAAAACAAATATGTACCATGATTTTAGGACCTGAATGTTTCCATCAGATATTGATGTATTTGTTAGAGTTGATTTAGTTCATCGATGAAATAAAAGTTTTGATGTTCATTTTTCAAAAAAGAAAAAGAAAAATAGAACTTAATTATAAAAAAAAATTTCAAAAAATTTAACAATAGCTTCATTATAGTGGCAACTCCTTTTTCCACGGGCCCATGGGCTTACTCTCCGTAGGATGCACTCTGACCATCACCCGATTAGTGTTTCCACAGAGGGTTGGAACACTCAAAAACCACATCATATTTTTATTTTTCAACCTATGTGGTTGACTCATGTTACCTTTAGGCCTACAGTAGACTGCTGCTGGAATTCCCACAACACACATGTCATGGAATCCCAAAATTTCACCTCACTATTTTTCTCTAAAATTCACCACATACAAAGCTGCCTTACCCGTTGGAACTCGGAGAAACCAACTCCTTTCCCCTTCCTTACTCTTAATACTGACGGTAGTGCAAAAGGCAATACGGGCCATGCTGGAGCAGGCGGAATTATAAGAGATCACTAGGGGAATTGGATAGGAGGATTCTCAATTAACATAGGTGTCACCCATAGTATGATGGCAGAGCTGTGGGCTATTCGAGAAGGTTTAAAATTTGCTTGGAGTAATGGATACAAATATATCAACCTTCAGGTGGATTCCAAATTGGCACACAATTGGATAACAAACCTGAGCTCCCTATTTCCTCTGGAATATTCTAACTTAATCCTTGATTGCAGGTCTCTCCTGGAGCGACCTTGGGTGGTCAAAACTGATCACATTTGGAGGGAAGCTAATGGGTGTGCTGACCTGTTGGCAAAGAAAGGAGCAGAGCAATCTGAGCGTGAAATTTTCTATCACACCTGTCTTGCGTTTTTGATGCAATGCTATTTTTGGGACTCACTGGGATTCACCTCGCCTCGCTCAGTGGGTTGTATATACCAAGGAAGCTGAAATCTGGCTATCGGAAGTCCCTGTGTGTGTGTGTGTGTTAGGTCCTTCTCTGTTGTTGTGTTTGTCTTGTTTCAGTGATGTGTCTGTGGTAGTGTATGTTAAGTCTTGATATGTATTATATAGTTTGAAGTGTCTGTAGTTCGTATCTTTTTCTCATCTCTGTACTGTTCCCTTAGTGTTTGCAATAAAATCCTTTTTAACGCAAAAAAAAAAAAATAAATAAAAAAATAAAATAATAATAATAATAGGTAAAGTAGAAAGAAAATTTAATTAAATTTCAAATTGGAATTCAATTAGAGTCTAATTTTGCGCCATATGTATCATCTAATATAAATTTAAGAATTTTGTGCTAAGTGAGTTAATTTAGTGAAAAAATTGAATTTCAATTAGAGTTTAATTTTGCGTCACGTGTTCCATCTAATCTAAAATTTTAAATTTTTGTGCCAAATTAGTTAATTTAGTGTATAAAACAAGGAGTCCAATATAATAAACCATAAAAAATATAATCATATAACTAAAAAAAAATTCAAATTTATAAGTTATCTATATATATTAATAAGGAAAACTTAGTGAAATTTGAATTAGAATTCTTCACAAGTATAAATGTTTGTGGGGGGTGTGGGGGGTAAGGGCTGAAGTTCAAGTCTCTAAGAGGAGGCTTCACACACATATACACTTAGATTAGGTTAGAACAAAAATTCTATCTTGTATATAAAAAAAAAGAATTTGAAATTATAATCCAATTTTGCGTCATGTGTCTAAATTTATGTGAGAACAACACTATAATTATCCACTTAAGATTGTGCCATGTGTCTACTTAAGTTTTTTAATCTTTGTGTTAACTGAGTTAATTAGTGCAAAATACTAAGAATCTAATATTAATGAGCTATATTTTTTTTTTTTTAAAAACAATCACATATACTCAATACAAATCACCACATGTTTCTTAATAAATAAATAAAATAAAAATCACCACACGTTTTATTTTATTAAAAATTAGAAAAAAATGACCATAAGTAGTATTAAATTTAGGTAAGAATTTTAATATATGACTAATTACATTTACTTTAAAAAATAATTTGACTAATTATCTATATTTTATGATTAAAAATTGTGTTTAATTTTAAATGTATATATATGTATGCAGAATGCATGTGTTAAATGCTTTAAAAAAATTAATTTAACTAATTATTTATATTTTTATAATAAAAATTTTGTTTAATTTTAAATGCATTCGCATTTATATGGAGTTACATGTTAGTTTATCTTATAATAATCTAAAACAATCTCCCCACACTGTGTAATTTAGTTATTTTATTTTTAGAATATATCTTATTTCAAATTTTTTTTTTATATTGGTATTTCTCAATTCTAATTATATTATTAAAAAATATATTTTTGAATTTTTCATATAATATTTTTATTAAACCGAGAAGAGGCCAATTGATACTAGGAACTAGAAAGCCATTAACCATCTGAAACCTTCAGGACCCAGACGCAGAACAACCCCAAATCGTTGGCCTCACCAGGTCTATCTCAATCTCAATCTCCATGATCTCTCTCTAGTCTTGTAGTAATTTTTAGATTCTCTCTGTTTTGATTTGTTTTTTTTTTCAAGATACGTTTTTTAAATAAAGAGTGGAAATCAGTACCCTCTCTTATAAACTTACATTGCATGAGATGAGATGAGATGAAAGGCCAACCCCATTACCCTCAAAGTGTTCGACAAAATGCCTGAGCCAAACTGAAAAATGTGGCTTTGGCTTTGGCTTTGGCTTGGACACTGGGATGTGGGTTTGCATGCATATGGCTTATAAATTCACAAGTTTGGTTTTGTATTGTGTTTGTCAGTCAAGTACTAATTGAATATGTAAAACAATTGACGCAATTTGTTGACTGATTGATATTTAACCAGAACTGTAGATATGGTGTTTCAGTGAGGCCTCTGCTTCTGTTGGATGGGTTCTTAGAAGTAGAAGTTCTCAAATCATTGATTCCATCAGAAGTTCATTCTCTTGGGGGTAAGTTTCTGTGTCTATGCCTATTTAAAGTGGGAGCATATTTTACTATCCCCTCCGCTCCACACCCATTAGTTAAATTTGCTACCAGCTTTAAGTGGACTAGGATAGGATGAGTGAAGAATTTGTAGAATTTTTAGGGTTATGACTGTTTTTAGCTCAGTTCTACTGAAGAGGTTGTAATCAGATTGTAATATATAATTAGGCAATTATAAATATTCAATAGGTAGGTATTTTGGAAGACCCAAAAGCTCAGCGTGCAGGTCTGCTAGCGCTTGTGGAGGAGTTTGGCCCGAGACAGGCAAAGCTTTGATGTCAAGTCATGCAAGTAACCCCAGTTTCACATTTGGGTCCACAGGTCCACAGATTGTATTAGAACCTCCACTTTGTTGTTGAGCTTAACATATAGCTTAAATTTCTATTAAGTTACATCATAGCAATACAAGATTATGGATCTTAACATATAATGAGTAAGATCTACTTGAGCAACTAGGAGATAAGTTATGTCTTATTCTTGTTAAAACACAATGTTATAGCTGCAATATATGCCACACATAACAAGGTTTGTCATTTTTTACATATAGAAAAAGTAAGGAAGCAAATAGTTGAAATCATGACCAATCCAATCAAACTTCAAATTAATTAAGATATTAGTAAGGAATCAACCTATATTCACAAATTCAAATTTCACTAAAAAGACCAACATAATTCAATCAGGCTTGAAGTTTTGTGGATTCATTTTAAACTAGGACAAAAAACATCCAACGTAGGATTCCAATGTTGAAATTTTTTTGAAATTGATGAAGACCTTTCTTCAATCTTGCCAACACAGGATCATTAATCTTTTGTTCAATTGTCATGTGCTTAGTTTGACTTGGGTGTAATTTTTTTGGGTGAAATCATGTTGCAAAATATTCTTTTCATTCCCATTTTGGAGCATGCACTCACTCTTGCATTAGTCTAAGCCAACCTCATGGTTTGTGCCTCTCTTGGTTTTAGTTGCCATTGGTCATCTCATTTCCTTGCTTGAAGGACTGACTCTAAAATGGCAGCTTACATCCGATAATTTGGTATTTTTAGACCTCATAGTTCTGTTAACAACACTTTATTTTCCTGAATAACTAAGTCAAGTGAATGGTATTTTAAAGAGATTGGTCTCTTAGTGAGTTTACAAATAATTGACAAAATTGTATTAGCCCTTAGATGCTGATTTATATTTAAATATATAGATTATTCCCAAGTTAATGGAAGAGTGAGATTTAGAGAGAGAGCATTTGAGTGCTCTACTGACCAAATATAATATATATTTGACAATAGTCGTTCAAGAGCAACTTGAATATCTTATTCATCTAATATGTCTCATGTTTCTGTACATGTGTCTTCAGGTTTTGCAGCTGAAGTGAGGCATTGTTTAGCTGAATCTTCTCTGTTTTGTCCATTTCAAACAGAGAGGATGTTTTCCTTCCAATCTCTGGCCATTCACGTTTCACGTGGACCTCCTCCATCCTCCTAACCTCACCTCAATTACGGTGTTAATTTCACTTGACCCACCAAATCTGTGTGTTCCATTTCCACATCCACAAGATGAAATTTTTCTTCCAATATTTCACCAGTCACCACTCGAGGAGAATCAGAAAATCCACAAAGAGAAGGAGAATAAGAAGAACAAGAAGAAGAGAATCAACCCCAACCCCAACCCCACCCATTTCCCAAATCACCAAAAAGCCACCATCATCTTCAACACCATGCACAACCATAATGGACCTTCCAGGCCACACACTCATCGACATTTTGTCAAGGCTACCTCTCAACTCAATCTTGGTGTCTAGATGTGTATGTACTACTTGGCGCTGTTTAATCTCAGACCCTCTTTTCACCTATTTCTACCTCTCAAGACCTCAACAACCCCTTGAGCTCTTTCTCCGCTCCAATAGCCTCTCTCATGTAACCACAACCCTTCATTGGGTTGATACTCATTCCATTCTCAATACCCCTCCTCCTTTTCACCCAAACCATCACCAACAGACTCAGCTCAATACCAAACTTTATCTCCCACTTGCACATTCTGATACTGAAGGTAGTGGTAGCAGTAGTAGTTTTATGGACCATGATTTTTCTATTGTAAATTCATGTAATGGGATACTTCTTTTAAGCAAGCCCATGCTTAACAATCCTCATATTGTATGCAATCCGATTACAGGCGAATTTATAACTGTCCCAAAATCTGTAGATGACAATTCATTGTGGGGTTCTGTGGTTCCAGGGTTTGGTCATTGTCGAAAAAGTAACAAATTCAAGGTTGTAAGATTGGTGTTTCGTCTTGAGAACATTTTTCAAAGGATGACTGAGGTTTATACATTAGGCACAGCCTCATGGAGGAGCATTGGACCCGCTCCATTTGACCTTGATTTATCGTTGTTTGCAACATATCTAAATGGGGTTATTCATTGGTTAAGAGTAAGTGATAATGAGAAGGGTTCGATTTTTATTGTGGGTTTTGACTTTGAGGATGAGAGGTTCAATGAGTTCCCGCTGCCTCCTCACTTTGGAGAGAAACACAAAGAAAAAGAGAATTTGCACCATTTGAATATGGGAGTGTTAGGAGATTGTCTTTCTGTATGTGACTGCACTTTTGTGGATCATATGGATATATGGATGATGAAGGAGTATGGTGATCCAACATCTTGGACTAAAGAGTACGTTATAAGCACGCATTTTGGTGGCCCATATCGACCAATAATGCTACTGGAGAATGGAGATTTATTAATGATATATGGCAAGAGGGAATTATATGTATATAATCCCATAGAAAGACATTTTAGATTTCTTGTGATTCATGGAGTTCAATCAGTCTTTGAAGCAATTACCCATGTACCAAGTTTCATCCCTCTTAAGGATGCTGTTGGAGGAGATCATCTGAATGTGCAAAATGTCAAAGGAAGGTACTATAGTTATGAGTTTAATCAAACTACTTTAACATTATCATGTATAATTTTTTCTTGGATGGTGTTCTGTAGCTGATTTGGTGCTAAATATATTTTCTCAAACTATTAAGCATATTGTTTTTTTAGATTGGAGTAGTTTTTCTATGATAAAATCTTTGTTGCTTCTACATTATTGCTCAAGTGTACTGCCATTGTATTTGGGGTTCAGCATTTTTTTATTTACAAAAAATCTCTTATTTTTTTACTGTAGATAGTTCGCGTTTATTATTCATTGTTAGTTAGTTCATTAGATGATTTGTGGCAGGACTTAACATAAATTGCCATGTTTTTGGAAATTCTCCTTTTTTTTGGATAAGTAATAGAAGTTTTATTGAAGGTGAAAAAAGTACCATATCTATATGTTCACGATGATGAACACAAAGTTCCTAAAACAATTACAAGCAAATCAAATAGAAGTTCGAATAGTGTTGGAATTCAAAAATGGAAGTACACACCAACTGAAATGTTTCATTTTCTTAAATTTATTCTGGCATTGATAGAGGTTTTCCTTTGTCGAGGTTGGTCTTAATTTAATTTTCCACTTGCTCAAATTAAACTGCATGTGATATGGTGTATTGTCAATTTTTTAGATTGATGTTAATGACTCCATTCTTTCGTAAGGATAAATTGCTACTCATGTTTAACTTTCCTGGCATCACTTTTTTTTTTTTTAAATCTTTGTTATAATGTTTTAAAAGTTACTATCCAAAGATAGCATGTTACAATCTGATCTATTATTTTCATCTTATCCTGTTCTCCTATCTTCTAGATATCTAAACTAATTTTTAATTTTTATTGTCCTGGTGCTTGTAATGTTTACACTTTTGTATTTATTATGGAAGTATATGGCCACTGCCTCAATACTAGTTTATATGTTGCTAGATGACTACTGGACTTTATACTCTGGCTTCATAAACTGTTGGCTAGCTTGCACCATAAGATTTTTGGATGCATATCAAATAGGAATAATATTTAATCAAGTTTTGAAAAGCACCTTGAAATCTGTTAATTGTAAAACAATTTTCATAAAGATTTTTACATGCTATTGCTACAATGATATACTATCAATAGATTGCAATTAGCATCATCTTTACAAAATGAAAGATAATTCAATACTTCTGCTAACATGCCATATATTTCCACCAAGTCTGAGCTTGATGAAGCAAACAGTTCTGGTGGCATTCAAGCGAATAATGTTTGACTGGAGTGAAGTTGTCATGAAATTGTTTTGATAGCTAGAAGATTGAATTGCCATTATTTCAGTGTCTGTTTTACTAACATTGTGTTGTCTGTTCACCCAGTTGCTCTGATCATGGATTTTTGGGAGGTCCTGAAACTCTTTATCTAGTGGAACAAGGCGAGCCAAGAAATGAATCACAATTACCTTTCTTTTGGGGAGATAGTGGTGAAGAATAGGTAAAATATGTGTTTTAGATGATGAGCTTTTGAGCTGATGTTCTATAATTTGAAGAATCTTTTTGCGAATGTTGAACATGCTTTAGAAGTTTGTACAGATACTGGCACTTAGGTTGGCTAGTTGTTTTATCTTCCTAAGTTCATATATTAGCTGGCGTATAGCTTTTGCTTTTCAAGTGTATGGAAGGAAAGGATAGATGATTGCTAGGAAAGGATAGATGAGGGCTATTTGACAAGTGTACTTTTATTTATTAGGCAAAAATGCAAAGTGCACCCTCTAAGTTTAACTAAAATTTATTTTAGTCATCTAAATTTGCATTCGTTCAATTGAGTTTTGGACACTTAACTGCAACATATAATGAAATTTGATCGAGAGACCTTAATTGAATGAACATGAAACTTAGATGACTCATTTGAAAAAAGTAAAGTTAAGAGGACTGAAATGAATTTTTGTCAAACATAGAGGGTACAATCTGCATATTTCCCCTTTATTATTTAATCTTTCTGTGATTTCTAATCTAAAGTGACCATTGTAAGTCATACTTATGCTAGCTCACTTCCATAGGTGATGAAGGTATTAAAACAAACATTTTAGTTTTGGATACATATGGTTCCAGAGTTCGCTAACTATTCATAAAAAGAAAATAAAAGCATGTGGCTTTTAAGTGGAACATTGTACGTTTAGGTTGCAACAACAAAATCTAAATGGCAGAAAAAGGAATTTTCTGCTTATATAAACAAATGTCTTTTATTTTGAGATGCATTTGAGGCCTTGGAGGTTTGGATGCTTTACTATGTCAGCTGACAATTGTCCTAATTTACGGTAGTCCAATAATTTGGGGGATGATGTGTTTTCCACACAAGTTAACCCGGATTAACAGTGAACATTATCTCTTGTTTGGAGCAGGCGTCTCACAATGATGTGGATTCTATGAAAATATGGGACTCGCATTCTCGTGAGAGACTTGTTCCATGGAGTACATGAGGGGGAATTCTAGCTTTTTACCCCTATTTTTCAAAATATTTGGCAATATGTCCCTGTTTCCAAACTATTTAGGTCCGTGCTCCTGTTTTGAAATTCGATTTCCTTAAAATCGAGTTTCAATGAAGGACTCGATTGGTTTAAAATCGAGTTAAAAAAAAAAACTTGCATGGAACTTGAGTTCATGAAGCTCGAGTTCCCTTTAAAATGCCATTATAGCACGATTTGAACGCAGCTATAGGTTTTGGGCTAATCAAACTTAAAATTAAAAAAAAAAAAAATTGCATAGAACTTGACTCGAATTCCATTTAAAACGCCACTATAAGTGTTCTTGAATGCAGCTATAGGTTTTGGCTAATCAAACTAAAAAAAAAAAAAAAATTAGTTCCATGCAAGATTCTTTTTAAAAAATTTTACCTATAGCTGCGTTTCATGGAGATTTATAGTGGCGTTTTTAATACCTATAGTGGCGCTTTTATGGAACTCGAGCTCCATGAACTTGAGTTCCATGCAATTTATTTATTTTTTATTTTTATTTTTAAGTTTCATCGCCCTATACTCGATTTTCTACCAATCGAGTTTTTTGATTGAAACTCGATTTTAATAAAATCGAGTTTCAAAACAGGGGCACAGACCTAAATAGTTTGGAAACAGTGGTATATTGCCAAATATTTTGAAAAATAGGGGTAAAAGGCTAGAATTTCCGTACATGAGGTACTTCCTCAACATAGGCACATATATCACCAGAATCTAGCTGAGAACCAGGTCAACAAAGGAAACCTTGAATCAACCTGACTTGCAAGGGGATGATTCAAAATCTAACATTCCTTTGTCGGTTTCAAAATTTATTCTAAAAATACGAATAAATATAGAATAAAATTGGATACCAGAAATATATGTGAACAAAAAGCTTTCCTACCTAAAATCCAAACTGCGCGTTTGGTGTGGTATTGCAAACACGCTTTGTTAAAAAGTCCATATTCCAATTACAAAGGCGATCTCTTTTGTGATGAATACGTACTTTTATTATTTCTTAATTGTCGTGAACCCTTGTGAGAAAGTTTTGCATAGAATTGTAATATACTAATATGCATTATTGTATTATTGATCAAACTTTTTCTTTGTTAAAAGGAAAAATAAAATCATCACTCTTCTCAGATCAAGATGAGGTGCCAAAAAAATCCCTTCATAAATAGTATTTACCTATAAAATTTAGTGCTTCATTAAAAATACTCTATATATTGGAAATTACTCTCTAATCCATGCATCACCATACGTAGAATTTACAAATGATGAAAAAATTGTTAAATACGATGGGATTTACATCCCATCATATAAAATCCCTTTATTTATATATAAAATTGGCTCTCGCAACTAGAAAGAATATTTTTTATCTACCACATTTTTGTTCTCTTCTCGACCCACATTATTTTTTTGACTAATCTTGACCACACTTTAAACACATAAAAAACCTCATCCTACAATACACAAGCAAAAGGACAAAAACATGCTAGATATTATAGATTCCTAAGGGAGATGGATTACCGGCTTCTCCTGTCATATAGGTGTAACAACAAATAATATAGCTCTTACTGCATGGGACATGGGTATAAAATTTTTAAATGTAAAGGTTGATTCCACTTTAGTGATAACTTGCTTAACTTCTTCTGGGGACATAGTTCCAGCTTGACTCTTTTAATTTGTGATTGCAAAATCCTCATGAGTAGAGAGTGAATAATTTGTCTCAGTCATATATACCGTGAGGCAAATAGCGTTGCAAACGGGCTTGCAAAAAGAGATCTATTTCTATTGTCCATCTTTTGTTCTATGTAGATATACTTAGGACCCTTTGCATATATGTACTCCTAGAGAATGCCCTATGGTTCATTTTGTAACTAGACACCACCTATAGGTGTTTAATGAATATACTTGGTGTATTTGCTCTTTAATATTTGAATAAATTCGCCCTTTCTACCCAAAAAAGGAAAAAGAAATATGCTGGTGATTTACATCACGTGCACCTCTCTCTCCAAATTTGCAGAGATAATCTTTGGTCTTTGAAATTTGCTGAACTTTTCAATTTCCTTCGAGCTTCAAAGTAGCAATTTGTTCTTTAAATTATATAAAATGGTCCTAATTAATTCATATGCTCATCTGAACATGGATATATCATTTGATTGGGTAAATTGAATAGTGTGCAAGCATTTCAAGTAGAATTAAAAGTGCTACATTGAGTAGTTGATCGATAGCTATAGCAATGGGGGGCGGGGAGAGTTTTCAACTTTGGTTCTCCTCTTAAAAGAGAACAAACAATATCATTGAGTTACAAGATTCTTAAGTCTATTGATTGTGGTCACATAACACTTTTATTTTACATTATAGTTGCTCACGTATAATTTTTAGATCACTTATTTCTCTCTCTCACTCTCTCTCTCTCTCTTTGGGGGGGGGGGGGGGGGGTAAATACCCAATCAAATAACACATCAGCCTTAAGATTAATTGTATGGACCAAAATTGAAACATTTGACATTATATAGAGTACAAATTAGTATTTTGTAACTAGGACGGGCTCTTCTCTTCCTGTTTTTGGGTCTTTTCTCCATAAAAATGAGATGGTTTGGAGTCTTGGACCTATTCCTTGTTCCCTATTTATATAATTAATCTTATTCATTAAAAAAAAAAAAATTCTAAGTACAAAAATTATAAAATTGAACAAATTTTAAAAATCACATGTTTGGATACCGATTATTGTTGAAAACTGAAAACACTATAGCAAAATAAATTTTTTTTTTTTTTTTGACACAAGCAAAATAATTTTTAAATATGTGAATAGTATTGTGAGACTCAGTTTTAAAGAAAAATTTATTGAAATCTATATTTGCGGGTCCCGTAAATATTGCATGGAACCCACACAAAAAATGCCAGCACAAGCACAAACACTTACACGTTTGTATACGGTCATTATTAAAAGCAAGAGGTGACTGAATTGAATACGTTATGTTTTTTGTTGTTGATGGGAATGGGAGAATACGTTGAACCTAGTCATGTAGACATATCACTAAGATTACCATGTGACAAGTATTTTATGTCAATGTTATATATGTTTGCTTCTACTGCTAGTACATTCGAAACGGACAGAACTGTGGTTGGTGAACACTCTACTCAACTAACACACGTTAGTTTTTTGTGAATCAAATTGTACTATATAAGTACTATACTATATGAAAAACACTATAAAGGCAGGCAGCCAGCGTCATTGTGATGACCTCATGGATATGAGGTAGGTTTGTATTTGTCATAACGAAATCGCCTTCCAATGTTTTACTTTTACTTCCAATATCTTTCTTTTAAATAGTCACAGGGTTACCCTTAAGAAATTATTTTCTATATATTTATTAGAATAATCAACCGCGCGCTCGAAAAAAATAAAAATTCTAAACACCCACATTCATAAAAATATATAGCCACAAAAGCTTAGCCAAAAAGAAAAAAGTAAAAGAAAAAAAAGACACAGAAAGGTTTCTGTTTAAGAAGAAAAACTAATATCCATCTTTTTTTGAAAAGATGTGAGGCGAAATATTTTCTAAATAGTAGTATAATTTAATTTTCTTTGAAGGAAAAACAAAAAAGATCGAAGATAACGCTTAGATGAATTGACGTGATTGATTGGTAGAGTATAAAATAAATAATAAAAAGTAAGATAAATGATTTTTATTCATAGAAAAATTGGGATAGTTACCGGTCGATGGTTCATAAAGTAGGGATGGCATGATTTTCAAAGTTAAGGTTGTATGGCTTTTTTCTTTGAAAAATAGTTTATTTTATTTTCTTAGAACCATATATTTGAAGGAAAAAAAAAATTGTAGGAATGATATTGATTAATTTTATAATTCATATTAAATATTATAATTAAAAGATACATCCAATATCATGTTATTTAAAATTTTAAATGACAAGATGTTCTATATATTATTAGATCGGGAATTCTTTTCATTTGAAATGAAATGTAGATGATCTTATTTCATCACATCATCAATAACTACAGACTTGGATGATTGAAATAAAATAATGACCCAGATAACAATTATTCCAAATAAAGGAAATAAAATGAACTTACCTAAAAATGGAAAACGACTTGTGGGAGGTGTGAAACGTAGTAGAGTTTCTAAGGATATTTACCAACCAAAGCGTTTGGACACATGCTAGGTAAAGATTGATTCTCTTTTTTTCAAGTTTTTTCATTTATTACTATTATTTATGCAAAGATGATTGGCAAAGGTCATTGTCGTAGACATTTTGTATCAGGCCATAGATTCCACGATTTGTGGCCAAGCACATACTACCCAATTTTCAGTCATGTTATGTCCATTATTAACCCCATGACACCAAAATAATCATGGCCACTATTTTATTTTTTATGGACAACCATGACCACTGTTCAAGGAGGTACCCATGGCTATAAATTGGGTTCCTCTCCCTCAACACATTCAGCTCAAACTCACATTCACCCAGCTATACAAGAGAGAGAGAGAGAGAGAGAGAGAGAGAGAGAGAGAGAGAGAGAGAGAGAGAGAGAGAGAGAGAGAGAGATGGAAGTTGTTCAAGTGCTCCACATGAATGGAGGAATTGGAGAAACAAGTTATGCCAACAACTCCCTGGTTCAGGTAAACTTAATTAATTAGCAAGTAGCAACCCAGTCCTCCACTAATATATTACAAACTACATACAGGTGGTAGCTAGATGATTCTCCAACTTCATTGATTGCTCAAGCCAGGCTAATGCCTTGCAAAATGGGTATTTTTGTGTGCCACATTCTGTTATACCCAAAAAAAAAATTGCATTATACATCCCATAAACAATAACACGTAGAATAGTTTTGATGTATTTCAAGCTATAATTAATAGAATATGATTTTAACGCATGTTATTTTGTTTACATATATTCTTACAGTCACGCTGTAAAATATATAGTTTTATACGTGCTTTTTGTTCACTTGTGCGTAAGGGGAAAAATACAAAGGAATAATGTTATTTAGAGGTAACAAGGAGTAATACGTATACATAATTTGTCCACAATTCATCTCTATCTTTATTGTTAAATTGCAATTGCACCATGTTTATATTTTATAGTTAAAATCACTGAAGGTAATGAGTTATTTTATCTGCACAGTATATGTGCAAAATATAGATCACAACTCATTCAAACTACTCTTTGTTTTGGACTTTGGGCAGCAAAAAGTAATATCCATGACCAAACCCATCAGAGAGGAAGCTATAACTAATCTCTACTGCAGCACCTTGCCAAGAAACCTAGCCATTGCAGACTTGGGTTGTTCTTCAGGACCAAATACTTTATTTGTGGTTTCTGAAATTATCAAGGTAGTGGACAAGCTTCGCCAAAAGCTAGGCCATGAATCACCTGAATATCAAGTGTTTTTGAACGACCTTCCCGGAAATGATTTTAATACCATTTTCAAGTCACTGTTGCCAAGCTTCCAGAAAGAAATGAGTTATCAACTGGGGCATGGTGCTGGTCCATGTTTGTTATCAGGAACTCCTGGTTCCTTCTATGGCAGGCTTTTTCCTAGCAAGAGTCTGCATTTTGTCCATTCTTCGTATGGTCTCCAATGGTTGTCTCAGGTAACTTATTCTTAAAACAGAGAAGTCTAAAATGATTAATTATATCTAAAATTAGGTGATATGGGTTTATAATAAAATCAAAGTTGTAACAATCCATCTTATTTTAGACCTTCCCTAATAATACAATACATTACAAAAGAAATTCACATTTCATGTTTTGAATTTTAAGCATTGTGAAGTAAGTGGTTATATATGAATAGTGTAATTTATATTTTCAACCACTCAAAGAATAACCTTTGCATTCCGTTGATCTTAATTATAGAATAAACACAAGAATATACAAATACAATAAGGAAACTTTCATTAAAACGAGTAAAGACCAACATCCATCTTCCAAGCGTCCCAAACTGCAAGAGGAAGGGAATAATATGAGGCCATTTAGAATTGCTCAGTCAACAAGGTCCTCATATTATATATATATATATATATATATGCAAATGCAATTGGTAATGACTTGCAACTTTCACTTCAATAACTCAATTTGAGTTATTGAAGTGAAAGTGTCTGTTTTAAGGTCACTATTCAAGATATGCAATGACAAATTGATGTAGTTCACACATTGACACTCTATTGGCATCGCATTAAAATAAGCATTAATGAATGTTAATGTTATCGTGCATTAGGTTCCGCAAGGGCTGGAGAATAATAAAGGGAACATTTACATGGCATGTACAAGTCCACCAAGTGTACTTAAGGCCTACTATGAGCAATTTCAAATAGATTTTTCGATGTTTTTGAAGTGTCGTGCAGAGGAGTTGGTAGCAGGAGGGAAAATGGCATTAACATTTTTGGGGAGAAGAAGTGAAGACCCATCTAGCAAAGAATGTTGTTACATTTGGGAGCTTTTGGCTATGGCACTCAATGACATGGTCTCTGAGGTAACTTGCGCTACTACAAATTCAACTCTGGGTACTAAATGATGGAAAGTTTCCTATTGGTTTCACAGTTTCACTTAATTATGATTAGCAGACTCATTATTAAGTATTTACTAACAGTTTAGAAGCTATTCTGAATTTTGTTGAATTGATGAAAAGTTAATAACAAAATTAGATTCTTCTACTAATTGACCAAAAAGAATCAATTTCTTCTATTTTTTTTATAAAAAAAATTCGATGTATAATTAAATTAATTAACGTAGTAATTAATCTAGGAACATTATTTATCTATTTTTATTATGTATATGATATCTTGTGTGTTTAAGATAATTGCCCATCATAAATTTATAATAAATGTATTATTGCCATATCAACATTTTATTTATTTATTTTCGAATTAGTTAATGCAATTTTCAAAAGCAAAGGTAAATATGTTGTTGTGGACCAACTGGAGGTTCTTGGCCATGTTCTAACAAGCGATTGATTTTTTTGCATGTAACCGTGGGAGAAAAGGTTTTTTTTTTTTTTTTTTTTTTTTCTTCTCTATTTTTTACAGGAGAACGAAGTACGTACCATTGAGAATTTGGAATATAAGGCTACTGACAACTAAAATAAACTGATCTTTCGGTTTTTTATTTTTGTTTTTTCCCTCCTTAAATAGTGGAAGATTAAAATTGGACACATCTTTTCACTATAATGGGTTAGGCAAGATTACTGAGCAATGAATCTTTTGTCTATTGATAACGATTTTTTCTGTTTCTTCTTCTTTTTCTAATATTTTGATATATTATAAATAAAACAAACTTTCATACAAGAAAGAAAAACTCTTCCCAACTTTGCGTAAAGTTTATTGTGCTAAAGTATAGGATGTATATTCCAGGGACTCATAGAAGAAGATAAAATGGATTCATTCAACATTCCTCAATACACACCATCCCCGTTAGAAGTGAAATTCGAAATTTCAAAAGGAGGATACTTCACCATTGATCGCCTTGAGGTTTCTGAAGTCAATTGGAACGTTTATGACAATGAATTCAACCCATCTGATGCGTTTCGTGATGATGGATACAATGTTGCAAAGTGCATGAGAGCAGTGGCTGAACCCTTACTTGTTAGTCACTTTGGAGATGCAATAATTGATGAGGTCTTCCGTAGGTACAAGGAAATTATTTCTGATCACATTTCTAAAGAGAAGACTCAATTTATCAATGTGACTATTTCTATGACAAAAAGAGGATGATCAAGATATTTATATATGGTTGATTGAATAATGTCATTTCCTCGTTCCAACGACTTAAATAGTGTTGTTGTCTAATAATATTGTGGTAAGTCAAGATCATGTATCTTGCTTTTCAAATTCCAGTACTAAGGGATGCGGTGTATTATCTGCTAGTGCTTTTTTATGTACTCAGATTACGTATATGAAAATTGGCTTGGATTGTTCTTTGTGACCTGTAATGCTTACAATTTCTCCTCCTCTTTAGCAATTTGACCTGAAGAAAGTTCAAAACCCACCAATGGGAAACTTGTGACACACACAAACACAAGGTTATTAACAATGTTACCAATGGCCAGTTCCTTGGGATTTTGAGGCCAAAGGACAATAAAAAATTGAGATAATCAAATCAAAGATTCTAAACCCCCACTACAAAAGACTCGTCTTGCACCAGCGTTTTTTCCCCAACGTTTTTTCCCCAGCACTTTTAAAAACCGTCGTCATAGGCCATCCTATAGCAGCGCTTTCAGAAACCGCTGGTATAGGTTGACCTATTACGGCAATTTAAAACTAGCACTTTCTAAACTACTGCTATAGGAGTCCTATAGCGGCAGTTTGCGAAACCGCTGCTATAGGTAGACCTACTACGGCATTTCCAAACCCCTTGATGACAACTCAATTCAAAAAGCTTTGAGGTTATGAACCTAATATCACTACAAAAAACATGACTTGTTTCAACCCACTTTTTCCAAGGGTTCAGTGAAAATAGTTGAAACAAATGTTAAAAACTGGCACATGACTAATCTTGTTACAATGGTCATTAAAACCCTTGAAATAAACTAAAACACTAAAATCCCGCGTAATTGTTGCCTCCAAAATTTTACATTATTCAACGGAATTCTAACACAACTCTTAATAAAAGATATCCAAATGTTTTAACCCTCGGAATAAAGTCTCTTTCTCTCTCTCACAAAGTCAGAATTCAGAAAACCAATTTTCAAATAAAGTCTTTGCTTACTCTCTTTGAAAACCCATTTTCATTTTGTTCAACCATCCTCCAAACTAAATGAGATTACTCTTAGAAAACTCTCTCTCTCTCTCTCTCTCTTTTTGGGAGCTCATCTCATCTCTGACGATAGTTTAAGGCACGGTGGTCGGCGATCCTATCTTTGACGACAACTAGTCGTTGATAGTCAAAGCCCTCTCCTCTGCCCCTTTGTTCGATTACAACTCTCTCTCTATTTGTTTCCCGAGAAAAAAAAAAATTGAATTTGGAAATTACCTAGTAGAACTTTGCAAAGGAATTTTGGTATTCTCTATTGTTTTTTCTCTCTCATTCTCTCCTTTGATATTTCTCTTCCTCGCCAATAATATAATTTGGGGCTAGGGTTTGGATACTTTGGAAATGGAATTACATACTTGTCCTTTGGAATTTGAAGTACGGGTTGGATGTATGAGGTTTGAACATATTATATTGAAGAAATGCTTAAAAAGGAGTTGGTAACTGTTAATGGTGTAGTATTTCAATAATATCAATTTAAGTATGGGTTGGATCTATGAGGTGTTTTTGTGTTGCTGTGTTTGTTAATTTTAGGTTTCTTGTGGAAACGAGCATTGGTTTATCAATAGTATCAATTTAATTTTTGCTTGGTTTAGGTCATTGCAATTCAATGCTTTGTTCAACTTCTTTACATTGCAGAGATTTTTACACTCATTTTGTTTATAAAATCTACTAGATCTTATGAATTTTATAAATTCTTTTTCAAGTTATGTGGCTTGGAATTGGTAATCTATTTTTCCCTTATATTTGTTATTGTTCTGTTCCAATGAATACAAAGCTTGCATTTTTCTTTTTCTTTTTGATAAGATGTTTATGTCTGACTTGAAAGTATTAACTCGGTGTAGTTATGGCATGCATGGTGTCAATGCATCATATTGATGCATTATAAACTTGTAAAACTTCATGTAGTGCTGGAAAATTCACCATTTGAGTATGTGGGTAACAATAATAAGACCTTCCATCTAAGTTAAAATTTTGATTGCAAATATGGGCAATTTGACATTTAAATGATGACTTCCAAGTTTTCATGATGCATACCTTTACCTTAACATTAAAATTAATTACGATGGATTAATGCCATACAAAAATGTACCTAGATTCAGAAAGTGTCATCTGTAATAATTGCTTGTGAGGCTGCTGAATATATCCTTTTGCTACTAATAATATAGTCATTTGTAAAATGAGCTGAGTATCCTTATAAGCATTAGAAGTTACTAGCATAGTTCTCCATTTTGATTCTCAATTTGAGGTGGGCAAAGAGCTATTTTTGCTAAATGAGGTAATGTTTTTGTTGTTTAATGGTCCTGCCTTATAAACAAAATAGTTTCATATTTAATTTTATGAGGCCATACACCCATGCTTTGGATTATGTGATGCAGTTTTCTCTTTTTCTTTCCCATTATGGATACAAGTCCTTCCTAACTCAGTCTTTGCAAATTATTTTAATATGATAAATCCCTACACTCTCATCTATTTCTTTTGTTTTGGCTCTATTCTTGTCGTTGTTCAGTCCAGAAGCACGTGCGGCAATCTTGTGCAAGAGTGCCAAAGTTGCTCCACAGGTTTATACAACATTCACTCTTAGGATTTTCTGCCTGTTGTTAATTTAATTTTAATATATTAAAAGTTTGTTTTGTGTAGGCAATTGAGACACTAAGGATTACTTTTACCAAGTTGTGCAAGCTGCAGATTGTAGATGGTGTTATTCTTGTAAATGATCCCTTCTTTATTCTATGCAGTTGTTTCTCTTCTATTTCTTACTTTCAGTGACTTTCATCTGTCCCAGTGTAGAAACCATGACCAATTTGCACCTTCTCCAAACAATAAAATGGGATGAGACATGGCTTTTTGCATGCATATTTGATAAGCGAACAGTTATTCTATTTAATTGCTTGAAGTTAGTTTATGTTTGTCCTAGTTGTGTTTTCATAGATCCTGCTACTTTTTTATTATTTTATGTTTTCCTTCTAATTGATCCATTATATGGCCCATTTTTTCTGGTAAAGATGTCTGAAGTTGGGCAAAGTACTGATTTGTGGTTATAGGGTATGTTTCATAGGGATTTATGGGACTAACTTTTTGTGGTATTTGGCTGGAATTTTTTGGTATTTTGTGTTCTCTTGATTAAAGTTTTAAACCACTTGTTAAAATTATCTGAACTTGTATGCCATATGCCACATCTCATTCCTTTATTGTTTGAACTTGTATTATAAGGAGCTTTGAATTTGCAGGAAGGATCACTGTCACATCAATCCAATGGTAGAATTTGACTGTCTTGAGGTAGAGGATATCTAAATTCATTAAAATTTAAATTAAACATGAGTTTTTGGATTTGGTATCAGCTGCTATGAGTCAAGTTGTTATGCATTGTTTGGTTGATTTTGAGGAGTCCAAGAAACGTTGATTATAGTTACCTGCTTCTTAAACTTTGCAATTTTCCCTGCATGTGGAAATGACTTTCCTTAAAAAAAGGCCAATCGCACTGATATCTTTTGTTTGAAATAAAAAAAACAGATAATACCTTTACTATATTTTAGGGTCCAGTTGTAAGCTTGCAATTGAATCATAGTTCCTACTAACCTCTTGAATACTGTTTTGTGTGATATTTTATTAAAGATTGCAATTGGTTGGTGTTGCTTCTAAAAGGATTTTATGGTATTTCTTTGACACTAAAATACTTCCTTGAAACATTAAAAGTAGTATACTACTCTCAAGAAGTTCCATTTGTGAGATATGTTGGTTGGTTGATTCTTGAAATTGCCTCTTTAGAAAAAAAGGCCCTCATGTTCCAACCAAGGGAGTTAATATTGTATCGAAGGTCATTTCGGTTTGGTTATTGGAACGGAATATTTCGGTATCGATTCGTACTGGTGTACCGTTTTGGGATTACCATTGTAATAATAATAACAATAATAATAATAATAATAATAATAATAATAATAATAATAATAATAATAATAATAATAATAATCTTAGAGCCTATACCTTCTATGTTCTTTACGACTTAAAGAATTTGATAATACATTTTAAGAATAGCTAAATTTCTATTTATGACCCATGTAATTAGTTAAATAGAGTAAATTAAACTCCATGCCACTAGAAGTTGACACTTGCCCATCTAAGCAATTGACTAAAAAAAAAAAGTAATTGAAAGAGCAAAATAAGCAAGAGATAAGAACCAAGGTGAGTCACGTGGCTTTGGGAAAAGCAAATAAAATAAGAGGCTTTTATGCTTTTAGTGTGGTGTCAAACACCTATTGAGAAGACCATAATTTCCTAACTCATTTTAGTGACATGTAATATATATGTGTGTGTGTGTGTGTGAGAGGGGGGGGGGGGGGGGGGGAGAGAGAGAACTAACATTTTAGTATTTATTCTATGTGATTAGAAAGATTACTAATAGAATAAATATGTTTATTTTGTTATATTATTTATTTTAAGCATAATGAAATTTTAATGTCATTTTTCTAAGATTTATACTAGAAACAATTGAATTTTTTTATATGTGAGAAACAATTGGTTTGAAATATGGTATTCTTGCTCAAATTAAGTTGGTTTCGCAACAACTGAAACAATGTCCAACAAAAAGGGAAAAAAAAAAAAAATTAGTTACACACAATCAAGAATGTAAAAATAAATAAATAAATAAATAAATTAATTAAATTAAATGATATTTGCATTTTCTTTAGTAGGCATGAAACATGCTTGTCTATATTAGCTACTATATCATGCAATTTTCAATTTTGAAAACACACACACACACACACACACACACACACACACACATATATATAGTATAATCAAATCACTACAATATTCTTACTGTCTTTCTATTTTGTATATAAAATAACTAAATATTACAATTTTTTTACTAGAAAAATTATTGAAATAATATTTTTTTATACATCGATTGTTGGGGTGGGGGATTTGAACCTTGGACGTCTTTGTTAGAAATGTGGCAACCAATTAAGTTACAAGATTCTTGGCTAAATTATTGAAATATTGGAAAAAACTAATAATAAGTTTCCCCACCCATCATGCGGGAACTCAGGTAGCACTAAAGAAATGAGAAGAGCATAAATTCCAAGCTATTGGACTAGGTATAATGCTATTTATGTATTAGTCTAATAAAAATTTTGAAAATAAAATGACATAAGCTTGCTCCTATAATAAGTCAGGTTAGTCGTCATAGCTAAGAAAATATTGTTTCAAATTCAGAATTTAAAAACTCACATGGACAAAGTAATTGTAGACAATAATATTGTTTAAAATCCAAAATAAATAGCAATCTAGACACATAACAATAAAAACAATATAGTTTGGTACCCAAGCAAACATAAACTAATTAGGCAAGCGACAATAAAAACAAAGGCCATAATATTCTCCTTTGAAAGCATTAATCACCAAGAATCATTACAACAGTGAAATATGCTTCCTCTTTATTGCTCCAATGCTCCCTCTTTATTTCTCCAATATATTGTCATCTTTCCTGTAATATCAGAAACAATATACGGAGTATCTCCATTAGACAAAGCATGTTGCCATTTACAATACTTCTATTGAATAACATTTGAAAATATCAAGTGGTTTTATTTCTGGTGAGAATCGTAAATCAAGAATTAAAAAATAATAAATAAAAAAGTTGATCAATTATCAATTAGAAAGAAATACAATAAAATAAAATAAAACTTACTTCAGTTTTCCATTTCATCAATTGCAGCAAAGGGATGCCATGGAGATTGTTGATGAGGGGAACCACTAGCCACATCTTTATCCTAAATTATGAAGTAAAACAATAATATAAAGATATAAAATAACATAATTTAGTAATCCTAACAAAACATGTAAAGCATAAAGAATATATCACATATTTATAACCTGTAAATCAGTATTAGCAGGGAGTTGAATATGCTGCATAACCATTGCCAACTTATCTTCTAAGGTTGATACTTTATCTGTCAAGCGACGTATCTTATCATCTTTCAACCTCTCTTCTTCACTAGTTATCCTCATCCCTCCATAACAGCTATTTTTTGAGCCACTTCGGTTAGAAGGAGTTGGCCCGAATCCTAAACCCCGCACACGACCATGTTTCTCTTTACCCATTACCTTAGAAAACGCATCTGTGGAAGACCATCCTATACTTCCATTTGCACCTTCTTGACTCATTAACTCCTTCAGTTTGTCCTAAGAATCAGGATAATAATTATAAATTTTGTTTTTTTAAAAAAAAAATGGAGAATGGTAGAAATAAAGTTCTTATACTAAAAAAATATGATGACACATACAATTTTCTCACTTGCATCCTCATTAACTGGCATCCCATCCTTTTTTTTTTTTTTTTTTTTTTTTGTGAAGCTTTACATATAGCTTCCCTCGATTTGGTGCAACCCCATCTTTTTTGAACTGCATCACAAATATATTAATTATTTTAATGGATGCAAATGAATGTAAGCAAAATACACAAACTATTTCCAAGTACTAACTTTGTAATTACCATATCAAAGGCATGTTGTGCATAAGATTTTGATCTTGCAGTGTGTACATCTTTTTTCTTTTTACTGGCTTTCTTACTAGCCTTACTACGTTCCTACATTCAACATAAAAACACACTGATTAAAATTAAAGTTAATTCACTTTTCTTTTTATTTGTATTTATGAATAAGTGTTCTACCAAAGCATTAGATGCCATAATGTATAAGATAATGTTACTTATACCAGTCCATCTCTACTAAACCAAAAGTTTACAAGTGTAGCAAAATCTTGGCGATTCATTGTACATGGGGCCTCAGCTACTATCCTTGCCGCAGTTTTTGACTCATCATAATGCTTTGCTTTCAAGGCGCACTTCCAATTCCTCCACTTTTCACCCAAACCCTTTAAAGTCAGACGTTTGATGATCTTTCTTTCTTCCTCGATTTTGGAAATGTGAAATTTTGACAGAATCAGAAACACAAAAGAAAAAAAAAATGTAACCACATGAAAGAAACATTTAAAATTTTAGAAATAAATATAGCTTTTGGTACTAGAATTTTATTACTTCTGTAAGGTTGAATTTATTCAACCATCTAATTGGCTTTATTCCGTGCCAAATTTGCTTGTAATTCAGCATTTAGTAACCCTGTATTTAGGTGGGTTTGTTGTAAGGGTAGTGAGTGAGATAGAGTGAAGTTTGCTCAAGAGTGTGCAAGAAAACAGAGACTCGCGGCTGGGACTTGTGGGTGACTCGCGGCTGCAAGCCGCCAGAAGCAGCACACGTGCCAAGCATGCTGGAAGATGAACAGTCATGCTAGCTGGAACACTACAGGACAAAACAGGACAACTGGCCATACGGTTAACTCGCGACTGGATCTCGCGACTTAGTCAAGCCGCGAGGTCAAGCCGCGAGCCACCCCTGTTTTGTAAAACCTGACGTTTCACATTCCTCTCCCACTCCAGTATAAATACCCCTTTTACCCACGATTGAAAGAGAGCTTCTAGAGAGAATTTTGAGAGAGAAACCCTAAAGAAAAACAAGATTGTTTCACCCACAATCTATACCTTAGAGTCTCTTCAAATTCCTCTACCCTCTTCCTCTCCATTGTCAAATCCTTGAGAGGCATTATACCAAACCTAGTTCTCACCATCATCGTCACTGTGAGACAGTTGTTTGGATTTCTGGGAAGCAGTTAGGAAGGAACCAATCTTCATTGGTTGATGCTACGGTCTAGTAGCGGAATCCGGTAAGCTAGAAAAGAAAAAGGTTCGGCGCAACCTCGTTGGAGCAAGAAGCTTGGAGGGCTTAGGTACATCGGGTAGATTAGGCTTGGAGGGTCTATTGCTGTTCATGTATCCCAACTACATTTTCTAGTGGATTATTGACCGCTTGGAGGGCAGCGGAGAGGTTTTACGCCGAGGGCTTCGGTTTCCTCTTCGATAACACATCGTGTGTTGTCCTTGTGTTTGAATCTCTCTTCCCTTTATCTTTGCCTTTTATTTTCTGCTGTGGATGTGATTTATAATTGGCTTAGATAGTTTTTACCAATTCCATATTATAGCTTATGTTCATTTTCCGCACACTAGTTGTTTGACATAAAGCTTGAATTGGTTAAGTTGTAATTTGGGGGTCTAAACGTTCAAAGGTGTTTATACACGTTTTTGAACTTTCAATTGGTATCAGAGCGGGTACACTTGTTGTGGTTTAAATACCTAAGTGTGATCCTTGACCCCTTGTGTTTATTTGCCATGGATTGTGCTTTGTATGCCTCTTTGCATGATTTGGTTGGTGATGAATGTAACATGCCACATGTTTGTGAAAATGCCTCTATGAGTGTTAATCCTCATAAGTGTGATGACATGTTATTTGAATCCATGGGTGTTGTTGAAAAACTCTTGAAGAAAAATGCTAAGAAGTTTCAAAAGAATTTGAGCAAGTTATTTTGTGAAAAGGATGATTTGATTGCTAAGCTCAATGAATCCAACAAATTGGTTGAGAAATATAAAAAACTTGCTGAAATTTCTCTTGAAAAGCTGAAAGAGTTTGAATGTTTGAATATGGACTTGGATGCTAAACTTGTTTTGTCTAACAAACTTGTTGATGATCTTAAATGTGAAAATGAATCTCTTAAGATGCATGCCAAGTGTTTGATTGCTAAACCCATTGATAAAATGGATGATAATATTTGTTGCAATCATGTTGTGGTACCCGATTTTGTGCCTAGTGTGTGTTCTACCTTAAAGGAAAAATCGGCGTACATTCCTCCACATAAAAGAAATCAAAAGGTGGAGAGAAAGGCTGTTAAGTCAAAACCTTCGTTTAGGTCTCAACCTAAGGCTTTGGATGGATCTAAGTTTGTTCCAACTTGCCACCATTGTGGTGTGATTGGTCATATAAGACCTCAATGTCATAAGTTGAAGAGGGAACAAAACCATGTTGCTAGATCCATTCCCAAAAAGCCTAGTGGACCTAAACACATTGTTTGTCACCATTGTGGTGCCTTCGGTCATCTAAGACCTCATTGCTCTAAGTTTCAAGCTCTTAAGAGAATCAAAAGAAAAGAGAAACTTGAGTTTTTTTGGAAGTTGTGCTAAAAAGAGTAAACTGGATTTGAGTGAAAATAGCATGTTGTTAAAGAAAATGTTTAATGCTCTTAACTCCTTGACTATGTGCATCTCCGGTTCTCATTCTTCCAACCCTCGTCTCGCTTCTCTTGAGACACTCATTCCAAACAATCGTTCCGTTTGGATGAGGAAGGGTTCCTATGGTTGAGCTTTTGCTCTTTTGGTCCTTGATCTAATTCTTTCGATCTTTGTAGGACCCTTCATGCATTAAATGTCATATCTTCATGCATTTTGTGCATCTTGCATTTATTTGTATGCATTTTTTCGTTTTTGATCTTACTTTTATGTTTCTATTTTGTGTGAGTAAAAATCCAAAACCACATAAAAAGTGAAAAATTCAAAAAGTTTGATCGTATTTGTTTGAGCACATATCACATGTGAGTTTGGCCTTGTACCTTTGTACAAATGGCTTTGTGCATTTTCGAGCTTAGCTTGTTATTTTTGCACTTATATCTTTGTGGGAAAAATCTTGACATCTTTGTGTGATTGTTGTAAATCGATCTTCAAGCTTGTCATGAATGATTAGTCAATAGTCATGTTGGTTTTGATACTTGCGTAGACTTGTGCTTATATCTCTTCCCACTCTTTTATTTTTATTACTTAAAGAGCTCAATAAATGTAAATCTCAAAATGAAAAGAGATAATGAGCTGCAAAAGCCATCGCAAATACTAGTATTCGACTAGGAAAAAGGGAAAGCGACTTAAATGAAATTGTATGATGCCCAAAAAGCCAATGGCTTGTTCGTCAAATTGAAATATCACAAATTTCAGGCATCGATCTCAAAATGAGATTTTTTTATTCAAAATGATTAAATGTTATGAATTGTAAAGAAGCTAAATGAAAAGCTTCATCATATGTAATCAATTTCTTGTGGGAGGTCATATATGTTCATTTCTATAATTGAGATAGACCACTTGACTTAGCACTAGTTGTGTATGACTTGATTGAATTGATCATTGAAACTTCACTCTAGACTAAGGACTATTCCACATTTGATACACACACACAACACACATGCCTAATGTTCAATGAATGTCTTATTCATTTGTTAGATTGTACTTGTCTAAATGTGATGTGTGTGTGCTCAATCATATATGGTTCAATCCAAAAAGATTTTTGATCATTTTATATGTTTTTGGAAGTGATTTTTATCACTCTTTGAGTTCATGTTTAGTGCTTACTTTGTTTTTCAATGTTTAAACATGTTCTGAATTGAAAAACAGGTGTCAGAGTTTTTCGCAGCTCAGCTGGCGACTCGCCAGTCGCGAAACCCCAGTCGCGAGTTCATCCAGAAGCTTTTGGCGGCTCACTCGCGGCTTGCTCGCGACTCACTCGCGACTTGCGAAAATTTTCGCGATTGAACCTCGCGACTCGCCCAGTCGCGAAACGCCCAAAAACAGCTTTTTAAAGGGCTTTTTGTGGGAAACTTGTTTTAAACCTCTCCCATTCTCTCTAAAACCCATCTTTCAATATTTTTACATCAAAACCCAACTAATTTGAATGATTTTTCATTCCATTAACATGTCTAAGGTATTTATAAACTCTTTTCATTTATTTTGATCCTTAGATTATGTTTTGGAGAGTTTTGTGCTCTTGGTTGGGATTTTTATCATAGGGGTTGGGAAAACTTATTTTTTGTCAATTTTCTTCATGGGATTGGTTTCTTTTGCTGATTTGCATTGGATGTTGGCCCCTTGTGGCAGATAGAACATGTATTAAGGGTGGATTTCATGATGTTCATGCATTGTTTCACATTATTGTTCATAGTGTGCATGCTAGGTGTTTGATAAAATGCCTCTTAGACATTTTCTCACTTGTATGGACTCCGATGAGTACCAAACTTTGGGGTTTCTCATGTTTCCTTATTAGGAACATGTTTGGTTCATTGGTTGTGTATTTAACACACCTTACCCCACATGTGCATTTTTCATGCATTGGTCATGCATTGCACTTAACCACCTCTTGCACACACCTTTGCTACCCTTGTCATGCATTGGTCTTGACCTTGCTTCTTCATCCTAGCTTGTCATGTCTACCTTATGCTCTGTAGCATGTTACTTTGTCTTAGGTTTGAGCTTCATTTTCTCATTCATCTCGCACCCCTCATGCATCATTAGCATTGTTCGTACCTTCATCTCTTGCCCTCGTTTCTTCTTAACCCTTTGTCTATTCCTGACAAAAAGGGGGAGAGTATACTCTAGAGAATATACCGGAGTATTTTGTCATTTTTATATGACTCTTGTGCAGATCCTTAGGGGGAGAAATTCTATTTCTCATGCACATTTGTAGGGGGAGAGATATTCCATAGGGGAGATGCATATACCAAGGGGGAGAAGACATTGTGTTAACAATAAAACTTTATTGTGTTTGTTTTCTTGTATTGCATCGTGTTTGTGTTTTGGACATGCATATATCCCTATGCTATTGTGCTTCATTGAATGCATGTTCGAATGATCATTTGCTTTGCTATGTGATCATTGTAGTCATTTCTATATGACTGTTTTGGTGTATGATCAAGTTACTCACATGTTTCACATCATGTTTACTTGATCGTAATTTGCTTGTTACATTATACTTGTCCTTTTATTACTTGCTTTACCTTGAGGGTCTAATGTGTTTTGTGCAAGTGTTTCATGTTACAAGTATATATGTTCCAAGTGCATCACAGCTTCTCATCACTTTGAAGGGGAGAAACTTTATGCGCTTTTAGTTTATATTGTTTAAGTTTTTATTCAATATAATGTGTTTGTACCCATGTGCTTTTATAAGCTTTTAGGGTTATGTTTTTATGCATATTTGTAGGCTTTATGGTTTGTACCATGCTTTATGCAGCCTTTTATGCTTTGTTTAAATCAGTACTTCTATATAAATGTATTGCATTTTCTTTTAAGTACTGTCACTCTTGTGCCCTTGTAGGATTGTTCCTAGATGCATATACCTTGTGTGTTATGCATTGGTTGAGTGTTGAGCATACAAGTGTCTTGCCTTGTGCTTGTTAACTTGTATGTCCTTGTGTTCATTCCAAGTGTGAATGAGCACTGTAATCACTACCTTGTGGTGTTCACTTGGTTGATCAAGCCATGGAGTATTATGTTCATATGATTCAAGTGCTTCACAGCTTCTAGAGTTAGGTGTGAGTGAGTTTTGTTCAACTGTTCCCAACTCACATGTTAAGTCTAGAGTCTGTTTTAGGGTTTTGTCACGGAATAGCCAAAGGGGGAGATTGTAAGGTTGAATTTATTCAACCATCTAATTGGCTTTATTCCGTGCCAAATTTGCTTGTAATTCAGCATTTAGTAACCCTGTATTTAGGTGGGTTTGTTGTAAGGGTAGTGAGTGAGATAGAGTGAAGTTTGCTCAAGAGTGTGCAAGAAAACAGAGACTCGTGGCTGGGACTCGCGGGTGACTCGCGGCTGCAAGCCGCCAGAAGCAGCACACGTGCCAAGCATGCTAGAAGATGAACAGTCATGCTAGTAGGAGCACTACAGGACAAAACAGGACAACTGGCCATACGGTTAACTCGCGACTGAATCTCGCGACTTAGTCAAGCCGCGAGGTCAAGCCGCGAGCCACCTCTGTTTTGTAAAACCTGACGTTTCACATTCCTCTCCCACTCCAGTATAAATACCCCTTTTACCCACGATTGAAAGAGAGCTTCCAGAGAGAATTTTGAGAGAGAAACCCTAAAGAAAAACAAGATTGTTTCACCCACAATCTATACCTTAGAGTCTCTTCAAATTCCTCTACTCTCTTCCTCTCCATTGTCAAATCCTTGAGAGGCATTATACCAAACCTAGTTCTCACCATCATCATCACTGTGAGACAGTTGTTTGGATTTTTGGGAAGCAATTAGGAAGGAACCAATCTTCATTGGTTGATGCTACGGTCTAGTAGCGGAATCCGGTAAGCTAGAAAAGAAAAAGGTTCGGCGCAACCTCGTTAGAGCAAGAAGCTTGGAGGGCTTAGGTACATCGGGTAGATTAGGCTTGGAGGGTCTATTGCTGTTCATGTATCCTAACTACATTTTCTAGTGGATTATTGACCGCTTGGAGGGCGGCAGAGAGGTTTTACGCCGAGGGCTTCGGTTTCCTCTTCGATAACACATTGTGTGTTGTCCTTGTGTTTGAATCTCTCTTCCCTTTATCTTTGCCTTTTATTTTCTGCTGTGGATGTGATTTATAATTGGCTTAGATAGTTTTTACCAATTCCATATTATAGCTTATGTTCATTTTCCGCACACTAGTTGTTTGACATAAAGCTTGAATTGGTTAAGTTGTAATTTGGGGGTCTAAACGTTCAAAGGTGTTTATACACGTTTTTGAACTTTCAACTTCAATAATAGTCCAACATTTTTCTTTGTAGTCGTTAGGTACTTTACGCCAATTAAGATAATTAATTGGACATACGTTGGGCTTTCTTGCAACAGTGCCCACAAATTGATTAAAAATAATACCTTCACGCTCAACTGGTTGAAAACAGCCATTAAAAGATCACTCAACATTTTTCCCATAAGTTAAATTCCATATCTCAGACATACGTGTTATCCCATGTGTGCTACATACACCTGCATGATCTATTTATACAAAAAAAAAAAAAAAAAACCAAAAACAAAAACAAAAAATGTGGTCAACAAAAAAGCATACTTTTAATAAAGATTTTCTTGTGAAAAACGGCTACAATAAAACATAATTATTTAATTTCATAATTCCTGTAATTTGAACTTCTATATTTGTAGATTCCTCATCTGAATTATCATCTGCTTGAGGTTGAGGCACTAATAGGGCACTTGATTGATTAGCTGATGGGCCAAGTGATTGATCAAGAGGTAGTGTGTCTTGTGACTGATTAGGCCCTAATGACCCATGTGATAGGTCTTATGGCTGTGGCTCAATTTCAGCATTAACTATACAAATCTATTTCTTTCCCATATCTATTTAGAAAAATATCAATATAGATAATTATCAACACAAATCACATATTCGTTATACATAAATCCAACAAGGAATGTATAGCAATAACGCAAACCTAACAAATAATTTATAACCCTATAAGAATGCTTTTTCAGACAATTGGTATTGTGGGGTTACATAGAACTGATACTAATCATGGTTTTTGTGTACACAGCAAGTTTTCATGCAGGCTGGTGAAAGAAACAACTTTTTAAGAGTCCTTATCTTATCTTGGTTTCTAAAATACTGGCCTTCTTTATCTTTATCTCAAAATTGTAGTTACCCGCCATGTTAAAAAAAAAAACTATAGCTGGCAATAATTGCTTAGAAAAAATTAAAAGAGTTTTTAGTCTCCTCAAAAAAAAAAAAAAAAAAAACTCTTGTAGAAGGAGTTGCAACAACTCACAGGTGAGTTTTTAAGCCCTCTCTTTTTGTCTCCCACTTCATCAATTTTCTTAATCTCCAATATTTTTTTACAATTTTCTCAAAGAATTTGCTATTTCCTCCAAATCTAAGAGAGTGGAGACTGAAGAGTGATTGAATGTATGGTTTTTAATCATTACTCCCCAGGTAAACATCAAGATTTTTAAACTATTATGCATTTTTTTTATTAAATAAACAAATATATTATATAGCATATAAATAAAATAAAATAATTTTAATTAGTTATTTGATTAGGTTTTTTTTTTTTTTTTTGTATTTTTTGTATTTTTTGTATTTCTTGATCTATTGAGATTTAGCATTTTTTTTTTAATAAAATGAGTAATGACTGAATTGAGGCTTAGTTTTGACATTGAATATGTGCATGTGATCTTAAATTTCATGAATATATACTAATTTAATCAAATATTAGTGAAATATTAATTAATCTTTTTTCAGGATTAATTACTAAATTTTTTTGTTAAAAAAAAAAAAACCAAAATGTCTTATGAATATGATTATAGCTACCTATGAATATGATTACTTATGTTTTTAGTACGTAACACTTAATTAAAAGCATGATTGTGGTGTTGACTACTTTTTTTTTGTGCATAAACAAATTTAAGTTGTCTTTTGACCGTAATTTCTAGCCTACCAAACATGAAAGCCGTAGGTTTAATCAATTTATAAAGATTGTTACAACAAAGCCTCACTTATGTCCTATTAATGTTGTTAGTCAGCGTACAATGCCAAATGACTACAAGGAAAATTGTTGGAATATAATTGAGGTATTAAAATTTTAGTAACATATATTATACTTCTTTCCAGAATTTCAATGCTTCTACATAGATTTTTTTTTTTTTAATTTTATTTTTTATAGAAAGAATGCTTCTACATAGTGGTTATGGTTATGGTTATTTTATTTTATTTTTTATATATGTATTTGTGTTTCAGTCAAAGTTTGACATCCCTCAAGATGAGATTGCAAGAGAGATAATCAAGCGTCATAATTTAAAGAGATTGGGTGATCAATGGAGGAATTGGAAGCATGCTTTGAAAGCAAAGCACTTTGATAAGTCAAAAACTGCAACACAAATAGTGGTTGAGGCTCCAAATATAGTAAATCACCAAGATTATGCTAAGCTTGTTGACTCTTGGTTTAGAGGTAATACAATAAAAATAATGCACATGAAAAGATATGTATTTGTCATCATTTTTTTTTTCCAATAGTCATTTGATATATTCTCTAAGATTTGCCTATATATATAGTTTTCACTAATGCAAATATATGGTTTATTGTATTCCAGGAAACTAAGACAATACATTGGAATATAAAGGGAGACCAATTTTCATGCTGGAGTGACTTTTGGCATACTTCAAAGGGAATATTTATAGTCTTAGTTTTTATTGTAGGTTTTCTACAATTATTTTATCCTTGTCTTATCTTAAGTACCAAAAAATATTGTTTATACTTTTATTTAGCTATTAGTGATTTCAAACTTCAAATTATAAAGTTTTATTTCTTCATTTGGATCAATATTATTAACTATTTGCAATTATTTTATTACTTTGATTTTTGGATTTGTGGATTTTAATAACATTCCAAACATGTTATATTACTAATTTTTAGGGAAAAATTTAATTAAAAAAATATTTTTGTAATGTTCAATAATGTTTATACCTTCGATAACAGTTTTTATAACTGCTCCTGTATGGAACCTATAGTAGTGGTTGTTTTTTGCTACAATAACTAATTTATAACAAAGTGTGTGCATGGGAGAACTAGCGGTTTTTATTTTATTTTATTTTATAGCAGTGCTCTATAAAACTATTGTTAAAGAATATCTAGTAGCAATTCACAAAATTGCTGTTAAAAATAATTCATGCTAGAAATAAGGGAAGGGTATACAAACATTTTTAATTTTGTTTAGTAGCAGTTTATAGAATTGCTGCTTAAGAATCTATAGCAG
This sequence comes from Quercus robur, assembly GCF_932294415.1. NCBI lineage: Eukaryota > Viridiplantae > Streptophyta > Magnoliopsida > Fagales > Fagaceae > Quercus > Quercus robur. The sequence goes on along the minus strand of NC_065539.1, from coordinate 18,312,301 downwards.
CAATTACATAACCGTTGGTATAAATAATTATTTTCAAAAAGAAGGGCTCTATGTACTAGCGGTTTTTTTTTTTTTTTTTTTTTTTTTTTTTTTTTTTTTTTAAATTCTCTAGCAACAGTTCTATGAATTGTTGCTAAATAATCTATAGGAGCAGTCACATAACCATTGGTACAAATAATTAATTCCGAAAGAAAGGGCCGTGTGTATTTGCGGTTTTTGATTCTCTAGTAGCGGTTCTATGAACTGCTACTAAAAAATCTATACCAGCAGTTATATAACCATTGGTATAAATAATTAATCCAAAAGGTAAAGTTGTGTGTACTAGCGGTTTTTAATTCTCTAGCAGCAGTTTATAGAACTACTGCTATAGATGTTTTTTATACCAGTGATTCCTAAAACTGTTGCTATAACCTATAGTGACCTATAGTGATGGGAACTTAACAGTGGTTATTCAAGTTGTAGCAGCGGTTTAGAAAACCGCTGGTATAGACCTATATGACTTTTAGCAGTAGTTTTTAATAGTTTTAGTAGTGGTTGCAACCACTGCTAAAAATCAAGTTTTTTGTAGTGATTGGAGCATAAATTGCAATTTAAGCCTTGCTATGCTTTCTAAAGAAGAAATGTTAGCCATAGTTAATTCAAATGCAATATTTTTTTTTAGCGATTAGTTGATTAAAGCATTTATATCTTACTTTCAAAGTATATTCCAAAGATCCAATGCCAAATATTTAAGTTACTTTTTAAATAGTAAACCATAGGAGTGAATCAAAAGAAGGCACCATCGAAAAACAATGTGGAGTGCTTAACATCTTTTCCATACATTACCAAGCTTCTGAGTCTAAGTCTTCTAGTTTAAGACATGTTATTATTTTCTATTTAGTTTTGGAATCTTTAAGACCTTCCTCAGCTAAATTATGAAATAAATATCAATTAAACATTAGTGACCAAGTCCCTAAAACGAACAAAAATCAAGAGCACACATATCACTCCATAAATCCGGTGTCGACGATAATATAGTTGCCAGTTGGATTATTTTCTTGTATTTATAAAACTTATTTTAATATTTTTAGCTCTGAACATAAATACAAAATGCCAATAATTTCACCTAAGTTTGTTTTTGATTTATTTATCTGTTACTAGTAGCAGATTTGACAATAGATTCTTTTTCTCTTCCATTAATTATTTAGTTTTTTCACATTTCAAACTTTTAGTTGTTGCTATAAACCCCAATTTAAAATACTCATAAGAATAGAGTTAAAAAAAGGATGAATTCAATATTTAAGATCAATGGAATGCAAAGGTTACTCTGAGTTGTTGAAACATAAATAATTACACTATTTAGAACTGCTTACTTCACATGAACAATGCAATGAGGTTCCATGCTTAAAATTCAAGACATAAAATGTGAATTTCTTTTGTAATAAATGCATCATATATTGTTAGTGAAGGTCTTCTAAGATAAAGCTGGATTGTTACAATTTTGATATTATTATAACCCCCATATCACTTAATTATATATATATATATATATATAATTCTGATGGATATATATACATATATATATATATATATATATATAAAATTCTGATGGATAGGATTTCCATTCCTTACAAACAAGAAGGAGCTAGCTAAAGAGTGCCGGTAGCAGGCAGGTAGACGAGATTCATGCAACACATTCGGTCACGATGAGACAAACTCACATGGCATAATGCAATCATGAGCCATACCAAGTGAACTCAATGAATACATTAGGTACTAATGGTTTTTTTTTTTTTTTTTTTTTTTTTTTTTTTAAAGATCTTTTGCAAAGGTCGCTCTCACGGTACCTATGTGGATCACAATCATTATCGCTCTCATTATCCTCAGTTGCCCATTTTTATATTGATGATGTAAAAATCATCAGTAGTCGTCCAGATGAAGTTGAATCCTCGTCACTGTATCTGCAAATGTAGCGTAAGTCCTTCCTTAGGTGGTCACCAGTGTGATGCCTACCACAACGCCTCCGATGCCAAAGTCAGTGCATAAAAGCTTTTAGGGAAATAAGAAAGTTTTGAATATCAAAATTACCTCTGCTTGTGTATTATGGGTGTGTATATATAGTTTCGTAGTTTCTAGCCGTTGGGGCTTTAATTGTGGCTTTAGTGCTCCTTCTGTAATGCCTTAGGACTTGTTAATGCGGGTTTTGAAGAACTACCAATGGTTTGATAGCTAATTGGTAACGGTCCAAGGCATTAAAGCTTCTCATTAATGGTTTGCTTTTCCTTGTCCATGCCGTGGTTAGGTAGACGGAGGTATTTGATGAGGTCGTTTGGGCAAGAGAGTTCGTTGATCCCATCATATATGAATCTATTTTTTTTTCATCTATTTCTCATAAATTGTGAATAATAGACTACAAGTGGCATATGGATATGGATTTCACGTTTTGTTATTTGTCCTAGGCCGTAGTGATATCCTTTTGTTTTGTTTTGGTTTTTTTTTTTTTTTTTTTTTTTTTTTTTTTTTTTTTGTTGTTGTTGTTGTTGTTGTTGGTAGCAAGCTGGTTGATTATAACCACACCCAGTAGAATAATCACGAACATGTTTTTGTTACAGCAAAAATAATCACGATCACTAGTTCTTGAGAAAAGGGAGGTAACGAAGCCTATAAATTGGGTCATCTACTAGTCTCCCTCAACATAATCAGCTCAAACTCACAGAGCAACCCACTTTCACAGAGAGAGAGAGAGAGAGAGATGGAAGTTGTTTAAGTGCTCCACATGAATGAAGGAATAGGAGAAATAAGTTATGCAAACAACTCCCTGATTCAGGTAAACTTAATTAATTAGCAACCCACTCCCATGAATATTTACAAACTACATACTAGTGGTACTAGTAGATGATTCTACAACTTAATTGATTGCTCAAGTCAAGCCAATGGCATGATAAAAAAAATAAGCATTTTGTGTGCCATATATTATTATAAATTATACTAGGAAAAATTAGGATACTTCGAAAATTTGAATCTAGGATAGTAGGTCATTATTATGGTAATTATTAAGGACAAAATTTAACTAAAAAATTGGTTGTACCCTTAGACTATAACCTTACTCAATAAAATAAACATTACTACATATCTTGAAAATCTAACCATTTAATTGCATGTTCTTTATGCTCTTAATACACATGTCAAATTTTGTGTCAATCGGTGTTGATACCCACTTTGGCAAAGAGGCCAATAGCAGGAAAAGAGTTAGTAAATTGAGAAGAAAACTATTAAGCCCGAATGGCAGGAATAATGGATCATAGGCCTAGAAAATAATAAATGGGCCTCAAAGAAAGCAAGCAAGCCTAAAGAAGCCCAAAGAAAAGAAGTAGGAAACTCATGGGCATTATATGAGATAGAAAGCAAACAAGAATGGGCCAAAGAAGCCCGAAGTAATGAATTAAGTGAGTAAGGGGTTGATGGAAAGCCCATGAACCCCAAAAGTAAAGGATATGGTAATTTGGGTTGGGGAAGCCCAAAAGACTTAGCAAAAGCCCATGGGAGTAAAATGGGTTGAGGATGCCTAAGAAAAGGAAACGGGCCGAGGATGCCCAAGGAAAGGAAATGGGCTGAGGACGCCCAAAAGAATGAGATGGGCCAAGGAAGTCCAAAAGCAATGGAATGGGTTAAGGAAGCCCAAAATAGTATGAATACTGATAACACTAGGCCACAGGAATTAAGCGAAGGGAAAGTATACAGTAGGCCTAAAAGGAGCTCAGCAAGCATGGGTCATATAATAACACAACAGGAATGACAGAATGGCATGGCAGAAGTGCTAGCAGACCTAAGAAAGGGGCAAAGGATGGATTAGAGAAGGAATAAGCTACAATCAAGTAAGGCCTAGCCTAAGAAGGAAGTAAGACATAAAGAACAAAGGCTCAGGGAAACATTCACGCCACAAGAGGTCAGGAACAAGCAACAGAATGTACAGACAAGCCTTCAAGTCATGGAAACGCATGAGTAGCAGACAAGCCATGGACACACATGGAAGTGGAGTACGCACAAGGCTCAAGCACCACCAACCTGTACCCAGCCAATACAGGAAGTGGTGGGCCATGGGTTAGAGGTAAGAGGGGGTATGGTCTAGCGGTGGGGAGAAGGGGAGAGTCTATTCTAGGGTTCCTGCTCAAACCCTTTTAGGGAAAATGTCCTGCTGGGATGACATACCACCCAAAAGAGGGAAATATGAGTTGGAATCACTAGGTGCATGCCATGAGGGATAGTGAGAGAGACCCTTATCTGGATGGGAATGCTATGGTGAGTAAGCAAACAAAATAAGACTCTTTATCTGGTAATGGGATGTGGCACAGCCAACACAAGTAAGTGGTGGTGGCTGAGTAGCTGACAGACTAGTAGGTGGTCTGGAAGGACACCCACACCTAGAAAAAATCGATTAAGGGGTAAAATAGTGAAAACCCTTCACGGTAGGCAATGTAAAAGGGCCTTCCGCCGTGTACAAGAAAAACAACGACAAGAGGAACGAAACAACAGGAGAGAAAAGTAAGAGTGAACATAACATCCCTACAAGGGAATAAGAAAAAGAGAGAAAATGGAGAAGAAAACTTAGAAAGAAAAAAGGAGTTAGAAAGAAACAACAAAGAGTAGGCAAGAGTGTGATGGTAGACATGCACCAATAGACTAATTCCTTCTCTCCCTCAAAAAGCCTACCCTCTATTAAGGATGAAGGAATTTGCTCATAAGCTATTTAGGCCCATTCTCTCAAAGTGGGTAATTTCCATGGCAGGATTTCCTTGTGAGGTTACCCACATTGAAGAAGTGGTTCCCTTAATTCTTGGACTTAACTCTGTAAAACAATCAAGCATAGTAGACTAACCATTTCTTTTTTCGTTTTATTGATTAAACATTGGTGTTATTTCTCTCTTATTATTATCATCATCTTATTTATATTGCATTTATATTGCTGCATTGCTTTACCTTCTATTTCATTCAATACTTTCTGCTTTTTGGCTGGCAATAAACATACTTCCTTTTATTGTTGTTATATTATATATGCCTGCCATAACCCTTTTGTAACAATTTCTTCTGCCGTGGGGATGTCACCAAAGTTTTAGTACAGGGGCCTCAGTTTTCACACAAGTCGGTTTGGGGTGTGTTGTAGCCAAGCCAGTCTTGACTCTCCTACACAGAACATTTGGGCCTTAGCGTAGCAGGAGGCAGCCTAGCCCGCAGTTGCAAAAAAGGCCCACCCAATCAGATATTATTTACTATATGATCTATAAGTTTATATTTTAAGTATAATTTTAAACTACAAAAACTTGTAATTTAAACAATTTATTGATGACATAGCTATTATTCTTTAATTTTTTAGAAATTTTGCAAGTATAGAAGATATAAAAAGAAAATGTAATCCAATGGTGGATTTGTCAAAATTCACCTCCAATAAAAATATATTGAGTAAGGTCTACCACCAATTTTGTAGCTTAAGGCTACCACCAATTTTGTAGCTAAACTTTGTCAAATTATTAAATATTTTTAGAATACATGTGCATTTCATATCAATAAAAGTAAATCACATATTTTTTAATGACTTTTTAAGATATGTTTTTTTTTCCTAACTTATTTCTAATTTTTTATTGGTGTACGTAGGGTACCACATTACTTTTAGGAATACCTACCCAGCACACCCACAAGAAAACACATGGCATCACTCATAAGCAATATCACCTAGTCTACTTTCACCGTCTTCCCCTATGCATGCAATTTCTAATTTTGACGTAAAAATTTTTATATGTATGCTTTTATTTTTGTCTACTTTTGTGGAAGAGGAGGAAAAACAAAAGAATAATATACCTTAGACTTAATATGTGCACATAATTTTTACACCAAGTTCATCTCTATCTTGCAATTACCACGTTTAATTTGTATTTTATTATTTTTATGATAAAATTTGTTAGGAACATATTTTATGTAATTAGCTAATCTTTTGACAAAATGCACTTTACTTGTGATTGGGTAGATCTAGGATGGGTTTAGTACTTCAAGAAATATGTTGTTCAAGCTAAGTATTAAAGTCATGAAGATTGGACCAAGAAACAAGTGAAGAAAAGATGTTCATTAAAACTCGACAGATACTACGACAGAAGCTCGACAGAAATAGTATCTATCGAGACTTAATGAAGTAAGCTCGACAAAAGCTCGACAGAAACAGTATCTATCGAGACTTAATGAAGTAAGCTCGACAGAAGCTGAATCTGTTGAGATCTACGAAATCAAAATTTCCAAATCTGATTTTTAGCTCATGCTGACATGTATGTGTAGGGTTTATTTTCTTACAACCCTAGACATATATAAGGCTTATTTTAAAGGCTGTTATACATAGAGAACACATGCAGAATGTGACCTAGTACCTTATTCTCTCTGCAAGAAGTTATTGCGTCTTTTGCGCCTTAGGGTTTTGTAACCAAGTACTTCTTGATCTTCATTGTTGATGAAGTGAATAACTTTGCAGCCAACAACATCTTCAAGTTACTGGAGTTAGTCACGTACTGGGAGCCATGCATCTTTGGTTAGTCACGTACTGGGATCCATGCAAAAGGGTGGCATTCATATATTAAAGAGTTCAGAGGTTCTGAAGCAGTAGAAGGTGCCTACTGTAAGTTCATCTATAGGAATTGTAGAGTCTAGGGACAAAGGTTTTGTACTAGATCTGAAACTTCTCTGTACTATAGTGAATTGCTTTTTTGGAAGGTTTCCCCCTAGATTTTTTTACTGTGAATTAGTTTGTTTTATTGGTTTTCCTAGGTCATCATATCTTGTCTTATTTACTATTCTGCTATACATGATATTAACATGATATTGATGTTTGTTTGTTTTAACAAGGCTTACTAATAATAAATATAATTAATAACTTTAGTTTAAAACTTGTTAATTCTATTAACCGGGGTCTAAATTTCCCAACAAGTGGTATCAGAGCGGGTACACTCTGATTGGATTAATTTCCTGAGTGTGATCCTTGACCCCGTGATGTCATAAATCGTGGACAATCTCTTTTGATTCCTCCTTTATTTTATGGCACTAATTATGCGTACTGGAAAATTCATATGAAAGTTTTTTTGCAGGCTCTAGGCGAAAAAGTATGGCAAGCTGTTGAAGTTGGCTAGATTAAGTCAAAGGAAGCGTCGGTGGATTGGGATGAAGCAACAATCGAAGCAGCAAATTTCAACAGTAGGGCCTTGAATGCTTTGTTTAGTGGGGTGACCAATGAGGAATTCTAGAAAATATCATCCACGGAAGTTGCCAAGGAAGCATGGACCATTCTTGAGACAACCTATGAAGGTACCAAGGCAGTAAAGACTGTGAAGTTTCAAAAACTCAATAGTAGTTTTGAAGAAATAAGGATTGAGGAGGATGATACCTTTGATGAGTTTATGCTAAACTCAAGGATATTGTGAATTCTGCCTTCAACCTTGGACAATCTATAGCAGAATCCAAATTTTTCAAGAAAATTCTTAGGTCCTTACTTGAAAGATTCCATGCCAAGATCACTACCATTGAAGAAGTGAAGGACATTGATCAAATTCCTTTGACTGAGTTTGTAGGGAACCTTCAAACCTATGTGATGGGATTAGGTTTAATGGGAAAAGGTGGAAAGAGTAGAAACTTGGCTCTTAAGGGTATAGAGGAAGAGATTGATGACTCTGAAGATGAAGATAAAAGCAAAGATGAAGATGAAGATGAGGATGAGGATGAGGATCTAACCTTCATAGCTAATTAGATTATCAAGCTTCTTCAATATGGGAAAAAGGATAAGGACAAACCTCCTAGAAAATCTAAATCCTCTAGGAAGGGCAAGAATGAGAAACCCTTCATCTAGTGCTATGAGTGCAAAGGTTTTGGTCATATGAGGATAAAGTGCCCAAACTATCTTATGAAGGAAAAGTCCAAAAAGTCAAAAGATAAAGGGTTGGTTGCTACCTAGAGTGATACTGAGAATGACTCTTCTGATGAGTATGTAGATGAATGTGGTCACTTTATGGCTTTCGCTTACACAACCAATAAGGTGATTGTGGAGATTGATAGTGACAGTAAGGATTCTTCTGATGATGAAATACCCAAGAAGTTGACCCTCCAAAAAGCCTATGATAAACTATGCACTGAATTTATAAATCTGAAAAGACTTCTCATCTTTGTAGAAAAGAGCTTAATAAGGTAAAAATTGAAAAGGATGAACTGTTAATCAAGCTAGGTGAGACTATAAGGTTAGTTGAGACTCTTGTTGTGGAGAATACCTCATTAGAAGAGAAGGTCAAGAATCTCTAGGTTGAGCTTAGTCAAGCTAGAACTCAAATAGAGAGGATGTCTAGTACAAAGCTTGATGAGGTATTGAGTGCTCAAAAGCCTAGTTCTGATAAGATTGGCTTAGGATACGTTGTTTCCTCCGGCCTCTCCTCTTCCATGGCTTTTGGATCAAAGACTATCTTTATGCCCAAATCTGAGAAAGGTGATAAAGGTATGAAATCCAAAACCGATTTGGCTAATTCTAAATCCTTTGTTAGACCTCATATTTGTCACCATTCTGATGTTTACGGACACATTCCTTCTAATTGCTTTAAGTTGTATCCGTAAAAGTAAGTGTCCAAACGGTCACAGGTTTTCTCTCAAAAAACTACACCTTTATTTGGAGAGTTATTAAAAGTTATGAGCTTTTCAACTCAATTTCAGGAGAATTCTAATTCTTCTATGTCCTTTAGTAGACATACTCGGACACGTGCCTTTTCATCTTCACAGCCAAAGACTCGTGCTGTGTGGGTGATAAAGGAGCTTAAGACTTAATTGTCTTTTTTGTTATCCTCTGCTTTAATTCTTTCTATTTAAAGTAGGTGAAAATGCACTTTTGGTCCCTACATTTTGGGTCATTTCTCAATTTGGTCCCTAAACTGATTTTACTCCTAGGTCAGTCCTTGATTTTTTAAACTCGTTTTTAAAATGGTCCCTACCGTCAACCTGATAACAGAAAAATCTGAGGTGACAAACGAGGTGCATAGATGGCATGTTAGATGCTGATGTGGCTAATAAAATAACATCAATAAATACCACGTCAGCATCCATGTCAGCATTTTAATGACAAGTCAGCATTTTAATTAATAAAAAAATTAAAAAATTAAAAAAAATTAAAATAATTTAAAAAAAATTAAACTGAAAAAGTTCAAAATCAAAAACAAAAAAAGAAAAAACTTTTTTAGAAGAACATTGTTCTTCTTCTTCCCCAGGACATGAACTTCATGTTTCATGTTCTTCCCCAAATCAAACCCATAAACATGATATCAGTACTCAAAACCGTATATTAATAACAATCTCCCAATCTCTCTCTATACATCACTACTCAAAACCGTGGAAGAGGAGATAGTCGGGGCAGAAAGAGAAGAAGTCGAAGAGTCGTCATCGGAGATAACGCAGTTGACTCGAACGATGACGTTGTCGACTTGAGGGGCAAGAGAGTGGAAGTGGCACGAAACGACGCAGCACCGACCCAAGGCTTTAACATCGCCGATCCTGTTGAAGATCAGAAGGAGGATAGAGTCGGGAAGACGGCCGAAGTGGTTAATGTGGAATTACGGCTCTGAAAACGTCAGATTTGACATTGTGAAAAAACGTAGGCTGGTTTGTGATCTGAATTCGTTAGTAGAGGAAGTGGGTTTGGTGTAGATCTGGGAAATTATAAGCCACGTGTTTCTGTTTCTGCTTTACTTTCAAATTAAGATAAAGGTTTGTTCAAAGCTTTTTTGTTTTATATATATACATATTTGTTAGAAACAGAAATAGAACAAAACTCTTTTTTCGATTCGCAGAGATTTGGAGTTTGAAAGATGTGAGCTAGGAATTGGAAATGGCGGTGGAGAATGGGGATTTATTATTAATAAATCCAAGAAATTAGTTGGGTTTGATTTACTAGAGGTTTATGGGTTTGATTTCTTGGATTTATTGGGTTTGATTTTTGGATGTTTGTGGGTTTGATTTCTTAGATTTATTGGGTGGTTTACGAGTTTGATTTCTTGGATTTATTAGGTTTGATTTATTGGATGTTTATGGGTTTGATTTCTTTGCTTTATTGGGTTTGATCTGGGGAAGAACATGAAGCATGAAGTTCATGTCCTGGGGAAGAAGAAGACCAATGTTATTCTGAAAAAGTTTTTTTTTTTTTTTTTTGAATTTTTTTAGCTTAATTTAAAATTTTATTTTTTTATTAATTAAAATGCTGACTTGTCATTAAAATGCCAACATGGATGCTTACGTGGTATTTATTGATGTTATTTTACTAGCCACATCAGCATCTAGCATGCCACCTATGCACTCCGTTTGCCACCTCAGATTTTTCTTTTACAGGGTTGACAGCAGGGACCATTTTAAAAACGATTTTAAAAAATCAAGGACTGACCTAGGAGCAAAATCAGTTTAAGGATCAAATTGAGAAATGACCTAAAATGTAAGGACCAAAAGTGCATTTTCTCTTTTAAAGTATGACTCTCTTTGCTTAATTTCTTATCTGCTTTTGGAATCATGCTTTTTTGTTTGCATCTATCTTCATTCTTTCATATTGTTTGTTTGTTTTTATTTGGTTGTTTAGTTTTTTTTTTTTTTTTTTTGGTTTTCAAAATAAATAAATAAAAATAAGAAAAATACAAAAACAGTGTGTGTTTGTGTACATTGTTATTTGTTTACCTTGGATGGCCATTAAAACAAAGTTTTCTAAACTTTGTATCTCTTGTAGCTTAGATGAGTATCTCAATGCACAACTAAGCAAGTGAGCTTTGTGGCTCGTGTTTGTGATGAGTACGATTAAGTAATCTCTTATACTTAACACTCATATTACTCTTTTTGACGGGAAGGACTAAAAAAAACTAAGAGAAATGCATAAATAACCATATCACCACTAAAGCCCGCCAATCATGTATAACATATGTATGCTTTGGCATAACAAAATTGTGATGTTTAAGCTTACATAATTGGGTATTTCTTTTCTCTCCCTTATATGCCCATGCATGATATGCTCAAAAAGAAAAATATGCAAAGAAAAACAAAAACAAAAAGAATCAAAATGCTTTTAAATATGATTGCAAGCGTGTTTCTAGGAGATGTGGGAGTTATAGGATGTACCTCGAAGGTGATAGTCCCCATTAAGCAATTATGATTGTGTGTAAGTATATTTGATTTTCTCATATCTCAAATTGTCATAATATGAGACACTTATGCACTCTTTCTATGTTTTCACACATAGCACGCAAATTCTTTGCTACTTTTGATACATGTGCAAGTACAATGTGATTTGACCATTACAATGTGATTTGGCCATCACAATGAATACATGTGTTAATGTATGCTCACTTAACTGTCATAACTTGTTTTTGAAATATAAAATTGGTTAAACTTGTTTAGTATATGTGTATGTTTTGGATTTTTGAATGCTTTGCATACATGTTGAGAGATGTTTTGAGAGCTTAATATGTTGATTGGATCTTTGTTTGAGTAGCTTGCTTGTTGTATTAATCTCTATGTATTTTTTTCTTTTTGAAAAACCTATTTTCTTCAAGCTCGACAGCTTCTCAACAGATCCTCGACAAATTCGCTTTTATCAAGCCCCTCTTTCTTCTTTTCTCAACATAAGTTAACGCAATTTTCATCCATCGAGATTTCTAGAATTCTTCTCGATAGAATCTCGACAGCTTCTTCGATCCATCGAGAAACATTTTGTCTGGCTGATAGATCCTTAACAAATTCTCGATCCATAGAGGTTGGCTTCTACTCAGATAGCAGCTCGACAGCTTCTCGATCTATTAAGACCCTCTTGCATGCATTGTTTTTCACATGTTTTGCATCTTTCTATTATCTTGTCATTCATAACATCTTGTTTCATTACATTCATGCATTTTTATGGATTCTGAAAGTTCAAAAACGTGTACAAAAAACACTTTTGAACGTTTAGACCCCCAAAAACCAAATTAATCAACACACGCAATATGTTAAACAACTAGTGTGCGGAAACTTAACATATGCTATAACATGGTATTGATTAAACAACTATCTAAGCCACAACAAAATAAACCACAGCAGATAATGTAAAGGCAGAGATAGAGAGGAAGGAAGATGCAAACACAGCGATAACACCAGATATGTTATCGAAGAGGAAACCGAAGACCTCGGCGAAAAACCTCTCCGCCGCCCTCCAAGCGGTAATCAATCCACTAGAAAATACAGTTGGGATACAAGGACAGCAATAGACCCTCCAAGCCTAATCTACCCAATGCACCTAAGCCCTCCAAGCTTCTTGCTCCAATGAGGTTGCGCCGAACCTTTTTCTTTTCTAGCTTTCCGGATTCCGCTACTACACCGTAGCATCAACCAATGAATATTGGCTCCTTCCTAACTGCTTCCCAGAACTCCAAACGACTGTCTCACAGAGATGATAATGGTGAGAACCAGGTTTGGTATAATGGCCTCTCAAGGATTTGACAATGGAGAGGAAGAGAGTGAGGGATTTTGATGAGACTCTAAGGTAGAGATTGTGGGTAAAACAATCTGGTTTTTCTTTAGGGTTTCTCTCTCAAAATTCTCTCTGGAAGCTCTCTTTCAATCGTGGGTTAAAAGGGTATTTATACTGAAGAGGAGTGGAATGCGAAACGTCAGGTTTTTCCAAAACAGGGGTGGCTCGCGGCTTGACCTCGCGGCTTGACTAAGTCGCGAGTTCCAGTCGCGAGATAACCGTATGGCCAGTTGTTCCTGTTTTGTCCTGTAGTGCTCCAGCTAGCATGACTGTTCATCTTCCAGCATGCTTGGCACGTGTGCAGATTCTGGCGGGTTGAAGCCGCGAGTCCAGCCGCGACACTCTGTTTTCTTGCACACTCTTGAGCAATCTTCACACTATCTCACTCACTACCCTTACAACAATCCCACCTAAATACAGGGTTACTAAATGCTGAATTACAAGCAAATTTGGCACGGAATAAAGCCAATTAGATGGTTGAATAAATTCAACCTTACAGATTCCTTTTGCCCCCTTAATCTCTTTGATCATCTTTATGTTTCTCGGGTGAAGTTTTATAGCTTCTTGTACCCTTTGTCAATCATGACAAAAAAGGGGAGAAAATGTGGTTTCTTTTTCAATATTCTACATGTTAGGGGGAGAAATACATGCCTTTGTAAGGGAGAGTTGTATTTCATCTTGTTAGGGGGAGTGTTTACCTCTTTTGTTGTTATAGAAGGTTCTTTTAGCTTCTTGTACACTGGTCTTGTGACCATTTTTACATACATTGTGCTTATCTTTGAGATATATATATATATATATATATATATGATGATGTATGTTTCTTCACCTACCTCTACATGTGTTGTTTCTTTTCTATCTTTATACACATGTTTCTTTATGTACGCAATCTTTATTTCTGTTTCACACATGATGCCTTGATGAGTTTTGTTAAAGTGCTTCAGAAAGATAGGTTGTGAAAGTCTACCGTGCCATGAACTCTTTTCTTGCAAAGTTTTTCAAGAGTTTGTAGTAGGGTTAGATTTGTTTTGTAATCCAACAAGTGGTTATGAGTCTAATGATTTAACAATTCTCTTATAATTCATTTGTTTGTTGTGGTTTTGTCATAGATTGCCAAATGAGGAGATTTTTAGGGGCATATTTTATATAATTGGCTAAACCTTTGACAAAATGCACTTTACTTATAATTGGGTAGATCTAGGATGAGTTTAGTACTTCAAGAAACATATTGTTCAAGCCAAGTATTAAAGCCATGAAGATTGGATCAAGAAACAAGTGAAGAAAAACTGTTCATTAAAACTCGACAGATACCACGACAAAATCTCGACATAAATAGTATCTATTGAGACTTAATGAAGTAAGCTCGACAAAAGCTCGACAGAAGCTGAATCTATCAAGATCTACGAAATCAGAATTTCCAAATCTAATTTTCAGCTCATGCTGACATGTATGTATAGGGTTTCTTTTCTTACAATCCTAAACATATATAAGGCTTATTTTAAAGGCCGTTATACATAGAGAACACATGTAGAAAGTGACCTAGTGCCTTATTCTCTCTGCAAGAAGTTACTGTGTCTTTTGCACCTTAGGGTTTGTAACCAAGTACTTTTTTTATCTTCATTATTGATGAAGTGAAGAACTTTGCAGCCAACAACATCTTCAAGTTGCTGGAGTTAGTCACGTACTGGAAGTCGTGCATCTTTGGTTAGTTACGTATTGGTATCCATGCAAAAGGGTGGCGTTCATATATTGAAGAATTCAGAGGTTCTGAAGTGGTAGAAGGTTTCTACTGTAAATTCATCTACAGGGATTGTAGAGTCTAAGGACAAAAGTTTTATACTAGATTTGAAACTTCTCTTTACTATAGTGAATTGCTTTTCGGGAAGGTTTCCCCCTAGGTTTTTTTACTGTGAAATTAGTTTGTTTCATTAGTTTTCTTAGGTCATCATATCTTGTCTTATTTACTATTCCGCTGTGTATGATATTGACGTGATATTGATGTTTGTTTTTTTTAACAAGGTTTATTCATAATAAATCTAATTAACAACTTGGGTTTAAAACTTATTAATTCTATCAACTGAGGTCTAAATTTCCCAACAAAATTCATTGATGAAGGTCAATTATTTGCAATGTATGTACATAATGTACATTACAACTCATTCAAATTCTTTACTTGGACTTTTTACAGAAAACAGTAATATCTATGACCAAACCCATCGCAGAGGAAGCTATAACCAATCTCTACTGCAGCACTTTGCCAAGGAGCCTAGCCATTGCAGACTTGGGTTGTTCTTCTGGACCAAATACTTTATTTGTGGTTTCTGAACTTATTAAGGAAGTGGACAAGTTTGGCCAAAAGCTTGGCCATGAATCACCTGAATATCAAGTGTTTTTGAATGATCTTCCAGGGAATGACTTTAATACCATTTTCAAGTCATTACCAAGCTTTCAGAAAGAAATGAGCTATCAACTAGGGCCTGGTGCTGGTCCATGTTTGTTTTCAGGAACTCCTGGTTCCTTCTATGGCAGGCTTTTTCCAAGCAATAGTCTGCATTTTGTCCATTCTTCTTTTAGTCTCCACTGGTTGTCTCAGGTAACTTATTCTTTAAACACAAAAGGATTAATGTGATTAATTATATCCATAATCAAGTGATATGTGGTTAAATCTCACTTCTATTAGAAGTGATTATACAATACACCTACTATTGTGTAAGAGGAGGAAATACAACATTATTGTACTATTGAATTGTTGTTACAATTTTCCTTATCTTAGACTAGTGAGGGATCCGGGATTTTAGTTTTGGGAGATCAAAGTATGAACTATGAATCATTTTTTTAAAAAGAAAAAAATTTAATAAAAAATACTAAAATTCAAGACTAAATATACTATGAAAAATCAAAGTTATATCTTTTCAATTAAGAAAAAGGAAAAAGCATGAAACCTCATTGCTAACGTGAAGAGAGTAATTTATATTTCAACCACACAAATATGACCTTTGCATTACATTAACCTTAAATATATATTGGAACACAAGATTTATTTATTTATTTATTTTTTTGGTGAGGCCACTTGATAACTATTTGCATGCCATTAACACTTGATAGCTTTTTTAGGTCACTTGAGATAGGTATTAACATTTGCATTCCATTACATATAATTAAAAATGTATATTAAATTCTTTATAATGAAATATGTGTATTATAAAAACTATATATATTAAACTTGAAAAATTGTGTCAATGTTTAACAAAAGATTTGATATTTTTAACCTATGTCTTTAATAAAAAATCATTTAAGCAATAGACAATATGCAATTGTAGGGGTAAGGGCCCAAAATCATATATTGAGCTTTGGGCTTCTCCAGGACAATTGACAAGTCCGAGGAGAGGTAAATAGTTGTTAAAGGATCCCCATTTAATGTCTCATAAGTAGGGAATGAACGGAAGATGATCCGAGGAGGAATACCTCATCGGATGCGACGAATGTAGCTTAGGTGTGTACTCTAACAATTAGAGGGACCCTCCAAAAGGCTCTAGCGATAGGAATGTGGCTCATAAACATACGAGGAAGAAGGAAACACAAAATATCTAAGGAAAAGCTGCTACTATCGCATTAAATGTATTGTAGCTACTTTTCTAGCCACATTTATGTGAAGAAAACCTCTGAACAGTGCTGCCTTGGCTACCACAACTCACAGAAGGCTGAAAGGGGTGTTTGATGGGACGGGCACTCAAGTAGGGACTCAAATGATCAACAAGTGTAAGATCAAGATGGCCCAAAAGGGGCTATATAATATGAGAGACCCTCCATGAGAAGGGGATAAAAAAAGAGAGTAAAAAATAGTATAGCAATCTAAATCATTATGATATTCAAGAGTGATCATTATATATAGGTTTAACCTTCTTGAAATGAAAGTTTATTGATATGAGCATCCTTTATTTGTGTTTGATTGTCATGCAATTCAATACTAGCCATTGTCCAACTGATTAGGACCTAGTTCTTTGACTCATTCTCTATAAATTCATTATATTGGGCTCATTGGACCAAGACTCCATGCATTTTGGGCTTGGGCCCCAAATTGTGACCCAACAGGAATAATTTAAATAATTGATATATAAAACTTGTCACTAATGGAATTGTGACTCGATCTATTTAAATGAATATAAATATCCTCAAATTTTCTTATAAAAACCATTTTTTAAAGAAAATAATAAAAATTTTAAATGCTTAAATTTTAATTAAGATTTAAGATGTCATAAGCTTAGTTATTTTGCTCATTCATATTCATAAGCATATGTGCTTAAAATTTTATATATAATTAGTTTTTTTTTTTTAAAGAATACATACGTATAATTTTTATTTTAAGGGGCTACACCTACATACTTAATATTTCTAAAAAATTTTAGACCTAACATGGCTTTGCCATTGCCTACAAGTGGATTGAGTTATTGCAACAAAAGTGTTGTTTTAATGTTAACTGATCCATGCTGATCCATGCAATGATAAATTGATATGGGTTCACACTCAATTTGCATCACATTAAAAGACACATTAATAAATATTTATCTTATTGTACATTAGGTTCCGGAAAGGTCGGATAATAACAAAGGAAACATTTACATGGCATCTACAAGCCCTCCATGTGTACTTAAAGCGTATTACAAGCAATTCCAAAGAGATTTTTCAATATTTTTGAAGTGTCGTGCAGAGGAGTTGGTGGCTGGAGGGAGAATAGTATTAACACTGTTGCGAAGAAGAAGCGAAGATCCATCTAGCAAAGAATGCTGTTACGGCTGGGAGCTTATGGCTATGGCACTCAATGACACGGTCTCAGAGGTAACATTAACATATGCTACTATAAATCCAACTCTAGCTAGTAAATGATGGAAATGTTATTATTAGTTGCACTTAATTATGATTGGTAAACATATAACTAATTATTTCCTAAATTTTGATTACCTAATCTAAAATTTGATAAATTGATTGAAACTAAATAACAAAATTAGATTCTTCTAAGCAAAACAGATCATTCACCTTCAATAAAATATGCTTCATAATAAATATAATATATAATTAATCTTGCCAAGAATCTTGTAACTTAACTGATTGGCACCTTTTGCAACATAGACATCCCAGATTCAAATCTACACTTTCCCAACTATCAAATTATCACAAAAAAAAAAAAAAAAAAAAAAAAAACATATGATTGATTTTCAAAAAATATGTTTTAGACCAATAGGAGCTTCTTAACCATGAACTAACAAGCGATTGACTACTAACTAGCTATCTTTTTTTTTTTTTTTTTTTTTTTTTTTCTTTTTCCTTATAACAAGTGAGAGATGAGGGATTGAAAAACAGGGTTTTCTCAATGGGATCAGACAATACTAATGACCCATATGGCTACTAACAAATGATCTTGGATTAAGATCTGACGCAAAGATGGGAGATTCAAACACATCTTTTCCCAATGGGATCAAACAGTACTCACAAGTATCTTGGCTACTAATTAACAAATGATCTTGTTTTGAGATCCAGTGCTAGACCTCTCACCCCTTTCATGAAAATTTCTTCACCTCATCCTTCTACATTTTGTTTTTTCTTTTTATTCAAAGGCTAAAATTAAAAGTTAACTTTTTAACTTTTAATCTCATTCCTTTAAAAATATTACACTCGGTGCAATTATACCCTAGCAAATTTTGATTTATTGCGTCCAATCTTAATCAAATGATATTTCTTCTTAACGATCAATATATTTTGATATATTATAAGTAAAAAAAAGGGCCTTGGATTGAGATCTAGGTATTGCACCTAGTGCAATACGCCTCATCCCTTTCATAATATTTTTCACTTAATTTTGATTATTTACCCTTCACCTTTTTGCACCTTTTTCCTTGTTTAATGATTGAGATTAAAATTTAATTTTTTAACTTTTAATCACAACCTTTAAAACTATTGTATCCGGTGTAATTCCCAAGCAAATTTGATATATTGCTCTAGATCTTAATCCCATGATCGATCGTTTTTTTTATCCTTATATTTTGATATATTAATTATAAGTGATAGACCAAAAACGAATTGACCCCCTTGTGATTAATTAGCCATGTTTATTAATTAATCAAACTAGTCGCTAACTCGTGCGATGCACGGGATAATTAAACAAAATGTATACACATTCACTTTTATTGGTACAATCATTTGAAAACAATTTTAACTAATACCCAAATGTAAGAGACACATTGACTTACTATTTAAAGTAGCCTTCTGAAGAATTTACACATATTGTGCAACTGAGCCTTAATTTCTCATCAACGGTTAGAAATATAAATTGCAAATATATAAATAAAGACCATGACTTGAGAAGGACGCATTAAACTTCAAATTAGAGTAGTAATGTTACTTTCTCAATCTTTGCTCAGTTGTAATAATAATATAGAGGAAATTCAAAACATGGAAAGAAAATAAAAATTACAACAATTAATTCCATTATCTTTCATGCTATACTTTGTAATTGTACGGAATTAAGTCAACTCAATTTAAGTAGTTGTAATAAAATTGGCTTCTACTATTCTCTATTCTATAGAGATATGAACATGTTGGATTTCTCAAACAATTACTAGTATTGGAATAAAATGATTTATTATTGAAAATAAGAAACAATTAAGCTCATCTCTTAAAGATTTACCTCTTGTACTTGGTGTAAGGTTGAATTTATTCAACCATCTAATTGGCTTTATTCCGTGCCAAATTTGCTTGTAATTCAGCATTTAGTAACCCTGTATTTAGGTGGGTTTGTTGTAAGGGTAGTGAGTGAGATAGAGTGAAGACTGCTCAAGAGTGTGCAAGAAAACAGAGTGTCGCGGCTGGGACTCGCGGGTGGACTCGCGGCTGCAAGCCGCCAGAAGCTGCAAGCCGCCAGAAGCTGCACACGTGCCAAGCATGCTGGAAGATGAACAGTCATGCTAGCTGGAGCACTACAGGACAAAACAGGACAACTGGCCATACGGTTAACTCGCGACTGGATCTCGCGACTTAGTCAAGCCGCGAGGTCAAGCCGCGAGCCACCCCTGTTTTGTAAAATCCTGACGTTTCACATTCCTCTCCACTCTAGTATAAATACCCCTTTAACCCACGATTGAAAGAGAGCTTCCAGAGAGAATTTTGAGAGAGAAACCCTAAAGAAAAACAAAATTGTTTCACACACAATCCCTACCTTAGAGTCTCATCAAAATCCCTCACTCTCTTCCTCTCCATTGTCAAAACCTTGAGAGGCATTATACCAAACCTGGTTCTCACCATTATCATCTCTGTGAGACAGTCGTTTGGAGTTCTGGGAAGCAGTTAGGAAGGAGCCAATCTTCATTGGTTGATGCTACGGTGTAGTAGCGGAATCCGGAAAGCTAGAAAAGAAAAAGGTTCGGCGCAACCTCGTTGGAGCAAGAAGCTTGGAGGGCTTAGGTGCACTGGGTAGATTAGGCTTGGAGGGTCTATTGCTGTCCTTGTATCCCAACTGTATTTTCTAGTGGATTGATTACCGCTTGGAGGGCGGCGGAGAGGTTTTTCGCCGAGGTCTTCGGTTTCCTCTTCGATAACACATCGGGTGTTATCTTTGTGTTTGCATCTTCCTTCCTCTCTATCTCTGCCTTTATATTATCTGCTGTGATTTTATTATGTTATGGCTTAGATAGTTTTTATCCTATTTCACATTATAGCATATGTTAAGTTTCCGCACACTTGTTGTTTAACATATTGCTTGTGTTGGTTAAGTTAATTTTTGGGGGTCTAAACGTTCAAAAGTGTATTGGTACACGTTTTTGAACTTTCAATTGGTATCAGAGCGGGTACACTGCTGTTTGGTTTCATTACCATTTGTGTGATCCTTGACTCCCTTTTGAGATGGATAGGTCTCAATCCCTTAATGCACCTCCATATTTTGATGGAAGTAATTATGCGTTTTGGAAGGTTCGTATGAGAGCTTTTCTATGCTCTATTGATGAATCCGTGTGGGATGCTGTTGAGATTGGTTGGACCAAACCTGAGGCAGCCAAATCCACATGGGATAAGGCAGCACTTGCTGCATCTAATGCTAACAGTAAAGCACTAAATGCTATTTTCTGTGGTGTGTCTCCAGATGAATTTCACAGGATTTCTCACATTACCATTGCCAAAGATGCATGGGAGATTCTAGAAACAACTTATGAAGGCACGGAGAAAGTGAAAGACACCAAGTTACAAATGCTGACCACTCGGTTTGAGGAGCTTAAAATGAGTGAGGATGAGTCTTTTGACTCTTTCTATGGGAAGCTAAATGAGGTGGTTGTCAGTAAGTTTAACTTGGGGGAGAAAACGGAGGACTCAAGGATTGTAAGGAAGATCCTTCGATCACTGCCGGAAAGTTTTCGTGCTAAAGTGACAGCCATTGAAGAGAGCAAGGATCTTGACGACATCAAGGTACAGGAGCTGGTTGGTTCTCTACAGACTTATGAGATGTCGCTGCCCAATCAACGGAAGAGTAAATCCCTTGCTCTAAAGACCATTAATGAGAAGGTGGAAGATCAAGGCTCATCGGGAGAAGATGTGGTTGACAAAGATGTAGCCTATCTTGTTAAAAATTTCAGAAAGTTTTTGAAATTCAAAAATAATGGAAAATTTGATGATAAGAGAAAATTCCAAAATTCTGGAAGGGAGAAGAGGGATTTCAAAAAGAAAGATGGAAAAAAATCCCAATCCACACAAGGTGTCACTTGTTTTGAATGTAACGGGCATGGACACTTTAAGAAGGAATGTCCTAATTATTTGAAATCGAAAGGCAAGGTGTATGCCACGACCTTGAGTGACTCAGATTCGTCTGACTCAGAATCTGAAGAGAGCTGTGATGGAGAAGGGAACTATTCAGCTTTCATGACTATTGCTCATGTTGAGTCTTCGGATGAGTTGAATTTGCTTGTTCAAGACCTTGGAGAACATAGTGATGATGACTCACTAGGAATTGTTGAAGAATCAGAAGCTGAAGAAGAAGAAAGCACAACAACTCTTCAAGAAAATTACAACTCACTCTTGGAGAAGTCGGGTGAATACACAAGGGTAGCCAAGGCTGCTGTGAGAAAAATGAAGAAGGCTGAGGAGGACTACAAAAGTCTCCTAATCCGGTATAGGGAGGCCAAATGCGAGATTGAAACACTGAATGGTGAGCTGTCCGAAGCTTACACTAAAGTGAGATTTCTTGAGAACGAGGTGATGCAAGCAAATGCTAAAATAGAGAGGGTCACCACCAAGAAGCTAGATGATGTTATATCTTCTCAAAAGAGCTTTTCAGACAAATCCGGACTGGGATATACCGGAGGAAGTAGTTCAACTGGAAATGTCACTAAAGAAGTGAAGTTTGTAAAGGCCAAAGATCCAGTTGTAGCTGACCTTACTGGTGTGAAGCTCGAGGTGGAGGAGAAGAAGAATGTGGTGGACCAACGGATGCTGAATCATCGTAATCAGTCTGTGGGCAGGTCTGAATCCTGTGCCAAGTCACGTCCACGACCACAAAGAGGTCCTAGAGGAACGTATGTGTGCCATTATTGCGGACTTCAAGGGCACACTCGACCAAATTGCCAAAAGCTGAGAGCAAAGAACAGTGCAACTCCTCAAAGGTCAGGAGGACCCAGAATTGATAGAAGAACTTGGGCAGGTGATCAATCTAGAGAGCAAAATGGAGATCCCAGAATGATGAACGTGATGAAGATGATTGGTGCATTCACCAACTGCTTGGAAAGCTTCTCACGAAGGTTTGAAAGCCCTAACTCCCGTACCCAATCCTTTAAGGAAATCACCCCAAACGCAAGTGACGTGTGGGTGAAAAGGGGTACTCATGCATAAGCATTACAACATGTCCATGCATTAATACTTCCTATGCTTTGTGGCTATGTTTGTTTGGTATGCTTGTTGTTTTTGTTCTTGGTTGTTTGATTATTCTCTTGTGAATATTTCCTAATTTTGTTTTATCATTCTTTTTGTTTCTTGTGTCAAAAATCCAAAAATCACATAAAAAATTAGAAAATCAAAAAGCTTGATTGACTTTGTTGAGTTTTGTCTCAAAACTTGTTTTGCCTTGTACCTTTGTGCTAATGGCTGTGTGCATTTTCGAGCATTGCTTGTTTTCATGCACTCATATCACTGTGGGAAAAATCTTGAAATCTATGTGATTGTTGTAAATAGATCTTCAAACTTGTCATGAATGATTAGTGAATGGTTATGTTGATCTTGAGACATGCATAGACTTGTGTCTATATATCTTCCCACTTTTTATTTTTGTTTTGCTAAAAAGAGCTCACCAAATGTAAATCTCCAAATGAAAAGAGATATTGAGCTGCAAAAGCCTGTCGCACATTCTAGTATTTGACTAGGAAAAAGGGTAAGCGACGTTATATTAAAAGTGAAATTTCATTCAAAAAGGGCCAAAGGCCTGTTCTTCAAAGAGAAATGTTATACATCCCTCTCACAATGAGAGATGATTGCCTCAAATAGATCAAAAAGATCAAATGTTATGTCTGAAAGTGGAGTCAAATGAAAAGCTCCAAGTTATGTTATCAAGTTATGTGGGAGGTCATATATTCATATTTCTATAATTGAGATTGGTCACATGATCTAGTGCTAATTGTGTATGCCTTGGTTGAATTGATCATTGAAGCTTCACATTAGACAAAGGACTATCTCATTGTTGATATCCACACACAACACACAAGTTTATGTTCAATAAATGCCATATTCATTTGTGTGATTGTACTTGATAAAATGTGTTTTTCACATGCTCAATCTTTGTTAATTCAAGCACAAAAAGATTTTTGAGTGTTTTAGGTGTTTTTGGAAAGTATTTTGTTTGAAAAATCTGAAAATTTCAAAAATACAGTTTTGCCCTGTTTTGGCGGCTCAGTCGCGGGTATGTCAAGTCGCGAGCCTCAGTCGCATCTTCGCTGGTCATTTTTGGCGACTTGTTCGCGAGTGGAAGGTCCAGTCGCGAGGTTCACTCAGAGATTTTCGCGGCTCAGCTCGCGACTCACTCGCGGGTAGACCTTCCAGTCGCGAAAAACACTTAGAAAAATTTTTCAAAATTTTGTTCTTAAGTGCTTTGGCGGCTTGAGCTGGCGACTATGTGGCGACTTAATCCAGTCGCGAAAATCGCGTGTTTTGCAGAAACAAGAGCAGTTTTTAAACTTTTTCAGTTTTTCCCTCGAATTTTTGTGACTGTTCATCTTCTCTCTAAACTCTCTCCCTCCCAAACACTCCGTGCACACCCATTCAAAGTGTTGAGTGTTGCACTCTTGTAGCTCAAAATCGTCAAGTTACAGGTATGGGTTTTCTGTTTTACACTCTTTTCTACTTGATTTTGTGCTTTTACCCTTTGATTTTTCGCATATGATTGTGTTTTTAAAATGGGTTTTTGTTTCGGTTTCTGCTCTTTATTCTTGCTTTGCTTGTGGATGCTGTTGCTATAGTATGTGTTAATGATAGTCATACTCTTATTGCTCTTCATCTTGTGCTTAGCTAAGTGTTTCTTTTATTTCAATCTGAACTTTGAGCTGTTGAGTTGTTTCTATTGGTTCTTTTTGAGGCTGTGAGTGTTACTGTGCTAGATTTGCATGTTCTAGTGTGTCAATCTATGGGAAGCTTCTGTTAGGCTCAATATACTGTTTGTGTGTCATATTATTTTTCCATTATCTATCTCAATGTCATTTATCTACCTTTAGGATAGTTTCACCATGTTGTTCATGTGTTTCCTATCCTAGGCTTGGTTTATCCATATATTTGAACTTAGTAGCTTGTTGTTTAAGTTTTTAAAGTTCATGTGTATGGTTGATATCTCTTTGTTAAATACATGGTACTGACTGGTTATGCACACATATTGCTCTATGTTGTTGTGACCTTTTCTGATTGTTCACAGATGGCTCCCTCACCTCAGAAGAAGAAATCTACTGCAAAGAAGGCTGACAAAAGATTAAAGATGGATTCTAGACTGTTTAGATCAGTTCACCACTTTGAGAGATACAAGGATAACTTCTTGAATGCAGGAATCATTCAAGAGAGATTTGTAGATTTGGAGGACTTAAGGCACACATTTATTCCCAGCTGTTTTGAAGGAAGGGGATGGGAAAAGCTTCTGGGTGGTTTCCCTGTTGTGTGTGAACCCTTAATTAGGGAATTTTACTCAAATGCTGTGATAAAGGATAATGAATTGAGTTGCTGGGTGAGGGGTAAAGAATTTGTCTTGGATGCTCATGTCATAGATGATGCATTAGGGCTTGAAGGATTAGATGATGAAGAATTTATCAATTACAAGGATAGGAGTGTGTCTATTGAAACAATTCAACAAAGGATAGGTGGGCAGAGAGAAGGGAAATGTTTGAATACCACTGCCTTTCCAGTGGACATGAGGTGCCTTACAATAATTATGATGTTTAACCTCTATCCCATTAAGAAATTGACTACAATCAATTGTGCTAGAGCAGTCTTTCTGATGGATCTCAAAGAAAAGAACTTCATAAACATTAGTTCCCACATTTATGACACCATTGTGGATGAGACTAGAACCACCTCTAGGCCTAAATTGATCTTTCCAAGTTTGCTAATGAGGATTTTTAGGAGTAAGGGTGTTCCAATCCCTCAAGACATCAGTCCCATGTCTACACCCTCTGCAATCAACAAGCTTACCTGCAAAAGGATAAGTGTCAGGCTTCCAGGAGAAGAAGATGAAGGTAATGAAGGAGAGGCTGCCCCAATGGAGACTGAAGCAGAGGCAGCAGGGCTTGCATCAACTTCAACACCTAGGAGAAGTGGCAAAAGACACAGAGCTTCAACTTCTGCAGACACACCTCCAGATGTTTTCCAGATCATTCTGGAAAGGCTTGATGGGATCAGGGCAGTCCAAACTGAGCACTCTGACAGGATGAGAGCCATGCAAGACCAGATTGATGTCTTGGCTGCTACACTTGACAGCTTCACAACTCAGCATGACCAGTGACCCTTTGGCCATTCCTGTCAAAAAGGGGGAGAAGTTCATTGATGATTGAGAAGCAGAAAAGCTTAAGCAGAAAAGCTTAAGGGGGAGTAATTAGTTGAGGGGGAGTTGCTAAAAACAGAAACTGTGTTTATATATGTTTATGATTTGAGTACTTTTAGTGGTTTTATGGTTTTGATACACTGTGTTTTGGTGTATAACTGTTTCTAACTCATTTCATATACTCTTGATTTAAACTTTAATATATGTTGATGATGTTATTCAGGTATTTGTTGGTCTGTACCCATGTGCTTTTGTAAGCTTTTAGGGTTATTGTTTTATGCATAGTTTGTAGGCTTTATGGTATGTACCTTGCTTAAGTGCAGCCTTTATGCTATGTTGAAATCAGTACCTTAATCTAAATGTTCTGCATTTTGGTTTATGTACTGTCACTCTTGTGCCCTTGTAGGATTGTTCCTAGATGCATATGCCTTGTGTGCTATACATTGGTTGAGTGTTGAACATACAAGTGTCTTGCCTTGTGCTTGTTAACTTGTATGTCCTTGTGTTCATTCCAAGTGTGAATGAGCACTGTGATCACTACCTTATGGTGTTCACTTGGTTGATCAAGCCATGGTTTGTTTATTAACTCCATCTTTGCTTGATCTCATATTGCCTGTTTCATATGCATTTATAATTTTCTGCTTACAATGATCATGGTGTATTGTTGTGTTTCAGGAGTTTATGTTCATATGATTCAAGTGCTTCACAGCTTCTAGAGTTAGGTGTGAGTGAGTTTTGTTCAACTGTTCCCAACTCACATGTTAAGTCTAGAGTCTGTTTTAGGGTTTTGTCACGGAATAGCCAAAGGGGGAGATTGTAAGGTTGAATTTATTCAACCATCTAATTGGCTTTATTCCGTGCCAAATTTGCTTGTAATTCAGCATTTAGTAACCCTGTATTTAGGTGGGTTTGTTGTAAGGGTAGTGAGTGAGATAGAGTGAAGACTGCTCAAGAGTGTGCAAGAAAACAGAGTGTCGCGGCTGGGATTCGCGGGTGGACTCGCGGCTGCAAGCCGCCAGAAGCTGCACACGTGCCAAGCATGCTGGAAGATGAACAGTCATGCTAGCTGGAGCACTACAGGACAAAACAGGACAACTGGCCATACGGTTAACTCGCGACTGGATCTCGCGACTTAGTCAAGCCGCGAGGTCAAGCCGCGAGCCACCCCTGTTTTGTAAAATCCTGACGTTTCACATTCCTCTCCACTCTAGTATAAATACCCCTTTAACCCACGATTGAAAGAGAGCTTCCAGAGAGAATTTTGAGAGAGAAACCCTAAAGAAAAACAAGATTGTTTCACACACAATCCCTACCTTAGAGTCTCATCAAAATCCCTCACTCTCTTCCTCTCCATTGTCAAAACCTTGAGAGGCATTATACCAAACTTGGTTCTCACCATTATCATCTCTGTGAGACAGTCGTTTGGAGTTCTGGGAAGCAGTTAGGAAGGAGCCAATCTTCATTGGTTGATGCTACGGTGTAGTAGCGGAATCCGGAAAGCTAGAAAAGAAAAAGGTTCGGCGCAACCTCGTTGGAGCAAGAAGCTTGGAGGGCTTAGGTGCACTGGGTAGATTAGGCTTGGAGGGTCTATTGCTGTCCTTGTATCCCAACTGTATTTTCTAGTGGATTGATTACCGCTTGGAGGGCGGCGGAGAGGTTTTTCGCCGAGGTCTTCGGTTTCCTCTTCGATAACACATCGGGTGTTATCTTTGTGTTTGCATCTTCCTTCCTCTCTATCTCTGCCTTTATATTATCTGCTGTGATTTTATTATGTTATGGCTTAGATAGTTTTTATCCTATTTCACATTATAGCATATGTTAAGTTTCCGCACACTTGTTGTTTAACATATTGCTTGTGTTGGTTAAGTTAATTTTTGGGGGTCTAAACGTTCAA
This sequence comes from Quercus robur, assembly GCF_932294415.1. Taxonomy (NCBI): domain Eukaryota; kingdom Viridiplantae; phylum Streptophyta; class Magnoliopsida; order Fagales; family Fagaceae; genus Quercus; species Quercus robur. Next base: position 18,284,845 of record NC_065539.1, on the reverse strand, counting down.
AAGTGTATTGGTTCACGTTCTTGAACTTTCACTTGGTAATTTCCATTCAAACTTTAAAATAGATTATTTGCCTTACCTAGATGTTTTCCTTGTGGTGAGGACAAATAAAATGAGACAGGTGCTGCATGACCTTCAAAGCAAAAAAACTTTCTTCTAGTCAAAAACAAAACTCATCAAGAGGAGTAAGAGAGAAAGAAATTACTCCATGAAAAACCATGGTGAATGGAGAAAAGATTTTTGAACTTCCAAAGATCCACACAAATTTTAGCCATAGGTGCAAAATGCCAAGTTAAGAAATATAAATATTGATCTACAGGTGCAATTTTTAAATAGAAAATAGCAATTTCATGAACAAAAACCCTAGCAACCAAATAGAAAAACTATAACCTTGATTTGATTTCTCATTTATCAATGATGGTGACTGGAGAATAAGTTGATTTAGTCCATAAGAGTGGCCCTGAGTAATTGCCGATGGCAAGTGCCAAAGATAGTAAGTAAATCAAATCAAAGAAGGAGAGAGTATAAATTATTTCACGAAATCAAAGATCTCTTTACATCCCATAAAATTTAAAATAAAGAAGAAAATCTCTCTATAGCTTAAGAAACACAACATAATAAAATTAAAGAGAGAAAATTTTCAGAGGACAAAATATTATAGATAATTTAAAAGAATTTTGGTTTAATTCCTTAAAAGAATTTTGGTTTAATTCCTGAACTCCGCAACTCCATAAAATTCATACTAATAATAATATTTTATGATTGCACAGACTATTTTTTTAGAGTGTTTGATCTCAACATTGGCGTGCATTTAATCTTTCACTAAAAGCAAAGGGAAGTAGATCATGTGCATACATCTTTATGAGAAATTTTTGGTAGTTAGGCGTAACAAACGTGTAACCATTTTGTCCTATTCCTACCATCTAAGAACATATCCTCTCTTATAAGTTGATGATGCCAAGTTTAACGTATCCTCTCCTTTTTTTTTTCCCAAAGAAATAAAAGTACTTTAAAGACATGTCCAATTTGTTAAAATGCAAGTGCTTCAAGCCATAAAACATTTAATGAAAATTGCAACTCCATGAATTGAATTTGCAAATGGTATTAACTATTGGCTATTAATGCGATTATTAAGCTGTACCACATTGAACATGTTTCTCTATCAAAATATATAAACAAACTAACCTTACAAAAGCTGAACTTTATAAGCTAAAATCTATACCATGCGTTGTAGATCTTGAATACTATACTGTGCGTTTAGGGCTTCCTACATCTGGAGAGAGAGAGTTTGTAGAAACCAAAGAAAATCTCTCTATAGCTTAAGAAACACAATATACTAAAATTAAAGAGAGAAAATTTTCGGAGGACAAAATATTATAGATAATTTAAAAGAATTTTGGTTTAATTCCTGAACACTGCAACTCCATTAAATTCATACTAATAATAATATTTTATGATAGCGCAGTTAGAATTTTGGTTTAATTTTTGAACATTGAATTGGAAATTGATTATATGAGTATTCAATGGTGAACAAAAATTAAGTTAAAATTTGAGCATTGTAACAACTTCTTCACACAGTATTCTACGGGTAGCAACGAATTTAATTTGATTGTGTTACTATATAATCCGAACTTATTAATATATCAGGACTTTGAATTAACTCAATAAAACTATCAAAGCCTTTCCACTACAAGAACATGTGAAGATTCTGTTAATTTGAGCAAACTTAAACCCCTCCATCCACTTAAATTTTAGAAACAAATTATACACTTAAAAGGGTTAGTAATTTATAGAACTTACCCCCCACTATTAGTATACGACACCAAGTGCGGTCGTCGTAACCCTTTGAAAGAATCTTCCCCAATTGGACCATATCAAAAAAAAAAAAAAAAAAAAAAAAAAAAAAAAAAACCCAATTAACAAAATTGATCCAAAAGGGTCTAAAAAGCACACAAAATCAATTCAAAAAACAAAAATATGAGATAAAGTAATTACTTTCAGCTGCCAATGAAATCGTCTTCTGTATTGCTGTTCCAAACTGCAACACTTATCTCTTTAAGGCCTTCAATTAACGAAAACACAAACTTCTATTGGAATACCGGAGTATTATGACCATCTATACACACACACAAAAAACAAAATCAACATAACTCACTATAACTCTATAGAAGTCTCAAAAATATAAAGAGAAATTAAAAGGGTTGAATTTGATATTTACGTTTGGAGAGAGAGAGTTTGCAGAAACCATGGCTTTATATTTATTAACTTGAGAGAGGGGTAAGGTTGCTAGGGTTTTAAGGAGTTATAATGTTTTTATTTTTTAAATATTGTGCTTTCTTAACTTGAGAGAGAGGTAAGGTTGCTAGGGTTTTGAGAAGTTATAATGTTTTTATTTTTTATTTTTTATTTTTTAAATATTGTTTAAATATTGTGCTGACGTGGAAAATTGTGGTGCCAGCAGAAACTTCAATTATATATATATATATAAATTAACATGCAAACACATGGTAGCACAAACAAATCACCAATAAACTAATTATGCAATGGAAAGTAAATTTGACACGGTGATTTGTTTACGAATGGGGAAAACCTAATGGCAAAAACCCCACCGAGTGATTTTCAGGTCACCACTTCCAAAATTCCACTATTATCAAAACAAGCGGTTACAATTAAAGGAATTCCAGTACCTTATACTAACCTACAGTTGAACCCTTACCCCAATACCCAATTGGACTTGTTCTGTAGTGACAATTTCTCCTTTTGATGCACGGCTCCTAAGTACGTGACTAACCAATGCGCGGATCCCAGTACACGACTTCAATCACCAACTAGAGAAGGTTATTGGCTGCAAAGTTCTTCAGTTCATCCCAACGATGAAAATTAAGAAGATGCTTGGTCACAAAACCCTACAGTGCACATACACAACAACTTCTTCACAAGAATGATGAATTAGGGCAAAACTTTGTCTCCGGTTACAAATTACTTGAACAAACTTTGCTTAACACTTATGCAACTTGTGTACACTTTGAAGGCCCTTAAAATAATCATTTTATATGTCTAGGGTTAGAAGAAAAGAAAGCCCAAACACATAATCACGGATTAAAGTCAAAACAGAACTAGAATTCTGTTTTTCATAAAGCTCGACAGATACTTGTCTGTCGAGATGCTGTCAAGCAGTTGTCGAGCCACAGGGCTAGAACAGCTTCTTAAGCTCGATAGATAGCTAGCTGTCGAGCTTTAACGAACAACACTTCTTCAGCTTGAATCTTGAACAGACTTGCATGTTTTTAACACTTGATTTTGAAATACAGTTTCTTGAAGTATTAAACACATCCTAGATCTACCCAAATACAAGTAAAGTGTGTTTTGTCAAAGAATAAGCCAATTACATAAAATAGTGACATATGTTCCTAACAAGTGAATCACATATGTCCTAAAAATCTCCCCCTTTGGCAATCTGTGACAAAACCACAATAAACAAATGAACATATGAGAGAAGTCATAAATCACTCAACTCATATTCACTTGTTGAATACAATAAAATCTATCCTAACACAAACTCTTGAAAAACTTTGCAAGAAGAGAGTTTATGGCAAGTAGACTTTGACAACTTGTATTTCTGAAACACTTTAAACAAAACTCATCAAGGCATCTTTGTGTGAAACAGAAATAATAGATTGCATACACGTAATAAGAGGCATGTGCATAAAGAGAGAAAAGAAACAACACATGTAAGGGTAGGTGAAAAAAACATACATTAACATATATAAAGAAGATAAGTACAATTTATGTCAAAAAGGGTCACAAGACCCATGTACAAGAACAAATGTATCTAAAATAGAGAAAAGAAAAAGATACAATTAATCCTCACTACATCCCTCAAATATCAACACTCCCCCTAACAAAATGTCCTATACTAACTCCCCCCCTAAGAATGACTACTCTCATATCCAAAACTACTTCCCCTTTTTGTCACGAGTGACAAAGGATAAGAGTACCAAGTAGACATCTCATCGGTAGAGCTAGCATCTCTATCATCATCATTCGAAGCATCATCGTCATCACCATCCTCATCCTCAAAATTAGAAGCCATTGGAGGAGGTAGTAGAGGAGAAGCCTCAGGAGCATAACCACCCATGGTCGCCTGTCGCCGTGCAATATGATCGATACGAACGTTCACCTGATACAACTCTGTAGAGAGCGTATCAAGGCGAGCATCCATGCGCTGCAGCTGCGCCATGATGTCTCCTAGAGTCACATCGCCCGAAGAAGAAGAGGGAGCGGATGTGGATGGAGTAGAACGAAACGGTACTGAACGGAAGGGAGGAGCTGCTGAATTCGACTGCTGAGACCTAAACTGTGCCTTGCTACGTTTAACGGTAGCGTAGTTAATGGCACACATGACAGAAAAATGGTCGGAAGGGGGAAAGGGAACAGAAAAATGTCATAGAATCCAAGTGATAGCCGAAGGGAAAATGAGCTTATCACGGGTAGCTGAATCCCTATACACATCTAAGATAGAAATAATAAAATGTGAAGGAAAATCTATAGTGAGGTGCTCTAACAAAGAAAGCAAAAATCGAGCACGAGGCTCTGTGATAAATTTATAGTGAGAGAATGGGTGCAAAACAAAAGTCATCACCATGTTCATGAATCTAGGACCTTTAGCAAAGGCCTTACATGGTGTAAACTAACGATCACCCTAATTTGCAGGACGCTCACAGAAAGCGGAAATTATCTTGTCTTTGGACACAGCCCTCAGACGCTCACAACCGGGGTAGTCAAGATGCTCTACCCTCGGAACATGAAGCACATCCGCAACAAGCTACAGTGTGACTACAATGTGCGTACCTCGAACGCGAGTAGAAAAGAGAGGTAAGAGAGGTACTGAAAAATCAAATCCATGCATGTTGGAGTAAAAATCCTGGATCAGCACGGATGGACAAGTGACCGGGACGTCACACAGTGACTTCCATTCCCAACTATGAATGACAGTGGGAAGGTCAGTGTCAGCGAAGTCCGCCAAAATGACTCGGCGTTCCGAATGAACACCTTGTCGAGAAAAGTTCTCTGAGAAGTCCTTTCGGCCATCCTCATCATGGAACCGAATATGAGAAGGAGTAGGATCAGAAGAAGACGATGCCCTAGAACACAAAGGGTTTTGGGACGAAGCTGACTTATGCTTAGGTGTCATAAACACGACTAACGTAAACAGAAAGTGAGGGAGAGAAAGAATGACAATCAGAAAAGTCCCAAAGCAAATCAAATATAACAAGTATATTGAAAAGAGAGTACGTATGCATGGAGAATGCATGAACATGTGATATGCAAAAGAATTTGCATCATGGGCTCAGCCCAATCCCACACAATCAATTTGCACACATCTAAATGCATGATAATACAGTTATAATGCACATGGAATGCAATGCATGAAGTTTTTAAGATTGAATCATCAAAACCCATCCCAAAAATTACACAAAAACCTCTTTGATTTTGAAAAACCCCAAATTTTGCAAAAATCCCAAAAGCTTAGGTTTCAAAGAATGAAATGCATGAAAATGAGAGAATCGAAGCTTACCAAGTGAAGAAAAGCTTGATTAATATCGAAAAAAAGCTTGAGGAAGAGGTTAGAAGTGAAAGAGAGAGTGTTTGGGAAATGAACAAGTGTGGACAGATCGAGAGAGATCGAAGAAATGAGAACCGGATCGCGGAGAACGAATATATAGATCCTCAGTAATTCTCGATAGATAGAGGTGTCGAGAGGAGTCGAGCCATCTGTCAAGGAAGATGTCGAGAAAAACAATGTCAACAGATACAGCTGTCGAGAAGGTGTCGAGAAACATAGCAAAGACATAAGAAGAGAAGCTCGATCGATTCACCAACTGTCGAGAAGCTATCGAAGGTCCAAGAACTTTTTCGATTGATCCACCAGTTGTCGACGATCTGTCGAGATTGCGATAAGAAAACACCTAAAGAACTCGACAGATAGTAAGGTGTCGAGGAGGTGTCAAGATTGCTTAAAAACCGTTTTTCAAGAAGGGAAAAACACAAATATGAATGCAATCAAGCACGCAACTCAACCAAAGATCCAATCAACATTTTAAGCTCTCAAAATCATCTCTCAACAAAAAAAATATTTAAGCATAATGATCCCAAACACACACACACACACACACACACACACACACAACAAGTCCAACCAATTTTATATTTCAAAAACAAGTTAAGACAGTTTAGTGAGCATACATTAACACATGTAAAACCTTGTGATGGTCAAATCACATTGTACCTACACATGTATCAAAAGTAGCAAAGAATATTGCGTGTTGTGTATGAAAAACATCGCAAGATTGTATAAGTGTATACATGTTATGACGATTTGAGATATGAGAAAATCACTTTAACTCACACACAATTATAATTGTTTAATGGGGACTATCACCTTCGAGGTACATCTTATAACTCCCACATCTCCTAGAATACACGCTTGCAATCATATTTAAAGCATTTTTTATTTTTTGCTTTTCATTTTCTTTGCATATTTTTATTTAAGCAAATCATGCATGGGCATATAAGAAAGAGAAAAGAAATACCCAATGATGGTAAGCATTTGGCATTCCAATTTTGCTATGCCGAAGCACACAAATCTCATTAACACTGCACTTTTGCTATGCCGAAGCATATAAGTGTCATATTATGATTGGCGGGTAACAGTGGTGAGATGATTATTTATGCCTTTCTCTTAGGATTTTCTAGTCATTCCCGTCAAAAAGAGTGATACAAGTGTTAAGTACAAGAGGTTACTTAATCTTACTCATCACAAACACGAGCCACAAAGCTCACTTACTTAGTTGTGCATAGAGATGCTCATCTAAGTTACAAGAGATACAAAATTTAGAAAATTTTGTTTCAATGGCCATCCAAGGTACACAAGTACCAATGTACACAAAACACACACTGTTTTTTTTATTTTTCTGATTTTTCAATTTTTATTTATTTTTATATTAAAAACAAAATAAACAAAACTGAAAACAAACAAAAACATGTTAAATAATGCAAAGTATAAAAACTAGACTGACTCAAAACTTGAAAGCAAAACACATAAGTAATGCACACACAAATACAAGAAAAGAGAAAGAGAAAAGTGATAGAATCACTTGGAGCCCTTTTCCTTCTGCACCCTAGAAGAGCCTTTCTTTTGATTAAACCCTTGAACTAGCGGTGAGGGGAAAGAATTTAAACCGTTCAAGTTTGAAAGGAACATGAGAGCTTTGAAAAGATCTCCAAGGGGAGCAAGAGAGGACTGAAGCTGATTCTAGCTTTTAGATGCTATCATGCCACTTGTAGCAATTTGGTCAAGTATGACCGGTAGCTCCACAATGATGACAGAGATGCTCCTAAGATAGACTACCCTTATCTAAGTTCTCACTAGCTAATTCAGTTTTAATCTCATTGTTCTCAGTTTTAACATTATTAGCAGGAGGAACAAAAACAGTAGTACTAGTAGAAGCAGTATTAGAGGAAGAGAAACCATACCCTAGACCTGTTCGATCAGAAGCAAATTTCTGAAGACTGAGCATCTCATCAAGCTTTGCACTTGAAGTCCTCTCCAATTGAGCTCTGACTTGAAACAGCTCTGCTTCAAGTTTCTTAGTCTTCTCAGCTAGGAAATTATTCTCGAACCTCAGTGCTCCAATAATCTGATTAGCTTCATCAAACTTTGTGGAAAGCTCCTCACGGTCAAGTTCCACATCATTAAGCTTCTTGGTGGTTAGCCTATATAGTTTCTCATGCTTCTCAGAAAGCTTGTACAAGTTCTCATAGGCTGTATGGATGTAATCCTGATCATCCATCTTCTCAAACTTGGACTCTACCAATTCCTCTTCTTCATCCACGTCTTCAACAATCCCATCAGTAGGATTGACAGTGGTAGTGAAGGCATTCAAGATTTCGTCATCCTCATTGTCGGAATCATCCTCAAGCTCAGTGTCACTCAAGATAGTAGCAAATGCCTTGCTCTTCCTTCCCAATGCTCTTGAGATATGTAGGACACTCTTGTTTCATGTGACCGAAGCCTTGACACCCAAAGCACTTAGGTCCTGCGAGAACAGTGTATTGACCGCCATCCCTTGCATCCTTCTTCCCTTTGTCTTGGATCTTGAACTGAGAAGAATTGGATTGCCTACGGTTCTTGTCGAAGCCCTTCCCATTGGCATTCTTCATGAACTTCTTGAATTGCCTGGTGATGTAAGACTTCATCTTAGAATCTTCATCGTCTGAAGACTCATCTATGTCATTGCTCTTGGCCTTCAAAGTCATGCTTTTGCTCTTGCCTGACTTACCAATCCTTGTTAACCCTAGCTCGTAAGTCTGCAAATTTCCAACCAGCTCTGTCAAAGGAATCTTGTCAATGTCCTTTGATTCCTCGATCGTCATAATCTTGGCATGGAATCTCTCTGGTAGAGATCTGAGCACCTTTCTCACAATCTTGGGTTCAGGAATGGTTTCCCCAAGATTGAAAGCTGAGTTCACTATGTCCTTGAGCTTGGCATAGAACTCATCGAATGACTCATCCTCCTCCATCTTAATCTCTTCAAAACTTGTAATGAGCCTCTGAAGCTTTGAATCCTTAACAGCCTTTGTTCCCTCATAGGTAACAGCCTTTGTTCCCTCATAGGTTGTCTGGAGGATGGTCCATGCTTCCTTAGCAGTTTCAGTGGAGGATATCTTCTTGAACTCCTTATTGATGACCGCACTGAATAAGACATTCAATGCTTTGCTGTTGAAGTTTGCTGCCTTGATCTTAGCATCATCCTAGTCAGTCGACACTTCTGTAGGCTTAGTCTAGCCTATCTCCACAGCTTGCCACACTTTCTTATCTAAAGACTGTAAGAAAGCTCTTATGCGTACTTTCCAGTATGCATAGTTAGTGCCATCAAATAAAGGAGGTATAATTAACGACTGTCTTCTATCCATAACAAATAGGGGTCAATGGATCAACACAGTAAAGATTAAACCCTAATCAGAGTGTGCCTGCTTTGATACCACTTGATAGGCCAAAAACGAATTGACCTCCTTGTGATTAATTAATTGATTAATTAGCCAAATTTATTAATTAATCAAATTAACATGCAAACACGTGGTAGCGCAAACAAATCACCAATAAACTAATTATGCAGTAGAAAATAAATTTGACATAGTGATTTGTTTACGAATGGGGAAAACCTAACGGCAAAAACCCCACCGGGTGATTTTCAGGTTACCACTTCCGAAATTCCACTATTATCAAAACAAGTAGTTACAAGTAAAGGAATCTCAGTACCTTATACCAACCTATAGTTGAATTCTTACCCCAATACTCAATTGGACTTGTTTTGTAGTGATAATTTCCCCTTTTGATGCACGACTCCCAAGTACGTGACTAACCAATGCACGGATCCCAGTACGCGACTTCAATCACCAACTAGAGAAGGTTGTTGGCTGCAAAGTTCTTCAGTCCATCCCAACAATGAAGATCAAGAAAATTCTTGGTCACAAAATCTTACGGTGCACATACACAGCAATTTTTTCACAAGAATGATGAACTAGGGCAAAACTTTGTCTCCGGTTACAAATTGCTTGAACAAACTTTGCTCAACACTTGTGCAACTTGTGTACACTTTGATGGCCTTTAAAATAATCCTTTTATATGTCTAGGGTTAAAAGAAAAGAAAGCCCAAACACATAATCACGGATGTTAGGACATATATGTTTCACTTGTTAAGAACATATGTCATGATTTTATGTAATTGGCTTATCCTTTGACAAAACGCACTTTACTTATATTTGGGTAGATTTAGGATGTTTTAAATACTTCAAGAAACCTTGTTTCAAGATCAAGTATTGAAACTTTCAAGTCTGTTCAAGAAAACAAGTTCAGAGTGCAAAATCTTTAAATCTCAACAGCTGGTCGACAGCTGCATCTATCGAGCTTAAGGAAGCTGTTCTACATTCGGTGTGATCGACACTTGCTCGACACCTACTATCTGTCAAGGTTTAAGATTTTCAAAATTTCAATATGATTTTCTTGGGATCCGTGAATGTGTCTTTGGGCCTTCTTTTCTCCTAAACATAGACATATAAAAGGATCAGTTTAAGGGCCGTCAAAGTGTTCACAAGTTGCACAAGTTTTGAGCAAACTCTATTCAAGCAAATTGTGACCGGAGACGAAGTTCTTGCCCTAGTTCATCTCTTTCTCTTGAAGAAGTTACTATGTATATGCATCGTAGGGTTTTGTGATCAAGCATCTTCTTGATCTTCATCGTGTGGATGAACTAAAGAACTTTGCAACCAACAACCTTCTTAGTTGGTGATTGAAGTCACGTACTGAAATCCGCGCAATTGGTTAGTCACGTATTGGGATTCGTGCATCTGAAAGGGGAACTGTCACTACAGAACAAGTCCAATTGGGTATTGGGGTAAGGGTTCAACAGTAGGTTAGTAAGGTACTTGGATTCCTTTACTTGTAACCGCTTGTTGTGATAATAGTGGAGTTTCGGGAGTGGTGACCTGAAAATCACCCGGTGGGATTTTTGCCGTTAGATTTTCCCCATTCGTAAACAAATCACCGTGTCTTTTATTTTCCACTACGTATTTAGTTTATTGGTGATTTTTTTTGTGCTACCATGCTTTGCATGATAAATTGATTAATTAATAACTTGGCTAATTAATTAATTAATTTCTATCATAAGGGGTCATTTAGTTTATGGCCTATCAAGTGGTATCAGAGCAGGCACACTCTGATTAGGGTTTAATCTTTGCTGTGTTGATCCATTGATCCCTGTTTGTCATGGATAGAGGACAGTCTTTAATCATACCTCCTTTATTTGATGGCACTAACTATGCATACTGGAAAGTACGCATGAGAGCTTTCTTGCAGTCTTTAGATGAAAAAGTGTGGCAAGCTGTGGAGATAGGTTGGACTAAGCCTACAGAAGTGCCAGCTGATTGGGATGATGCCAAGATTAAGGCGGCAAACTTCAATAGTAGAGCTTTGAATGCATTGTTCAGTGCTGTCACCAATGAGTAGTTCAAGAAGATATCCTCCACTGAAACTGCCAAGGAGGCCTGGATCATTCTCCAAACAACCTGTGAGGGTACTAAGGTTGTCAATGACTCAAAGCTTCAGAGGCTCACTACAAGCTTTGAAGAGATAAAGATGGAGGAGGATGAGTCTTTCGATGAGTTCTATGCCAAGCTAAAGGACATAGTGAACTCAACCTTCAATCTTGGGGAAACCATTCCTAAACCCAAGATTGTGAGGAAAGTGCTCAGATCTCTGCCCGAGAGATTTCATGCCAAGATTACAACAATAGAGGAATCAAAGGATATTGACAAGATTCCTCTGACTCAGTTGGTTGGAAACTTGCAGACCTACGAGCTAGGGTTGACAAGAATAGACAAGTTAGGTAAAAGCAAGAGTATGGCACTGAAGGCCAAGAGCAGTGAAACAGATGAATCTTCTGATGATGAAGATTCCAAGATGAAGTCCTACATCACCAGGCAGTTCAAGAAGTTCATGAAGAACGCCAATGGAAAGGGTTTTGACAAGGACTGCAGGCAATCCAGTTCTTCTCAGTTTAAAGGCCAAGACAAAGGGAAGAAGGATGCTAAGGAAGGTGGTCAGTACACTGTTCCCTCTGGACTTAAGTGCTTTGGGTGTCAAGGGTTCAATCACATGAAGCATGAGTGTCCTACATACCTCAAGAGCATTGGGAAGAGCAAGGCACTTGCTGTTACCTTGGGCGACACTGAGCCTGAGGATGATTCTGACAATGAGGATGATGGAATCTTAAATGCCTTCGCGGCCACGGTCAATCCTATTGATGGGATTGTTGAAGATGTGGTTAAAGAAGAGGAAAAGGTGGAATCTAAGTTTGAGAAGATGGATGACCAAGATAACATCCATACAGCCTATGAGAAGTTATATAAGCTTTCTGAGAAGCATGAGAAATTATATAGGCTAACCACCAAGAAGCTCAGTGATGTGGAACTTGACTGTGAGGAGTTTTCCACAAAGTTTGATGAGGCCAATCAGACTATTGGAGCACTGAGATTCGAGAACAATTTCTTGGCTGAGAAGACCAAGAAGCTTGAAGCGAAGCTATTTCAAGTCAGAGCTCAATTGGAGAGGACTTCAAGCGCAAAGCTGGATGAGATGCTAAGCATTCAGAAATCAGCTTCAGATCGAACAAGCTTAGGGTAGGGTCTTTCTTCCTCTAACACTGCTTCTTCTAGTACTACTGTTTTTGTTCCTCCTGCTAATAATGTTAAAACTGAGAACAATGAGATTAAAACTGAATTAGCTAGTGAGAACTTAGATAAGGGTAAATCTATCTTAGGAGCACCCCCTAAACTTGAGAAGAAAGATGTTAAAAACCCTAGGGTTAAGAAGGCTAACTCTCAAAAGCCTAAACAAAAGAAGCAGCATCTCTGTCATCATTGTGGAGCTGCCGGTCATACTTGACCAAATTGCTACAAGTGGCTTGCCACTCAACAGAGCAACGACTTGATAGCATCTGGGAACCATAATCAGCTTCAATCCTCTCTCGCTCCCCTTAGTGATCTTCTCAAAGCCCTTATGTTCCTTTCGAACTTGAACGGTTTTAATTCTTCCCCTTCACCGCCGATTCAAGGGTTTGCTAAACGGAAAGGTTCTTCCAAGGTGTGGAAGGAAAAGGGCTCCAAGTGATTCTGTCACTTTTCTCTCTCTCTCTCTTCTTGTTTTTGTCTGTGCATTACTTATGTGTTTTGCTTTCATATTTTGAGTCAGTATAGTTTTTATGCTTTGTTTGATTAACATGTTTTTGGTTGGTTACTTTTCAGTTTTTGCTTTGTTTTGTTTTTCTTTATAAAAATTAAAAAAAATTGAAAAATAAAAAAAGTACAAAAACAGTGTGTGTTTTGTGTACAATGGTACTTGTGTACCTTGGATGGCCATTGAAACAAAGTCTTCTAAACTTTGTATCATTTGTAGCCTAGATGAGCATCTCTATGCATAGCTAAGCAAGTAAGCTTTGTGGCTCGTGTTTGTGATGAGTACGATTAAGTTGTCTCTTAAACTTAACATGCATATCACTCTTTTTGACGGGAATGACTAAGAAATCCTGAGAGAAAGGCATAAATAACCATCTCACCACTGTTGCCCACCAATCATAATAAGACACCTGTATGCTTCAGCATAGCAAAAGTACAGTGTCAATGACATTTGTGTGCTTAGGTATAGCAAAATTTAAATGCCAAATATCATTGGGTATTTCCTTTCTCTCTCTAATAAGCCCATGCATGATATGCTTAATAGAAAAATGTGCAAAGAAAATTCAAAAGCAAAAAGATCAAAAATGCTTTAAAAATGATTGCAAGTGTGTTTAAAACTGATGAGATTTCATTGAAATTTTGGGTGTGATCATGTTTAAGGAAGCGTGTTTAAGGAAGCTGTTCTACATTCGGTGGATGAGATTGCAAGCGTGTTTAAGGAAGCTGTTCTACATTCGGTGTGATCGACACCTGCTCGACACCTGCTATCTGTCGAGGTTTAAGATTTTCAGAATTTCAATCTGATTTTCTTGGGATCTGTGAATGTGTCTTTGGGCCTTCTTTTCTCCTAAACCTAGACATATAAAAGGATCAGTTTAAGGGCCGTCAAAGTGTTCACAAGTTGCACAAGCTTTGAGCAAACTCTATTCAAGCAAATTGTGACCGGAGACGAAGTTCTTGCCCTAATTCATCTTTTTCTCTTGAAGAAGTTGCTATATATGTGCACCATAGGGTTTTGTGACCAAGCATCTTCTTGATCTTCATCGTGTGGATGAATTGAAGAACTTTGCAACCAACAACCTTCTTAGTTGGTGATTGAAGTCGCATACTGGGATCCGCGCAATTGGTTAGTCACGTACTGGGAGTAGTGCATCTGAAAGGGGAACTATCACTACAAAACAAGTCCAATTGGGTATTGGGGTAAGGGTTCAACTGTAGGTTGGTAAGGTACTTGGATTCCTTTACTTGTAACCGCTTGTTGTGATAATAGTGGAGTTTCGGGAGTGGTGACCTGAAAATCACCCGGTGGGGTTTTTGCCGTTAGGTTTTCCCCATTTGTAAACAAATCACTGTGTCTTTTATTTTCCGCTGCGTATTTAGTTTATTGGTGATTTGTTTGTGCTACCACACTTTGCATGATAAATTGATTAATTAATAACTTGACTAATTAATTAATTAATTTCTATCACAAGGGGTCATTTAGTTTGTGGCCTATCAATGGATTAGAGTCAAAACAGAACTGGAATTCTGTTTTTCATAAAGCTCGACAGATACCTGTCTGTCGAGATGTTGTCGAGCAGCTGTTGAGCCATGGGGCTGGAACAGCTTCTTAAGCTCGATGGATAGCTAGCTGTCGAGTTTTAATGAACAACACTTCTTCAACTTGAATCTTGAACAAACTTGCATGTCTTCAACACTTGATCTTGAAACACAGTTTTTTGAAGTATTAAACACATCCTAGATCTACCCAAATACAAGTAAAGTGCATTTTGTCAAAGGATAAGCCAATTACATAAAATAGTGACATATGTTCCTAACAAGTGAATCACATATATCCTAACAATAAGTAAAACAAACTTATAAAAAGCCAATTTGTACTAGGAAAAAATTAATCTTCTCAAATTTTCATGTAGTCTATATATTGTGCTAAAGCATAGAATGTGCATTTTAGGGACTCAGAAGAAGATAAAATGGATTCCTTCAACATTCCTACTGACACACCATCTCCTTCTGAATTGAAATTTGAAGTTTTAAAATGAGGAGATTTCTCTATTGATCGCCTAGAGGTTTTTGAAGCCAACTGGAACATTTATGATGGTGAATTCAACACATCTAATGGATTTTGTAATGATGGATACGATGTTGCAAAGCATGTGAGAGCTGTGGTTGAACCCTTGCTTGTTACTCACTTTGGAGATGCATTAATTGACATGGTTTTTCATAGATATGGCAAAATTATTGATGATCACATTTCTAAAGAGAAGACTTAGTATATCAGTCTGACAATTTCAGTGACAAAAAAAAATGATGATTTCTATATTTAGGGAAAGGCTCACCTCCAGTTTGAATATCTCTAGTTTTCTCCCATTTTTAGGTAGATGAGTGACATGTGGAAAAATAAAACATCTAAAGGCTTAAAAAAGACACGCCAACCATAGTTTTCTCTCTCTCTCTCTCTCTCTCTCTCTCTCTTTCCAGTTTCCGACATCACGTTCTACTTTCTCTCTGTCCCCAATATAACCACTGACAAAACAAAGGAATTTTTCAAAGACGAAAAGTCAGAAGCACAAAATAAATAGATCCAACCGCCTCAGTGGTGGAGATTTTCCATGGCCATTGTTGGTGAATGGCGCATTGAAGCAATGGCTAAGGGCGAAAACAAGTGGATCGGTGGTAAGAAAATTTGAGTGGCACGTGGTAGCGCGTGAAGTGGAACATGGGGATCAAATTCCTGGGTTTTGCATATCGGAGGTTGGTTGAGGGATCTATGGTGTTAGCTTTGTGAAGGGATTTATGAAAACTCATAGATCTAAAGGGAGGCTCAAATTACTTATGGTTTTGTACTTGCAACAGCTATCACTTTTAATGGTGGCGAGGCAGTGGCAGAGACTTGGCAGCTTCATGGGTCACAGTGGTGGATTTATGTTGCCAGTGACTATGTGATTTGTTGTGAAGGAAAGAGGCAACAAAAAAAATGAGAAAGTTATGGTTTTTTTTCTAACCGTTAGATTTTTACTTTTCTACGTGTCACTCATCTACTTAAAAATGGGAGGAAACTGGAGATACTTAAACTTGCGGTGAGTCTTTCCCCAATATTTATATATAGCTGATTGAATAAGGTCATTTCATAATATGAATGACTTAAAAGCACTAGCATTGGGGGGTGTAAACACCCCCCCCCCCCCCCCCAATTGCTATTTTACAACCAAAATCCCAAAAAACATGCTCCATCCAGGTTGGCATATGTAAAAATTATGCCACCCGTGAACATTAAGTTTCTACTTATATAACCTACTGTTCACGGGTTGTATACTTAAAATCCATTATTTTAATCTCACTCCCTTCCTTCTCTCTTCTCTGACTCTCCCTCTTTTTTATCACTGACTCTCCCACTTTTCTATCAAAATTCTTTGTCTATCTCTCCCCTCTTCATTCTATATTTGATTTCTTTTTCCTCTCTTCTCTGTTTTTTTCTCAACTTTCTCTATCTCTTCCCTCTTCAATCTATATTTGATTTTTTTCTCTCTTCTCTATTTCTTTCTCAGCTGTTTTTGGTTGGTTTGAATCGGTGGTTATTGGGTTTAAAGTGGTGGGTTGTTTCAATGGTTGATGGGTTCGGATTGGTGGTGGTGGGTTTCGGTGATGGTTGTTTGAGTGTTGGCTGGGTTTCACGGTGGAGATTTGGTTTAAGTAATAGTGGAGATCGGGTTATGGGTCACGGTGGAGATCAGGTTTGAAATTGGGTTTTTGGGTTTCAGTTATTTCTCGACCTCAGTTCCAGTGGTGGTCGATATAGAGAGTAGTGGAGGCGTGGCTTGAATCGGTTGGGGCTATTTTTGTGTTTCAGTGGTGTGGATTAGTGGTTGGTTTTGTGGGTTGATTTTCGGTGTTTTGGTGATGGCTGAGTTTTAGTTTCATGGGGATTGTTGGCGGCGCTGGGTTTGTCATGGTGGTGCTGTGGCAGGTTTGGTGGTTTTGGGTTATTTGGGTTTGTTGTAATTTTTTTTTTTGGTGATTTTGGAATGGGTTTGTTGGGATTTTGCTGTGTTTATTTTGGGTTAAGCTTCTTGTTGATTTTGGTATAGATTTAGTTAGTTGATTTTGGTAGGGAAGGATTTGGTTACTGGGAGCACGGAAAGGAGAGGAAGACTCTCTGGTAGGCAATAGCAAACTTGAAAAAGTAAAGAGATAGAAAGGAAGAGAGAGAATAAAAAATAGATAAAGGAGAGAGAGAGAATTGATTGGTTTATATTATTTTAAAAAGTTGTAGGTAAAAATAGAAATTGGGATGTTGGGTGGATTGTAAAATGAGATAGTATAATAGATAAAATATGTTTTGAGGGTGTAAAATTGTTGGAAAATTTATTCCCCGGTTGATAGAATTAACAAGTTTTAAACCCAAGTTGTTAATTAGATTTATTATGAATAAATCTTGTTAAAACAAACAAACATCAATATCATATCAATATCATGCACAGTGGAAAAGTATATAAAACAAGATATGATGACCAAGGAAAATTAATGAAACAAACTAGGTTCACAGTAAATAACCTGGGGGGAAACCTTCCTGAAAAGCAATCCACTATAATAAAGAGAAGTTTCAGATTTAGTACAAAACATTTGTCTCTAGACTCTACAATCCATGTAGATGAACTTACAGCAAAAACCTTTTATCGTTTCAGAACCTTTGAACTTTTCAATATATGAACGCCACCCTTTTTGTTCGGATCCTAATATGTGACTAACCAATGATGCACGGCTCTCGGTACGTGACTAACACACCAACTTGAAGAAGATTGTTGGCTGTAAAGTTCTTCACTTCATCAACAACAAAGATTAAGAAGCACTTGGTTACAAAACCCTAAGGCATAAAGACACAATAGCTTCTTTCAAAGAGAATAAGGCACTCGTTCACTTTTTGCATATGTTCTCCTTTTATTCTTATCTATGACAGCCTTTAAAAGAAGCCTTATATATGTCTAGGGTTGTGAGAAAAGAAATCCTACACATACATGTCAGCATGTGTCGAAAATCAGATTTGAAAATTCTGATTTCATAAATCTCGATAGATACAGCTGTCGAGCTAACTATTAAGACCTCGATAGATATATCTGTCAAGCAGCTGTCGAGAATCTGTCTAGCTTTAATTAACATCTTTTCTTCATTTGTTTCTTGCTCCAATCTTCATGGCTTTAATACTTGGCTTGAATAACATGTTTCTTAAAGTATTAAACACATCCTAGATCTACCCAATTACAAGTAAAGTGCGTTTTGTCAAAAGATTAGCCAATTCTAAATGACATATGTTCCTAACATGATTCACATATGTCCTAATAATCTTCCCCTTTGGCAATTCGTGATAAAACCACAACAAACAAATTAACATATGAGAGAAGTCAAATCACTCAACTCATACTCACTTGCTGAATACAATAAAATCTAATCCTAACATAAACTCTTGAAAAACTTTGTAAGAAGAAAGTTCATGGCAAGAAAGACTTTGACAACCTATATTTCTGAAACACTTTAAACAAAACTCATTACGGCATCTTAGTGTGAAACAGAAATATAAAAAATTGCATACAATTAATAAGAAGCATGTGTATAAAGAGGAAAAAAAAAACACATGATGTGATAGGTAAAAAAGACATACATCATATATATATATATATATATATATATATCAAAGATAAGTACAATGTATGTAAACATGGTCAGAAGACCGATGTATAAGAATCTAAAAGAAGCTCCTAAAACAACAAGGAGGTAAACACTCCCCCTAACAAGATGAAACACATCTCTCCTTTACAAGGTCATGTATTTCTCCCCCAAACATGTAGAATCTTAAAAAGAAACCACATTTTCTCCCCCTTTTTGTCATGATTGACAAAGGGTACAAGAAGCTATAAAGCTTCACCCGAGAAACATGATCAAAGATGATCAAAGGGGTACCAAGAATCCATATAAATGCATGAATGTAATGAAACAAGATGCTATGGATGACAAGATAAAAGAAAGATGCAAAACATTTAAAAAACAATGCATGCAAGAGAATCTCGACAAATCGAGAAGCTTTCAAGCAGATAGAAAGTTTCTCGATAGATCGAGAATCTGTCGTGAAGCTATCGAGACAAAGTCCAGAAAGCTCGATGGATCAAGATTGCGTTAACTTCTATCGAGATAAGAAGAAAAAGGGGCTTGATAGATAGCAATCTATCAAGAGGTGTCAAGATGTTCAAAAACTGTTTTTCAAAGAAGAGAAAAACACAGACATGAATGCAATTAAGCATGCTACTCAACCAATGATCCAATCAACATTTTAAGCTCTCAAAAACATCTATCAATAAGAAAAATGCAAAGCATTCAATATCCAAAACACACACACTAAAAAAGTCTAACCAATTTTATATTTCAAAAACAAGTTAAGATAGTTTAGTGAGCATACATTAACACATGTATTCCTTGTGATGGCTAAATCACACTATACCTACACATATATCAAAAGTAGCAAAGAATATTGCGTGTTGTGTGTGAAAAACATCGCAATATTGCATAAATATGAGAAAATCACTTTAACTCACACACAATCATAACTACTTGATGGGGACTATCACCTTCAAGGTACATCTTATAACTCTCACATCTCTTAGAAGACATGCTTGCGAACATATATAAAGCATTTTGATTCTTTCTGCTTTTTATTTTTCTTTGCATATTTTCTTTTGTTAAGCATATCATGCATGGGTATATAAGAGAGAGAGACAAGAAATACCCAATGATGTAAAGTTTTTGACATTGCACTTTAGCTATGCCGAAGCATACAGATTTCATTTCATAATTGGCGGGCAATGGTGTGAGATAGTTATTTATGCCTTTCTATTAGGATTTTCTATTCCTTCTCGTCAAAAAAGAGTGATACAAGTGTGAAATACAAGAGATTACTTAATTTTACTCATCACAAACACAAGTCACAAAGCTCACTTGCTTAGTTGTGCATAAAGATGCTCATCTAAGTTACAAAAGATATAAAGTTTAGAAAATTTTGTTTCAATGGCCATCCAATGTACACAAGTACCAATGTACACAAACACACGCTATTTTTGTATTTTTTTTAAATTTTTTTCTTCTTCTTTTTTTTAAACAAAACAAAATAAAAACTAAATAACCAAACAAAAACAGACAAACAACATGAAAGTATAAAGATAGATGCAGATGCATGAAAGCATGATTCCAAAAACAGATAAGAAATCAAGTAAAGAGAGTCATATTATAGATAGAAAGAATTAAAGTAGAGAAAAAATAGAAAAGACAATTAAGTCTTAGGCTCCTTTCTCACCTACTTTAGCTATGAAGATGAAAAAGCACGTGTCCTAATATGTCTACTAAAGGACAAAGAAGAATTAAAATTCTCCTAAAATTGAGTTAAAAAGTTCAAAACTTTTAATAACTCTCCAAACAAAGGTATATGTCTTTGAGAAGAAACCTGTGACCGTTTGGACACTTACTTTTAAGGATACAACTTAAAACAATTAGAACGAATGTGTCCAGAAACACCACAGTGGTGACAAACATGAGGTCTAACAAAGGATTTAAAATTAGATAAATTAGTTTTAAATTTCATACCTTTATCACCTTTCACAAATTGGGGCATAAAGACAGTCTTTGATTCTGAAGCCGTGGAAGATGAGGGTCTAGAGGAAACAACATATCCTAAGCTAGTCTTATCAGAACTAGGCTTTTGAGCACTCAATACCTCATCAAGCTTTGCACTAGACAACCTCTCTATTTGAGTTCTAGCTTGACTAAGCTCAACCTTGAGATTCTTGACCTTCTCTTCTAATAAGGTGTTCTCCACAACAAGAGTCTCAACTAACCTTGTAGTCTCATCTAGTTTGACTAACAGATTAGCTTTTTCAGTTTTTACCTTATTAAACTCTTTTCTACAAAGATGAGAAGTCTTTTCAAATTTTATAAATTCAGTGCATAGCTTGTCATAGGCTTCCTGAATGGTTAACTTCTTGGGTACTTCATCATCAGAAGAATCCTCACTGTCACTAGCACTCTCCACAATCACCTTATTGGTTGTGGCAGCAAAAGCCATAAAGTGACCACATTCATCCACATAATTATCAAAAGAGTCATTCTCAATATCACTCCAGGTAGCAACCAACCCTTTATCTTTTGACTTCTTGGTCTTTTCCTTTATAAGGTAGTTTGGGCACTCTATCCTCAAATGACCAAAACCTTTGCACTCATGGCATTGGATAAGGGGTTTCTCATTCTTGCTCTCCCTTGAGGATTTAGATTTCCTAGGAGGTTTTCCCTTATCCTTTTTCTTAAATTGAAGAAGCTTAATAATCTCATCAACTATGAAGGTTAGATCCTCATCCTCATCATCCTCTTCATTTTTGCTTTCATCTTCATCCTCATCTTCAGAGTCATCAATCTCTTCCTCTATACCTATAAGAGCCAAGTTTCTACTCTTTCCACCTTTTCCCATTAAACCTAATCTCATCTCATAGGTTTAAAGGTTCCCTACAAGCTTAGTTAAAGGAATTTGATCAATGTGTTAGGACATATGTGATTCACTTGTTAGGAACATATGTCACTATTTTATGTAATTGGCTTATCCGTTGACAAAACGCACTTTACTTATATTTGGATAGATTTAAGATGTGTTTAAATACTTTAAGAAACCATGTTTCAAGATCAAGTGTTGAAACTTTCAAGTCTATCCAAGAAAACAAGCTGAAAGTGCAGAGTTACTAAAGCTCGATAGCTAGCATGTGTCAAGGTTTAAGAAGCTGTTTCAACCCCGTGGCTCGACAGATGCTCGACAGCTTCAATCTGTTGAGGTTTACAAAAACAGAATTTCTGATATGTTTTTCTTGGAATCCATAAATGTGTCTTTGAGCCTTCTTTTCTCCTAACCCTAGACATATAATAGGACTGTTTTAAGGGCCGTCAAACAGTTCACAAGTTGCACAAGTATTGAGCAAACTTTGTTCAAGCAAATTATGACCAGAGACGAAGTTCTTGCCCTAGTTCATCTCTTTCTCTTGAAAAAGTTGCTGTGTACATGCACCGTAAGGTTTTATGACCAAGTATCTTCTTGATCTTCATCGTATGGATGAACTGAAGAACTTTGTAGCCAACAACCATCTTAGTTGGTAATTGAAGTCATGTATTAGGATCCACGCAATTGGTTAGTCACGTACTTGGGAGCCGTGCATCGAAAGGAGGAATTGTCACTACAGAACAAGTCCAATTGGGTATTGGGGTAAAGGTTCAACTGTAAGTTAGTAAGGTACTTGGAATTCATTTACTTGTAACCGCTTGTTGTGATAATAATGGAGTTTCAGGAGTGGTGACCTAAAAATCACCTGGTGGGGTTTTTGCCGTGTAGATTTTCCCCATTCATAAACAAATCACTGTGTCAAATTTATTTTCCGCTGCATACTTAGTTTATTGGTGATTTGTTTGTACTACCACACGTTTGCATGTTAATTTGATTAATTAATAAACTTGGCTAATTAATCAATTAATTAATCACAAGGGGTCAATTCGTTTTTGGCCTATCACAATGTCCTTCACTTCTTCAATGGCAGTGATCTTGGCATGGATTCTTTTAAGTAAGGACCTAAGGATTTTCCTAACAAATTTGGATTCTACTATAAATTCTCCAAGGTTGAAGGCAGAATTCTCAATATCCTTAAGTTTAGCATAGAAGTCATCAAAGGTCTCATCCTCCTCCATCCTTATTTCTTCAAAACTACTAGTGAGTCTTTGAAGTTTCACAGTCTTTACTGTCTTGGTACCTTCATAGGTGGTCTCAAGAATGGTCCATGCTTCCTTGGCAACTTTCGTGGATGATATTTTCTTGAATTCCTCATTGGTCACCCCACAAAACAAAGCATTCAAGGCCATACTATTGAAATTTGCCACTTTGATTGTTGCTTCATTCCAATCCATTGACACTTCCTTTGGCTTAATCCAGCCAACTTCAACAGTTTGCCATATCCGTTCACCTAGAGCCTGCAAAAAAACTTTCATACGAACTTTCCAGCATGCATAATTAGTGCCATCAAATAAATGAGGAATCAAAAGAGATTGTCCACGATCCATGACAATGGGGGTCAAGGATCACACTCAGGAAATTAATCCAATCAAAGTGTACCACTCTAATACCACTTGTTGTGATATCGGTTGATAGAATTAACAAGTTTTAAACCCAAGTTGTTAATTAGATTTATTATTAATAAATCTTGTTAAAACAAACAAACATCAATATCATGTCAATATCATGCACAGTGAAAAAATAAATAATACAAGATATGATTGTTAGGTTCTAAAGTCTTAGGATTTTATGTATTTAGAACTCTAATTTGTATTGTTGGCAAACCATGATCAAAAAAATGTTTTAGAAGTATTTTAGTCCAACTCAAAGTTGTGATTTTATGTAAAGTTGGAATCGAGTTAAAGCAAGAAAGTATTGTGCCTTTCGGCTTGGCTCGATTGATCGAAAGACAGGCTCGATCGATCGAAGTTCGGGCAGAATGTTTTTCTGTAGAATTTTCCAACTCAGCCCTAGTTATTTTAAAACATTTTTAGGGTTTCTTATTTGTCCTAAGTATAAAAGGAAAACCCTAACCACGTTTTAGTGTTGCTCATAATTGCTGTTTGTGTAAATCTCTTGTGAGATCTAGAGGAGCTTTCCTTTACACAAACTTAGGGTTTTCAAAGAGAAGATTTATCTACACCTTGATGATCAATTCAGTTGCTGCCTTTGAAGCTTAAAGAAAACACAAGCGGGTATACTTGTATCTGGTGGTGAATACAAGAAAGAAGGAGTCCGTGGATTTGGAGCTTCACGTGGTCGTGTCAGTAAGTTCTACTGGTGGGTAGCAATAAGAAGTCGAGCGTGGGGGCTTGTAAGTCTTATTGTATGAACTTCGATTATTTCAAGATAGTGGATTCAAGTTTACCTTGAGGATAGCTAGGTCAAATCCTCCCTAGGTTTTTACCGGTTTGGTTTTCCGGGTGATCATATCTTGTGTTATTTATTTTCCGTTGCTTTGCATAATTTGATCTTTGTTATTGTAATAACCTAGACTTGTTTAATTGGACTAAGTAACAACTTGGCTAAATTATCTAGGTTAAATCAATTGTTTTAAGGAGTCTAAAAACTATCAAGTGGTATCAGAGCAGGAAGCTCTTTTGTTGTTGATCCTTTGATCACTGAGTTGATCCTTGACCCCTGTTGTCATGGAACACGGACACTCCCTAGTTATTCCTCCTCACTTTGATGGGAATAATTATACTTATTGGAAAGTAAGGATGAAAGCATTCCTGAAATCCATTGATGAGAGTGTGTGGAACTCCGTTGAATATGGATGGGAGAAGCCCACTACTATTGTTAGTGAGTGGGAAACTTCTCAAAAAGAAGCAGCTGCATTTAATAGCAAGGCTATAAATGCGATCTTTAACGCTGTTTCTATGGAGGAATTTAAGAGAATCTCCAATGTTGAGGTTGCTCATACTGCTTGGAATATCCTCCAGACTGTGCATGAAGGCACAAAGGCTATCAAAATCAATAAATTGCAACAATTGACTTCTAAATTTGAAAGCATTAGGATGTCTGATGATGAATCTGTTGATGAATTCTATGCTAAATTGAATGATATTGTTAATTCTGCTTTTAACTTGGGTGAAATCTATGATCAACCTAAAATTGTTAGGAAGATTCTTAGATCTTTAACTGAAGACTTTAGACCCAAGGTGACTGCCATTACTGAAAGCAAGGATGTGGACTCCATCCCTGTTGATGAATTTGTAGGATCTCTTCAATCTTATGAGTTGGATCTACCCAAAACTACCAAATCAAAATCAATGGCTCTTAAGTCAGTTGATGATGTTGAAGGTGGTGGATTTGATGATGAGCTCTCTGCTACAGAGATTGCCTACCTTGCCAAGAACTTTAGAAACTTTCTCAGGAATAGTAATAGAAAGGCAAGAGGCACAAACACTGCAGAACCTAGAAACTTTAGGAAGCATGATCCCACTAAGGTTAACAACAACGATAAACCTAGAGAAAAAGTAGGTCAATCTTCCAATAATTCCTTGGGCTCTCAGTGTTTTGGATGTCAAGGGTATGGACACATGAAATCTGAATTTCCTACCTATTTGAAGTCTAAGGGTAAGGCTATGGCTGTAACTCTTAGTGATGGTGAAGTTTCTGATAATGAGTCTGATTGTGATGAGGATGGAAACTTCATTGCTTTCACCGCTACTGCTATAGTCGATGAGAGCATATCTGTTGAAGAGAACCCTTCTAATGGGGAACTCTCTGAAGATGCAGATCTTCAAGAGGCCTATAATAAACTTTGCAAAGTTGCTGCAAAGGACGCTATGAATGTTGAACTTGGCCTGAAGAAAATAGAATCTCTTGAGCTTGAAAAGAAAATTTTGCTTGTTAAACTATTTGATGCTAATGAACTTTTGAACAATGTGAAAACTGAAAATATGCTTTTGCTTGATAAAGTTAAATCTTTGGAACTTGATTTATCTGTTGCTAGATCTGCTAATCTAAACTTGATCAAATGCTGAGTGTTCAAAAGTCTTCTTCTAACAAAACTGGATTAGGTTATGTTGAAAGCATCTCTGTGTCTGCTCCCCATTCCACAAAATTTGTTCCTTCATATTCTTCTTCCAAACCTTCTGTGAGTGAGATAGTGAGTGAAACTGTCAAACCCCTTGTGAGTGAGGTTGTTAAACTCTTAGAAGGTTCATCATCTAGGAAGATTAGGGTTGATCTGAAAGAGTCTAAGTCTAAGAAGCCTACCCTATCTAAGGACAAGACACATGATAAGCCTGCATGGGTTTGTCACTTTTGTGGAAAGTCTGGACACATTCGTCCAAACTGTTACAAGCTGCAAGCTGCAAAGAAAGCAAACAAACCAAAAGTACCTGTGCCTCAAGCACTTGATCCTATGGTACTTATTGGTGATTTGGTAAAGACTTTAAACCTTTATTCCAATCCTGGAGTTGGTAATCATTCTCATGTGAATAAGAACTCCAATGCTCATGGTGCATCTAAAAGGTTTTGGATGCAAAAGACTCGAACTAACTGAGTCCTTTTGACATGGTCCTTGTGCTTCATTGCTCTACCCTTTATGACCATTGTTCTTTGGTTTTGTTTTTGTTTTTCTAGGATCTGCATTGCATAACATTCATGCATTTCATTCTAGGTGTTTTTTTATATAATAAATAAATTAAAAAAAAAAAAAAGAAGCAAATTTTGTTTTGTACTATTCTTCTTGGTTTTTGAGAACAAGGTTGGTCAATTTATTTTCACATAACATGTCTTTTGTACCTTGTTTAGCTTTGATGAGCTTACTTATTGCACTTTACTAGTTGAAGCTTTGTAGTGCATGTTGTGTGGGAAAGATGTTTATAGTTTTTGATTATTCTGTCTTAATCTTGAAGTCACATGTTTTTAAATGTTTGACTTGAACTTTTAGAGAAAGGTATAAATAACCATCTCACCACTGTTCACTAGCCAATCATGAACACCTTAGTGCATATCATAAGATTTTGTACTCGAGAAAGTGTAGCACATGCACAAAAAGAACATAAGGTGAAGCCTCGATTTAAATTACTTAATACTTAAAATTGGTGTGTACTATTAGGCTTGATGCCAAACTCACATGACTTAAAATTGGTATGTATATTATGAGGCATAAATACAAGAAACTTACATGATTGCAAGCTTATGATCTAGGAGATGTGGGAGTTATATGATGTAACTCTATAGGTGATAGTCTCTTTTAAATTCTTTGTGATGAATTTTGTAGACATTGTGATTGATTGCTATTCACATATCACCTCACATGTATCTCAAGCTTTTGTTAGTTGCACACACTACACAAGTTACTCTTTGCTAAACTTTGTACATGTTATTGTGTATGTTTATGGTCTGACCAACCAATTTTTGCAAATACTTTGAATTTTGTGCAAAATTAATTTGTTGCTTGAAAATTTGTGGAGAATGCAAGAAATTTTGTTTTAGGGAATTTGGGCTTAAAATTCTTGTTTTGAAAATCATATCATCTTATACTCATGCATTTTGTTCTTATATTTCAATGCTTTGAGTTGATTCTAAATTTTTTCAAAAAAAAAAAAAAACTGTGCTTTTCCTCAAATTTGGTGAGCCTCTGCCCATTTCGATCGATCCATTCTGTTTTTTGATCGATCGAAAATTTTAAAATATGTTTGAGAGAGTCTCTATCTGTTTCGATCAATCGAAACTGATTTTCGATTGATCGAACTTGTTTCAAATTGTTTTTATAGAGTCTCTGTCTGTTTCGATCGATCGAGGCTGTTTTTCGATCGATCGAAACTCGTGAAACATGTTTTTTTTAAAAGGTCAGATTGTCTTTTTCAAAAGGACTTTTTCAAAAAGTTTTTCAACTTTTCTCTCTCTCCGACTTGGCTAAGGCTCCACCATCAATTTTTTGTCGTTTTCCTCCAAGATTTTTGCAAGGTTTTTGTCCTTGAAGGCCGGTAAGTCTCTTTTGCCCTTCCTTTTGCATTTTATTTCATGTTTTCATGCATTTTTCATGCATTGTTGTGGGTATTTTCAGCACTTTCTATATATTGGGGTTTTTGATGATTCAAACCTATTTTGGTGAAATTGATCAATGGGTTTTTGTTCTCGGAAGCTATAATGATGATTCTTGTAGTTTAATTTGATCAATTTTGTGGTTTTTGAAAAATTGGAATTTCTAGGGTTTGAAATTGTTCCGAATTGGGGATTTTGTCTAATTGGGTTAAATTGATGAAATTGGCTAGTCTAATTAATGTATTTGGTTATTATTTTTTAAATTCTATCATGTGTGATGATCAATTCGTCAATATTTTTCAAATTGATCAAGTGGTTTTTCAAATTTTGGGGTTTTTGTGTTAATACCTCAATGTTCAAGCCAATTTTGTGAATTTGAACTTTTTGGACTTAATTCACTGCATTAGAACATGCATCATTCCATTTAAAATTTGTCATGCATCATATAGATTTTAAGTCTATATTTTTTTTGTGCTAACTTGCAGTCTGCCCTTAGTTTTGTATTTTGTTCTTTTGCTCTGTGTTTTGGTCCTTATCTTAGCACCATGCCTAGGAAAACTAGAGCCAATAGGACCCCTTCCACTTCCTCAGTGTCTCCCTCTAGGGTTGAGGAGTTTAGGAATGATAAGTGCAGAGAGGCCTTTGAGACTTTGAACCGTAAGCGTAAGATTTGGGCTAAGCGAGTTGTTGTCTTAGATGAGCTTGATCCGGCCATTAGGGCCAATTTTGAGTCTAGAGGTTGGTTGCCTCTCTTAGAGATAGATCATCCACCCCCGACCGCCCTGATTAGAGAGTTCTTCTCAAACCTCTCTTGCCACGTCTATGATTCCAACACCCTTATTAGGAGTTGGATACGAGGTGTTGAGTTCACCATTACCCCTCGGGTAGTGGCTGAGGCTCTTGGGGTTCCGGTTGTTCGAGAGCCTGACTATCCCTATGATGAGTCACCTTCATTAGATGTAGTCATGTCATACATCACTGGGTCATCTATCCAGTGCGGTTCTGATCCTCAGATCACGTCCGCTGAGCTTACCGAGACTGCCTATCTTTTCTTTAGGATAGCGTGTCATTCGTTGTGGCCTATTTCTCACTTCCACACCATCCCTTTAGAGCGATGTGTGTTTTTGTATGCCTTTGTTTCTGGAGCGTCTATCAGTTTTCCTCACTTGTTCCTTCGTTCTTTGAACGAGATTCATAGGAGTTCTACCATAGGGCATGCGTTGATTCATCCTATTTTCATTCACAGGATTTTGCTCTTTTTAGGTCTAGATGGTTTTCCGTTTGGTGAGCTTGTTCATGTTGTTGCTCCCATAAGTGCCACCTTTCTTCGTCAGAGGGTTGCTCACTTAAGATAAGTCACCTTCATTAGATGTAGTCATGTCATATATCACTGGGTCATCTATCCAGTGCAGTTCTGATCCTCAGATCACGTCCGCTGAGCTTACCGAGACTGCCAATCTTTTCTTTAGGATAGCGTGTCATTCGTTGTGGCCTATTTCTCACTTCCACACCATCCCTTTAGAGCGATGTGTGTTTTTGTATGCCTTTGTTTCTGGAGCGTCTATCATTTTTCCTCACTTGTTCCTTCATTCTTTGAACGAGGTTCATAGGAGTTCTACCATAGGGCATGCGCTGATTCATCCTATTTTCATTCACAGGATTTTGCTCTTTTTAGGTCTAGATGGTTTTCCGTTTGGTGAGCTTGTTCATGTTGTTGCTCCCATAAGTGCCACCTTTCTTCGTCAGAAGGTTGCTCACTTAAGAGTTGCTCCTTCTCATCCTAGAGGTGCGTCATCTAGTGGTGTTCCCCCTCCTCCCTCTTCTACAGGTGTTGATGCTGCTGAGACATCAGGTGCTGCTGATGTTCCTCGACCGACTGCTTCAGATGATTCAGACATTCGTCACACGTTGGATCATGTCTTGACCGTTCAGGCGGCTCATGGACAAATTTTGGTGGACATGCTCAATGAGATCCGTGCCTTGCGTGTGGAGTTGGCGCAGTTTAGACCACCTCCCTTTTTATGATGGATTCTGAAAGTTCAAAAACGTGTACAAAAACACTTTTGAACGTTTAGACCCCCAAAAACCAACTTAACTAACACAAGCAATATGTCAAACAACTAGTGTGCGGAAACTTAACATATGCTATAATATGAAATTGGTTAAACAACTATCTAAGCCATAACAAAATAAAACCACAACAGATAATGTAAAGGCAGAGATAGAGAGGAAGGAAGATGCAAACACAAAGATAACACCCGATGTGTTATCGAAGAGGAAACCGAAGACCTCGGCGAAAAACCTCTCCACCGCCCTCCAAGCGGTAATCAATCCACTAGAAAATACAGTTGGGATACAAGGACAGCAATAGACCCTCCAAGCTTAATCTACCCAGTGCACCTAAGCCCTCCAAGCTTCTTGCTCCAACGAGGTTGCGCCGAACCTTTTTCTTTTCTAGCTTCCCGGATTCCGCTACTACACCGTAGCATCAACCAATGAAGATTGGCTCCTTCCTAACTGCTTCCCAGAACTCCAAACGACTGTCTCACAGAGATGATGATAGTGAGAACCAGGTTTGGTATAATGCCTCTCAAGGATTTGACAATGGAGAGGAAGAGAGTGAGGGATTTTGATGAGACTCTAAGGTAGGGATTGTGTGTGAAACAATCTTGTTTTTCTTTAGGGTTTCTCTTTCAAAATTCTCTCTGGAAGCTCTCTTTCAATCGTGGGTTAAAGGGGTATTTATACTTGAGTGAAGAGGAATGTGAAACGTCAGGTTTTTCCAAAACAGGGGTGGCTCGCGGCTTGACCTCGCGGCTTGACCAAGTTGCGAGATCCAGTCGCGAGTTAACCGTATGGCCAGTTGTCCTGTTTTGTCCTGTAGTGCTCCAGCTAGCATGACTGTTCATCTTCCAGCATGCTTGGCACGTGTGCAGCTTCTGGCGACTTGCAGCCGCGAGTCCACCCGCGAGTCCCAGCCGCGACACTCTGTTTTCTTGCACACTCTTGAGCAATCTTCACTCTATCTCACTCACTACCCTTACAACAATCCCACCTAAATACAGGGTTACTAAATGCTGAATTACAAGCAAATTTGGCACGGAATAAAGCCAATTAGATGGTTGAATAAATTCAACCTTACAATCTCCCCCTTTGGCTATTCCGTGACAAAACCCTAAAACAGACTCTAGACTTAACATGTGAGTTGGGAACAGTTGAACAAAACTCACTCACACCTAACTCTAGAAGCTGTGAAGCACTTGAATCATATGAACATAAACTCCTGAAACACAACAATACACCATGATCATTGTAAGCAGAAAATTATAAATGCATATGAAACAGGCAATATGAGATCAAGCAAAGATGGAGTTAATAAACAAACCATGGCTTGATCAACCAAGTGAACACCACAAGGTAGTGATCACAGTGCTCATTCACACTTGGAATGAACACAAGGACATACAAGATAACAAGCACAAGGCAACTTGGCTAATTATCTAGGTTAAATCAATTGTTTTAAGGGGTCTAAAAACTATCAATGATGACTCAGGAAAACCAATGAAACAAACTAGGTTCACAGTAAATAACCTGGGGAAAACCTTCCTAAAAAGCAATCGACTATAATAAAGAGAAGTTTCAGATCTAGTACAAAACATTTGTTCCTAGACTCTACAATCCTCGTAGATGAACTTACAGTAGAAACCTTCTACCGTTTCAGAACCTCTAAACTCTTCAATATATGAACGCCACCATTTTTGCATGAATCCTAGTATGTGACTAACCAATGATGCACGACTCTTGGTATGTGACTAACACACCAACTTGAAGAAGATTTTTGGTTGCAAAGTTCTGCACTTCATCAACAATTAAGATCAAGAAGTACTTAGTTATAAAACCGTAAGGCGCAAAGACACAATAGCTTCTTTCAGAGAGAATAAGGCACTCGGTCACTTTTTGCATATGTTCTCCTTTTATTCTCATCTATGATAGCCTTTAAAATAAATCTTATATATGTCTAGGGTTGTGAGAAAAGAAACCTTACACATACATGTCAGCATGTGCCAAAAATTAGATCTGAAAATTCTGATTTCATAAATCTCGATAGATACAGTTGTCGAGCTATTCTTGAAACCTCGATAGATATATCTGTTGAGCAACTATTGAGAATCTGTCTAGCTTTAATGAACAACTTCTCTTCACTTGTTTCTTGCTCCAATCTTCATTGCTTTAATACTTGGCTTGAACAACATGTTTTTTGAAATATTAAACATAATATAGATCTACCCAATTATAAATAAAGTGCGTTTTGTTAAAGGATTAGCTAATTCTAAATGACATATGTTCTTAACATGATTCACATATGTCCTAACAAAAATAAGAAATTTTTTGCATCCCCGAATGCTAATGCTCTAAGTAGAGTTGTTGTCCAATAATAAGGTGGTAGGAAAAGTTTGTATTTTATCTTTTCTAATTCTAGTACGAAGGATTGATATGTTATTCGCATGTGCTTTTTATGTGCTAAAATAATGCCTATGAAAGTTTGGCTTGGATTGTTCTCATTGACTAACAGTGCCTACAATTTCTCCTTCTTAATTTCTAGCAATTTGACATGAAAAATGTTCAGAATCAATCATTGAGAAACTTGTGATACTGACACACACACACCAAATTACTAATAGCCCATTCTAGGCTAAAGGATCAAACAAAATAATACCCCAACAGTCTAAAACAAGTTCCAAACCTCTTTTAGCTACTTGAAAAACACCTCTATTGGTTGCTATTCTCTAATGATTTTGTTAGAACATATGTGTTTCACATGTTAGGATCATATGTCACTATTTTATGTTATTAGCTAATCCTTTGACAAAACACACTTTACTTGTATTTGGGTAGTTCTAGGATGTGTTTAAACACTTCAAGAAACAAGGTTTTAAGTTCAAATGTTGAAGCCATGCAAGTCTGTCCAAGATTCAAGTGAAGAAATGCTGATTTTTTAAAGCTCGATAGCTACTCGACACCTCTCGACAGTTAGGCTATCTATCGAGCCTCTTAAGGTGTTTCTTATCGCAATCTTGACACCTTCTCAATAGCTGGTCGATCGATCGAGAAAGTTCCTATCCCTTCGATAGCTTCTCGACACTTGGTGGATTGATCGAGCCTCATCTCTTACTTCTGTTATTTTTAATCCTCGACACCTTATCTGTCGAGCTTTACAAATTTCAGGTTTTCAGATCTGATTTTCGACCCATGATGACATGTATGTGTAGGGTTTCTTTTCTCACAACCCTAGACCTATATAAGGCTTATTTTAGAGGCCGTCACATAAGAGAATACAAGGAGAACATATGCAAAATGTGACCGATGTCTTATTCTCTCTGAAAGAAGCTACTGCGTCTTTGCGCCTTAAGGTTTTGTAACCAAGTGCTTCTTGATCTTCATTGTTGATGAAGTAAAGAACTTTGCAGCCAACATCTTCTTCTAGTTGGTGATTAAGTCGTGTACTAGGATCCGCACAATTGGTTAGTCACATACTGGGATTTGTGCATCAAAGGGTGGCGTTCATATATTGAAGAGTTCAGAGGTTCTGAAATGGTAGAAAGTTTCTGCTGTGAGTTCATCTACGGGGATTGTAGAGTTTAGAGACAAAGGTTTTGTACTAGATTTGAAACTTCTCTTTACTATAGTGGATTGCTTTTTGGGAAGGTTTCCCCCTAGGTTTTTTACTGTGAAACTAGTTTGTTTAATTGGTTTTCCTGGGTCATCATATCTTGTCTTATTTATTTTTCCGCTGCATGATTTTGACATGATATTGATGTTTGTTTGTTTTAAAAAGTTTTATTAATAATAAATCTAATTAAAAACTTGGATTTAAAACTTGTTAATTCTATCAACTAGGGTCTAAATTTCCTAACAAGTGGTATTAGAGCGGGTACACTCTAATTGGATTAATTTCCTGAGTGTGATCCTTGACCCCCATTGTCATGGATCATGGACAATCTCTTTTGATTCGTCCTTTATTTGATGGAACTAATTATGCGTACTGGAAAGTTCGTATGAAAGTTTTTTTGCAGGCTCTAGGTGAACAGGTATGGCAAGCTGTTGAAGTTGGCTGGATTAAGCCAAAGGAGGCACCGATGGATTGGGATGATGCAACAATCATAGTGGCAAATTTCAATAGTAGGGCCTTGAATGCATTGTTTTGTGGGGTGACCAATGAGGAATTCAAGAAAATATCATCCACAGAAGTTGCCAACGAAGCATAGACCATTCTTGAGACTACCTATGAAGGTACCAAGGCAGTAAAGACTGTGAAGCTTCAAAGACTCACTAGTAGTTTTGAAAAAATAAGGATGGAGGAGGATGAGACCTTTAATGAGTTCAATGCTAAACTCATGGATATTGTGAATTTTGCCTTCAATCTTGGAGAATCTATTGCTGAATCCAAAATTGTTAGGAAAATCCTTAGGTCCCTTCCTGAAAGATTCCACGCCAAGATCACTACCATTGAAGAAGTCAAGGACATTGATCAACTTCCTTTGACTAAGCCTGTAAGGAACCTTCAAACCTATGAGATGGGATTAGGCTTAATGGGAAAAGGTGGAAAAAGTAAAAACTTAGCTCTTAAGGGTATAGAGGAAGAGATTGAGGACTCTGATGATGAAGATGAAAGTGAGGATGAGGATGAGGATCTAACCTTCATAACTGATGAGATTATCAAGCTTCTTCAGTTCAGGAAAAAGGATAAAGGCAAACCTCCTAGGAAATCTAAATCCTCTAGGAAGGGCAAGAATGAGAAACCCTTCATCCAATGCCAAGAGTGCAAAGGTTTTGGTCACATGAGGATAGAGTGCCCAAACTACCTTATAAAGGAAAAAACCAAGGAGTCAAAAGATAAAGGGTTGGTTGCTACTTTGAGTGACACTGAGAATGACTCTTCTGATGAGTATGTGGGTGAATGTAGTCACGTTATGGCCTTTGCTGCCTCAACCGATAAGGTCATTGTGGAGAGTGCTAGTGATAGTGAGGATTCTTCTGATAATGAAGTATCTAAGAAGATGACCCTTCAAGAAGCCTATGATAAGTTATGCACTGAATTCATAAAATATGAAAAGATTTCTCATCTTTGTAGAAAAGAGCTTAATGAGGTAAAAACTGAAAAAGCTGATTTGTTAGTCAAACTAGATGAGACTACAAAGTTAGTTGAGACTCTTGTTGTGGAGAACTCCTCATTAGAAGAGAAGGTCAAGAATCTTGAAGTTAAGCTTAGTCAAGCTAGAACTCAAATAAAGAGGATGTCCAATGCAAAGCTTGATGAGGTATTGAGTGCTCAAAAGCCTAATTCTAATAAGATTGGCTTAGGATATGCTGTTTCCTCCAGCCCCTCCTCTTCCACAACTTCTAAATCAAGGACTGTCTTTGTGCCCCAATTTGAAAAAGGTGATAAAGGTATGAAATTCAAAACTGATTTGTCTAATTCTAAATGCTTTATTAGACCTCATGTTTGTCACCATTGTGGTGTTTATGGACACATTCGTCCTAATTGCTTTAAATTGTATCTTCATAAGCAATTGTCCAAACGGTCACAGGTTTCCTCTCAAGGACCTACACCTTTGTTTGGAGAGTTATTAAAAGCTTTGAGCTTTTTAACTCAATTTCAGGATAATTCTAATTCTTCTATGTCTTTTAGTAGACATACTAGGACATGTGTCTTTTCATCTTCACGGCCAAAGACTCATGCTGTGTGGGTGAGAAAGGAGTCTAAGACTTAATTGTCTTTTCTGTTTATCCTCTACTTTAATTCTTTCTATCTAAAGTAGGACTCTCTTTGCTTGATTTTTTATCTGCTTTTGGAATCATGTTTTCATGCATCTGCATCTTTCTATCATGTTTTCATGCATATGCATCTTTCTTTCATGCTTTCATGTTATTTGTCTATTTTTGTTTGATTGTTTAGTTTTTATTTTGTTTTGTTTTCAAAATAATAATAAAAAGGAAAAATCGGAAAATACGAAAACAGTATGTGTTTTGTGTACATTGGTACTTGTGTACCTTGGATGACCATTGAAACAAAGTTTTCTAAACTTTATATCTTTTGTAACTTAGATGAGCATCTCTATGCACAACTAAGCAAGTGAACTTTGTGGCTCTTGATTGTGATGAGTGAGATTAAGTTATCTTTTGTACTTAACACTCATATCACTCTTTTTTACGAGAAGGACTAGAAAATCCTAAGAGAAAGGTATAAATAATCATCTCACCACTATTACCCGCCAATCATAATATGACACTTGTATGCTTCGGCATAGCAAAAGTGCAGTGTCAATGACATTTGTGTGCTTAGGCATAGCAAAATTAGAATGTCAAATATCATTGGGTATTTCTTTTCTCTCTCTTATAGTCTTATATGCCCGTGCATGATATGCTTAAAAGAAAAATATGCAAAGAAAAATCAAAAGCAAAAAGATCAAAAATACTTTAAAAATGATTGCAAGCGTGTATTCTAGGAGATGTGGGAGTTATAGGATGTAGCTCGAAGGTGATAATCCCCATCAAACAGTTATGATTGTGTGTGAGTAAAAGTGATTTTCTCATATCTCAAATCGTCATAACATGTATACACTTATGCAATCTTACGATGTTTTTCACACACAACACGCAATATTCTTTGCTACTCTTGATACATGTGCAGGTACAATGTGATTTGGTCATCACAAGGTTTTACATGTGTTAATGTATGCTCACTAAACTATCTTAACTTATTTTTGAAATATAAAATTGATTAGACTTGTTTAGTATGTGTGTGTGTATGTTTTGGGATCTATGTGTATAACATTTTTCTTGTTGAGAGATTTGTTTTTCACATGTTTTGCATCCTTCTATTATCTTGTTATCCATAGCATCATGTTTCATTACATTCATGCATTTTTATGGATTTTTTGTACCCCTTTGATCATCCTTGATCATCTTTATGTTTCTTGGGTGAAGTTTTCTAGCTTCTTGTACCCTTTGTCAATCATGACAAAAAGGGGGAGAAATTGTGATGTGGTTTCTTTTTTTAAGATTCTACATGTTAGGGGGAGAAATACATTCCTTTGTAAGGGGGAGTTGTGTTTCATCTTGTTAGGGGGAGTGCTTACTCCTTCTTCGTGTACACTGGTCTTGTGACCATGTTTACATACATTGTGCTTATCATGTATGTCTTTTTCACCTATCTCTACATGTGTTGTTTCTTTTCTATCTTTATACACATGTTTCTATTTGTATGCAATCTATTTTTTCTGTTTCACACAAAGATGTCTTGATGAGTTTTGTTTAAAATGTTTTAGAAATACAGGTTGTCAAAGTCTACTTGCCATAAACTCTCTTCTTGCAAAATTTTTCAAGAGTTTGTGTTAGGATAGTTTTTATTGTATTCAACAAGTGAATATGAGTTGAGTGATTTATAACTTTTCTCATATGTTCATTTGTTTGTTGTGGTTTTGTCACGAATTGTTAAAGGGGGAGATTGTTAGGACATATGTGTTTCACATGTTAGGATCATATGTCACTATTTTATGTTATTGGCTAATCCTTTGACAAAACGCACTTTACTTGTATTTGGGTAATTCTAGGATGTGTTCAAATACTTCAAGAAATAAGGTTTCAAGTTCAAGTGTTGAAGCCATGCAATTCTGTCCAAGATTCAAGTGAAGAAGTGCTGATTTTTTGAAGTTCAATAGCTGCTCGACACCTCTCGACAGCTAGGCTATCTATCGAGTCTCTTAAAGTGTTTCTTATCGCAATCTCGACACCTTCTCGATAGCTGGTCGATCGATCGAGAAAGTTCATATCCCCTCGATAACTTCTCAACACCTGGTGGATTGATCAAGCCTCATCTCTTGCTTCTAGTGTTTTTAATCCTTGACACCTGGCTCGACACCTTATCTATCAAGCTTTATGAATTTCAGATTTTTAGATTTGATTTTCGGCCCATGATGACATGTATATGTAGGGTTTCTTTTCTCACAACCCTAGACCTATATAAGGCTTATTTTAGAGGCCGTCACATAAGAGAATACAAGGAGAACATATGCAAAAGGTGACCGATGCCTTATTCTCTCTGAAAGAAGCTACTACGTCTTTGCGCCTTAGGGTTTTGTAACCAAGTGCTTCTTGATCTTCATTGTTAATTGTAAGGTTGAATTTATTCAACCATCTAATTGGCTTTATTCCGTGCCAAATTTGCTTGTAATTCAGCATTTAGTAACCCTGTATTTAGGTGGGATTGTTGTAAGGGTAGTGAGTGAGATAGTGTGAAGATTGCTCAAGAGTGTGCAAGAAAACAGAGTGTCGCGGCTGGGACTCGCGACTGGACTCGCGGCTTCAACCCGCCAGAAGATGCACACGTGCCAAGCATGCTGGAAGATGAACAGTCATGCTAGCTGGAGCACTACAGGACAAAACAGGACAACTGGCCATACGGTTAACTCGCGACTGGAACTCGCGACTTAGTCAAGCCGCGAGGTCAAGCCGCGAGCCACCCCTGTTTTGGAAAAACCTGACGTTTCGCATTCCACTCCTCTTCAGTATAAATACCCTTTTAACCCACGATTGAAAGAGAGCTTCCAGAGAGAATTTTGAGAGAGAAACCCTAAAGAAAAACCAGATTGTTTCATCCACAATCTCTACCTTAGAGTCTCATCAAATTCCCTCACTCTCTTCCTCTCCATTGTCAAATCCTTGAGAGGCATTATACCAAACCTGGTTCTCACCATTATCATCTCTGTGAGACAGACGTTTGGAGTTCTGGGAAGCAGTTAGGAAGGAGCCAATCTTCATTGGTTGATGCTACGGTGTAGTAGCGGAATCCGGAAAGCTAGAAAAGAAAAAGGTTCGGCGCAACCTCGTTGGAGCAAGAAGCTTGGAGGGCTTAGGTGCATTGGGTAGATTAGGCTTGGAGGGTCTATTGCTGTCCTTGTATCCCAACTGTATTTTCTAGTGGATTGATTACCGCTTGGAGGGCGGCGGAGAGGTTTTTCGCCGAGGTCTTCGGTTTCCTCTTCGATAACATATCTGGTGTTATCGCTGTGTTTGCATCTTCCTTCCTCTCTATCTCTGCCTTTACATTATCTGCTGTGGTTTATTTTGTTGTGGCTTAGATAGTTGTTTAATCAATTCCATGTTATAGCATATGTTAAGTTTCCGCACTCTAGTAGTTTAACATATTGCGTGTGTTGATTAAGTTGGTTTTTGGGGGTCTAAACGTTCAAAAGTGTTTTTGTACACGTTTTTGAACTTACAATTGGTATCAGAGCGGGTACACTTGTTGTGGTTTAAATACCTAAGTGTGATCCTTGACCCCTTGTGTTTATTTGCCATGGATTGTGCTTTGTATGACTCTTTGCATGATTTGGTTGGTGATGAATGTAACATGCCACGTGTTTGTGAAAATGCCTCTATGAGTGTTAATCCTCATAAGTGTGATGACATGTTATTTGAATCTATGGGTGTTGTTGACAAACTCTTCAAGAAAAATGCTAAGAAGTTTCAAAAGAATTTGAGCAAGTTATTTTGTGAAAAGGATGATTTGATTGCTAAGCTCAATGAATCCAACAAATTGGTTGAGAAATATAAAAAACTTGCTGAAATTTCTCTTGAAAAGCTAAAAGAGTTTGAATATTTGAATATGGACTTGGATGCTAAACTAGTTTTGTCTAACAAACTTGTTGATGATCTTAAATGTGAAAATGAATCTCTTAAGATGCATGCCAAGTGTTTGATTGCTGAACCTATTGTTAAAAAGGATGATAATGTTTGTTGCAATCATGTTGTGGTACCCGATTTTGTGCCTAGTGTGTGTTCTACCTTAAAGGACAAATCGGTGTACATTCCTCCACATAAAAGAAATCAAAAGGTGGAGAGAAAGGCTGTTAAGTCAAAGCCTTCGTTTAGGTCTCAACCTAAGGCTTTGGATGGATCTAAGTTTGTTCCAACTTGCCACCATTGTGGTGTGATTGGTCATATAAGACCTCAATGTCATAAGTTGAAGAGAGAACAAAACCATGTTGCTAGACCCATTCCCAAAAAGCCTAGTGGACCTAAACACATTATTTGTCACCATTGTGGTGCCTTTGGTCATCTAAGACCTCATTGCTCTAAGTTTCAAGCTCTTAAGAGAATCAAAAGAAAAGAGAAACTTGAGCTTTTTGGAAGTTGTGCTAAAAAGAGTAAACTGGATTTGAGTGAAAATAGCATGTTGTTAAAAAAAATGTTTAATGCTCTTAACTCCTTGACTATGTGCATCTCCGGTTCTCATTCTTCCAACCCTCGTCTCGCTTCTCTTGAGACACTCATTCCAAACAATCGTTCCGTTTGGATGAGAAAGGGTTCCTATGGTTGAGCTTTTGCTCCTTTGGTCCTTGATCTAATTCTTTCGATCTTTGTAGGACCCTTCATGCATTAGATGCTTCATTGTCATGCATTTGTGCATCATGCATATCTTTATATGCATTGTTTTGTTTTTGTTTTGATCTTACTTTTATGTCTTTGGTTTGTGTGTGTAAAAATCCAAAACCACATAAAAAGTAGAAAATCAAAAAGCTTGATCGACGTTGTTGAGTTTTGTCTCAAAACTTGTTTTGCCTTGTACCTTTGTGCTAATGGCTTTGTGCATTTTCGAGCATTGCTTGTTTCTTTGCACTCATATCACTGTGGAAGAAATCTTGAAATCTATGTGATTGTTGTAAATAGATCTTCAAACTTGTCATGAATGATTAGTGAATGGTTATGTTGATCTTGAAACTTGCATAGACTTGTGTCTATATATCTTCCCACTCTTTATTTTTGTTTTTGCTAAGAAGAGCTCACCAAATGTAAATCTCCAAATGAAAAGAGATATTGAGCTGCAAAAGCCTGTCGCACATTCTAGTATTCGACTAGGAAAAAGGGTAAGCGACCTTATATTAAAGAGAATGTTTATTCAAAAAGCCAAAGGCTTGTTCATTAAAGTGAAATATCAAATATCACTCTCACAATGAGAGGCGATTGTCTCAAGAGATCAAAATGATCAAATGTTATGGAGTCAAATGTAAAGCTCCAAGATATGTTATCAAGTTTTGTGGGAGGTCATATATACATATTTCTATAATTGAGATGGATCACTTGATCTAGTGCTAATTGTGTATGCCTTGGTTGAATTGATCATTGAAGCTTCACATTAGACTAAGGACTATTTCATTGTTGATATCCACACACAACACACAAGTTTATGTTTGATAAATGCCATATTCATTTGTGTGATTGTACTTGATAAAATGTGTTTTCACATACTCAATCTTTGTTAATTCAAGCACAAAAAGATTTTTGAGTGTTTTAGGTGTTTTTGGAAAGTGTTTTGCTGAAAAATCTGAAAATTTCAAAAATACAGTTTTGCCCTGTTTTGGCGGCTCAGTCGCGGGTGCTTCAAGTCGCGAGCTTCAGTCGCATCTTCGCTGGTCAGGTTTGGCGACTTGTTCGCGAGTGGAAGGTCCAGTCGCGAGATTCACTCAGAGATTTTCGCGGCTCAGCTCGCGACTCACTCGCGGGTAGACCTTCCAGTCGCGAAAAACACTTAGAAAAATTTTTCAAAATTTTCCTCTTGAGTGCTTTGGCGGCTTGAGCTGGCGACTGTGTGGCAACTTGAACTAGTCGCGAAAATCGCGTGTTTTGCAGAAACAGGAGCAGTTTTTAAACCTCTTTCAGTTTTCCCTCGAACTTTTGTAACTGTTCATTTTCTCTTAAAACTGCTGTTTTCTCCCAAACCTCTTCGTGAATCCTTTTTTTCAAACCCTTTTGGTGCTTCATTTCTTCTCCAAATCATCAAGAAAAGGTATGGGTTTTGATTTTTTAATCTCAGTTTCTTTTTCCTGCATATTTCTGTTACTGTTTGGACTGGTATTGTGTTCGTTATTCTTATCTCTATGTGTAATGGGTTTGGAGTATCCTGTTTTTGATATTGTTCTCACC
Organism: Quercus robur; assembly: GCF_932294415.1. Taxonomy (NCBI): domain Eukaryota; kingdom Viridiplantae; phylum Streptophyta; class Magnoliopsida; order Fagales; family Fagaceae; genus Quercus; species Quercus robur. The sequence goes on along the minus strand of NC_065539.1, from coordinate 18,243,447 downwards.
CGTTTTCATGCTGAGCAGTCAATGTGTTTTTCATTGTTCTGAATTTTTGCTGATTATTGAATCTGAGAATCTTTTCTGAAATGGGTTTGGTGTTTATGTGACTTACTCATTACTCTTGCCTGAATATTGATGTGTGGATGTTTGGTTTCTTCATGATTGAAATATTTTCCCCATGTTCATGTCTCTGATGGAGTGATTTATGCTATCTGTTCTAATTGTTCATATGCTGTTTCTTAGTGCATATCATGGTCATGTTAACGTGTCTCAATGACAATTGTGATGCCTTTCTTTGTCTTGGTGCACTTTCACCAAGTTTGATGCACGTATTAGTTTGTGTATCTTTTGTTGGAAGGATTGGTTGGGTCTGCACTATTTTCAGTCTGGGTTTTTATATTGAAATATTGTTTATACTGAATCTTGTTGACAATCTTTTGTGGGGTATTGTTGCTTGGTTCTTTTCTGTTGGCCTGTTCTCTTGCAGATGTCTCGTCGATCCTCCAGGGGTAAAGACATTGTTTCTGACGAACCAGCAACCCCAGTTGCTAAAAGGACTCGTCTTTCATCTCAAGCATCGCAAGATCCCAATGAGGATAGATTCAGAGTTCCCCTGAACTCACACGCCTACTCAAATGTGTTTGACAAGTCAACAACTATAGTGGAGCGAGTAGTAGAGTTCAACACCTTAAGGACTACTTTCATCCCTCGAATCTTTGAGAAACGAGACTGGGCAAACTTGTTCGGAAACTTTGATGATCCAATGGATGAGCTGGTCAAGGAATGCTTCTCCAATGCATCTGATCTTGGACCTATCCTCATTTTCTGGGTCAGAGGAACAGAGTTTAGTGTTACCCCAGACTCCATCGCAGATCTTCTCGGCATCACCAGACCTCAGAATGTGAACTTAACTCCCTATGATGAACGAAATCCAGAGGTTGGGGAAATTCTACAAATCCTAGGACACGATCATGAGGTGTCTAGTGCAGGAACTTCCATCAGCACCGCAAAGTTTGCACCTGAGTTGACCACACTGAAGTTGATCATGTTCACCAATCTCTACCCACTGTCCAACACTACATTCATCAATCTTGGGAGAGCTATATTTCTGTGTGATCTCATTACCGGAGCCCCCATTGATATATGTGCTCACATCTACTACAACTTGAGGAAGACCGCTTGTCGATCTACAGCTCGAGGAATCATTCCATTTTGCAGTCTCGTCATGAAACTCATCCTTAGTGCTGGCATTACTCCTCCTGCAGATGGTAAAATGTTGACTCGTCAACGTCCCATTTCTTTGTTAACTCTTCAAGCGAGCAGAAGTCACTCCTCCAAATCACTAAGACATGCTCACATCTCTCCGGGTCCTTCATTTGCTCCTGACTCAGAGACACCTGCACATACCACATCTGCATCTCGTGATGTTCCTGAAGCTTCACCGGCTGGTATTCCGCAAGCACAAACTGCTTCTCCTACTGACAGAGTTGGCAGTGTTCTTGAGCATATTCAGAAACGGGTTGATGAGCTTGTGGCACTTCTCTACTCCACAAACAACCATGTCCAAATGCGACTCGAGACTATGGAGAATCAGCTAGATGAGATTCAACGAAAGTTGGACGAGAGTCTTTAGCTATTCGTGACAAAAAGGGGGAGAGCATTCAGTAAGGGGGAGAAAAGTTCAAAGGGAAGTGTGCATAGTGATAGGGGGAGTACACACACACACATATTTTTGTTTTTCATCTTATCTTCAAAACTTATGGTTATTTTGGTTTTGATACACTGTGTTTTGGTGTATAACTGTTTCTAACTTTCTTCATATAATCTTGGATAAACTTTTATATATGTTTGATGATGTTATTCAGGTATTTGTTGTTTTGTACCCATATGCTTTTGTAAGCTTTGAGGGTTTATGTTTTATGCATAGTTTGTAGGCCTTGTGGTATGTACCATGCTTAAGTGCAGCCTTTATGCTATGTGAAATCAGTATTTTAAATCTAAATGTTCTGCATTGTGGTTTATGTACTGTCACTCTTGTGCCCTTGTAGGATTGTTCCTAGATGCATATGCCATGTGTGCTATGCATTGGTTGAGTGTTGAGCATACAAGTGTCTTGCCTTGTGTTTGTTAACTTGTATGTCTTTGTGTTCATTCCAAGTGTGAATGAACACTGTGATCACTACTTTGTGGTGTTCACTTGGTTGATCAAGCCATGGTTTGTTCATTAACTCCATCTTATGCTTGATCTCTTTTTGCCTGTTTCATATGCATTAATAATTTTCTGCTTACAATGATCATGGTGTATTGTTGTGTTTCAGGAGTTTATGTTCATATGATTCAAGTGCTTCACAGCTTCTAGAATTAGGTGTGAGTGAGTTTTGATCAACTGTTCCCAACTCACATGTTAAGTCTAGAGTCTGTTTTAGGGTTTTGTCACGGAATAGCCAAAGGGGGAGATTGTAAGGTTGAATTTATTCAACCATCTAATTGGCTTTATTCCGTGCCAAATTTGCTTGTAATTCAACATTTAGTAACCCTGTATTTAGGTGGGATTGTTGTAAGGGTAGTGAGTGAGATAGTGTGAAGATTGCTCAAGAGTGTGCAAGAAAACAGAGTGTCGCGGCTGGGACTCGCGACTGGACTCGCGGCTTCAACCCGCCAGAAGATGCACACGTGCCAAGCATGCTGGAAGATGAACAGTCATGCTAGCTGGAGCACTACAGGACAAAACAGGACAACTGGCCATACGGTTAACTCGCGACTGGAACTCGCGACTTAGTCAAGCCGCGAGGTCAAGCCGCGAGCCACCCCTGTTTTGGAAAAACCTGACGTTTCGCATTCCACTCCTCTTCAGTATAAATACCCTTTTAACCCACGATTGAAAGAGAGCTTCCAGAGAGAATTTTGAGAGAGAAACCCTAAAGAAAAACCAGATTGTTTCATCCACAATCTCTACCTTAGAGTCTCATCAAATTCCCTCACTCTCTTCCTCTCCATTGTCAAATCCTTGAGAGGCATTATACCAAACCTGGTTCTCACCATTATCATCTCTGTGAGACAGACGTTTGGAGTTCTGGGAAGCAGTTAGGAAGGAGCCAATCTTCATTGGTTGATGCTACGGTGTAGTAGCGGAATCCGGAAAGCTAGAAAAGAAAAAGGTTCGGCGCAACCTCGTTGGAGCAAGAAGCTTGGAGGGCTTAGGTGCATTGGGTAGATTAGGCTTGGAGGGTCTATTGCTGTCCTTGTATCCCAACTGTATTTTCTAGTGGATTGATTACCGCTTGGAGGGCGGCGGAGAGGTTTTTCGCCGAGGTCTTCGGTTTCCTCTTCGATAACATATCTGGTGTTATCGCTGTGTTTGCATCTTCCTTCCTCTCTATCTCTGCCTTTACATTATCTGCTGTGGTTTATTTTGTTGTGGCTTAGATAGTTGTTTAATCAATTCCATGTTATAGCATATGTTAAGTTTCCGCACTCTAGTAGTTTAACATATTGCGTGTGTTGATTAAGTTGGTTTTTGGGGGTCTAAACGTTCAAAAGTGTTTTTGTACACGTTTTTGAACTTACATTAATGAAGTGAAAAACTTTGCAGCCAACATCTTCTTCTAGTTGGTGATTAAGTCGCGTACTGAGATCCGCGCAATTGGTTAGTCACGTACTAGAATTCGTACATCAAAAGGTGGCGTTCATATATTGAAGAGTTCAGAGGTTCTAAAGTGGTAGAAGGTTTCTGCTGTGAGTTCATCTACGGGGATTGTAGAGTTTAGGGACAAAGGTTTTGTACTAAATCTGAAACTTTTCTTTACTATAGTGGACTGCTTTTTGGGAAGGTTTCCCCCTAGGTTTTTTACTGTGAAACTAGTTTGTTTCATTGATTTTCCTGGGTCATCATATCTTGTCTTATTTATTTTTCAGTTGCATGATTTTGACATAATATTGATGTTTGTTTGTTTTAACAAGTTTTATTAATAATAAATCTAATTAACAACTTGGATTTAAAACTTGTTAATTCTATTAACCGGAGTCTAAATTTCCCAACAGATTTCTAAGCACTAAAAATTGCTAGTGTAACCCAAGTTAGTGATGCATACTCATGGGCATTTGATGAATATTTAGATGCCTTTAGCTACGTGAAACATCCGCATATATAAAAAGTCTTGCTCTCATTACTTTCGCCGTGAGTTAACCCAAAACCGAAATATACTTCCACTTGTTGACTTGCATATATTTGAATATACATGGTTTCCGTTGGGCAAGTTTTCTGAACATCTCGAAATAAATTATCACAGTATAATGCGAAGAAAGAAACAGCTAAGAAAAGCAAGCTAGATCAAAGACCTTATTGGTCATCCACTCATCCATAAGATCTGCTTCATCTAAAAGGTCTGGCCATGACTCTTATTTTTCTTGAGCTCATCTTTGTGCGGTGCATGTGCCCGTATAGTCGTATACTGATTGCAATGGACATTGACAAACTCAAAAGGAAACGGCCTTCTCGCTTCGGCTTTTGTCCTTCCTTTCTTTGGTCTTGAAAAGACTTCTTCAACTCTTTTTTATTATTTAATATATACAGTATTATTTAATCTAGCTAATCCATAGTATGGATACCCAAGAACTATTTTTTCCAATTCCTCGTCGAATACCTTTTGTACTATGTCTTGGAGTTTATAAAGGAATATATAAACAGGAATTAGATGGGGTAAAAAGGATTGGGTTGTTTTAGTAGTCTTTTATGAATGAACAAAAAATATTAAAATTGATTGTCTTTTCTCAGCATTTTTTCATTGGCTTCTCCATCTTTAATTTATCTCTTCTGAAATAAATGAAATTAATATTTGATCATAGATAATTTTAAATGATAAGGTTGTAATTTGCAAAGCCCAATTTTTCATGCAAATACAATTTTTTTGAACGATGGAATTGAAAACCCCCCATCATTTTAGTTTTTCCATGCTGACATCAATTATTCCTTGATCCAAAAACAATGTTAATTACTAGTTTGACCTCTACTTTGATTTTTTTTTTAAATAATAAAAACACATGAATAAAAGGTGAAGAGTATATATGTATTTCTTCCTTTTATTATAAACTTCCAAATAAACGGTATAACATTAGCAATAGAGACGCCCATTTCCTTGAGAAAAGAGCATAATCAAACGAGTTTGACATTAGTGTTAGACGGACAAAATGGGCTTCTGCCCTTTTTTGGGAAATTAATTAGCTTTTTGTCTTTCTTCCCAAACTAAATAGGGAAATACCCCTCTTTTGAAAATTGACTTTCTCAAAATCGAGTTTAAAAAAAAAAAAAAAAAAAATTCTGGAGCCCTATAGTGACGTTTTTAAGGACCTATAGTGACGTTTTAAGAACCTATAGTGACGTTTTATAACTTGATATCTATAAAATCGAGTTATAAGCAATAAAATTGCCTATAACTCGATTTTATGGATATCAAGTTACAAAACGCCACTATAGGTCCTTAAAAACGTTACTATAGGTCCTTGAAAACGTCACTATAGGACTTAACTCGATTTTGAAAAAGTCGATTTTCAAAAGAGGGGCATTTCCCTATTTAGTTTGGGAAGAAGGGCAAAAGGCTAATTAATTTGCCTGAAAATGGCAGAAGCCCATTTTGTCCGTGTTAGACAGAGCATGATACTCTACCTCAATATTCTATCGAGCAACAATAAATGACTTCTTGCTTTGTTAAGAAATCAATTAATCCCCTAATAAGAAGCAATGTGTAGTGGAACAACACTAAGAGCAATCACATCTGGGAATTTTATCTCATCCTATTTTACCATCCCAAAAAGCTACTTTATCAATTATATCATACATTTTACAATACACCCAACATCCTAACTTTTATTTTACCATACTAACATTAAAATAATATAAATTATACAATAAAAAAATAATATAAAATTATCTCCCTCTTTCCTTTATCCCTAATTTCTGTCACTTTTCCTTGTTGCCTCTCTCTCTCAACCACACCCCCACCAACAACAGGCACCACCACACCAAAACCCATTATTTAACCACCAAGAACGCTGCTAAGATTTTTCTCAAAAGAGAAAAAAATAAATAAATAAATAACAGCCAAGAACAAAGTAGCAACAAATCCACCAAATCACCCAAAAATAGTCACTACCATTGCCATCACTCCAAACATAAATACTGCTTAGTGGGTCCGGCCATGGGTGGCTCTGGTGATGGTGTTCATGTGCATGGGTTTTGGGTTTGAAGAAAATGTGTTTGAAGAGAAGATTTAAGAGAGAGGAACCCACACCTCTGAAAACCATCACTCCAATCTCCCTGACAACCATGCCACCACACTGATCAATAAACCCACCACGTTGATCTCAACCTCGCCATTCCACCACGCCGATCAGCACCACCGACCCAGACCCACGCCGCCACCACCATGAAAACCTCCACCACATCAAACCCATAAGCTCCACCACATCAAACCTTTGATTCAAGGGAAAATAGAGAGAAAAAAAAATGAAAGGGAAGAGAGGGACGAGAGAGGGGGAGGGATTGAATGAGTGAACTGAAGAAAAAAAAAAGGAGATGAGAGTGTGACCGGTGAGAGAGAGAGAGAGAGAGAGAGAGAGAGAGGAATTGATAAAGTTTGAATAAAATATTAGTATTTTTTTTTTTTTTTTTTTTACAATTGAGCTACAGTGCAATTCTACCTTTAGAATTGCACTGTAGCACAATTGTAAATTTTTTTGCAATACTGCCCATTTGGTGAGTTAATTTAAGTAATATTGTTTGAGTGTTTTTGATATACATGTGGATGAAAAAGTGTGTGGAAATGTGTGTTATGTTGTTTAAAATTTGTGTTATGTTATTTAAAATGTGTAGTTTTGTGTTTGAGTAGGATTGCCAAACAGGCCGTTTTCACAAGTCCGAGTGTTGGGGGGTTTTTGGACTTCAATGCTAAATCTGTCATACATTTAGCATTTGGGGTCTCCTATTTAGTCAACATCAGAGTAGGCACGTAATACTGGGTCATTGGAGCAGAGAAAGAAGCCCATAAACTGATAGACAAAGATGCACAACATGTGAAATGTAGGACAAGTGATTGTTAAATATACAAAATTGCCAACTAATTAATTGTCGTCTCTAGAGAATGGCATTGTGAAGCATCTCCCCATCTGTGGCATGAGATATAATTTTGGGGTACGGTCCAGTGACCTAATAGCCAACTTACAGTTAGTAAGACTCAGCACAAGAGATGAGATGTGAGTCATCACTCATCATGACAGGGAAAGGAAATGACCTCGGAATCAAGAAAGTAACTAAGTGTACCCTATCCTTCATTTCAAAGTGGCGACTAAAAGATCATTTGAGTTGCTTAATCCCATAAGATCATTGCAGTGATAACCATGTCATCAACATATATATATATATATATATATATATAAGAGTGAAAGAGTGGCACCATTATCTAGGACAAAGTTAAAAAGGATAGAGTCGTAAAGGCCAGAGGAAAAGCCTTGCTATGAGATTGTAGTTTGGAAATTTTGGATTGAAGGGCTTGTTTGAGGCCATAAAGGGCTTTGCAAAAATGACAGCCAATGTGAAGCAACTCAAGTAAGTGCTCAAAGCCATAAGGAGGTTGTATTTAAACATCTTCGATGAGGGAGAAAAATGGCAAAATACCACTTTATTTTGTAAATATTTAGCAAAATAGCATTGTTTTTAAAATATCTAACAAAATTAATACCACTATTTTGGAACTTGATGCTGTGAAAATTGAGTTCTACACAGAACTCGATTTTCACAATATTGAGTTCCATGCATGTTTTGCCATGATGATATGTGGTTAGGTGCTAATGTGGCTTTAACTAAATAAAAAATGCCACGTTGAACACGATATTAGAAAATTTGCGTTCTATACAATTTTTTTTTTTTAGTGAAACTCACTATTACTAGTATCAAGTTCTTTGGCTCTCCCACCCTATGTGGCTCTCCCACCTTTCTTTTCCGGGGGTTGTGACAGATGCCTGGTCTAACTCCCCATCACTGAATCAAGCTTAGGTTACTTTCGCTAACAAGGCCAATATCTGGAATAGGACTGTGTTTGGAAATCTCTTTCACAGGAAAAGGAGAATCACAGCAAGACTCAAGGGTATCCAGGAGAAGTTGTCAATTCGTCCAAATAATTTTTTGGTGGAGTTGGAAAAAAACTTGCGTGTAGAATATGCTAAAGTGATTAGGATGGAGGAAGAGTTTTGGGCAATGAAGGCTTGGATCCTATGGCTTGTAGAGAGTGATCAGAACACTGCCTTCTACCACACTTCTCCCCTCGTTCGCCGAAGAAGGAATTGCATCTTGTGTATGAAGGATGGAGTAGGGAATTGGTTGAATAGAGATAATGAGATAGCAGATTTCATTAGGAAGGGGTTCATGGAGCTATTCAAATCGGGCCTCTGTTCTGCCCATCTAACGGATTGGAATCCTCCTTTCTAGTACTCTTATCCCAATGAGGTAGAAGCTACCTCCATCGATAATATGGTCACTGATGAGGAGATCTCAGCTGGATTATGGGGGATGAAACCTTAAAAAGCCCCCGGACATTATGGCTTTCACGCGGGGTTTTTCCAACGCTTCTGGCTAGTTGTTAAGGACACCGTGAGAAATGAGGTGAGGTCAATTTTCAACTCGGGGATTATGCCGGAATACTTGAATAAAACCCTTATTACATTAATCCCCAAGAGCAAGAATCCTGAATCTTTCTACAACTACCAGCCTATCAGCTTGTGTAACATTGTTTATAAGATGGTGACGAAGATAATTGTTGCTCGCATCCGGCCTTTCCTATCAAAACGTGTTTCTCCTTTTCAGTCAACTTTTGTGCCAGGGAGAAAAGGCTTGGATAATGCGATAATTGTCCAAGAGATTATCCACACTATGGCTCAGAAGAAAGGAAGAGGGGGGAGTGATGGCAATTAAGCTAGATTTGGAAAAGGCTTATGATCGTCTGGAGTGGAGTTTCATTAGAGACACCCTAAAACTATTCAGATTACCCAGCAAGTTAATTTCTCTAATTTTGAGTTGCATCTCTTCCTCAGCCATTTCTATTCTCTTCACTGGGGGTACATTAGAGGCCTTTCACCCTTCTCGAGGAATCCATCAGGGCGACCCCCTGTCGCCTTACCTCTTTATCCTTTGTATGGAGGTGTTGGGGGCTTTAATTGAAGATAAATGCAAAGAGAAGCTTTGGAATCCAGTCAAATCATCTCAAAGTGGTCCGGCCTTCTCACATTTATTTTTCACAGATGACCTTATGTTTTTTGCCAAGGCAGACCAAAAAAACTGCATTGCAATAAGGGATGTTTTAGACTCCTTTTGTTCTCTTTCGGGGCAAAAAATAAGTGATGAGAAGTCTCAGGTCTTTTTTCTCCCCTAATGTGGAGCAGACTACTAGAGAAGAACTTAGTGAAGTGTTAGGTTTTAGGTCTACCCCTTTCCTTGGGAAATATTTGGGGTTTCCCATAAAGCATAAGGGTCGACCCCAAGATTTTGGGTTCATTATTGACCGTATCCAAAGTAAACTGACTGGTTGGAAGGCAAATTTGCTATCATTTGCGGGTAGAGTGGTTCTAACCAATTTGATGACATCCACAATACCCAACTATACTATGCAGTGTGTGGCCCTTCCCCCCAAAATCCTTAAAGGAGTAAACAGGCTAAATAGGAACTTCATTTGGGGCTCATCGAATGGTAAAAGAAAGCTTCATCTTATAGGATGGAACAAAATCATGAGGGATAAGGAGGAAGGAGGTTTGGGTATTCAGGTAGCCAAGCCGAAGAACTCTACAATGCTAGCTAAGCTGAATTGGAGGTTTAAAACTGAAAAAGCTTCCTTATGGGTTCGAGTTCTATCTCACAAGTATCGTGGGCAGAGGAGTAGGTCCACCAGCTTTCTCAATGTCACCTCTTGTTCTCCTATTTGGGCTGGCATTAAGAAAGGAGAAGACACTGTCAGTAAAGGTGCAAAGTGGATAGCTGGAAGTAACAGTGGTCTGTCTCTTTGGTATGATAAATGGCTGGACATGGGTACTCTTAGAAGCCGCATTTGTGGTCCGCTCAACAAAGGAGAGGAGGATATCAGATTGAAGGATGTGGCAAGTTTTTTTGGCTGGAATTGGAAGGGATTATCCTTTGATTTTCCCAAATCCATTCTGCTGGACATGAAAGCCACCCCTATTCCTTTCTCTAATCAAAGAGAGGACAAATTATCTTGGGGTCCATCTCCAAGTGGGGAATTCCAACCCTTCCTAAAATTAAGTTCTTTCTTTGGCAATGCAGTCACGAGAGCATCTCGGTCCGTGTTCTTCTTGCTAATAGAGGTATGAACATCTCTCCTTTATGTCTGGCTTGTAATTCTGCCCCTGAAACGATTATCCATGCATTAAGAGATTGTCCTAAGGCTCAATCCTTCTGGAACTCCTTCTCTCCCCCGTGCTCTGCTGCTTCTTTTTATGATACTCAGCTTATGGTGTGGCTAAGAATTAATTGCAAATCTATGTGGCAATGCAATGCTACTGATTTAGACTGGGCTATTATATTTCCCATTGCTGTCTGGGTTCTTTGGCTAAATAGGAATAATCTAGTTTTTGGGAAGTCAGCCACACAAAAAGATTTAAAGGCCGAGACATTGGCCAAAGCCGCTGAAATGGCGTATTTAGGGATCACTGAGAAGCATGCCAAAGCTAAAACAAAAATCCAAGTAAGGTGGTTGCCACCCCCTTTTAGTTGGATGAAGTTGAACTCGGATGGATCATCCATGGGAAACCCTAGCCTGGCTAGAAGAGGTGGATTTATTCGTAATGAAAGTGGTGAGTGGGTGAAAGGATACGCTAGAGCAATTGGCTGTGCTACCAGTGTTGCAATGGAGCTTTGGGCATTAAGGGATGGTCTTCAATTCTGCATATCTCTTAAAGTTCCAGCGGTTGTGTTTGATGATGCAAAGCTTGTCATTGAACTCTTGAAGAAAGATATGGAGAACCCAAATGGTGTTGGCATTTTGGTAGCTGATTGCAGAGAAGGGATGAAGAAGATTCCTTTGGTGTGTATTCAACACTACTACAGAGAGGTAAACAAGTGTGTCGATGCGCTGGCACGCAGGGGAGTTGTTTTAGCTCAGGATTTTACCATTTTCATGGATCCCCCATCTAATGTAGCTTTTCTTCTTAATTTAGATTCTGCTAGAACAGTCTATTTTCGTGATGTAGCCTCTGTTGTAGAAGGCAGTTAGTTTTCTTTGTTAATAAATTATCGTTTTCACCAAAAAAAAAAAAGTTCTTTGCATTAAGTGGAACTTGATATCCATAATAACAAGTGCAGTGGATATCAAGTTCCACTGCAAATAAACCCAGAAGCAAAAGATTCTATGAGAGAAGGGTACTTGCAATGCTACTTTTGTAAGACAAGAGTACAAGTCAGACAGCAGAAAAAAATGATACAATAAAAGTAGGGCCAGATAAATTGAAACTGATTTATTGTGGAAATCAAACAAAACTCGCATAGTACATTAACAGCAAAAGAGACTATGTTTTCTCTTGCTCTCTTTCTTGTGCAATCTGCCACATAAAGGCATATACATTGATCAAAGGTTCACAAACTTCAACAACTGATTTCCAGTGCATGTGTTAGCAAGCAATATTGTGCAGCAGGAAAGTCAATATTAATGTTGGCAAGCTTGATGGCTAGGCTTGATATTTCAAGCCACCTATTCTATGTAGGAACGTTACAAGAATCAACTTGTGTTGAAATTGCATGCAAAAAAGAGAGAAATGCAATTAAGGCTTGAGAAAAAGTCAAGCCATCTTCTGACATATCACATATATCACCACGAAGACGATAGCAATTAAACTGTGAATCCTCAAATCAAGCAAAACTTCTTTAAAAATCTCTACTGTCATGTTACCATTGTTTTCACACAGCCTTCTCAATTAAAACAAAACTAACTTGGATGTTAGTTTCATTTTTGTTTACATGGAACTCAATATTACGGATATGAGTTCCACTTTATTACAAAACTGGTTGTAGCTTAAAACTACAACCTTACTCAATAAAATAAATATTACTACATATTTTAAAAATCTAACCATTAAATTACATGTTTTTTACATTTTTAATACACATGCCAAATTTTGTGTCAATCAGATATTATTTATTATATGATCTATAAACTTATATTTTATGTATTATTTCAAACTACAAAAATTTGCAATTTAAACAATTTATTGATGACATAACTAGTGATCTCTAATTTTCTAAAAATTTTGTAAGTATGGAGGATATAATAAGAAGATATAATCCAATAGTGCATTTGTCAAAATTCACTTCCAATAAAAAAATATTTAGTAAGGTTGTAACATAAGGTTACAACCAATTTTGTAGCTAAATTTTATCATTTTTACATGTCACGCTGTTAAATAGTTTTTGTGGGGACGCAGGCCCAAATATATATTGGGTCATGGGCCTTGTCTGAGGAGGCACAATGGTCCGAGAATAGATCAACAGTAAAGAAGGAGTAAGGCTTTGAACTTCACAAGCGAGCTATGACTGTAAAGGCTGAGAGAGGTAGGCCAAGGAGGAATATCTCCTTAGCTAAACGAAGAAGGGGTCAGAGGTGAGTTCAATTATCTAGAGTGACGTTCCAGGGAGTTCTGTTGATAAGGATATGCACTGTGAACATACAGGACAAAGTGGGAGCTGAGAAATATCCAAGAATAAATTGTTACTACCGCATTGAATGCTCTGCAGTTAACTCTCTGGTCGCACTTATGTAGAGAAGACTCCTAAACAATGCTGTTTTGGTTGCCCCAACTCACAGAGGGTCTGTGAGGGTATCCAATGGGACAAGCACTCAAATAGTGGCTTGGACGAACAACAAGTGGAGGGTCAAGATCATTCAAAGAGAGATATATAATGTAGAGACCCCTGATGAAAGGGGGGAAGAAAAAGGAGAAAGAAACACTGTAGCAATCAAGAACTGAACTTGTAATCAAACTTGAGAATAAATATATAAGAACTAATCTCATCAGATTGTGCTAAGGACGATTTTATTTAGAATAAGCCAGTTTATCTTCATTTGCTTGTCGTCTGAATCCACTTTACTCATTGTTTGATTCATTAAAACCTAGTTTTCTAACCCACTTTCTACAAATTCATTGTATTGGGCTTTTTAGGTTTAATGTCTGTCCACTCTTTGGGCTAGGGACCCAAATCTAGTCCTTATAGCTTTATATGTGCTTTCGGGTTTGTTTGTATTTTTTTTTTCCCCCTTAAATAGTGGAAGATTAAGAATTTGAACACATCTTTTCACCACAATGGATTAGGCAAGATTACTGAGCCATAGATCTTTTGTCTATTGACAACGATGATTTTTTCTTCTTTTTTTCCTTCTTATATTTCAATATATTATAAATAAAACGAACTTTCATACAAGGAAGGAAAAACTCTTCACAATTTTGCTTAAAGTCTATTGTGCTAAAATATATGACATATATTTTAGGGACTCACAGAAGAAGATAAAATGGATTCATTCAACATCCCTCAATACACACCACCCCGTCATAAGTCAAATTCAAAATTTTAAAAGGAGGATACTTCTCCATTGATCGCCTGGAGGTTTCTGAAGTCAATTGGAACGTCTATAACAATGAATTCAACCCATCTGATGCATTTCGTGATTATTAATACAATGTTGCAAAGTTTATGAGAGCTGTGGCTGAACCCTTGCTTGTTAGTCATTTTGAAGATGCAATAATTGACGAGGTTTTTTTTGTAGGTTTAAGGAAATTATTTCTGATCACATTTCTAAAGAGAATACTCAATTTATCAATGTGACCAGTTCTACGACAAAAAGAGGATGGTCAAGATATTTATATATATATGGTTGATTGTCGAATGACTTAAATGGTGTTGTTGTCTAATAATATTGTGGTAAGTCAAGATCTTGAATTTTGCTTTTCAAATTCCAGTACCAAGGGTTGTGATGTATTAATTATCTGCTAGTGCTTTTTTATGTACTCAAATTACGTTTATGAAAATTGGCTAGTATTGTTCTTAGTGACCTGTATTGCTGACAATTTCTCCTCCTCTCTAGCAATTCAATATGAAGAAAGTTCAAAACTAACCAATGGGAGTTTCTCAACCAAAAAAAAAAAAAGCTAATGGGAGACCTGTGACACACACAAACACAAGGTTATTCACAATGTTACCAATAGCCTGTTCCTTGGGATTTTGAGGCCACCAAATTAAGGACGAAAAAGAAGCAGAGATAATCTAATGAAAGGTTCTAAACCTCTTTTAGCTACTTCAAACACCCCTTGACGACAACTCAATTCATAAAGCTTTGTGTTAATGAACCTGATATGTAATATTTTGAACAAACCCCTTTGCAATTGACTTGATAGCCCTACAGGACATTTGGCTTTTTGTAAAGGCGAAAACCACGCAAAAGACCAAAAATAAGAAAACCACTGGTAAAAATTTGGCAATACTGAGCTTGATCATTGCTAAAATTCTGTAGATAGGCTTATAGTAGCTGCTTTTTCGAACCGTTGGAATAGATTTTCTTACCAGGCGGTTCATTTAGCAATGGTTGAAAACCTGCTGCAAAAGTGTTAACAACTTTTACCTCCGGTTTCAAAACCGCTGCTGTAGGTACTTTATTGCAGCAAATTTAAAAACCACAGCCGCTATAAGAATTAAAATAGGTCTACTCTAGTACTTACTTTTAGCGGCGGTTATAGAGCAATTACAACAAACAAAGTGACAAACACGTAGTTAACAACAGTGTAAAACCGGTGCAATGTAGAGTACCGATTGTATTGGTTTGGGCGATTTAAATCCGAAGCAATACCTAGGTGCTATACCTCACATTTCTCTTGCAAATTTTTTTTCTCACTTTTATCCTTTTTTTTCTTTTTTATTTCCTACTTTTTAAAATCAAGAGTTGAGATTAAAATTTAATTTTTTAATCTCAATCCTTCAAAAGTATTGTAGTGCAATATCTAAGGTATTGTGTGTTATATTTTAATCCTTTTTATGTAATTGGTAAAACACCAGAGGCGGAGCCAGGGGGGGTCGAGGGGGGGCCACTGCCCCCCCTAGCCCACCCAAAAATTTTTTTTTTTTTTTTTTTTTGATACTATCATTTTTATTTTCAGTTTTGAAGGTGAGAACAGTTGTTGGTTTTTTTTTTTTTTTTTTTTTTTTTTAATTGACTCGTTTTGGTTGCTGATGAAGTTGTGAAAAATGAAATATATGTATATATATTTTATACTTGTTTTCCTAATCATTAATGGAACAAAATCACCTTAGCTACTTAACATATTTGTTGTTTCTATTTTTTTTCTTTTTAAATACATAAGATATATGTGCATAAAATGCATATATCTTATACAAGTTTTGCCCCCCCTCAACTCAAATTCTAGCTCCGCCACTGTAAAACACTGACATAAGAGTGCTTCCAAAATGATTTTTAACTTATTTTCAAAGTAATCTTGTTTCGAAATAAACTTTGTTTAAATTGGTATCCAAAAATCCTATTAAAGGGAGAATTGCTTCCCAAAGGGCCATGAAACTCATTATTATCTTGAAAAATGATTTTCTAAAAATCATGATATTTATATCATCCTTGAAAATACTTACCTGAAAATACGTTCCCAAAAAACCCATGCATTCTTCCCTTTAAAAATTATTATCCAAAACCCAAGGGTTTTTCACTCTTAAAAATACTTTTCCAAAACCCATGTGAGTTTTTCCTTTAATTTTTTTTTCCAAAATCCATGGGATTTTTTTTCTCTTAATTGTATTTCCAAAACTTGATGAAATTTTTACCCTTAAAAATTGTTTCCTCAAAATCTATGGAAATTCATCCTTTTTGAAACAAACTACTTTCATTTTTCAAAATAGAATTCCAAAATTGGTTTTCCTCTGAAAAAAATTCCAAAAACAATTTTCATGAATAAGTTTCTTTAATAAATCATCATTTTTCAAAATCCATATGAACAAAATGCTTTCATTTTGAAATTTCCTTATTTCCCAACAAATCACTCTTATATATTTTCAAAAACTCTAAATGCTTTGTCCATGGCTTAATAAAAACCCATGGAGTCCATCAACTCCAAAATCAAGCCAACAAACCCCTCCCCCAAAATTTAACCATTGTGCTTCTTGTTGTCTTTTTGCACAAGAAAATTACATTGGAGAATAAGTTGCAATTTAAGCCTTGCTATGCTTTCTAAAGGAGAAAGGTTAGCCATAGTTAATTCATATGCAATTTACTTTTCTAACAATTAGTTGATTAAAGCATTTATATCTTACTTTCAAAGAATTTCCAAAAATAAATTTTTTTTTCCAAGGATCCAATGCCAATTATTTAAGTTACTTTTAAAATAATTAGCCAAGAGTGAATCAAAAGAAGGTACCATCAAAATATGAGCATTGTGAAGTGCCTAATACCTTTCTTACACATAATTATGTTTTCAAGTCCTGATCACTTGCTTTGAGACATGTTATTGTTTTTTATTTAGTTTTAGAACCCTTAAGATCTTTCTTTCTCTTTTAAAAAGACCTTTCTTAACTAAATTATGAAATAAAGTTTAATTAGACATAAATTATATTAATCACAATTTAAGAAATATAAACTTAGCAGTAATAATATATAAAGAATAAAATAAACTTATTTAACTTAAATGTAACTAATGAGATGAATTTAATTAGTGAAATCTATCATTCATATAAGAGGAGGGAGAATGCAATTATGATACTCCAGGAGTACACAATAATTTCCCGATAGAGTCAACCCTAAGCAATATTGCATGTGGTACGATGATGTATGCTAGTTTGAGCTAACACCATTGATTATGGTGTCGTCAAATGGGGCATATTAGTGTAAGGTAATTTTTTTAAGGTAATTTTTTTTGGCTAAATTAGTGTAAGATAATTAAGGGTGCTCACACACCATATAATATGGTGCATTAATTTTCATGTATGCAATAAGGTCTAATCGGTGGATGATGTTACTTTACGGATATAGTATCTTTTTTGTGTGAAAAAGATAATTTTTTTTTTTTAATACAAGATAGAATTTCTACTCTAGTATAATCTAAGTGTATATGTGTGTGAAGTTCTCTCCTGAAAACTTGAACCCCGACTCTTGCCCTCCACACCCCACAAGGATTTATACTTGTGGAGTGACCACTGCACCAAGGGTGTGTGGTGGTAAAAATACATTATTAAGATACGATATATATGTCCACTAATGAATATGTTCATTGCCAAGGGCAAGGAATATATGAAAGCAGGCCAGGGTGACTCCACTTAGAGCAAGAGTTTAAATTATATAATATCTTTTAAAAACTATATAATATATATATATATATATATTGTTTTTTTTTTAGTTTTGACCCTCCTAAAATAAAATCTTGAATACCTAGATTTCTAGATTTTTTTAAACTCAGTTGAAATAAGTTTGAAAATAATCCTCATATATGAGAATATTTTGGCATTTTTAAATACAAAAAATGGCCAAATAACAAACTAATTTAATCTAAAATCTAGAAAGAAAAAAAAATTAAGAAGCCCAACAACAAAAGTGGAAATTTGTTAATCTTAAACTTTAGAAAAAACTCATTTAGATCTTAACAAATTTGAAATAAATCAATCAAATATGAAATCAATGGATGAATGATTGTTTGGCTATGAACATTGAAAAAGATGGAGCTTGTAAGATTGATAATAAAGATATCATGCAAGGATTTTAAAATATAAAACATCGTAGAAAGCAAATTGTAAAACTTTATGTTTTTTTTTTTTTTTTTAATGTCGATATATTCATGTTCTCTTTTAAATTTTTGTATAATATATGATTCTTATTGACTCCCAAAAAAATCCTAGAGGTATGAAAGCGTATAAATACGAAGACTCTCATTTGTTTTGGACACATCATCTCATAAGGAAACATATATAGAACTAAATTTACGTCTGTGATAACCACCTTAACGGGAGATGACCATCCACGTTTAGGACCAGCAAACATTACTAAGATACCACTTTACAATAGCATTAGGAAGATTCAAACCAATAATAAGAAAGACAAAAGTAACTCAATAACCACACAATGAGAACATGAGAATTTTACATGCTTCAATAAGTTTCCTACATCTATGAGTATTAGAGGAAGAGAAGGTTTTACAATATAAATAAATAAATATATATATATATATATGAGAATAATAATATTATGTCATGAAGTATAAAATTGAACACACGTACAGGATTGGATATATGATTTTCATCCCTTTAGAGCACATGTTTATTGCATGCATTGGTCATGACTGAGAAAGACTTTTGTGAAACACAATCCCACGTGATACATATTCTAGATCGACTAGCTAGCAATGGCATCAACATGCATGCACCACAAGCCATACATTTCAACACACGGAACACGTTCGGTATGGTTGCTGTGAAGATCAATTTGGCAAAGGTTGTTGTCACTCGATCACAGCTACGCTTGTGCATCATGTGAATTAAGATCATTTTGGCAGAGGTTCTTTTATTTCTTCTTGCTACTTGGTAGCAAATTGATTGATTATCTATGGATTTTACTAAGGTGTGTCCTAAAGGCACACAATAGTATAATATTTTTGAAAAAATTTTATCGAAAATTGAAAAAGAAGTCATGGGCTAATGGTTATGTTGATTACTACCCTTGAGAAACCAAAATGATCATGACCACCCATTCTTGATAAGAGGGAGATACCGATGGTTATAAATTGGACCCTCTCCCTCAAGACAATCAGCACAAACTCACAGATCAACCCACATTATTTAAGAGAGAGAGAGAGAGAGAGAGAGAGAGAGAGAGATGGAAGTTGTTCAAGTGCTCTGCATGAATGGAGGAATAGGAGAAACAAGTTATGCAAACAATTCCTTGCTTAATTCAGGTAAACTAACTTAGTTACCAACCCCCTCCCACGTACGAATATTTTCAAACTACGTACAGGTGGTAGATGGCTCTCCAACTTAATTGATTGCTCAAGTTAGTAGTGGTAGCTTCAGAAATTTTTTCTTAAGTGGTAACTAAGAAACTTAAATATATTAACATAAAAAAAAAAATAAAATAAAAAAACACACAAATATACATGAAGGATTCTGTTTGAGGAGTTAGAATAATTTTTGGAGTAACACTACATCTACACATTTTTAAAACAAATTTTATGCAATAATTTGTTATTAGTGGGTTAAAAAGTGATATCAATATTAAGTCCAAATTAGAATTAGCAACCACTTTCTGCTTATCACATTTGATTTATTAAGAAATTATTGTAAAAATATTGTAAATATAATGTTACTTTTATTTTTATTGAACTGAAATTCTTATAATTTTCAAGTGAGGATGGTCAATATTTTTATTAAAGTGGTCAAAATAATGGGCATTTTGTGTGCCATATTTGTTATAAATTACAAGAGGAAAAATGACACTCAAATATTTAAATTTAGGATACATACTCATCATTACGGCAATTATTAAGTATTTTAATAATACAGTATATGTGGCATTTGATATCAATAAAAGTGAATCACTTTAGTATAAAATTTAATTTTTTGACGTAAACAGTTTTATACATGCTTTTTGTCTGTGAAAGAGGAGGAAAAAAACAAAAGAATAATGTACTTTAGACTAATATGTGCACATAATTTTTACACTCAGTTAATCTCTATATAGTAATTAATTACCATGATAAAATTCATTGATGAAGGTCAATTATTTGCACTACTGTAGATTACAACTCATTCAAACTCTTTGTTTGGACTTTTTACAGCAAAAAGTAATATCTATGACCAAACCCATCGCAGAGGAAGCTATAGCCAATCTGTACTGCAACACCTTGCCAAGGAGCATAGCCATCGCAGACTTGGGTTGTTCTTCTGGACCAAATACTTTGTTCGTGGTTTCAGAACTTATCAAGGAAGTGGACAAGCTTCGCCAAAAGCTAGGCCATGATTCACCTGAATATCAAGTGTTTTTGAACGACCTTCCAGGGAATGACTTTAATACCATTTTCAAGTCATTACCAAGCTTCCAGAAAGAAATGAGCTTTCAACTGGGGCCTGGCGCTGGTCCATGTTTGTTTTCAGGAACTCCTGGTTCCTTCTATGGCAGGCTTTTTCCGAGCAATTGTCTGCATTTTGTCCATTCTTCTTATAGTCTCCATTGGTTGTCTCAGGTAACTTATTCTATAAACACAAAAAGATTAATATGATTAATTATACCCATAATCACGTAATATGGGATTAAATCCAACTTATCTTAGAAGTGATTATACAATACACCCATTATTTTGTGAGATGAGAGAATACAATATTATTGTACTCTTGGATTGTTGTGTAATTTTCCTTATCTTACAGCAGTGAGAGAGTTAAAATTTTAGTTTCAGAGGATCAAAGTATGAACTATGAACCAATTTTTCATAAAAAAAAAAAAATTAAGAAAAATAAAATAAAATTCAAGACTAAATATATTATGAAAAATAAAATTTGTTTCCATTCAATTATATAAACAAAAGGAAAAAGCACGAAACCTCATTGTTAATGTGAAGAGAGTAATCTATATTTCAACCACACAAAATTAAAATAACCTTTTTGCACTGCATTAATCTTATATATAGAAACACAAGACATAGTTTGTTTATTGTTTTTTGTGGTCATCACTCGATAGGTATTTGCATGACATTAACACCTGATAGGTTTTTAAAATGTCACTTCATAAGTATTAACCTTTGCATTCCATTAACAATGATTAAGGTATTTTTCATATATCATATTCCGAATATATGGCCTGTAGTGAAAAAGACTAATATAAAATAATTTAAAATGTAAATTACTTACTTTATAATGCAATATGTGTATTATAAAAATTATATATATTAAACTTGATAAATTTTTTCAATATTTTAAAACATATTTGATATTTTTAACATATAATCAATAATCATTTAAGCACTAGACAAGTGCAATATAATTAAAAGAATTAATATATATATATATATATACAAATTATCACTAATGAAGTTGTGACTCTTTTTAAATGAATACAAATATCCTTAAATTTTCTTATAAAAACCATTTTCTAAAAGAAATTAATAATTTTTTAAATGTATAAATTTTAATTGAGATTTAAGATGTTATAAGCTTAGTTATTTTTCTCATTCATATTCATAATTAAGCACATGGGCTTAAATTTTTTTTTTTTTAATTTATATATACTTAAGATTTAAATAGAGTAAATTATAAATTACGCCCCTAAAGTTTGGGATAATTGAATTATATACCCTAAAATTTCAGAATTTGGATTTTACCCCCTGAAGTTTGGTGATATTTGAATTTTATAACCTGACGTTTCAGAATTTGGATTATACCCCCTATATTTTAGAAGTGTTTGGGTTTTACCCCCTAAAGTTTAAAATTGTTTGGAATTTACACCCCAAATTCTGAAACTTTAATGTGTAAATTCCAAACGACTCTAAACTTTAGGGGGGTAAAATCCAAGTTCTAAAACGTTAGGGTGAAAAATCCAAACACTACATTCAGGGGGTAAAATCCAAATTCTGAAACCTTAAGGTGTAAAATCCAATTATCCCAAACTTTAGGGATATAATTTGTAATTTACCACAAAAAAAAAAAAAAGAATACATATATATCATTTTTATTTTAAATTTTGGGGGCTAGCTACAAGCTTCGCCATTTCCTGCAAGTGGATTGAATTATTGCAACAAAAGTGCTGTTTTAATATTGTTATCTATTTAAGATCCATGCCATGATAAATTTATATGGTTCATAGTCTGTTGGCATCACATTAAAAAACACATTAACAAATATTAATATATCTTATATATTGTAGGTCCCAGAAGGGGTGGATAATAACAAAGGAAACATTTACATGGCATCTACAAGCCCTCCATGTGTATTTAAAGCGTACTACGAGCAATTCCAAAGAGATTTTTCAATATTTTTGAAGTGTCGTGCGGAAGAGTTGGTAGCTGGAGGGAGAATGGTATTAACATTGTTGGGAAGAAGAAGTGAAGATCCATCTAGCAAAGAGTGTTGTTACATTTATGAGCTTATGGCTTTGGCACTCAATGACATGGTCTCAGAGGTAATATTAACATATGCTACTACAAATTCAACTCTCGATAGTAAGTGATGGAAATTTTATTATTGGTTGCACTTAATTAGGATTGGTAGACACAACTAATTATTTCCTAAATTTTGATTATCTAAACTAAAACTAGATAAATTGATTGAAACTTTATAACAAAGGTAGATTCTTCTAAGCAAAATGGATCATTTATCATCAATAAAATATGATTCATAATAAATTTAATACATAATTAATCTTTCAAAGAGTCTTGTAATTCAACTGGTTGGCATCTTTTGTAACATAAACATCTAGGATTCAAATTTATCATTTTCCAACTGTCCAATTATTCACACACACAAAATCATAAAATTAATTTTTGAAAATATGTTTTATACCCGTGGGAGTTTCTTAACCATTTACTAACAAGAGATTAACTACTAATTAGCTGTCTTTTTTTTATTTGCTTATAAAAAGTGAGAGATAAGGGATGGAAACACATGTTTTCCCAATGGGATCAGACAATACTAATGACCCATATGGCTACTAACAAATGATCTTGGATTGAGATCCAATGCAAAGAAGGATGATTCAAACACACCTTTTCCCAATGGGATCAGACAGTACTAATAACCCATAAGTCTCTTAGCTACTAACAAATGATCTTGGATTGATCTTAATCAAATGATCTTTCTTCTTATCCTTATATTTTGATATATATATATATATATATATATTATAAGTAAAACAAACTTATAAAGAGCAAATTTGTACTAGGAAAAAAAGAACTCTTCTCAAATTTGCATATAGTCTATATATTGTGCTAATTAAAGCATAGAATGTGCATTTCAGGGACTCATAGAAGAAGATAAAGTGGATTCCTTCAACATTCCTAATTACACACCATCCCCTACTGAATTGAAATTTGAAGTTTTAAAAGGAGGAGATTTCTCCATTGATCGCCTAGAGGTCTCTGAAGTCAACTGGAACATTTATGATGGTGAATTCAACACATCTAATGGGTTTAGTAATGATGGATATGGTGTTGCAAAATATATGAGAGCAGTGGTTGAACCCTTGCTTGTTACTCACTTTGGAGATGCAATAATTGACGAGGTTTTCCATAGATATGGCAAAATTATTGATGATCGCATTTCTAAAGAGAAGACGCAGTTTATCAATTTGACAATTTCCGTGACAAAAAAGGGATGATTATGATATTTAGATATATATGGCTGATTGAATATTGTCATTTCATAATATGAATGACTTAAGTAGTGTGGTTCTCCAATATAATAAGGTGATAGCTAGGCCAAGTTTGTATTTTGTCTTTTCTAATTCCCGTACGAAGGGTTGATGTGTTATTCGCAAGTGCTCCTTTATGTAATAAAATAATGCCTATGAAAAAGTTTGGCTTGAATTGTTCTCATTGACCGACAGTGCCTACAATATCCCCTCATTAATTTCTAACAATTTCACAGGAAAAAAATTCAGAACCGATCACTGACAAACTTGTGATACACACACACCAAGTTACTAATAACCCGTTCATTGGGAGTTGGGACCTTAAGGCCGAAGAATCAAAATAATAATAACAATTTAAAAAAGGTTCCAAATCTCTTTTAGCTACTTTAAAAACACGCATCTCTGTTGGTTGCTATTCCTTAATGATCTCTAAGCACTGAAAATTGTGTTCCTTGCTCTTGTAACCTAAGTTTGTGATGACATACTCATGAGGCATTTGATGAAGATTAGAGGCCTTAATAGTTACGTGAAACATCCACATAAAAAGGCTTGCTCTCATTAATTTCGCCGTGAGGTTGCCAAAACCGAAATATACTTCCACTTCCTGACTTGCCTTGTACTTGGAAGGTTTTCTGAACATGCAAGATTGCCAATTCCATATGGCATTTTTTGCGTTTGGTTAGAGATTTAAATGTTGCGTTTTGGGCCCGAAAAAGTGAATTCCGAGTTGGATCAACAATACAAAAATGCAGCAAAAGTTCTGTAGAAAACACTCTCCCATATTTATAAATTAACCTTATATTTTTTTCTATAAACCCAAATTTGCCCTTCCGGGGTCCTTTTTGGGTATGGATGTTATTTGATTAGAAAAAAAAGTTAAATTTTGGAAGAACTAAGAGAGAAAAAAAAAATCATTATTAATAATATATTTTGTACTTTATGGTAATTTACACCTCAAACGGCAATTTTGACAAGCTCTTGCCAAACACTTAAGAGTATGTTTGGTAACTGTTTTTTCCCCTTATTTTCTGTCTTCAAAAACAATTTTTTATTTTTGAAACTAAAATATATTTTGTACTTTATGGTAATTTACACCTCAAACCGCAATTTTGACAAGCTCTTGCCAAACACTTAAGAGTATGTTTGGTAACTGTTTTTTCCCCTTATTTTCTGTCTTCAAAAACAATTTTTTATTTTTGAAACTAAAAAGCTTGTTTAGCAACCCAAAATTAACAGAAAACAAAAACTGTTCTCAAAACTCAATTTATAAAGAAAACTGAAAACATGCAAAAGACTGTCTTCAGTTACTAATTTTCAAAAGTTAATGAAAATACGCATTTAATTTAACGAATCATGCTCATTTAATGAGTTAGCATTAAAGTTCAAATCCTAGTAACAATATATTTTCATATTTTTTATTTTTTTTTCCTTCAAAAAACTATCTTTTTAATTTCAACTAACCAAACATGTTTTTTATTTCAAAAATACAAGAAAATTGTTTTTTTTTTTTTATATTTCCAAAAACAAGTTTTTGAAAATAGAAAACAAAAACTATTACCAAATATAACCTAAGGTTTTTTTTTTTCCAAAAATACTATTTAATTAATAGCTTTTATCAAACACTCTACTTTAAAAGTTAAAAACCAAAACCAATTGTATACCGCACTTTTTGAAACCACACTTTTTCACCCCTAAACTAAATGATTATAGTATAATGCGAAGATAGAAATAGCTAAGAAAAGCAGGCTAGATCAAAGGATTAGTCATTTAGAAGATCAGCTTCATCTAAAAGGTCTGCTTGTATGCATGACTTTTTTTTTTAATCTTTTTTTCTCTCTCTTGCATGAACCCACAATGGTGTCCGATAAATTATAGTACTAAATTCTAAATATAGTGTACATGTCAAATCATTACCCTACTTTTTATCTAAAAAGACCTAATACCAAACACATAATTGTATTTTTTTGGCTAAACTACGTTTTTGGTCCTTATTTTATACACCATATTTCAATTTGATCATTAACCTTTCAAATGTGTCAATTTGGTCCTTAACCTTTTAGTACTGTGTCAATTTAGTTCCTGTTGTTATCTTTTGGATGAAAATTAATGACATGTCTAATGGCCAAAATAAACAATTAGCTTCCGTTGATGTGAGAATAAACTAAAATTTTATTTTGGCCGTTTTCCATATCATTAATTTTCATACAAGATATAATACTACAAGAATTTTGGTCTTTTGCGACCAATGTTTTAGCGACGACCAAAAAGTCGTCACTATTAGGAATACATTAGCGACGAAAATATATGGTCATCGCTAATGAGTGTATTGTAGCAACGACACTAAGGTAGTCACTAATAAGTCATCGCTAACGCCATGGAGGGAATTTTATTTACTTTTGGAAAAATGTAGGGAAACTTTTAGCAATGACAATAAATTTTATTGTGACGACATTTATGTCGCTAAAATAAGGTCTATTTTAATGACGACATCTATTATCGCTAATAATCGTCTTTAGTGACGACCTTATATTTCGTCACAGATATGTGGCCAAAAATATATAGTAAATATATTATATATATGCTTTATTTATCAATGATGACACATTCTTTCTCAAAAAAAAAAAAAAAAAGTGATGACACATTGGTGGTCGCTATTAGAATGCTATTAGTGATGACATAACATGTCGTCGCAAATATATCTACCTAAATATAATGGAGGGTAAAATTTTCACTCTCAAAAAGTGGTGGGATTTATTGGAGGGAAGCAGATTTTATATTAGCAATGAATTAGATCGTCGCTATAAGGGATCTTTTAATGAAGACAAAGATTGTCGTCACTAATATGTGGCCAAAACAATTTTGATATAATATGATATTTTTTTATTTATCAAATCCTCCAAATGCTTCTTAAAATATTAAAAATGACATAAATTCCTTTAAAATGTTTGAAATGATTAAAATACCATTAACTTCGTCAAAATGACCAAAATACCCCTAAACTTATATAATGACCAAAATAAACTTGAAGCCTCCAAAGTAATTTAAAACTTTCAAATCCGTTAAAAAAAAAAGAAGAAGAAAATATGAGACAACGGAGGGCTTGTTGCTTCAATATACTCTCAAATCATAATGTTACCCATTTGAAACTTGAAATTGATAAAATAATAAAAATTGAGAAAGTTCTGATTCCACTCAAAATATTGACTAATTCTCATAGTTATCAAAATGTGAATCGTATCGGAAATCAATTTTTGATTTTTCTGTATCATGTGTCATAAGAAAGGTATTAGTCAATATTTACCAAACTAATAAATTCATTATAAATATATGAAAGGTATATTCATTATAAATTCACAATATATTCAACTAATAACCAATTCAATCATCAATTATGTAATGATATTTACCAAAAGTAAGTAAATAAATCAAATTAAAATATATTTATAACATACATATTCAAATTAATTAAAATCAAAAGTGATAATACGTGATAAATGAGCCAAAATAATAAATTTTTTTATCATTTTGCCTAATCAATTTTATCTAAGTCAATGTTAACAAGATGTTCATCATCTTTCAAAATAATTTCTTTATTAACGTTTTCTAACAACTACTCCAATTTCCAATAATCCACTGAAAACCTTCCTACTAAACCTAATTTCACAAAGTCTAGTGGTCTTGAGATCATCTATTAAGTTTGATCGGGTTTGACCAACTTTAACTAAACTTTAACTGTGCCTTTCTCTAAATCTAACAGTTTGATTGTGACCATAATTTACTAAATTAACCTTTCATTACACTCTTCAAGTCCAACGGTTAGATTTCAAATTTAAGTACGGCGTGAGATGGATATGTGTTGTGTATCTATATGGCCATGTTCTCTTAATTTGACTATTGAATTGGTCTCAAATTTCACCAACACCAATATGTCACCATACCCTTCAATCCTAATGATCAAGATTTGAATATAAATTTCACCAAGTCCAATGGTCACAGGACCATCTATTAAGTTTAACTGGGTTTGACCAACTTTAACTAAACTTTGACTGCCTCTTTCTCTAAATCCAGCCGTTTAATTGTGATTATAATTTACTAGAATTAAACTTTCATTACAATCTTCAAATCCAACGTTTAGATTTCAAATCTAAGGATGGCGCGTGATGGATATATGTTGTGTACCTATATGACTATGTTCTCTAAACCTGACTATCAAATTATTCTCAAATTTCACCAACACCAATATGCCACCATACTATTCAATCCTAATGATCAAGACTCGAATATGAATTTCACCAAGTCCAGTGGTCTCGAAACCATCTATTAAGTTTGACCGGGTTTGACCAACTTTAACTAAACTTTGACCGCACATTTCTCTAAATCCAACCATTTGATTGTGACCATAATTTACTAGAATTAACCTTTCATTGCACTCTTCGAATCCAACAGTTAGATTTGAAATCTAAGGATGGCGCGTGACGAACATGTGTTGTGTACCTGTATGGCTATGTTCTCTCAATCTGACCATCTAATTGTTCTCAAATTTCACCAATTCAATATGTCACCATACTCTTCAAACCCAATGATCAAGATTCAAATATGAATTTCAATAAGTCCAGTGGTCTTGGGACCATCTATTTAGTTTGACCGGATTTGACAAACTTTAACTAAACTTTGACCGCATATTTCTCTAAATCCAACCGTTTGATTGTGACCATAATTTACTAGAATTAACATTTCATTGCACTCTTCAAATCTAACGGTTAGATTTGAAATCTAAGAATGGCGCGTGATGGATATATGTACCTATATGGCTATGTTCTCTCAATCTGACTATCCAATTGTTCTCAAATTTCACCAACACCAATATGTCACCATACTCTTCAATCCTAATGATCAATATTCGAATATGAATTTCACCCAAGTCCAGTGGTCTTGAGACCATCTAATAAGTTTCACCGGGTTTGACCAACTTTAACTAAATTTTGACCGCACATTTCTCTAAATCCAACCGTTTGATTGTGACCATAATTTACTAGAATTAACCTTTAATTGCACTCTTCGAATCCAACGGTTAGATTTCAAATCTAAGAATGGTGCGTGATGGATATATGTTGTGTACGTGTATGGCTATGTTCTCTCAATCTGACCATCCAATTGTTCTCAAATTTCATCAACACCAATATGTCACCATACTCTTCAATCCTAATGATCAAGATTCGAATATGAATTTCACCAAGTCCAGTGGTCTCGGGACCATCTATTAAGTTTGACCGGGTTTGACAAACTTTAACTAAACTTTGACCACGCCTTTCTCTAAATCCTACCATTTGATTGTGACCATAATTTACTAGAATTAACCTTTCATTGCATTCTTCGGATCCAACGGTTAGATTTCAAATCTAAGGATGGCGCGTGATGGACATGTGTTGTGTACCTGTATGGCTATGTTCTCTCAATCTGATCATCCAATTATTCTCAAATTTCACCAAACCAATATGTCACCACACTCTATGATCCCAATGATCAAGATTCAAATATGAATTTCACCAAGTCTAGTGGTCTCAGGACCATCTATTAAGTTTGACCAGGTTTGACCAGGTTTGACCAACTTTAACTAAACTTTGATCGCACATTTCACTAAATCCAACCGTTTGATGGTAACCATAATTTACTAAAATGAACCTTTCATTGCACTCTTTGAATCCAATGGTTAGATTTCAAATCTAAAGATGTCGCGTGATAGACATGTGTTGTGTACCTGTAGGACTATGTTCTCTCAATCTGACCATCAAATTGTTCTCAAATTTCACCAACACCAATATGTTATCATACTCTTCAATCCCAATGATCAAAATTCGAATATGAATTTCACCAAGTCTAGTGGTCTCGGGACCATCTATTAAGTTTAACCGGGTTTGACCAACTTTAACTAAACTTGGACCGCAAATTTCTCTAAATCTAACCGTTTGATTGTGACCATAATTTACTAAAATGAACCTTTAATTGCACTTTTCGAATTCAACGGTTAGATTTCAAATCTAAAGATGCCGCATGATGGACATGTGTTGTATACTATATGGTTATATTCTCTCAATCTGACCATCCAATTGTTCTCAAATTTCACCAACACCAATATGTCACCATACTCTTCAATCCCACTGATCAAGATTTGAATATGAATTTTACCAAGTCTAGTGGTTTCGAGACCATCTATTAAGTTTGACCGGGTTTGGCCAA
Source organism: Quercus robur (assembly GCF_932294415.1). Classification (NCBI taxonomy): domain Eukaryota; kingdom Viridiplantae; phylum Streptophyta; class Magnoliopsida; order Fagales; family Fagaceae; genus Quercus; species Quercus robur. The sequence continues at coordinate 18,213,796 of NC_065539.1, read as the reverse complement.
CTTTAATCAAACTTTGACCGCACATTTCTCTAAATCCAACCATTTGATTGTGACAATAATTTACTAGAATGAACCTTTCATTGCACTCTTCAAATCCAATGGTTAGATTTCAAATCTAAGGATAGTGCGTGATGGGCATATGTTGTGTACCTGTATAGCTATGTTCTCTCCAATGTTATGAATACTATTTAGGATCCCATTTCGATTTGTCCAATGGATTGGAATATTTCAATACCAACCAATTTCAATGTACCGTTTCAAGACGTTTCGGATTTCAAAATATATAAAACTATTTACTTTTAAAAACATATTACTTATATATATACTAGTTTTGAAGCATGTGCTAGCTAGTAAAAAGATTACAATTATGGATATAAATAGAATTTATTTATAGTTATTTAATTATTGGACTGCCTAGAAATTATAGGATTAAATGTTTCAAAATATTCAGATATCAATATTTTAGCCTTGTTCCGTTACTTTTCTCGTAAATGCTATTTTTTATATTTTACTGCCAAAGATCACATACATAATAAAAAAAATAAAAATAAAATAAAAAAGTAGTATTTGGTATATTAAGTAGATAATATAATTTTTTTATGCTATATTTTATATCAAAATCTAAATACAGGAATTTCTTTTTATATAAATTAACTATAATAATAACGTAAATCATATTAGACTTTATACAAAAAAGAGCTTCAATATCACAAGCATAGTTTATAAAGATGAGTATATATTGTGTACAAAAAGAGGTCTAAAAAAAACAAATGTATCCATATCTACACCTTAGATCTACAAAAGGGAAGACAAATTGATACATAATTGAGTAATAATTATGTCTCTATCTGGCTTTCATGATTTTCAAAATTTCGTTTTTGTCTAATTTCTAGTGAAGTTTTCAAACATATATACATATTAATTTACTTGTCACAGTAGCTTGTATTCATTCACTTTCATTTTTCACATCAAAGATGGAAACAATATTAAATCTATTGTGCGTTTCTCCACGAACGTCATAGCTTGCAGATATGAGATGAATAATGAACTCTTGGTCAGAAGAAAGCCTTGCCTTGCAATGTTTTCTAAATTTTATATTCCATCCTACCATTAGAGCAATAATGTGAGAATTGCATATATTTTCAAACATATTCAAAACAAGAGATTTATGAACTATTAAACTATATCTTCATAAGTTTAATAAACAAATAAATAGAATTTTATAAGTGTGCTTGTATTATACCTCAGTGGTTGCTAGCATCAAAGTTTTCAATGTGCAATTTAAGAAATTTTCTGCATTGTTTCCATACATGCTTGTATTATACTCTTTCTTTTCTTTCTCTATCAATTTGGTCATGGCTGATTTTTTTTTTTTTTGACCTACATCCTATGTTTGTGTTCATCCATAGAGAGAAGTCTAACTATTGTGTTCATGTCCATCAATAGAGTAGGTGGCTGACCAAAAAGGTTAACAAAGGGATAAAATCAAACAAAATAGAAGCAAGAACTAGCACAACTAAAAATAAAGGTATTGTATTGTGTATTGTGAAAATATCGTGACATTTTTTTGTTATCACAATATTTTCATAATTATTGAGGTGTAAGTTCCTTATAGGTCAAAATAATCTAATAAAATATTAGATTAGATTGTGTTCCTAGATTTTTCTTTTCTTTTCTTTTCTTCATTTAGTCAAATTTGGTAAGCCAAAATTCACATTTTCAAGCACATTTTTCTTGGGTTGATTTTTTTTTGCACACCATTTAAAATTTAAAGTAATAAAATAAAATAAAAAGATAGTTTTACACCAAAAGAAAATTAAGTTTGGGGTAATTTTATTCCTCCCTAAACTTTAAAACTGAGGAAATACCCCTAATTGTTACCCTCTTAGTTAAACCATTTTGAAATCTTATGATTCTTAAAATATTCTACTGTAGAATGTCTAAAATAACCTTACAAAATTTTCATATCCCAAATCATTTTCTATGTACTTTGAGTTTTTTGTGGTAGTCATACTTGGAAAGTTGGAATAGTGATATGTGCAACACATGCCGTGCCACCCAAATTAATTGATGGAAAAAGAGTAAAACGTGCCACCCAAATTAATTGATAGAAAAAGAGTAAAAATTGTAAAGTATACTTAAAAAGTAAAGCCATCTGCCATCTCTACTTTGTAGGCTAGACTAGGCTTTATTTATATGGACGTGGTTTTCAACTAAACTAGACTAGGCTTTATTTATGTGGTCGTGGTTTTCAACTAAACTAAGTAGCATCTAAGCCAAACCAAAAACCAATGCAACTATCTAACCTACACCCTCTGGGTCTTCGTCTTCCTCTTCTCAAATTTTCTACACGACTACACCCTTTTCAGATCTTCTTAAATCTCAATTCTACCGCTCTCAATTTCCACAGATTTCCAATCCCACCCCTCAGATTCAATTCCCATTTTAATTTCAATTTTTAGGGTTTCACTAATCACACCGGTGAGTGAATACAAAAAAAAAAAAAAAAAAAGGACCTTCCTCTTCCATCTCGTATGATCCATTCAACTGTCATAGACTCCAGCGCTGATCAGGTACACTCTCAATGTTGAACAGTTTGGTCTGTTTATTTCCTTCGGCTTCTTTGCCTTCAACCCTTGAATTCGTAATTGGGAAACATAATTAAGCATTGAGAGTGTTTTTTTTCTGTTGTATTTTGCAAGTTAGTGATTTGGGAAACATAATTGGGTTGCCACTACAAAGTGTGTAAAGGTTAGATATTCGTATTGTTTTTATCTCTATAGTTATTTTGTGGTTGAAGGAGTTCAATTACACTAGTTGGACTGTCTTATATTTATTATTGCTTTTGATTTTGTTTATGAAATATTGTCAAATATTTTGATATTTGTTTGTTTCTAATCCTAAAATTAACATAAAGTAGACCTAAAATAGTTAATTGTCGCTTCCCCACAATATCCTCTCCTAGTTTTTGAAGAACTGCCTATACTGTGTCCATATCTTTATCATACTTCTTTTTTAATATTATGAGAAGCTTAGTTACTTTGAGAAGCAATCCTTGTGCTGCTTCTCAAAATTAGCAAGAGGCTAAAGCACCTTTGATTTATCTAATGAGATGCTTCTATTCTTTAAAATGACGAAACACCCTATAAAAGCCCCCATCAAACGGAGTTTAAAAGGTTCACCTGATAGAACCATCCAGTAATCAAAATTAGGATCTGGAATTCTATGAGTAATACACACAACATGTATAACACAACAGTATATTGATCAGAAAAACATGAGCTAGGAGAATCACATCTCTATGTTGGTTACAGATGATAAAAAGGCATTCACATATACAAAAACAATCTCAAGATTAGTTATTTTGTACCTAAGCAAAAAAGATAAAACACTATTTAGACAAGACTTGAGCAGATACACTTCGACCACTTTATTTGGAAATAAAAACAATCTGAACCATACATGAATATTGATAACCATAAAGGTTTTGAAGTAAATGTAATCAAGATTGGCATGAGTTCTTAATTAAGGTCAAAGCCATGTACATGGTTGTATATAAGGATTGCTTAGTTTTGCGTTGGTGCTTTCTAGATGGAATGACTAAATGCATTTCATTAAACTGATCAAATACATGGGAAAAAGGCTTTGTTGAGGAAAATCTCATGCTCTCTGTTTGTTTCTGAATTGTTGAGTTGGTAGTCTCAGCTTAAAGTTTTGATGCATAACTGAGGCAATTACAAAGAATTGGGTATGAGTTTTGGCTGTCACGTTATTTTAAAACCATTCTCAACAGAGAACCAGATAGAGTGATTTCTGGTTTTGTGGTCGGATTAGAGTTTGATTAATGGTTGTATCATCTCATAAATAATAAAAAAATTTAATTAGATATATATTTCTCAATTTATTATTTTGTGAGTCCAAATATTTTTAAAGATTCTTTTCCATTTTGATCTGAGGAGAGGGATTTATAAAAATAGAGAAAAAAAAAATCAAGACTGGCCAAAACCAATTTTGGTACACAGTTTTGGAGATTGAACCTCCTATTTACTAATTTGGACTAGTTTTTGAATTTTTTTGGTTTTAGGGTAATCATTGGTTTGGTATAGCTATGGCTAAACTAGTTGAATCAACTAATCAAGTCTAGTTTTGAAACTATGGTTGTCACCCTGAAATTTTATAAATTTAGTATGTACAATGTACATATTCATTATAATTATTATTTTTACTTATCAAAAATATTAATTTGTTTTTGAGGCACTTGTAGTCTTGTACAATGAATTGGTCGGACTAGTTGAAAATAGTCTATTATGATTGTTGTTGTTTCAATAACAAGCAATTTTGTTTATATTTTTTAATTGATTTTATTTCTGAAGAAAATTGGGTTATACTTGCTAAGTAGTTCACTTCTTTTATATTTATGAATTATGATAGAGACATCATAATAGAGAACTTGTTTAACTCATCGACCCACTTCATCTCTAGTAAGAATGTGTTTGTTGAAATTATGATAGGGACATCAAGATGGATAAAAGTTGGATGCATGAAACTGATAGAACTAGTACACGATATAGTGAAGGTGTTAAGCAGTTCATTAACATGGTACGTGGTCATGCGGATCGAGTTGGTAGGATTAAGTGTCCATGTCGTAAATGCACAAATCGATATTATCAACATATAGATGCGGTGGAGACTCATTTGATTTTGAATAGATTTGATTTGAATTACACCGAATGGATATTTCATGGGGAAGAAGATCCGTTTTTTAAACATGTGCAAGCTGAGCATAATGATAATAATTCACAAGCAGAGGACATTGATGATGTTGGAGAAATGTTAGATGACATTTATAGGGGGACATTTCCAGATGCAAATATAGGTGAATCCTCCACTTCTCTAGGTCTATCAAACAATGATCACAAAGCAAGACCTTTTGATCAGTTGTGGGGATGCCTAACGTCAGCTTTATCCAGGTTGCAAGAAGTTTTCTAAACTCTCTTTTTGTATGAAGCTACTTCATATAAAGACACTTTGCAATTGGAGTGATAAGTCGTTTGATTTGATGATTGACTTGATAAAGCAGGCACTCCTAGATGGGGAGTCATTGCCAAAATTGTATTATGAAGCAAAGCAGTTTAGGCGAGACTTGGGTTTTAGCTATGAGTTGATACATGTATGCAAAAAAGTCTATACACTTTTCTGGAAGGAACATGCTGATAAAGAAGAATGCCCAAAATGTCATACTTCAAGATGGAAAGAGGACAATGGTAAAGGTAAAAAAATTCCTTGGAAGGTCTTAAGGTATTTTCCAATTAAATCAAGGTTGCAGCGATTGTTTATGTCGAAAGATATAGCTAAAGACATGAGTGGCACAAAGATGAGCGACTTGAAGATGGAGATTACCTTAGACATCCTGCCGATTCAATAGTGTGGAAAGAGTTTGATAAAAAAAACATGCTTGGTTTGCTGCAGATTCCCGCAATGTGCAACTTGGTTTAGCAAGCGATGGGTTTAATCCATTTGGTAGCATAAGTACATCATATAGCATGTGGCCAGTAGTACTTATGCCGTATAATTTACCTCCATGGAGGTGTATGAAGGATCCGTATATAATTTTGTCCTTACTTATTCCTGGACGTAAGGCACCTGGAAACAAAATTGATGTGTACTTGCAGTCGTTGGTGGATGATTTAAAAGAATTATGGAATGAAAGCATCAAGACGTATGACGCATCAACACAACATTCATTTAAGTTGCATGCAGCGTTATTATGGACTATAAATGATTTTCCTGCATATACGAACTTATCTGGGTGGTCTACCAAAGGAAAGTTAGCATGTCTCATATGTAACGAGAATACAAAGTCGAGTTATTTGAAGTCTAGCCACAAATTGTGTTACATGGGTCATCGTCGATTCTTACCTCAGGAGCATAACTGGCGCCAAAAAAAAAGAATTTTTTGATGGAACTGAAGAGCATAGGATAGCCCCTAATGAATTATCAGGAGATCAACTGTTACAACAACTAATGAATGTTCCAGAAGTGCAATTTGGAGATGATGAAACTACAAGAAAAAGAAAGCGCACGAAGATCGAGTTGAATTGGACAAAGAAAAGTTTTTTTTTTTAGTTACCTTACTGGTCAACATTAAAACTGAGACATAACTTAGATATCATGCATATTGAGAAGAATATATGTGACAATGTCTTAGGTACACTGATGTATAATAGTGGAAAAGGGAAAAATAAAGACACTTCTAAAGCACGAAAGGATTTAGAAGATACGGGCATACGTAAAGATTTGCACTTACAGAAAACTGGTACATCTACAAAAATGCCACAAGCAAAGTATACATTGACAAAAGTTGAGAATACAAGATTCTGTGATTGGTTCAAAAATGTGAAGTTTCCTAATGGGTATGCATCTAACATTAGTAGATGTGTGAACACCAATGAGGGTATGATTTCAGGAATGAAAAACCATAATTTTCATGTACTCTTACAACGATTACTTCCTGTTGCAATTCGTGGATATTTCAATGATGATATACATACAACATTGACTAAATTTTGTTTATTTTTTAAGGACTTGTGTTCACGAACATTAAAGTTAGATGTCTTAAATCAAATGAAGGAAGACATTGTTGTGATTTTATGCAAAATGGAAATGATATTTCCACCTGCTTCTTTCGATATAATGGTACATTTAGCTCTTCATTTACCTCGAGAGGTAGAGCTTGCAGGCCCTATTCAATTTCGTTGGATGTATCCAATTGAAAGGTTTCTTGGTAAATTGAAGCGATTTGTGCGAAATAGAGCACATCCAGAAGGGTCAATTGCTGAGGGATATTTATCTATTAAATGTTTGACATTTTGCTCCATGTATCTTCATGAGATTGAGACAATATGGAGTTGTGAGGAGCGGAATAGTGATAGGTGCCAGAGGGAAAGGGATGTAGGCTTGTCTGTTTTTACACAACCAGTACGTCCTTTAGGAGCAGCAAAATATTTAAGACTTGATGATACGCATCTCACACGGACTCGATGGTATGTGCTTAGCAATTGCTCAAAAATTGATTCGTACAAAACGTAAGTGTTTCATTGAATTTTTTTTTTTTTTTCAATTTACATGTTACTTAGCAATAAAATGAAGTGCTTATATGTTTTTATTATGTAGTAAGTATTATTTGAAGATCCATTGATTTTTTTTAACGAAAATTTTCATGTTACTTGAAAATAAAATGAAGTGTTTTTATGTATTTATAATGTAGTGAGCATTATTTGGAGATCCAGGGAGAAGGCATCATTGACATTGATCATAAGCATGAAGTTGAATTCGAAAATTGGTTCAAAGATCGTATATGTGGGAGTAATGCGACAAATGTGTCAAAAGAATTATATAGTCTTGCATGCGGATCTGATGCTCTAGTTGCAGTTTACCAAGGTTGCATTGTGAATGATGTTAGGTTCCACACAGAAGACCATGAACATACTCGTCGTACTCAAAATAGCGGTGTCTTTGTTTCGGGTGAAGATGGTGGAACAAAAACTAACTATTATGGTGAGTTGAGGAATGTTTTGGAGCTAACCTATATGAGCAATAATTGTGTATATTTATTTAAGTGTGATTGGTGGGACACTAGGGATGGAACAAGAATGCAAAGGGATGAGCATTGTACAAGTGTGAATACATCTCGTACATGGTATCATTCTGACCCATTTATCCTAGCATGCCAAGCTTCACAAGTTTTTTACTTGAATGATACCAAATTGGGCAATAGTTGGCGAGTGGTGCAACATATGACGCATAGAAACATGTATGATATTCCCACAGGCACAGAGAAAGTGCATGAAGAAAATTAAGAAGATAATGGTGATGCAGTATACCAAGAAAGTGAATACATTGGGGTTAATGCAATAGTTCAACAAGGAAATGATGAAGACTCAACTTTGTTGCATAGAGATGGTGTGCCAGCAATAGATTTGGAGGATTTAATACCTGTTGATGATGTATATGTGCAACTTGATGAAAGTATGTTCATCAATGATGACTTGTCTAATGAGGAATGGGATACAGATTCCAACAATGAAGAAGAAACATATAGTGATGACGATGTTTCAAGCTTAGATCAGGAAAAGGATTTATCTAGCAATGATGAATCTACCCAGTGTACCTAAGCCCTCCAAGCTTCTTGCTCCAACGAGGTTGCGCTGAACCTATTTCTTTTCTAACTTCCCGGATTCCGCTACTTAACCATAGCATCAACCAATGTAAATTGGTTCCTTCCTAACTGCTTCCCAGAACACCAAACAGCCCTCTCACAGTAATGGATATGGTGAGAAAAGGTTTTGGTAAAATGCCTCTCAAGGGTTTAACAATGGAGAGGAAGAGAGTTGAGGAATTTGAAGAGACTTTTATGTAAAGATTGTAGATGAATCAATCTTGTTTCACTCTAGGGTTTCTCTCTCAAAATTCTCTCTAGAAGCTCTCTTTTTTTTGTGGGTATAATGGGTATTTATACTGGGGTGAGAATGGAATGTGAAGAGTCAGGTTTTTCAAAACAGGGGTGGCTCACGACTTAGCCTCGCAGCTTGACTGAGTCGCGAGATCCAACCGCGCGATAACAGAATGGCCATTTGTCCTATTTTTTCCTGTAGTGCTCCAACTAGCATGACGCTTCAACTTCTGGCATGCTTGGCACATATGCTGCTTCTGGCGGCTTGCAACCGCGAGTCACTCGCGAGATTCAGCCGCGAGACTCTGTTTTCTTGCACACTCTTGAGCATTCAACACTCTATCTCACTCACTACCCTTACAACAAACCCACCTAAATACAGGGTTACTAATTGCTAAAATACAAGCAAATTTGGCACGGAATAAAGCCAACAAGATGGTTGAATAAATTCAACCTTACAATCTCCCCCTTTGGCTATTCTGTGACAAAACCCTAAAACAGACTCTAGACTTAACATGTGAGTTGGGAACAGTTGAGCAAAACTCACTCACACCTAATTCTAGAAACTGTGAGGCACTTGAATCATATGAACATGAAACTCCTGAAACACAACAATACACCATGATCATTGTATGCAGAAAACATGAAATGCATATGAAACAAGCATAAAGTGATCAAGCAAAGATGAAGTTAAGAAACAAACCATGGCTTGATCAAACAAGTAATCACTACAAGGTAGTGATCACAATGCTCATTCACACTTGGAATGAACACTTGAACATACAAGCTAACAAGAACAATGTAAGTTACTTGTATGCCCAACACTCAACTAATGCATAATACACTAAGTATATGCATCTAGGAACAATCCTACAAGGGCACAAGAGTGACAGAACTTAACAAGAAAATGCATGACATATATTTAACAGTACTGATTTAACAAAAACATAGAGGCTGCATAAAGCATGGTACAAACCATAAAGCCTACAAGTAACCCTAAAAGCTTACAAAAGCAGCATGGGTACAAAATACACTATATACTGAAAAACAACTAAAACTGAAAAACAACTTAAAGTAAAGTATTGAAACTGCTTGCAGAAACACTCCCCCTTAGGTAATTTCCTCCCCCTCTGATCAAGCTATCACTCCCCCTTTCATTACATTCCCTTCCCTTATGACATCATCTCCCCCTTTTTGTCATGGAATAGCTACACATTCTCTTCTAGCTTCCTCTGAATCTAATCCAATTGAGTTTGGAGTGAGGTAAACTTCATATCCCATCGAGTGCTGTGATGGTGTAGAGTAGATGTGAGTCCGAACATCTTGGTATTCAACTCGTGTACAGAGGATACAATGTGATCAAGTTTTTTGTCAAGGGAGAGGGTGCTGAATTGCGAACCACTGTGAGATGTGGAAGTTTCCGGTTTGGCTCTCTTCCGACTATGACCAATGCTTGCGTTGAATGTACTCATGTTGATCGGACTCGGTTTTGGGCAAGGAGATTCATCTGCCGTTGGATAAATTCCTTTAAGCTACAAGATCCTTGAAATGAGACAGCAGAAAGGAACACATATTCGGGACTCAGTTCGTAGAACCGTTTTGCATAGAACATGCAAGATATGAGTACAGATGTCAATCTCTACATCAGAGATTAGGTCATGAAGAAACAAGGCACGTCCGAGGTTCATATACCCAGTGCTTGATAGGGGGTACAAATTGTGAAACATCACAATTGTAAGCACTCTTAGTTTTGGAGGAAGAGAGAAAACACTGACGGAGTTTCCATTGGATGAGAATTCCAAGTCTTGTCCAAGACCCTCCTTAAGGAGTTCCTCATCAGGACAAAGATCATCATAAACTGGTGAGTGTCTAAGCATTGGTCGGTTGATGTGAAGGATCTCTGCCAAATATGCAGGAGAGACTAAAAACCCTAAGAGCTAGATGGAAATGACCAGAAAATAACAATGAGGGACAATAATGACCCAAATGTTGCAACAATATAGAGTGGATCAGATTAAAACCACACAAAAATGAAAACATTAGACATTCAAATAACCAAACACTAGTAAGAGATATATGAATACCAAATAGAACACAAAAACTATGATGAAAAGGCAATAACTATGAAAAAAACAAAGAGTAGAGGACAAAACCCATACCTTTCCTTGAAGATTGAGAGAATGGTAACAAATTGGTGAAAGAATTTGAAGATTACCACAGTGATGTTGAAATAGTGAAAGTAAGACCAGAAAGTGAACAGTCACAGAATGCGAGACAAGCAAATGAGGACCCCTTTTTGAGAATAGTGTTGAAAACGAGCTTATTTTGCAAAACACGCGATTTTCGTGACTGAGGTAAGTCACCAGAGAGTCGCCAAGATTACCCGCCAAAACACTTCAAATCGAAAATTTGAAAAATTTGCTAAGTGTTTTTTCGCGACTGAAAGTCTCACTCACGAGGGAGTCGCGAGCTGAGCCGTGAAAATCTCTGTGTACCTCTCACGACTGGACCTTCCACTCGCAAACAAGTTGCCAAAAATGACCCGCGAGCTCGCGACTGTGGCATGCGACTTGACTTACCCGCGACTGAGTCGCCAAAACAGGGCAACACTGTTTTTTGAAATTTTAAGTTTTTGAAGAACAAAATACTTTCCAAAAATACCTAAAACACTCAAAAATCTTTTTGTGCTTGAATCAACAAAGATTGAGCATGTGAAAACACATTTTATCAAGTACAATCACACAAATGAATATGGCATTAATTGAACATAAACTTGTGTGTTGTGTGTGGGTATCAACAATGAGACAGTCCTTAGTCTAATGTGAAGCTTCAATGATCAATTCAACCAAAACATACACAATTAGCACTAGATCATGTGACCCATCTCAATTACAAAAGTATGCATATATGACCTCTCACAAGACTTGATTACATAATTTGGAGCTTTACATTTGACTCCACTTTCAATCATAACATTTGATCTTTTGGATCCTTTTGAGACAATCACCTCTCATTGTGAGAGTGATATTTGATATTTCACCTTGATGAGATAGCCTTTGACTTTTTGAATAATCATTCACTTTAATTTTTGATCGCTTTCCCTTTTTCCTAGTCGAATACTAGTATGTGCGACAGGCTTTTGTAGCTCAAAATCTCTTTTCATTTGGAGATTTACATTTGGTGAGCTCTTTTTAGCAAAAACAAAAATAAAGAGTGGGAAGATATATAGGCACAAGTCTATGCATATCTCAAGATCAACATAACCATTCACTAATCATTCATGACAAGTTTGAAGATCTATTTACAACAGTCACATAGATTTCAAGATTTCTTCCACAGTGATAAGAGTGGAAAGAAACAAGCTATGCCCGTAAATACACAAAGCCATTAGCACAAAGGCACAAAGCAAAACAAGTTTTGAGACAAAACTCAACAATGTCGATCAAACTTTTTGATTTTCTACTTTTTATGTGGTTTTTGGATTTTTTGACACATAAGAAAGAATAGATTGATCAAAAACAACAAAAGCAAACAAAGCAGTTAACATCCAACAGAATCATGCTATACAAAAAGCCAACAAAGTATTGTGTGCCCCAACAAAAAAAACTAACACATTGTAAATATGTGAAGCACACATCACACAAGAGATTCAAAGAATTGTACCAACACCAATGGTCTTACGGAGGGATTCAAACCATGGACCATCGAGAGGCTTGGTGAAGATGTCCGCCTTTTGATTGTCGGTGTGTATGAATTCAAGACACACAACTCTTTCCTCTACCAAATCTCGAATGAAATGGTAACGTATCTCTATGTGTTTAGATTTTGAATGCTGGACAGGATTCTTAGAAAGATTGATGGCACTAGTGTCTTCCAGCGGCTATGTACTCTGCTTCAGCAGTAGAGAGAGACACGGAATTTTGTTTCTTGCTCATTCACGAGACAAGATTGTTACCAAGGTAGAAGCAACCTCCTGAAGTACTCTTCCGATCGTCCACACTACCAGCCTAGTCAGCATCTGAATACCCGGCAAGACAAGCATTTGAGTCTTTTGAATACCACAGACCATAGTCTGAAGTTCCATTGATATTTTAAATAATTCGCTTAACCGCAGTCAGGTGTGATTCCTTTGGATTAGCTTGATATCTGGCACAAACACCAACGTTGAATGCAATGTCCGGTCTACTAGCTGTAAGATAGAGTAAACTCCCAATGATACTCCTATATAAGGTAGGACTCACTTCCACTCCAGAAGAATCAACATTCAGTTTAGTAGACGAGCTCATGAGAGTGGAGGCATGTTTTTTTGGAGTCTAGACCAAACTTCTTGACAATGTTTCTAGCATACTTTTCTTGTGAAACGAATATACCTTCCTTCTGTTGTTTGACTTGAAGGCCCAAGAAAAATGTGAGTTCCCCCACCATACTCATCTCAAATTATTTCTTCATCTCCTCAAAGAATTCAATAGCTCGATCTTCAATGGTAGCCTCAAACACTATGTCATCAACATATACTTGTGCCACAAGGAGATAATCTTCATCATTTTTGACAAACAAAGTCCAGTCAGCATATCCCCTTTTTAATCCTCTATCTAGGAGGTAATGTGCAAGCCAATCATACCAAGCTCTAGGTGCTTGTTTTAAGCCATAAAGGGCTTTCCTCAATCTCAACACATGATCAAGAAAGTGAGGATCCTCAAATCCTTTTGGTTGCTCAAAAAACACTTCTTCATTCAAGTATCCATTTAGAAATGCACATTTTACATCCATTTGATAGAGTTTGAAGTTCATTGTGCATGCAATGGACATGAGAATTCGAATAGACTCAAGTCTTACCACAAGAGCGAAGGATTCATCAAAGTCTACTCCTTCTACTTGAGTGTATCCTTGAGCTACTAACCGAGATTTATTCCGTATTATCTCTCCATCTGCATCGGTTTTGTTTTTGAATATCCATTTCGTGCCTATGACATGAACATTTTCAGGCCTTGGAGCAAGTTCCCACACATCATTCCTCACAAACTGATTCAGCTCTTCATGCATTGACTCAACCCAATTCTCATCTTGAAGAGCCTCTTCTACCCTTTTTGGTTCAAATTGAGCAAGGTAGCAATGATATGTTACATGATTGGCCAAAAGGATGTTTCCTTTTCTGAGGCGAAGACCTTCATCTAGAGACCCTATGATGTTGCTTTCTGGATGGTTCTTAATCACTCTTGATGATGGCTTCTTTGATGTGGAGACTTCATCACTCCGTGAGATGGGAGGATGGACTTCCGGAGGAGTGAGAGGACTTGATGTTCTAGATATCGATCTTGTTTCCATTCTTAGGTTCATGGGAGTTGATTCTTCTTCTAGTGTAGATTCTTCAACTTCTATATCAAGAGCTTCGACCTCAACATCGGGTTCTTTGGTGCTCGGCCCTTCTCCATCATCAATCATCTCTACCTTAGTTAAGGCATCATCAATCTTGACATTGATGGACTCCATCACTATCTTAGTTCTCTTGTTAAAAACTCTATACGCCCGACTCGTAGTAGAGTACCTAAGGAAAATACCTTCATCACTTTTTGCATCAAATTTCCCAAGATTCTCCCGATCATTTAGGATATAACACTTGCTTCCAAACACTCGAAAATACTTTACTCTAGGCTTCTTTCCATTCCAAATCTCATAGGCGGTCTTCTTTGTTCCTACTCGGAAAAATATTCTATTGCCAATGTGACATGAGGTGTTTACAGCTTCTCCCCAAAACTTTTGAGGTATTTGCTTGTTAAGTAACATGACTCTTGCCATTTCTTGAATCACCCGATTCTTTCTCTCTACCACTCCATTTTGTTTAGGAGTTTTGGGGGCTGAAAATTCCTTTTTGATTCCATTCTTTTCACAGAAAGACTCAAATCTTGCATTCTCAAATTCCCTCCCATGATCACTTCTTATCTTGGCAATAAGGACCCCTCTCTCGTTTTGTAGTTTCTTGCACAGAATTTCTAACCTTTCACATGCTTCTGATTTTTCTCTAAGAAATTCAACCCAAGTGTATCTTGAGTAATCATCCACAATGACCATAATGTACCTCTTTCCTCCTAGACTTTCAGTTCTGGTAGGCCCCATTAGATCAACATGAAGTAACTCTAAACACCGAGAAGTAGCAATCACATTCACCTTGTGATAACTTGCCTTTGTTTGCTTTCCCATTTGACATGCACCACAAATAGTCTTCTTCAACTTTCCAAACTTAGGAAGTCCCTCAACTGCTTCAAGTTTGGACACTTTAGCTACTTGTTTGAAATTCACATACCCAAATCTGTGATGCCAAAGTTTCAACATGTCAACACGAGCACTTCTACACAAAATGGGTGTCGTAGGAACTACTCCATAGCAGTTGTCTGTAGTCCGATTTTCTTCCAAGACTTGAATCCCTTCTTCATTGATGATTAAGCATCCCTTCTTAGAGAATTGGACCAGGAAATCCTCATCACATATTTGAGTGATGCTCAGAAGATTTGCCTTCAACCCTTTGATGTATAAAACATCTTTCAACAGAGGTAATCCAGGTATCTCGATAGTCCCTTTACCGAGAACTTGAGCATGACTTCCATCACCAAAAGTCACATAGTCACCAACCTTTTCTTTGAGTGTCTTAAACAGTGACTTATCCCCTATCATATGAAGAGAACAACCGCTGTCAAGATACCACAAGCATGAATTAAATACCTTCAATGAGGTATGCACAAATAAGCTCACATGAGACAAACATTCTTGACCTTCAAACAGAATCTTATCTTCAGTTTTCATGCTTCTGTTAGATTGACCTTTCATTTTCAGACTCTCAATCATCTCACACAACATTCTATTTTTTCTTTTGTATTTCTTAATCAACGATTTAGATTCAGATATGCTATTGTGTAAGATGTGATTCTTATTTTCAAAATATTTCAGCATGTGAACAAATATCCTAGCATGTTTCTTCGTTTTTAACAACTCTACGAGTTCATTGTTAAGACACCCTTCAAACATACTCATAGAGTCATTTTCACAAACACTTAAACTACAATTCAGCATGGCATTTTCCATAACAGCATCCATAACAAAGGGGTCTAGGATCGCACTTAGGTAATTAAACCACAACAAATGCACCCGCTCTGATACCAATTGAAAGTTCAAATAGTGTAAAAACACCCTTGAACGTTTAGACCCCCAATTTACAAATTACCAATTCAAGCTTTATATCAAACAATTAATGTGCAGAACATGAACAAAAGCTTAATACAGAATTGGTAAACAATCTATGTCAATTAAAATCACATCCACAGCAGAAAATAAAAGGCAAAGATAAAGGGAAGAGAGATGCAAACACAAGGACAACACACGATGTGTTATCAAAGAGGAAACCGAAGCCCTCGGCGCAAAACCTCTCCGCCGCCCTCCAAGCCGTAAACAATCCACTAGAAAATGTAGTTGGGATACATGAACAGCAATAGACCCTCCAAGCCTAATCTACCCAGTGTACCTAAACCCTCCAAGCTTCTTGCTCCAACGAGGTTGCGCTGAACCTATTTCTTTTCTAGCTTCCCAGATTCCGCTACTTGACCATAACATCAACCAATGTAAATTGGTTCCTTCCTAATTGCTTCCCAAAACACCAAACAACCCTCTCACAGTAATGAATATGGTGAGAAAAGGTTTTGGTAAAATGCCTCTCAAGGGTTTAACAATGGAGAGGAAGAGAGTTGAGGAATTTGAAGAGACTCTTATGTAAAGATTGTAGATGAATCAATCTTGTTTTACTCTAGGGTTTCTCTCTCAAAATTCTCTCTGGAAGCTCTCTTTCTTTTGTGGGTATAAGGGGTATTTATACTAGGGTGAGAATGGAATGTGAAGAATCAGGTTTTTCAAAACAGGTGTGGCTCGCGGCTTGGCCTCGCGGCTTGATTGAGTCACGAGATCCAGCCGCGCGATAACAAAACGGCCAGTTGTCCTATTTTGTCCTGTAGTGCTCCAGCTAGCATGACGCTTCAACTTCTAGCATGCTTAGCACGTATGCTGCTTCTGGCGGCTTGCAACCGCAAGTCACCCGCGAGATCCAGCCGCGAGACTCTATTTTCTTACACACTCTTGAGCATTCAACACTCTATCTCACTCACTACCCTTACAACAAACCCACCTAAATACAGGGTTACTAATTGCTGAAATACAAGTAAATTTGGTACAGAATAAAGCCAACAAGATGGTTGAATAAATTCAACCTTACACTTTTCTTTTCTTTTTCCTCTTTGTCTTGTTCCTTGTTGGCTCTTGTTTTGTGTTTTGTTCATTGCAAAAAGTTTTAGCTTGATTGCATATCTTCATGAGGAATTCGTTATCATTTGATTAGTATTTGAGTGAATAGATTGGAGCTTTTATTATGTATGTGATATTGAACTTGGGTATTATTTTCCCTTATTAGTAGTTATTGATTGAGCAGTTGTTATGCTTCTATGAGTATTTGTGACTGAAAATTTTTTATGTGCATAGGATTGTGCTTTGTTATTACCCAACAAGTACCCATGTAAAATTCAGAATGTAAATTTTAGAGAAAAAAAAAAAATGTAAAATATTATTAGTGACGACAATGTCATCGCTAATATTTTATCATATCATTAGTGATGACAAACAATATCATCGCTAATATGCAATTTTTAGTGTTGACATGTTTGTGGTCACTTATATATCGTTATTTGTGACGACAACAAGCGTCGTCGCTAGTAATGATATATCAATGACCACAAACATGTCGTCATTAATAATAATCTACTAGCGACGACAAAAAAAATTTGTCACTACTAATGAGATAGTAGCGACGACATTTCGTCTTGGAGTCTCGAGTCACTATTAGCGACAACTTTGTTGTCGTTAATAGTATTGTATTTGCAACGACATTAATATCGTCGCTAAAAACTTTTTTGTAACCAAATTCGTTTAACGAAAGTTAGCGACGACATTTTTTGTCACCAATATAATTAGAGACGATATTTAAAGCATTAGCGACGACTATATGTCGTCGCTAAAGAGCAAATTTCTTGTAGTGATATAGTAGGGACGAAATTGACATGAGACTGAAAAGTCAGGGACCAAATTGACACAATTGAAAGGTTAGGGACCAAATTGAAATATGGTGTAAAGGATAGGGATCAAATATGTAGTTTACCCTATTTTTTTTCACTTTTAAAAATGTGTTATTAAGAATATGCTACTAAAAACATTTTCTTGTATTATGAATATTTTAAACACGCATTTTTTTTAATTTTCACATCATTTTGAAAATCAATATTTATACTCTCTTATCAAATTGCCCTATTTTGACTCTATGAGAAAGGCTTTGCCCCTAAATATCTAAAATAAAAAATAAAATAAAAAAACAAATCCCTCACTTTTAGGGCTTTTAATGAACCAAACCGTTCATAAATAGCTCGGGCTTGGCTCAATAAAAAGCTCGTTCATATTTATTTGTTTATAAACAATCCAAGCTTAAGATTTAGTTTTAGGCTTGTTTAATAAACGAGCTGAGCCCGAGTAAAAAATATTGTTCATGAACAAGTTCGTGAACACCAAGATTCGATACAAAAGTAACAAAACAAGTTCAACCTAAGATTATTTATGAGTTTGGTAATAAAATTGATATGAGCTTGACAAGTAAACTCATATCCTTCTAAGACTTTAATTAATTATAAGTTGAGACCACTCATCCAAACCAAATAGGCTAGATAATGAACTTGATATTATACTTGTGTTGGATCTCAAGCTCAAAAGCATGATATTGAACTTAAGTTTAGGCTTGATATTAAGCTCAAGCTTGGCTTGATTAATGAATCAAGTCAAGCCAAGCCGAGTTCAAGCTTTTATACTTTATAACAAGCTCAAACTTGAACATTATTTTTAGGCTCGTATCAAACTCAAGCCAAGATTGAACATTCTACTTTTGTTGTCGAGTCAAGTTTAAATATTTACTACTCGACAAAGTTCGGCTCGTTTACAGCCCTACTCACTTTTATAACTGCAAACGACACCTATATAACCCAAAAAAAAAAAAAATGCTGACACAATAATAAATTTAAAAAAAAAAAAAAAAAAAGTTCTTCTCGAAGTCTAGGGTCAAAGCATATAATATGATTATCCCTTTTTTTTCTTGTCTCACGGTATTTGGGTGCATATTACAAAATAATATTATAATAATACAAAACTACTTAGGGTGAGTTTGGTTCAGCTTTTTGTAAAAGTGCATAATGAAAAAGTGGAGTTTTCAAAAAG
This sequence comes from Quercus robur, assembly GCF_932294415.1. Classification (NCBI taxonomy): domain Eukaryota; kingdom Viridiplantae; phylum Streptophyta; class Magnoliopsida; order Fagales; family Fagaceae; genus Quercus; species Quercus robur. The sequence continues at coordinate 18,195,054 of NC_065539.1, read as the reverse complement.
TACATAATGAAAAAGTAGAGTTTTAAAAAGCTGAGTATTTGGTAAAAGTTGTTAAAAAGTGCTTTTTGAAAAAGCTGAGTGTTTGGCTAACAATTATAAAAGTTGCACTTTGAGGGATAAATTACCAAAAAGGACAATGTATATATAAGGGAGTTTATTTCATACTTAAATCAATTACTTCATATACTTACTAAAAAAAATAATAAATAATAATAATATATTATTGGTATTATTTTAATAAAGTTTAGACAATTTTTCTTTTTTAGTGTCATATTTATTTGTTATTACCATTAATGACTTCTTATTAATATTAATTAAATCTAAATAATTTTCATCATCATGAAGTATAAAATGAAAATGTAAAAAGATGATAAAATATACACCAATAATCTAAGTTTAAATTGTACTACATAAAAATGTAAAAAGATAATAAAATACATATCAATAATCCAAGTTTAAATTGTACTACATAAAAATATAAAAAAAAAAATTGTACTACATGAGTTCTGCTCCGGTTGCTGCAACATCCCTAAACATTCTATCAAGTTGTTGTAGATTTTGTAGACCTTTATGTCGAAATTTTGAAGCTTTGGGTACTTCCTACAAAATGTAATTGTCATTTCACTCATATTACAATAATATACATAACTATTTCAAACTAGCTACATATTAATAAAATACTCAACTCATCTTCAACTTCATGTCCCACCAATCATCACTAGCATCAATTGTTCCCTTCACTGCATCCCAACCTAAATTTGTGTCAAGACCCTTCAATTTTTCCCACACTCTCCAATCTGCTTTTAATACATCCCACCTACATTTTAATTGTTCCTTATCATAGTTTAGACCAGTCTCATCACAAAATTTGATTACTAAATTGCTCCAACCTTTGGCACTTAAGGCAGCAAAGATTCCTTTATTCCCAGCTTCAATCTCTTCCACACAAAGGTTACAAAAAGTAGTTGTCCAACTTGGATCTCCCCATACTGCTCTTGTTTTGTTTGCCTCGAAGTTGGAAGTGGTGTTTTTACCCATCTATAGAGTTAAGCAACCATAAGAAATGCAAAAAATAGAATTCATAATATTCCAATCTAGTGAACTAGTTACAAACATGATCTAATAAATCCACAAAAAAAAAAAAAAAAAAAATTGCTGCCTAGTCTGAGCATTAAAATAGAAAAGGCTAGAGAGGAATCTCATCATGTCACAACTCACAAAAGCACCGTTTGTACATTCATACGTTAGTAGACACAGCCAGAAAATTGCTACCATAATTGAGGACACTGGCCTCAAAAGCAATCAGGTTCATTGCAATAGACTACTCTTAATAACTCAACATTCAATCCGATAAAGCATAGATGGTCTTATAATGGTTTTATAAATGGTCATACAAGGTTATTAACCTTAATCCAAATCAACTGCAGTACTCAAGGTTATTAACCTTGAGAACAAATCATACAAATACCAAAATAACAATTTACAAGTCAACTAGATTCAACTTTACATTAAATTCCAATTCTAAATGAAGCAAAACACTTCCACTCCTCATTACTAAAGACCAAAAAATCACATAAACAATAAAATTTGCAAAAAAATCTACCATTCAGTACCAAAAAAAAAAAAAAACATTGTATAGCTTAAACCTCAATTCTTAAACTAAGCAATAAATTCTTACACCAAAGCATTCAAAACCCAGAAAATCACATAACTAATAATCAACAAAAACCACAAAAACCAACCCAAAAAACTCAAGCTACCACTCAGTACTAGAAAACATAAAAATAAATATAACCCCATAACATAACTACAACTTGAAAATTCATATCAAGCAAAAGACTTTCAACCACAACCTTAAAAACCCAGATAATTAAATAACTAATAATCAACATTGAAACACAAAAACTTGTGTGGGGTGGTGCTGATGGGGTGTGCGTGGGCTGCTGATGTGGGGTGCGTCTGCTGCTGATGGGGCATGCGTGTGCAGCTGTAGCACCTCACCATGCAGCAACACACACACTTTTCATTAGCACCACACGCACTTCTCATTTCTTAATCTCAGTAATTAAATTTCATCTATGATAGAGCAAAATTATATCATATGTAAACTATTCAATCACTGGTGACTATATCTGGGCTGCATTACAATCATATGGTATTTTTTTTGGTGTTTGGTACACTGGAAAACGTAATTCAACAGAAAACAAGCCCAATATTCTACAATGTCACATACTCAACGAACCACGACAAATAAATTCTACCTATTTTCAAAGTCACAACCAAACACCCAAAAAAAATAGGCCGATTTTCTGGAAAACATTTTCTGTTGAAACAACAACAAAAGAGCATAATTGATGAGTGAGAAATGAGAATGAAAACGTTATGTATGACCTGAACAAGCTCTGCCATAATCAAGTTAAAGTCAACTAGAAAAATTCTTCTATCCTTCTATGATAACCAGCATGAAAAATATTTATATTTCTTCTGAAAATTCTTCTTTCTTTCTCATTCTTTATATTTCTAAAATACCCAAACCATGCTAAAATACCCAAATCAAATATCGCATAACTTAAGACAGAGCATCCACAAAATAAAAAAGAAATTACGAAGCATGTACAGAACAAAAAATTTTTCAGTACCCGGCAAGAAAACAAATAGATCTTTAGCAAGAACAAAGCATGCAAGATCGAAAAAAAAATAAAATAAAATAAAACTAAATAAAAAATTTTGATAGGTTAAAAAAAAATTTCAGATCAGTGTTGGTACCTGGTGGTTTTTGGTAGCAAATCGGTGCTGCTTGGTGTTTTGTTGATCAAAACTCTACCTTCAAATGTATTTCTCAGATCAGATTAGACAAATAAAATAAAATATAAAAATTACAGAGGAAGGCCCGTTGAAGAAGACGAAGAAAGAAGAAGAAGAGGAAAGAAGGTTTTCAACGGGTGACAAAAGAAAAGAGAGACTTACGCGCAAGGAGAGGCAGAGCTGAGAGAAGAGATGAGAGGCGTGGAGCTGTGGCTTGCGCAGAGCAGAGAGATGAGAAGAGAGGAATGAGTGCCTGAAGACTGAAGACACCTTGCCCTTTATTGAAGGGCAATTACGTAATTGCAAACTCAACCCCCAACGGATACATTAAACGCGCACTAGCTTTTAACAAAATGGACCGATATACCTCTATAAACTCAAACGCGCATTCCTTCACAAATATAAAACGCAACTTTTTCCAAAAAAGTTGCGTTTTATACTTACCAAACACTATTTTTGGCTGGCGTTTTTGAAAAAACGCTTTTTGGGCTTCAAATGCTGAAACAAACAGGCACTTAATGTTCTTGTCTTGTATGGCACTAAAGCTGTCACTACCTAAATCACTATTTTCGTACTCCTCCGTTATTTGATTTTTCACATTTTCCAAACTTTGAGTTGTCTTGTTGCTGTAAACCCTACTTGTAATTATATATTTATAAGAATAGATTGCACTATTTTTAAGATCAATGGAATGCAAAGGTTACTCTATGAGTGGTTGAAATATAAATTACACTATTCGGAACTGCTTACTTCCCATGAACAATAAGGTTTCATGCTTAAAATTCAAGACATGAAATGTGAATTTATTTTGCAATGCATCATATATTGTTAGGGAGGGTCTAAGATAAAGCTGGATTGTTACAATTCCAATATTTTTATAGTCCCCATATCACCTAATTATATATAGATACAATTCTGATCATGAATATATATCACATAAGTTTTTCGTTCGGTACAAGCACAAGGAGCCAAAGAGTGTCGGCACGAGGCAGCGCAAATTCATGAAACACATTCTGTCTGTCAGATGCATGCAACTAGCTAGAAATAAATAGCATCACGAGATTGGATTGAGATCCCATGCAATACCTAGGGTATTGCACAGGGTGCAATAGCTATAATATCAGCCTTTGATTTAATCCAACAGTTGTAAAGAGTTGCCACGTCATCGATCAGTGCCTCACCAATTTTTTACTCCACTTTCTCGCCCTTTCACTTCCCTTTCTCTTTCAGATTCACAAACTTTCAAAATTTTGCTCTCTTCCACCAAACCCTGCTGTACATGGGACACCAGCGTTGATTCTCCATGACCATGGCTACAACTGGAAGCCTCCAAGGCTCACACAACCACCACCGGCAGTGCTTGCTGGCCTGACCTTCTCCTCTCTTTAGGTCTCTGTTTTTTTGCTCTCTCAAGTCCAGCCGTGGCCAAGCTTCTTGGTTGCACCGCGACACCACCATTTCTGGTAATGCTTCTCACCATATATACCACCATTGGTTTAAATATAACAATAATTCATTTTCATCATTTGGGTTTGGCAGTAACTCAATGTTCTAGTTTATTTTAATGTTGATTTTAGAAATACACAAAAGATGTTTGTGAAAATGTTTGATAGAAACTTTGAAGTAATGTTAAGCTCACTGATGATAAAAATAATTGGGGTTTTTGTCAATTTCTATTGTTTTGGTATGTGGGTTTTTTTTTCCCCTCTTGTTTGCTCACCGATTTTGGGTAAAAGGGATGAGATTTACTCTTCTAATAATGTGACTTCATTTGTGCATACTTGCTGGATATGTGCGCTTTAGTCTGGTCAAATATTACATGATAGGCTCTTACTTGTTACTTATGGATCAATGTCCCCTGGTATTTTTATAGTACCTTTTATATTCTCTACTTAGAAAAACATGATTATGTATAAACCATGGTGGTGCTTTTCTCTTGTTGCTGAAATTGTAGTGTTCAACCGTGACTTCTGGGCATTTCTTAAGGTGTATTCTTCTTTATACACATATACATGGCAATTAGTTCATAATCAAAGACAATCAAGTTTATTTTCTTTTATAGAGTTCTATTATCTTTTATTGGTTTTTTTTTTCTGTCTGAATTCCCCTTTTATTAGCTAGTATTTTTTTGTTGGCACAAATATTTTGTCTTTACATTCTTGTATTTGGGTTTCCTTTAGTTGCAGAGAAAATTTATAGATGACTAGCACCTTATGCATGGTCAAATGTTAGACACTCTTTTACCTCTCAAGGATTCATTAGCTCATAAAAATTATTCAATGTTCATGTGTTTGAGATTTTGTCTATTTCTTCTGTATTGTGCAAAAGTGAGAGCAACAAGAACATTTTACTAATACCTCTGTCTTGTTATTGTTTCCTTTGTTTTCTTAATAATTTTTTCTGTTATTGATGTTTCATCTTTATATTGTACTAGGGGAAAGGAATTAGAGAAAACAATCAATGCTTTGGATTTTAGACTTTTCATGACTGCATAGCCTAGGAAATGAAATAAAAACTTCTTTCAGTTAGCTTATTGCTTGAAATTACTTGTTAGTTTACTTAAATTGTTAGCCTGAATATCTTAATTTTTTCTCATAAACTTTATTTTCATGTAGATACCATTCGTTGGATCTCATTCCGTACTTGGGAGGGTAGTTGTTGTGAATGCTAATCCTGATGATTTGGAAGCATGAATGTCCATTTGTTTAAAGCTACATGTATCTCTATAGGATCTAGCCGACTATTGTTTTTTGCTTGGTGAGGTGTGCGTGCAAAAGAAGACTCCTCAAAACAATTTGGAAACCAACTTTGGCATATCAACTCCTAAATAAGTGGAGTGTTATGGCAAATTTAATTTGTATAAGAGGCTTTCTCTCTTGGGGTTACAAACTGCAGTTAATACAATTAGAGAAGTGTTGTGGTTTGATTCTTGTTAACAAGAAAAAAATTTAGCCTTTGCTGGCCATCTTGTATTTATCTCCATATACAGCTTTGTCAACAATAATGAGGACATCTTGTATTTATCATCATATATCTTGAGAAGTACGAAATGGACTTGTTCTGGGTAGCTAGTGTTGTGTTTTTGCTTTCTGTTGTTGCTACGGAATTGAATAACTGAGCAATTTGTTGCATCTTCATGTTGTAGTTGATTTTGTGCTACTAAGTTGATTTTGTGTTGACGAATATATGTAATGTATACAATTTTGTTTATGTTATACGCTTTCTTAATGCATTTCGAATTTTTATCTAGACTAAATGGAATTGTTTTTTGTGCATGAATTTGCTTGGAGCAACTGAACAAGTACTAAAATTGATAATAACTCAAAAACACAAATTATATCAAAGTGCTTACATGACTCTTATTCTTTTAAAAACAAGGAACACATATCAAGAGTCTTCAAAGGATGCTTGGCCAATTTTACAATCAAAATTTAATTCAAGAGAGTAGACAAGAAATGAAGTTGTTCTAAAAATGAATTTTTTTTTATTAGAATGTACACTTTGACCACAAGGCCATATAACAATAGTTTTGTTGAAATATACACTTTAACAAGAAACAAATCTTCCCATCATCATATATTCATAATACATAAATCCCACAAAAGAAAAGAAGAAGAAGAAGGTCTTGTAAGCTTCAAGATCAAGTTCTTCTACAACCTTAAATGGCATGACTTGCTCATTAAGTAATAGTTGGTGCGGCTCCTGCTTCTTGACTGTACATTACAAATGAAATTATAAGTTTATAACTAAGCCACACATCACATGCATAAAATTAAGCAAAGTAAACCTTTTAAATTTAAAGAAGCCTATATAACCTCTTTGGCACTCAGTGTTCCAATTTAAAAGCATTATTTATTTATTTTCAACTTTTACATATATTTAACATATCTTGGAATTACAACTTCCCCCAGCCCTCCATAGGTTCTGCTAGCATTAATATTTCCAATTCTTAAAGAGATTAGTTGTTCTACTCTTGACAGAGAGCCCCTTTTACTTCCACCCATGTACTCAAAATGGAATTTCAACAAGCATGTTGTTCATGTGTATATGTAAGAATCTAGGGAAACAAAAATCACAATGTGGCCAACAACTTTATTTTAATCATTGGATAATCCTTTAACACAAAAACCAAAATTTTGATTTCCATCTCTTTATGGGTGCATTTTGCACAAATTATCTAGAAACTCTTTGACCTGTGCTACTCCATGTTCAAGAGAAAAAAATGGTCATATATGTAGCAATAAGCTAACTGAAAGAAGTTTTTATTTCATTTCCTAGGCTATGCAGTCATGACAAGTCTAAAATCCGAAGCATTGATTGTTTTCTCTAATTCCTTTCCCCTAGTACAATATAAAGATGAAACATCAATAACAGAAAAAATTATTAAGAAAACAAAGGAAACAATAACAAGACAGAGGTATTAGTAAAATGTTCTTGTTGCTCTCACTTTTGCACAATACAAAAGAAATAGACAAAATCTCAAACACATGAACATTGAATAATTTTTATGAGCTAATGAATCCTTGAGAGGTAAAAGAGTGTCTAACATTTGACCATGCATAAGGTGCTAGTCATCTATAAATTTTCTCTGCAACTAAAGGAAACCCAAATACAAGAATGTAAAGACAAAATATTTGTGCAAGTGACCATTACCAACAAAAAAAATACTAGCTAATAAAAGGGGAATTCAGACAGGAAAAAAAAAAAAAAAAAAAAAAAAAAAAAAAGATAATAGAATTCTATAAAAGAAAATAAACTTGATTGTCTTTGATTATGAACTAATTGCCATGTAGATGTGTATAAAGAAGAATACACCTTAAGAAATGACCAGAAGCCACGGTTGAACACTACAATTTCAGCAGCAAGACAAAAGCACCGCCATGGTTTATACATAATCATGTTTTTCTAAGTAGAGAATATAAAAGGTACTATAAAAATATCAGGGGACATTGATCCATAAGTAACAAGTAAGAGCCTATCATGTAATATTTGACCAGACTAAAGCGCACATATCCAGCAAGTATGCACAAATGAAGTCACATTATTAGGAGAGTAAATCTCATCCCTTTTACCCAAAATCGGTGAGCAAACAAGAGGGGAAAAAAACCCACATACCAAAACAACAGAAATTGACAAAAACCCTAATTATTTTTATCATCAGTGAGCTTAACATTACTTCAAAGTTTCTATCAAACATTTTCACAAACATCTTTTGTGTATTTCTAAAATCAACATTAAAATAAACTAGAACATTGAGTTACTGCCAAACCCGAATGATGAAAATGAATTATTGTTATATTTAAACCAATGGTGGTATATATGGTGAGAAGCATTACCAAAAATGGTGGTGTCGCGGTGCAACCAAGAAGCTTGGCCACGGCTGGACTTGAGAGAGCGAAAAAACAGAGACCTAAAGAGAGGAGAAGGTCAGGCCAGCAAGCACTGCCGGTGGTGGTCGTGTGAGCCTTGGAGGCTTCCAGTTGTAGCCATGGTCATGGAGAATCGATGCTGGTGTCCCACGTACAGCAAGGTTTGGTAGAAGAGAGCAAAATTTTGAAAGTTTAGTGAAACTGAAAGAGAAAGAAAGTGAAAGGGCGAGAAAGTGGAGTAAAAAATTGGTGAGACACAGATCGATGACGTGGCAACTCTTTACAACCGTTGGATTAAATCAAAGGCTGATATTACAGCTATTGCACCCCGTGCAATACCCTAGGTATTGCACGGGATCTCAATCCCACGAGATTCGCCTCCGTCTTCACCAAAGGTCGCTGACACATTACGTGTGGACCACAAGCTTTAACACACTCGTTGTCTTACACAGTTCGTACGATCTACTACTTTTTTTCAATTTTTGCAATGTAACAGTTACGTCAAAAAAAAAAAAAAAAAAACAGTTACGTCAAATGGTAGTTAAAAGGACTGTAAAATAGATTGTGATTCGATATTTTGTCTAATCATATATCAGCAAGCTGGTTGATTATAACCACACCATGTAGAGTCCTTCTGGAGGAAATCCGAGATATTTTTAAATTTTCATAATATTTCTCACTTAATTTTCATTATGTACTCTTTTACCTTTTTGCACTTTTATTTTATTTAATAATGTGATTAAAAATTAACTTTTTAACTTTTAATCATAGCTCTTTAAAACTATTGCATTTGGTGTAATTCCCTAACAATTTTGCTATATTGCTCCAAATTTTAATCCAATAATCATTCTTCTTATCCTTATATTTTGATATTAATTATTAATAAAACAAACTTATAAAGAGCAAATTTGTACTAGGAAAAAATAAATTTTTTCAAATTTGCATTAAGTCTATATATTGTGCTAAAAGCATAGAATATGCATTTTAGGGACTCGTAAAAGATGATAAAATATATTCCTTCAACAGTCCTCATTACACACCATTCTCATCTGAATTAAAATTTGAAGTTTTAAAAGAAGGTGATTTCTCCATTGATCGCCTAGAGATTTCTAAAGTCAATTGGAAAATTTATGATGGTGAATTCAACCCATTTATTGGGTTTAATTTAGTAATGATGGATACGGTGTTGCATAGTATATGAGAACATTGGTTAAACCCTTACTTGTTACTTACTTTGGAAATGCAATAATCGATGAAGTTTTCACAGATATGAAAAAATTATTGATGATCGTATTTCTAAAGAGAAGACTCAGTATATAAATCTGACAATTTCAGTGACTAAAAAAGGATGATTCCGAATATGGTCATTTCATAATATGAATGACTTAAGTAGTGTGGTTGTCCAATCATAAGGTGGTAGGCCAAGTTTGTGTTACGAAGTGTTGGTATTTTATTCTGAAGTGTTTTTATGTAATAAAATAATGCCTATGAAAGTTTGGCTTGGATTGTTCTCATTGATCGACAGTTCCTACAATTTCTCCATCTTTCTAGAAATTTGACATGAAAAGGAGTTCAGAACCGAACACACAGTAAGTTACAAATAGGCCCTTGGGACCTAAAGGCCAAAGGATCAAACAAAATAATACTCCGACAATCTAAAAAAGGTTCCAAACCTCTAGCAAAGAGTGTTGTTACATTTATGAGCTAATGGCTATGGCACTAAATGACATGGTGTTGAGGTCTAAAAAGTTACAATGTGCTGCACCAGGGCCCAAAAAGGCACAGTAAGTTGAACCCCATGAAAAAGAAAACAATAAAAGGCTTAAACTCACAATAAGAAAAAACGATGGTAGACCCAAATCCATTAAAAAGATTTTAAGACCCATGAATGGATAGGTCTTAGGGCCCATGAAACGAAGGGAAGAAAGAAAAAGCTCAGCCCGTCGAGATCTGAAAATCACTAGGGACTCCAGTGATAAGAACTGGGTCGGGATACCCAAAGACTGCCGGAAGCTCGGGGTCCTTGGGACGTGCAACAAAACTAGGATGAGATTAAGACAGCTCAAAAGGAGTGCCAAGAAACACAAGGAACGAAGAACAGATACGTACTTATCAGCCACCCCATGATGCAAAAAGGAACCAGAAAGCTTGGAGACTAACAATTCATGAGCAAGGGGCTGGTACCTCAGGAAGCCCAGAAAAGACGAACCATGAAAGGAAGTAGCTGGGAAAACTTTCAACCTGGCAAGGATAGAATCGGCTCACTTGGGAAAAATGACAAAAGGAAAAGCAGCCAAAAAGCTAAGTCTAAAAAATGTGAAGTTTAAAAATCTTGAAGGAAGAAAGATTAGAGGTCAGCTCTCTAGGGACACCCGAGAGCGGAAAGTCAGCAAGAGACTTTTAGGGAAAAAGCACAAAAAGAAGAAAATTATGAGAAACAATGAAGGGACTAGACACTTAAGTTGCTGGCACAACATTGGCTCTGGTACCCAAGAAAGCAAAGGAGAGGAATCAGTAGTACCCCGAATCCCTAAGATGACACTATAAAAGGGGGAAGCAGCCAACAGTGAAGGGGCATTCAGCAACAGTGAATTAGAATAGAATCATTAAGAAAATTCTGTTAAAGACTCAAACAAAGTAGCAAAAGAAAGGAAAATACCGTCCGGTATTCTCAAACAGCCACTATAGAACATACTTGAATTCAAAGGGTTGCAACTTTGCAAGTCTTATAGGCTTGGAGAGTCATCTAAGTCTATAATTTTTGAGCTTATTTGGACCTTATAACACGTCTTAGTAAGCATATTGTAATACACAATTAAAAAAAGTAATGGAATATCTCACATTGTTTTAAGGATCCTTCACGTTTATTTTGTGTCTTCCATTATCACATTGCTCATTAACTGTTTCTTGCTGTTCCATACATATATATTTCTTGTTTGCTAATATGTATGTATTGTAAGATTCCTGCTCTGTGCACCACTTGGTTTGTAATCAGCTCATTTAGCTGCGATGAACCAAGCTCAGTCCCTTAAAACAACAACTATAAGGCCCAGGGTCCTTGCTTCTACTTAGACCTAGACACTGTCCAAAAAAGGACTCTCACACATGGTCTCAAAGGTAATATTAACATATGCTACTACAAATTCAACTCTCAATAATAAAGGATGGAAAGCTCTTATTATTGGTTGCACTTAATTATGATTGGAAGACACATAACTAATTATTTCCTAAATTTTGATTATCTAATCTAAAATTAGATAAATTGATCAAAAATTAATAACAAAGGTAGATTCTTCTAAGCAAAATGGATCATTTACCTTTGATAAAATATGCTTCATAATAAATTTAATATATAATCAATCTTTCTAAAAGTCTTATAACTCAATTGGTTGGCACCTTTTATAATATAAACATCTAGGATTCAAATTTATCATTCCCCAATTTTCAAATTATCCATACACAATTACACACACAGAATCATATAATTGATTTTTGAAAAATATGTTTTATACCAGTGGGAGTTTCTTAACCATGTACTAACAAAAGATTAACTACAAATTAGTTGTGTTTTTCTATTTGGCTATCTTTTTGTACTTGCTTATAGAAAGTTAGAGACAAGGGATGGAAATCCAGGTTTTCTCAATGGGATCAGATAATACTAATGACCCATATGGCTACTAGCAATTGATCTTAATGAAATGATCTTTCTTCTTATCCTTATATTTTGATATAATAATTATAAGTAAAACAAACTTATCAGTTATCAAGAGCAAATTTGTACTAGGAAAAAATAACTCTTCTCAAATTTGCATATAGTCTATAAACCCAATTTCGCCCCTTTTCCCTAAACACAAAATCCAACACATTAATTCTTATCGAACACCTTCTCATCTTTCTTTGTTCCTCCACCACCGCTCTCCCTCCCTCTCTCTCTCTCTCTCTCTCTCTCTCTCTCTCGGCACTCAAAGACCTTCCAAAATTCAACTCATTCTCACCTTTTTCTTTTCTATTTGGGCGAATTTGGGTTTGTATTTTTATTATTTTTATTTTTTTGGCTTGAGCTGATCTGGCTGTATATGCTTCGCTTGTTCCTGCACCAGTGCTCTTACACTCTCTCAGCACTCAAAGAACTTCCACAAAATCTCAACCTTTTTTCTTTTCTTTTTGGGCAAATCGAGGTTTTTTTTTTTTTTTTTGTGTGGATGTTTGATTAGAAAAAACGTTAAACTCCGGAAGATCAATGGAATGTATACGTTATTCTATGAGTGGTTGAAATATAAAATACACAATTCAAAAATGATTACTTCACATGAACAATAAGGTTTCATGCTTAAAATTCAAGACATGAAATGTGAATTTCTTTTGCAATGCATCATATATTGTTAAGGAAGGTCTAAGACAAAGCTGGATTGTTACAATTCCGATATTATTATAACCCCAATATCACCTAATTATTATACATACAAAATTCTGATGAATAAATCACATAAGATTTTCATTCCGTACAAAGCACAAGGAGCCAAAGAGTGTCGGCAAGAGTTAGGGCAGATTCATGCAACACATTCTGTCATGATCGAGGAGGCAGACTTACGTGATGCAACTAGCAAGCAATATCATTGACAAAGGTCGAGGGCGTGTGGACCACAATCTTTAACTTTAACACACACTCATTATCTTACGTGAGTTGCTCACTTTTGTATGATCAAAAGGACCGTGAAATAGACTTTGATTCCCTATTTTATCTTATCTTATCTTATCATATATGAGAATTATGGGGAAAATGTGGCACATGGACATGGATTCCACGTTTGGTCGGTAGCAAGCTGGTTGATTATAACCACACCAGGTAGAGCCCTTCTTCAAGGCCAGGTCTTCCAATTATACATTGCATTGCAGCACATTTTGTCATGCTTACGTTTATTATTACCTACAAGAATTCAAAATAATCATGATCACTAGGTTCTTGAGAAAAGGGAGGTACCGATGGCTATAAGTCCTCTACATCAGTGGCGAAAATAGGATTTTAGTTCGAGCGGGCAAAATTGAAAGATTAGATTGAAAGTAAAATTAATCTAAATATTACTAATCAATATAAATAACAAAATAGATAAAATATATATATATATATATATATACTAATGTAATTGTCATACAAGATCAAATATAATATAAGCTTTAATTTATATTTGCATACCTATTTTAATTTACTCAATTGGAAGATTTGCAAAATATAACTCGATACAAGAGTTTGTTTAGAATTTGATTTGAAAATCATTATTGTGATTAGGCTTTCACCCATTAAGCAACTCATTTTCTCCTTTCAATTTTCTCTCCATTTTGGGAAGAAAACATTTTGGTGGGCTCAGAAAGAAAACACCTGAACCTCACCATTTATTTTCCTTCCTCTCCACCCAACCAAACACACTCTAAAAAATTTTCATTTCCATTTTCTTTCCAAAGTTTTCTATCCACCCTATTTTACCTCCAAACAAACACACCCTTAATGATTGTTCAATTCAAACCAATGCCAAGTTAAAAGAAAATTAAAATAAAATAAAATAAATAATAATAATAATAATAATAGGCATTTTGTGTGCCATATTTTGTCATAAATTACAGGAGGAAAAATTTCGATACTCAAAAATTTGAATCTAGTATAAATACGTGCTCATCATTACCGTACTTATTAATTACTTTTAGAATACAAAATGTGGCATTTCATATCAATGAAAGTAAATCACTTGCAATAAAATTTAGTTTTTTCAAGTGTCTTTTTTAAGTTATGTCATTCTTTTTTTATTATGGTAGGGTACCATATTATTTGTATGAATACCTACCCACAACAAGAAAACGCATGACATCACACATAAGCAATATCACCTAACTTGCTTCCGCTATCTTCTCTTATGCATGCAATTTCTAGTTTAGATTTAAATAGTTTTATACAAGTTTTTTGTCCACTTTCGTGGAAGACGAGAAAAACAAAAGAATAATGTACTTTAGACGTAACATGTGCACATAACTTTTACACCCAGTTCATCTCTATCTTGCAATTACCATGTTTGTATTTTATGGTAAAGTTCATTGAAGAGGGTCAATTATTTGCACAGCATGTGCAAAATATAGATCACAAATCATTCAAACTCTTTGTTTTGGACTTTGGGCAGCAAAAAGTAATATTCATGTCCAAACCCATTAGAATATTCTATAATAATACACCAACTATTATGTGAGAGGAGAGAATATAACAATATTGTTGTTATTGATTGTAGTTTTGGGGATCATAATATAAACTATGAACCAATGTTATTAAAAAACAAAAATTTAAGGAAAAAAAATACTAAAATTCAAGACTAAATATACTGTGAAAAATAAAATTAGTATCCATTCAATTAAACAAAAAGGAGCAAGCATAAAACCTCATTGATAATGTGAAGAGAGTAATTTATATTTCAACCACAGAAAAATGACCTTTGCATTACATTAACCTTATATATAGAAACAAAAGACAGTTTTTTTTTTTTTTTTTTTTTTTGAGTTCACTTGAAAGGTATTAACCTTTATATTCCATTAACCTTAAATACAATGATTAAGGGCTTTTATATATATATAACTCAATTGACTGACACCTCTTGCAACATAAACATTTAAGATTCAAAATTACCGTTTTCCAAGTATCAAATTATCCAAAAACAAAAACATATAATTGATTTTTGAAAAATATGTTGTACACATACCAGGAGTTTCTTAACCATGTACTAACAAGAAATTGACTACTAACTAGCTATCTTTTTTTTATTTCCTTATAAAAAGTGAGGGATGAGGGATTGAAACACAAGTTTTCTCAATGGGATCAAACAATTAATACTAATGACCAATTTGGCTACTAACAAATGGTCTTAGATTAAGATCCGATACAGAGATGAGAGATCCATACACATCTTTTCCCAATGGGATCAGCTAGTACTAATGTACCATAATTCTCTTGGTTACTAGCGAATGATCTTAGATTGAGATCCGATGCTAGACCTCTCGTCCCTTTCATAAAAAATTTCACTCTTCACCTTTTTACCTTTTTTTTACTCTTTTATTCAGAGGCTAAGATTAAAATTTAACTTTTTAGCTTTTAATCTCAATCCTTCAAAGTGCAATACCCTAGCAAATATTGATATATTGCATTGTAGCTTAATCAAATGATCTTTCTTCTTATCCTTCTATTTCGATATACTATAAGTAAAACAAATGGTCTTGGATCTAGGTATTGCACCCAGTGCAATACCTCTCATCCCTTTCATAATATTTCTCACTTTATTTTCATTATTTACCCTTTTACCTCTTTGCACTTTTATTTATTCAATGATTAAGATTAAAAGTTAACTTTTTGACTTTTGTTAGGTTCTAAGACTTTAAGAACTAAATGTATTAGAACTTCAATATGTAATGTGTTGGCAAACCATGATCAAAACTTAGAGTTTAGATTTAGGTTGCTCAAAGTGTGTGTAGAGAGGGAAAATTCCCGACCTATCACAAGCTGACACGTCATGTTATCAAATCCACAAAATACAGCCAATTACAGAACACCATGTATTGCTGCTAGGTTTTGCTATCACTATTCAAAAGCCAATGGAAATTCGCCAAGTGTCATGCAAAAACCAATCACACATCAGCGCACGTGTAAGCAATGACACAAGCAGCTTCGCACGTGTAAGCGATGACACAAGAAACCTCGCACGTGTAAGCGATGACTTAAGCGGACCAATCAGGCTGTGACATGTGTCACCAATCAGGCTCCGCCACGTGTTGCTCACCCACCTCCAAACTCCTATAAATAGAAGCCTTCCTAAGACATTTAGGAGGACCAGAATTGAGAAGTGAAAAAGCTCTACGAAGATCAAGCCTCAAAACCTTCAAGAACTTCAAGAACTTCAACCCCAAAATCGGAGAACATTCGAAGTAGAATCATCCAAATCATCTGCCTAGATCCTAAAGTTTGCGGGAATCAAGCTCAAAGGTCCGAAAACATCAACAAATCATAAATCAGTGAAGCTCTACGGATTCAAGCCTCCAAAGCCCCGAAGAACTTCCACCACAAATCTTCAAATACAAAGAACATTCGAAGCAGAATCATCCAAACTATCTGCCTAGATCTCAAAGTTCACTGGAATCAAGCTCAAAAGCCTCCAAAAACCTCAAACAACCATAAATCAGTGAAGCTCCACGGATTCAAGCCTCTAAAGCCCCAGAGAACTTCCATAACAAACCCTCAAATACGAAGAACACACGAAGAACACGAAGAACGTAAAGAACAAGGGATTTCCAACAAGTTCATAGCCAGAGATTCATTGTAATTCTGTTCCAAAGATTTTCGATCCATTCTTCAGCCAAATTGAAGTACATTGGGTGTTCGAATCAAAATCACATTACTACAAATCTAATCAACAAGTCTTTTAAGGAGATCGAATCAGAAGATAACTCTTTTGTAATCACAGAGAATTGTACCACACAATCATCAATACAAATTCGCATTTGTGAAACTATTTCACTTGTTTGACTTATTTCGAACCGAGAAATTTAGTCGCTTACAGTGTGTTTATTTGTAAAGTTGGAATCGAGTGAATTACAGAATTTATTGGCTAAATTTGCAAGGCTCGATCAATCAAACCTCGTGCAGATTAATTTTCTACGAATTTTTTCCAACTCAGCCCAAGTCCAGTTTGATGTGTAGGGTTTTATATTTTACTCCAAGTATAAAAGGAAAAACTCTAACTACGTTTTGTGGTTGTTGATGTGCTATGTGTTGAATCTCTTGTGAGATCTAGAGGTGTTTATCTTTATACACACTTAGAGTTATCAAGATTTACATCAAGAACTTGATGATCGCTTCAGTTGCTGCATAAAGAATTTCAAGAAGATCTGAAACCTTTGAGTAGAGTCTCAAAGTCACAAGTGGGAGTACTTGTAGTTGCGGTGGATCAAAGAAAGAAGTAGTCCGTGGAATTAAAGCTGTCACATGATTGTGGTAGTAAGTTTTCTACTCAAGGTAGCAATAGGATGTTAGTGGTCTAAGTTCTATTGTAAAAATTTCAATTCTTTCATAGTGGATCTATTTTACCTTGAAGATAGTTAAGTTAAATCCTCTCCAGGTTTTTTACCGATTTAGTTTTCCTAGGTTATCATATCATGTGTTCTTTATATTTCTGCATTGCTTACATGATATGATTTGATTGTGAATAATTTATCTAAGTAATCACTTGGCTAAATAACTAGGTTAAACAACTTGTGTTTTAAGGGGTCTAAAAATGTACAACTTTTAATTACAACCCTTTAAAACTATTGCATCCGGTGTAATTCCCTAACAAATTTTGATATATTGCTCCAAATCTTAATCCCATAATCATTCTTCTTATCCTTATATTTTGATAGATTAATTATAATTAAAACAAACTTATAAAGAGCAAATTTGTACTAGGAAAAAATAACTCTTCTCAAATTTGCATTAAGTTTATATATTGTGCTAAAAGCATAGAATATGCATTTTAGGGACTCATAGAAGAAGATAAAAATGGATTCCTTCAACATTAATTCCTCATTACACACCATCCTCGTCTATATTGAAATTTGAAGTTTTAAAAGAAGAAGATTTCTCCATTGATCGCCTAAAAATTAATGAAGTCAACCGGAAAAATTTATGATGGTGAATTCAACCCATCTATTTGGTTAGTAACGATGGATATGGTGTGGTAAAGTATATAAAAGTTGTGGCTGAATCCTTACTTATTACTCACTTTGGAAATGCAATAATCGACGAGGTTTTCCAAAGATATTTAAAAATTATTGATGACCGCATTTCTAAAGAAAAGACTTAGTATATCAATCTAACAATTTCCTTGACAAGAAAAGAAAGATTACGAGATATATATATACTAGTCGCTAACCGGGAAATGTATTGAGTACAATATATAATTTAATCTTTGTTTATTTTACTACAACACCAAAATTGAATTTGTAAAATAAAATCATATAGCTAAAACATTTGGTAACAGCTATACGTTTCAGACATTTATTAAACTATATTATTATTATTATTATTATTATTATTATCAACTTAACAGTATTTTAATATATGATACCAACATGCTTCAAGAAAATGTCCAACACTGAAAACAATTTCGAAAACAAACTCAACTAAACGGTTTGATATATATATATATATATATATATATATTACAATCTATAATATAAGCCAAGAAATAAACTTTGAAACCAATATGAACAAAATCCACGTCAAAAAAAACCATTTCGATCATTAAGAATATGACTCACTAAAGTCATGAAAAACACAAGATTCATTACCAAAAAGAAAAAAGAAAAGATTAAAAAAAAAAAAGAAGCATCTTTAGTCTTTATAGATTTTGCCTAAGTACCCAAATACGATGACATATACTCACACAAAAATCATTAAAGAAAGAATCAAAAAACATACACAACATGTACATACGCTATGAAAGTAAAAATAAGAAAAACAAAAGAGACGTAAACACGGACAATTAAAGAAAAAATATAGGAAAAAAAAGTTAGGAATAGAAATATAAGATAAAGATGGGTTACCCTCAAAAAGAATAATCCATGGATATTCATTGAAATATTCTAGATAATTTCTGATAATAGAAAAAATAAAACCCAAAAGTTATGATGTTAAAACTTCCAAAAGGCCAAAAAAAAAAAAAATTTAAACCAGAAGATTCAAAGCTTCAAAAGTATTGAAATAAAACAATATATTTATATATATATATATATAATTATGCAATAGAGAAATACAATAGAAAGAAGGGAATCCATGATTATAGCTTTTCTACTATTGAAATTGGTCAGACAATTAAATGTATTACAAAAAATGAACTTAAAAATTCATATGTAAACCAAACAATTAGAAGATTTTGAGCCAAGAATTTATTAAAACAAAACAAAAATTATGTGACTACACAATAGAGAAATATAATAAACAAAAAAAAATATGTCTACACAACATAGAAATATTAGAGAAATATGAGTTACCTTTTAAATGTTAAAATTCAAAATATTAAAACTTTTAAAAGGTTAAAAAAAATTTGAAGATTTAATTAAAAGATTCAGGCCCAGCAATTAAATAAACAAAACAACAATTGACAAACTTATAAGAAAAAGCAACAAATCTATAATTTTTATTGAACAAATCAAATAACCCTAACCTTGATGCATTGACCGAAGAAGGAGAGGAGTCCAATACATAAGTGGAATATGTGAATTGTGAAGCATGAGCCGCCCTCAAAAAAAATCTTGAAGAAAAATAAGTTTTAAGGAGAAAATTGTGTTGCGGCAAAAGAAGATGATAGCAGATCTAATCATAAAATCTAAAATAAAAATAATTTAAAATAAAAATAATAAACAAAACAAAAATTATGTGACTACACAATAGAGAAATATAATAAACAAAAAAAAAAATATGTCTACACAACATAGAAATATTAGAGAAATATGAGTTACCTTTTAAATGTTAAAATTCAAAGTATTAAAACTTTTAAAAGGTTAAAAAAAATTGAAGATTTAATTAAAAGATTCAGGCCCAGCAATTAAATAAACAAAACAACAATTGACAAACTTATAAGAAAAAGCAACAAATCTATAATTTTTATTGAACAAATCAAATAACCCTAACCTTGATGCATTGACTGAAGAAGGAGAGGAGTCCAATACATAAGTAGAATATGTGAATTGTGAAGCATGAGCCGCCCTCAAAAAAAATCTTGAAGAAAAATAAGTTTTAAAGAGAAAATTGTGTTGCGGCAAAAGAAGATAATAGCAGATCTAATCATAAAATCTAAAATAAAAATAATTTAAAATAAAAATAATAATAAAATAGTGGTGACCAAGGGCTATACATATAAATATAAGATATTGACCAACCTTTATAAAAGATGTCAGTTTCAATATTCACTTTGTGGTGAGGGTCCTCAAACATCATCTTCTCCGCGAATAGTTTTTGGGGCTTAGGTTTTCTACGCAAGCAATTCTTAAATAGGAGAGAGTAGAGGCGGTGGGAGAGTGTCCTTATTTGGCTAGAAGTCTAATTTGCATTGGAAAAAGAAAACAATGATGAGATGGAAAATTTAATTTAATTTAAATATTGTGCTGACGTGGAAAATTGTGGGAATTTCAAAAGTTTCGGTTTTATATATTAAATATTGTGCTGACGTGGAAAATTGTGGGAGTTTCAAAAGTTTCGGTTTTATATATATATATATATATATATATGTGTGTGTGTGTGTGTGTCTCTCTAATAATAAGGTGGTAGGCCAAGTTTGTATTTTATTTTTTCTAATTCCCGCACGAAGTACTGTTGGTATGTTATTCTCAAGTGCTTTTTTATGTAATAAAATAATGCCTATGAAAGTTTGGCTTGGATTGTTCTCCTTCTTTCTAGCAATTTGACATGAAAAGGAGTTCAGAACCAATCGTTGAGAAACTTGTATAGACACGCGCACACACCAAGTTACAAATAGCCCGTTCCTAGCTTGGGACCCAAAGGCCAAAGGATCAAACAAAATAATACTCCAACAATCTAAAAAAGGTTCCAAACCTCTTTTAGCTACTTCAAAAACACACATTTTTGTTGGTTGCTATTCCCTAATGATCTCTAGCCACTGAAAATTGTGTTCCTCTTGCTCTTGTAACGAAAGCCACTGCCTGATTTTGTGATAGCATACTCATGAGGCATCTCTAAACTAAATGATCATAGTATAATGCGAATAAAAAGAAAATGTCTTGACTATCCTTTTTTTTTTTTTTTTTTTTTTTATTTTGCTTCTGCTTCTCTTTGTTTGTGCGGTTCATATGCCCGTACTGCTTGTGATGGACATTGACAAACTCAAAAGGAAACGCTCTTCTCGCTTCCGCTTTTGTCCTTCCACCCAAGAACTAATATTTTTTTCTAATTCCTCTTCGAATTCCTTTTATACAATGCCTTTGAGTTTATAAAGGAATATATAAATAGGAATTAGATGGAATAAAAAGGATTGGGTTGTTTTAGTATGTTTGGAAGTTTATAATAAATGGATGCAATATGTACATATATACTCTTTGCCTTTTATTCATGTTTTTTTATTTTAAAAATAAAAAATATATAAAAATATATAATAAAAAAAACTAGTAATTAACATTGTTTTTGGATCAAGGAATTAATGTCTGCAAGGAAAAACTAAATCATTTTAGTTTTTTTTTTTTTCAATTACATCGTTTAATAAATTTGTATTTACATGAAAAATCACTTTACATTCCAATCGTTTAACATTATCAATAATCAAAGGTCAAATATTAATTTCATTTCTTTTAGAAGAGACAATTTAAAGATGGAGAATAGGAAAAGCCGATGAAGAAAGTAGTGAGAATGAAATGAAAGTCAATTTTGATATACTTTATTTGTTCATGGAAAACATCATTATAAACAACTTGAACGACATTCTAAATCTCTAATTATCATAATAAAGGAGTATAATATTAGCAATAAAGACACTCATGTCCTTGATAAAAGAGCATAATCAATTACTCCCCTAATTAATAAGAAGCAATTTCCAGGAGGGGATTAACAATAATTGGGATCTCCTATCTAGTCAACATCAAAGTAGGCACATAAGAGCATCTCCAACAAATTCATCAAATTTTTGTACTGTTTAGAAAATGAACAGTGACTTTTACCTTTTATTTACCCACTTTTTTAAATACATTTTCCAACAGATTCTTTATCTCATTCTCTATCTCATTTAAATATTATTTCTTCACTCATTATTTATTCTTTTTTTAACAACTACACATCTTCCAACATTTTTTTATTCAACACCTGATTATTATAATAGAAAAAAAAAATTTGAAGAATGAACAGTAGCCCATCAAACTTGATGAGCTACTGTTTATGAGTCAAAAAAAATTTGGATATAGAGAATCCATTAGAGTGGCTTTTTTTGGTCTCATTCTCTATTATAAAGAATATTTTGCTTTTGCATAGACCATTAGAGATGCTCTTACTTGGTTATTGGTACAAGGAAAGAAAAGCCAATAAGTGAATAAACTGACAAACCTGATGCACAACATGTGAAATGCAGGACAGGTGATTGTTAAGTATACAAAATTACCAACTGTGGCATGAGACATAATTTTGGGGTCTAGTGACCTAATAGCTAACTTGCAATCAATAAGACTCACACGAGATATATGAGTCTTTTTTTTTTTTTTTCCTTGAGGGAGATAGTAGCCAAGATCAAACGAAATGACTTTGTAATCAAGAAAATAACTAATAGTGCCCGTATCCTTCAACATGTTTGGGTCCAATAGACTCTAATATAAATAAGACAATTCTTCCTTCTGAATTCTTTTTCCTTTCTTTTTCAAACCTTATTGAAATTTTTCATAGAATTCACAATTTTGTTCCCCCTCAAATATTCAAATTACTCTAAATAGACAAACATACTAAATCAGAGGCTCATTTGATTCAAAGAAGAGATTATCTTGCAAATGGAGAATGTAGAATATTGTCGAAATCTAAAGTGACACCATAAGTTCTCTAGGAATCTGATTCTCAATGAGGATGACTTCTTTTCAAGTGGAGGTTGTGCTTTGAAGAAAGGAAGAGAGATAAGAGGGGAAGGGTTGAGAGATAAAGATAAAGTATATTGTGGATATTTTACAAAGAGAAAATATGTGAACAAAATTTTTGTGAAATAACTTTGATATAATAGGCTGTGAATTGTGGAGAAAAAATGACGGGTTTATATTAAAATTATAGACGACCATTCATTGTGTACCACGTCAAAATTTTGAAAAAAAATTGTAGTATAAAAATTGTGGTCCTAGAATAATTCTTTTATATTTATACAGTATTTGTAAAAAAAAAATAGAGCATTAGTATTGGTGATGCTAAAAATCATATTACTATTTTTAGCACTACCAATACTAAAAAGCATACTGCAATGGTGGAGGGAAAGCCAAAAAAATTGGCTATTAAGCTACAATGCACAGCTAAAGATGGTTGTGCACTATAGCTAAGATAGTAAAAAAAACAATATTTTATTAAAAGTTATATTATTTTACTATGTTGATGGTGGTGGTTGTTGTTTATTCTAATAGATATATTATTTTATTGTGTTGAATGCTAAAATAAAACCACTGATGTTGGATGTTTTATAAAATGAAGTGGTAAAATAAATAAAGTAGTTTTTTGTGATGTCAAATTACTAAATTTTTGGTACCACTAATGCTGATGCTCTAACTCTCCAATGCCAATTAGAATTCCCTCATGAAATTTGGAATTTAGGGCCTGTTTAACAATACAGTATATATTTCCACAATACTTTTTCACCCACACATACTTTCATAATACTTAAGCAACATTACTAGAACAAAATTACCAAAACGAACCCTTATTTTCCCAGCACACCTAAAGAAGGAATTTTATATGACATAATTTTAAATTCTATCATCTGCCCAAATTCTACTTACAACTTTACCCAAATACAACCTAAAGAAAGATGTGTTTTGTCCATTTTTAGTGAAAACGTTTTGCTTTAAAGCCATATATCCAAATGCATCATTTTCTTATCATTTCTTTTAATTGCTTTAATAGTTTATCCAAACGTACTGTTACGAATTAAAACTTGGACTTGTTGATTGGGACTGAACCACAGTGAGACCAAGGAGCCATGCCCCTTGAAATTTTTTTTTTTTTAAATAATATATATATAATTTAAAATTTTGTACTTGGCCCCTTCCAAAATTGAAAGTTATCCCAAAAGTTTATTGGTCTCTCTCGATTATGGGAATAATTTCTTATTTATCTAATTGTCAAATCTCAATAAACAATGTTTGTGATTGTAACATGGCTATAAAATTATGACGACTGTACGTGTTTCATTGTTTAGCTTTTTATTCAAATTATTGTATCTCTGTCACTCTATGTTTGGATTTTATATATGTCTCTGCCTTTGGTATATTTTCACCATTTTCTACTTTGAGACCCAAAGTAGAAAAAGTTTCGTATTTCAGAATTTGGGTGTTATTGGTTTTTTTTTTTTTTTTTTTTGTGGATAAACTGCAATTTATTACTAAAAGAAAGAAAGAACACGGGGGATAATCAGCCTTACAGATAGCTATCAAGGCAGGAGGCAGATTATCCTTATTGAAGAAAAAAGACAATTTAGAACTTAAAGCATGCATACCTTAACTGGTTGGTGAGCTACACCATTGCAGGTTCTCTTTTTTATTTTTTTAGCAAAAGGTAAGTACCATTGCAGGTTCTCTTAACCCGAACAAAAGAACAGGATACAAAATACACAGCTAAAGAAAGATTGTTATTGTGTTGTATGATTCCACGTAAAGGATTGTTCAGTTGTTTTTTTGTTTTTAAGAACTTTTTTTTGCATGCGTGTTCAGGTGTGTGACTTTTTTCCCCCTTAGAAACACATAAGCACTAATTATTTTTTTCAGTTAGAAGAATATTAGATATATATATAATGAGATTATAAAATATTATTTTTATTTGATAGGTAGATTAGGGAAAAATCAACTACAATATTTCAATTTTTTCCAAAAGAAAAAATGCAAATAATTCAGAAGCCAAAACAAGCCTTCACAGTAAAATGGAAGATGATTTTGTAATGGAGAAATTATTCTCATTCTCACATGCTAAAACTTTTTCTGCTCAGACTTTGTCCTCCCTAAGAGAAAATCTTGATTCCGGCTGTGTGGACTCGCCTTGGAGAGAGGTAGAGGATAAATTGAAAAGATTTGAATATACTTTTATTCAATTTATCTTACACTTCTACAGTTTCTTTTCTCTACCCCTGTCTTGTTAAAAAGACAGTTTCGACACACTAGTTTTTTTGCTTGAAGGTTTTTACTGAAAACTTATTTGTTTAAAATTAGTTAAATTATAATTACTAATGACCCTTTTTTTGTCATATGGCACTTCGTGTCATCTCCTAAATAGGATATTTGATCCTCCAGTTTTGGGGCACTAAATATGTACCCAAAATAATTGTACCTAAAAAAAATTAAATTTGAAGTTTAAGTGATAGTTCAACAATAATGGTATTCTTTGTGGTATCATATATTTGTAGTTCATCATCCTTTCACCTCCCTCACTATCTTTCCTATAAAATAAATAAATAAGACTTCAAAATTTTCTACATAAATAAACGAGGACAATTATATGTAAACTGTACACAATGTGGCTAAAATTTACTACTTTAATAAACAAAAAAAGTATATTTTAAGTACAATGTACACTTTACTTGAATATTACAAACGAAAAAGTTTTTCAATCAAAAGAAATGGACATATAAAGTAGTCAAAAAGAGAGTTTATGTAAACATGTAGGTGGGGGTACATATTCCTGCCACCCAAATTGACATTTAACCATTAAGGAAGCGCCTTTTTTTTTTCTTTTTCAAAAAAGAGTTAGAACATTAAGGAGATACTTGAGTTGAAGAAGTTTAGGTACATTTATTTGATCTGGTGTTGAAAGAAAAAGTCTATAGACACCAAAATTAACGACAAATTTCACATCAGGCTAATGTGGCAAATTATTAATATTAAATAAAAAAATTATGTTAATGGTGAATCTAGATAAAAATTAGTAAAAACTTGTCAAATTCAAATATTTTAAAAATATTGTGAAAATTTTTGTAGATGTAATATTGCTCTTTGCAGACAAAGTGAATTCTGCGTTGTACTTAACAATGGGTCCATTAATCAAATTTAGCTCACAACCTAACATTCCCCCATGCACTTTCGAATTCAATCTCATAAAGTGGTACATCGAGAGCAATGCTCCCTCCCCTCTTCTCACATAAGGGTGGGTCCCATCATGGGGCCCACCCCTAATGTGAAAGGAAGGAGCATTGCTCCAGAAGTACCCAATAAATTTCTTATAAAATGTTAGATTGTTTCTATTATCTTCAATTGTTACAAGGACCAATTTGGAGCCCCATTTCCTCAAGTTCATGCATATAGAGTGAGCTTTGCCAGTGAAAATTTGATGGCACGCACTATATCCATATCTACATGGCCTTCCCACAATGAAAAAACCGGGTCCAACTAAATGTGTATCCCTCCTTTAACACGTGTCCAGCACCCGTGCTACTTTTTGCAAGAAGCAAAGAATCTAATTTTTCAACCAAAGTGAAAACTGATTTGATAAACTCAAAGTCGCTTTCTTAGACTACTAGTGGGAAATTGAGACACAAAACTCTTTCCACCATTGACCTCAAGTCAGACATAGAAAATGAAAATGGCCAACAAGATACTTTACTTGGGAAGTTAAGCGAGGTGATACGAGTATGTGACATTTGTAAAGGAACCCATAGCTTATGATGAACAGTTCAATCACTTTGAGAGTGGGTGATTTTAGAAAAGAAATTAGTTACTCTAAATTATATTAAGTTGATTAAGTATGTGTTTGGATTGAGCTGAAGCTGCGTCTGCGTTTCTGGTTTCGCGTTTTGCCTTTTTTTTTTTTTTTTTTTTGTCAGCCGCAACATTTGACTAGTCTTTCGTGAACAGTGCACTCGTGTACTGTTCATGGGTCCCACAAATACCACTTTTCAGCAACTTTTTCATTAAAAATGGGTCCCACAGTACTATTCACATATTTAAAAATTATTTCGCTACAGTGTTTTCAATTTCAGTTTTCAGTTTTAGCAAAAATAAGCTCAATCCAAACGGACCCTAAAGATATGTACGATGAATCTGTAACTAGTACAAGAACAAGGGGAGGAAACGAGTTTCCTAGGACTATAAGTTTGTATCAATGATCAACATTAGTGATATTGTCAATGACAGACCTATGTATGGCTGAGGGGAGCCATCCCCACCCCACCCCCCCCCCCACCCCCCCAAAAAAAAGATTTTGAAAAACCAAAGATTAGTATGTATATCTACAAGAAGTCTAGAATTTTGTCCCTATAATTTATATTTTGGCCCCCCTCCCTCAATATACTTTTTAAATTGGCCCATGAAATCAAAACATAAAACTTATTTGACCATTCCTGCATTCCATTTGCCCAATAAAAACAAAAACTTTAAGACAATCATTAGGACAATTCACAAAACCGGATAACAAAAAAATCTTTAGATAAGGTTTGGTCTCATGGATGGATCTCTCTTCCTTCTTTGATCTGATCTTTTCTCCCTCCTCTCTCTTTTTCTTTACGCGCCTTGTGGTGCGTTGTGACTTGTGAGGTCGCTGCTACTCTGCCTTTCTTTAATCTTTAAGTGATAAAGGCAGAAAGTGGAAACTTTTATTCCAAAACTATCGGTGAAAATTTTTACAAGTAAAGATTAAAGAATCAGTCCAACTTGAATCGAACCAAAGAACCTAGAAGTTAGAAACATTCATTTTTTCAGTTCTCTTTACAATCGTAATTTTAAAACCATGATAAATTCCAATAATTTTTTTATAAATAATTCGACAGCTACAACAAGAAGAATGGGGGATTCAAACCCTACATGTATTTGTTTGGACACACTAAGAACTAGGAAGTGTAAGTTGAGTTACAAAAGTATTGATTATAAATCCTTATAATTAATATGAATTTTATTTTAGATTATGGGAAAGTCAATTACAATGTTTGATTTATTTATAAGAAAAAATACAAATTATTTGAGAACCAATACTAATGATGCAACTTTTAGTGATATTGTCAATGACAGACCTATGTATGGCTGAGGGGAGCCATCCCCCCCCCCCCCCCCAACCCCCCCAAAAAAAAGATTTTGAAAAACCAAAGATTAGTATGTATATCTACAAGAAGTCTAGAATTTTGTCCCTATAATTTATATTTTGGCCCCCCTCCCTCAATATACTTTTTAAATTGGCCCATGAAATCAAAACATAAAACTTATTTGACCATTCCTGCATTCCATTTGCCCAATAAAAACAAAAACTTTAAGACAATCATCAGGACAATTCACAAAACCGGATAACAAAAAAATCTTTAGATAAGGTTTGGTCTCATGGATGGATCTCTCTTCCTTCTTTGATCTGATCTTTTCTCCCTCCTCTCTCTTTTTCTTTGCGCGCCTTGTGGTGCGTTGTGACTTGTGAGGTCGCTGCTACTCTGCCTTTCTTTAATCTTTAAGTGATAAAGGCAGAAAGTGGAAACTTTTATTCCAAAACTATCGGTGAAAATTTTTACAAGTAAAGATTAAAGAATCAGTCCAACTTGAATCGAACCAAAGAACCTAGAAGTTAGAAACATTCATTTTTTCAGTTCTCTTTACAATTGTAATTTTAAAACCATGATAAATTCCAATAATTTTTTTATAAATAATTCGACAGCTACAACAAGAAGAAGGGGGGATTCAAACCCTACATGTATTTGTTTGGACACACTAAGAACTAGGAAGTGTAAGTTGAGTTACAAAAGTATTGATTATAAATCCTTATAATTAATATGACTTTTATTTTAGATTATGGGAAAGTCAATTACAATGTTTGATTTATTTATAAGAAAAAATACAAATTATTTGAGAACCAATACTAATGATGCAACTTTTAGTGATATTGTCAATGACAGACCTATGTATGGCTAAGGGGAGCCATCCCCCCACCCCCCCCAAAAAAAAGATTTTGAAAAACCAAAGATTAGTATGTATATCTACAAGAAGTCTAGAATTTTGTCCCTATAATTTATATTTTGGCCCCCCTCCCTCAATATACTTTTTAAATTGGCCCATGAAATCAAAACATAAAACTTATTTGACCATTCTTGCATTCCATTTGCCCAATAAAAACAAAAACTTTAAGACAATCATTAGGACAATTCACAAAACCAGATAACAAAAAAATCTTTAGATAAGGTTTGGTCTCATGGATAGATCTCTCTTCCTTCTTTGATCTGATCTTTTCTCCCTCCTCTCTCTTTTTCTTTGCGCGCCTTGTGGTGCGTTGTGACTTTTGAGGTCGCTGCTACTCTGCCTTTCTTTAATCTTTAAGTGATAAAGGCGGAAAGTGGAAACTTTTATTCCAAAACTATCGGTGAAATTTTTACAAGTAAAGATTAAAGAATCAGTCCAACTTGAATCAAACCAAAGAACCTAGAAGTTAGAAACATTCATTTTTTCAATTCTCTTTACAATCGTAATTTTAAAACCATGATAAATTCCAATAATTTTTTTATAAATAATTCGACAGCTACAACAAGAAGAAGGGGGGATTCAAACCCTACATGTATTTGTTTGGACACACTAAGAACTAGGAAGTGTAAGTTGAGTTACAAAAGTATTGATTATAAATCCTTATAATTAATATGACTTTTATTTTAGATTATGGGAAAGTCAATTACAATGTTTGATTTATTTATAAGAAAAAATACAAATTATTTGAGAACCAATACTAATGATGCAACTTTTAGTGATATTGTCAATGACAGACCTATGTATGGCTGAGGGGAGCCATCCCCCCACACCCCCAAAAAAAAAGATTTTGAAAAACCAAAGATTAGTATGTATATCTACAAGAAGTCTAGAATTTTGTCCCTATAATTTATATTTTGGCCCCCCTCCCTCAATATACTTTTTAAATTGGCCCATGAAATCAAAACATAAAACTTATTTGACCATTCTTGCATTCCATTTGCCCAATAAAAACAAAAACTTTAAGACAATCATTAGGACAATTCACAAAACCAGATAACAAAAAAATCTTTAGATAAGGTTTGGTCTCATGGATGGATCTCTCTTCCTTCTTTGATCTGATCTTTTCTCCCTCCTCTCTCTTTTTCTTTGCGCGCCTTGTGGTGCGTTGTGACTTGTGAGGTCGCTGCTACTCTGCCTTTCTTTAATCTTTAAGTGATAAAGGCGGAAAGTGGAAACTTTTATTCCAAAACTATCAGTGAAAATTTTTACAAGTAAAGATTAAAGAATCAGTCCAACTTGAATCGAACCAAAGAACCTAGAAGTTAGAAACATTCATTTTTTCAGTTCTCTTTACAATCGTAATTTTAAAACCATGATAAATTCTAATAATTTTTTTATAAATAATTCGACAGCTGCAACAAGAAGAAGGGGGGATTCAAACCCTACATGTATTTGTTTGGACACACTAAGAACTAGGAAGTGTAAGTTGAGTTACAAAAGTATTGATTATAAATCCTTATAATTAATATGACTTTTATTTTAGAT
The DNA here is from genome assembly GCF_932294415.1 of Quercus robur. Taxonomy (NCBI): domain Eukaryota; kingdom Viridiplantae; phylum Streptophyta; class Magnoliopsida; order Fagales; family Fagaceae; genus Quercus; species Quercus robur. Next base: position 18,164,671 of record NC_065539.1, on the reverse strand, counting down.
TATGGGAAAGTCAATTACAATGTTTGATTTATTTATAAGAAAAAATACAAATTATTTGAGAACCAATACTAATGATGCAAATTTTAGTATTAACGCACCAATTTCTAAAAATTTTCAAAAAAAAAAAAAAAAAAACTTGGCCCCCCGTAAGTTCAAATCCTGGTTCTGTCCCTGGATATTGTGACGTGGGTTGCTTTTTACCATTAGATTTTGTAGTTGTTGTGTGTCCATCTGGTTAAAAGTGTGAGAGAATTGGAGGAAATTTAATGGGAAATGAGCTGGTACCAAAAAAAAAGTTTTCCATGTATAAAACTTTCTAAAATAATATATTACCAAATGTCCTAAAAACACCTGCTAATAAAACATTTTTGAAAGATAAAAAATATTTTAAATTCAATCTAATAAAACATTGTAATGGAACAAGATTTATAACGAGATTTATAAAATTTGAAACAAATAAACTATCAATTTATTACATGTACCTAAATTTTCCACTTTTATACGAATCTTTGTAACCCCATTTGTTTCCAACCATCACAAATTAAGAGGCTATAAATGGTAACATTAATTGCATGGCCTACAAATTAAGAAACTGTTTGTTTTTAGACCTCTTAAAACACAACCAAATTAACCTAGTTAATTAGCCAAGTGATTACTTAGTCAAATTATCAAATCTAGGTCAACACAAATATATAATATCATTGTAAAGTGCGGAAAATAAAGAACACAACAATATGATAACCTAAGAAAACCAAACCAGTAAAAAACCTGGGGAGGATTTAACCTAACTATCTTCAAGGTAAACCTGATCCACTATGAAAGAATTGAAGTTTACACAATAGCAACTTAGACCACTAACATCCTATTACTACCTTGAGTCGAAAACTTACTACCACGACCACGTGACAGCTCCGAGTCCACGGACTACTTCTTTCTTGGATTCACAGCAAGTACAAGCACTCCGCTTATGTATCGTTAAGCTCTTGAAGCAACAACTGAATTGATCACCAAGCTCTCGACATCAATCTTGAGTTTGGAAACCCTAAGTATATATGAAGGCAAACACTTCTAGATCTCACAAGAGATTCACACACACAGCATAAAGAACAACAAAATCCTTAGAGAGCTTTTGGGTACAAAACCCTAAATACAAAAGAGGCACAACAGGCACTCTAATCTCTCCCTAAAAACTTATAAAAACATTTTAGGGTTTTCTTTATATATAGGAGTGTTTTACTTGAAACCCAATACGTTTAAGTAGAATTTAGGCTGAATTGGAACTCTGTAGAAAAATTAATCTGCACATGGTTCGATTGATCGAAAATTTCGATCGATCAAGTCTAATTTTCGATCGATCGAGCCTTACTGATTTAGTCCAATAAATTCTACAATCACTCGATTCCAATTTTACAAATAAACATACTTTGAGCAAGCCTAAACTTAGACTCTATGTTTTGATCATGGTTTGCCAACATAATACAAATTAAAGTTCTAATACATTAGTTCTTAAAGTCTTAGAACCTAACAGAAACTATGAGAGCATTCCCATCAAACATCTTAAAAATTTTGACATTTAGCATCTAAAACACTAACTTTATAACATATAACACATCACTTTATAATATCTCTTACATCAAAACTTCTATTTTTTTAATACTTCATTTAAATATTCTTTCTTTATCATTTTTTATTCATTTTTTTATTCTTCCTCTCTCTCTCTCTGTCTCTCTCTTTCTCAACGTAGCACCGCTGGCCACCACATCCACCCATCCATACCACAACCACTGCGTACACCCACCATCGCTACCACCAGCCACTAGCCAGATCCACCACAACCATCAAAAAAAAAAAAAAAAACAACAACAACAACAAAAACTCCACATCCAAAGCCACCAAATCAACCCAGACCCACAAATCAACTCAGCACCCAGACTTCTCAACCTTCAACAACTACCTCTCCCTCACGCACCTCGCCAGCAAGATCAACGACTGCACCACCATAATCGTTTGCGCTGTTGACAATGCCGCCATGTCCGATCTCCTCACCACACACCCTTCCATCTACACCATCAAAAACATCCTCTCCCTCCACATCCACCCACCACATCTTGGACACGTCTGTTTGTACGGTTGTTTACCTTGAGCAAAGCCAAAATCTTGGACACATCTATTTGTATGGTTGTTTACCTTGAGCAAAGCCAAAATCTTGGACACCACTTCACCCATCAACCTCTTCTTCAAGTTGAAGTCATCACAGTACATCCAATCCCGAAACCGAACCCCAAACCATCCGTGCCGTTTCGGTCTCAGAACAACGTCGTCCTCATCTATGTTTCGTCGAGGATTTTCTAAACGCGGAGGTGGAGCTTGCGGCGTCTATCGTCGGAGAGCTTCAATTCGCGGTGGAGGTAGTAGTCTAAAAGGTGAAAACGAGAGCGTATGGTGGTCTAAGAAGGAGAAAGTGAAAGAGAGAGGAAAGCAGTGGAGAAGAAAGGCACGGCACAAGAGAGAGTGAGAGAGAGAAAAAGAAAAAAAAATATTAAAAAACTCTAGCATCTTGCTACATTAGGGTGTCAAAGCTGAGATTCCACTGTAGCTCAATGCTAAAAATTTTAAGATTTAGCATATTTGATGTAGATGTGTTTGTATCATTTGAGATGTTAAAAATGCTAAAAAATAGCATTTAGTATTTTTAGCACCTTAGATAAGAATGCTCTAAATGTAATTTCTTCTGCAAGATTGTACCCTTAAAGTACTTTACCAACTTTACCTATGTTTCAACTTTTTATATAATTCTTTGCATGCTCATTTGTTTCCAACCATCACAAATTTAGAAGCTATAAATGATAGTATTTAAGAAGCTATAAATGCTGTTCCTTCAGCAAGATTGCTTGAGCATTATTCAAGCAGCCATCAGGTAGAATCCCTAGTTGAAAATTTTGTGACTTGCTTGAGGGAGGTTTTTTTAAATGGAGTATTTTGAGTAGCTTCATTAAATTATTTTTTTGCATATTATTACAATCCTAATTCAAATTTACATTGTCACAAATATTCTGTTAATTTAAATCCTAAAACAAGTTAGGTATTAAGACATGCATAAGTTAACAGTCCAAAGTCCAAACTCAAGATTTGTGTGGCTCATACCCTGCCACAACACTAAATTTTTTTACTCGATTCTAATGTAATTTGGACTACCATGAACCATGATGGCCAGTGCACGAACCATGATAAGTAATATATCTATTAATTAATTAAACAGGTAAAAAGCAAAGAAATCCCATCATTAAAGTTTGCCTTTATAAGGAGACCAAAGTCCAGAACACATCCAAGTTCAAGGCCAAGAAGAAAGGCAAATTCTAACCCACATGGATGTGGAGAATGTCTTTCACATGACTGGTGGTGTTGGTGTCACCAGCTATGCCAATAACTCATCACTCCAGGTTTACCTCTCATTTCTTTTAGACTTTCTGTCTAGTGTTTATCCATAGGACCGACCCTAATTAATATGTTGAGAATATATAGCCAATCTCAAAATTTTGGAACTAAGGCTATGGTTGTTGTTCTATTACTTTACCTTATTTTTCTTTTCTAATATTCTTTAACAGAAGAAGGCATCTGATATAGTGAAGCACATAACTATGGGAACAATACAAGAACTTTTTCTTACAACTACTCCAAAGAGCTTGGGCATAGCTGATCTTGGTTGCTCTTCTGGACCCAATACCTTAACCTTCATCAAAGATATCGTTGAAGCTGTTGAAAGGACTAGCCGCAAAATCTTGCACCCACCACCAGAGTTTCGTGTCTACCTTAATGATCTTCCAACAAATGACTTTAACTCAATCTTTAAGGCCTTGCCCGAATTCTACAGGGAGCTTAAAAAAGAAAAAAATGGTGGGTGTCCCTTTATTTTCATAGGTGGTTATGCTGGTTCTTTTTATGGAAGACTTTTCCCCAACAACTCTTTGCACTTCATCTATTCATCCTACAGTTTGCACTGGCTCTCCAGGGTGAGAAGTTAACTTTTCTCTTTTACATTTTCCCTTTTTCGACATCAGAATTCAGAAATAATGAAATTATGAAAGTGTGAGAAAATAAAATTATAAAGAAAGAAAAAGCTGAATCAAGAAAATGAAAATGAAAAAAAAAAAAATTTACGTTGTTTAGTTATTTTTTGAGGGCAAATTTACGTTGTTTTGTTAGAGAGTCTACTTAGACTAAATATATCACTTTACCAAACTTTAGAATGAGAATATAATAAAAATGAAATTTATGTGGTTCCACTTGACAGCTTATAAAGTTTTTAAAGCTCATATAGACTCAGTTTTATTTTTAAACTCTATATTTTACAATGAACAATATGGTTCAAGAAAACATAGAGTATATATAAAAGATTAAATCATTCACTATCACATATTACAAGAAGAAGTACAAATAGAATTAGGATTTCTTCGTACAAGAATTGAAGTACAGATAGAATTAGGATTTCTTCGTTTGCCTGCTAAGTAGGTTTGAACTTGGGCTTGACTAGGGATCGAGTGGGCCATGATATCTTAACAAAAAGCATGCTTATTATTAACAACAAAGTCATGCAGGTTCCTCCAGGTCTTAAAGATGAGCAGGACAGATCAATAAACAAAGGCCATATTTACATCTCTGAATCAAGCCCTCCACAGGTGTCCCAGGCATACTTTAAGCAATTCCAGGAGGACTTCAATTTGTTCCTTCGCTCTCGGTCTGATGAGCTAGTTGTCGGGGGACAAATGGTGCTGATCTTGCTTGGTAGGAGAGGTCAAGATCATGTTGACAGAGGCAACTCTTTCTTATGGGAACTTCTCTCGCTCTCCTTTGCCAAATTGGTTTCAGAGGTACGTAAGTTCGGGCCATTAAATCCCAAATTATGTTCGTATGGAGAGTAAAGTTTACACGCTGAAATGTCACCAATTACAAACCAAAAAAACAAAAAAAAACCAGTTCAAACACTAATATTCATTAATTATGTTTATTGTTATTTCAGTTGGTAAGTTTTACATAATAAAATTTGTAATAATTTTAGCATTTTGGTCTATACCAACACCAACACACATAAGTTATTAACCTTTTTGTTTTTTTGGTGGGGTCAAATTTTAAAGGGAGAAGTTGACGAAGAGAAGCTTGATTCTTATGATGCGCATTTCTATGCACCATCAAAGAACGAAATAGAAGATGAAGTACGAAAGGAAGGTTCTTTTGGGTTAGATCAAGTTGAGATGTTTGAAATAGAGAGGGAGGACAAAGATGGTGTGAGCTATGGAACAGCGGTTGCCATGGCAGTTAGGGCCATCCAGGAATCAATGATTTGCCAACATTTTGGAGAAAGGGTTTTGGACAATTTGTTTTACAACTACGGCAGAATGTTGGATGAGGAAATGACTAAAGAAGAAATCAAGCCCGTCTCTTTTGCTCTTGTTCTAAGAAAATTAAAGTGAAGTTGATATTTCAGCATGGGTTTTGCTGTCAGCAATTTGATTAAATACCATCATAGGTAAATGTGGCCAATGAAACCATGTCCATTGGTAAACCATATACTTAATTTCCTGACAATGAAACCATGATACTTTCTGACTGGCTGATAATTATCCCCCTTTTTTTATTTATAATTTTCATCCTTTACTGCTAAGCGCATTTTACTTGTCAAATATGTTTATCGGATGCTGAATTGCACTCGTTGAAGAATCGATTAGGTTCCACTGTATTGGAAAGTAGCAAAAGAAAATTAACAAAAACTCCACTTTAATTTAATGTTATGCGAGTTTCCCAAAAAAGGTAGATTAATTGCATTAATAAAAAACTCAACATTAACCCATACACTGTAGCACTTATTAACCGTCTTAAACAAAGCCATTTTCCTTTTAAAAAAATAATTATCAGTCACCCGTGTAATCACAACTTCAATTATTGTGCGGTTTGTTCAGGCGTTAAATTTCATAATCAAAGAGTTTTTTATTAATTAAAAAATATATATAATCAAAGATTTAAAAATGTCAAATATATATCATATGGTTTTATCCTTGTAAGAAGCAAAATCTCATATGAACATCCCATACTTTCAAACATGTCACTTCAAACCCCACAGATTTGAGACCATAGGTGGTTTTGTTTAGTACAATAATGAAAATCTGTGGTAAAGAGTTAAAAATGTCAAATATATATCATATGTTTTTATCCTTGTAACAAATTAAATCTCATTTGAACATCCTATACTTTCAAACATGTCACTTCAAACCCCACAGATTTAAGACCATAGGTAGGTTTTGTTTAGCACAATAATGAAAATCTGTGGTTTAAAGTGATACATTTTAAAATATGAGATTTAATTTGTAAAGGATAAAACTGGTCTTTTCTTCTTCTTTTATTTTTCGGACTTTTCCTTAAATATTAATAAAATAGTATAAAGATAGTTGTGTAAAAAACCTTGTGTAAAATATGCTCCGTTTGATTCGATGGAAAATCTTGTGTAAAGATAGTTTTCTGTGTTTTTCAGTGTTTGATAGCATAAAAAAAAAATGAGTCAAAAGAAAACTATCTTTGGTCAACATAAAAAGTATGGCTTATTTTTAGACATTGTTTTTCATTAAATTTTTTTGGAAAACAACTCTATCTCGCAGCAAGCTAAATAAAGGAAGTTAGGAAATTGTTTTTCAACTCATTTAAAATTACTACCAACCATTGAAAAATGAGATAATTTATAGAAAATAATTTTTAAAAAATAACTTATTTTTTATAAAACATCATTACTAAAACAAACAGAGCGAAATAAGTGTATGTGCGTTTTTTTTTTTTTTTTTTTTATAAACAGGAAATTATATATATAAGTTAATGAAAATAAACCAATCCAAAGAAACACTTAAAAGATACAAGATTAAACCTACGAGAGATAGGAAACTATTTTACATCCCATAACACATCAAAATATAATGTATCACAATATGATCAAAACACGCATTAAGCCTCCATCTGCATACAATAACAGTTAAATTATTTCTACAATGATTAGTTTCTCTTTATACATGTCTCACAGATACCCTTCAAGCTCTAGAAAACCAACAATCTAAAACGACCTAAAATAACATGGAGAAACAAACAGTAGACTCGTAATTAATTTTAAAATAAGTATCATTGAGCTCCACATCCGACGAAATCACCACCTGAGGGGCTTGGTAGGAGCTTCTCTCAAACTTTCATGCCTAACTAAGTGTTATGATCCTAGTATCCCACATGAATTAAGTATAAACTTAATCATGTGTTTATAAGCTCTTGGACACCCTCCCCTTACAAGCCGGTTTCAATGGTAAGTTCTACCTATAGGTTTGTAACATTTATATCAGAGGTAACCACCACATCAAGTAATCGAACGTAGCCTATTGAGTAGGGGATCAAATGAGTTGTAGTTTTGTGATCGGATCTCAAAGGGGGCAACCTAGAGGCTAGAGGGATGGAGTTCAAGTAGTGGTAGCCCGAACTTTTCTAAGTGGTCCCGCGCCATGTGTCCCAGGGATTAAGTAGACTGGGGTTAACGAACACACGCAAGACCCTTGTTTTAGTTCGTCAAAAAAATAAAAATAAAAATAAAAAAATCGGGCAAAATTGAGCCAATGAACCTCCTCCACACCTAAGCTTGAGCCCAAGCTCTCCACCACTGCAATTCACTTACAATTTCTCCCACAATCCCCCATCTCTCTCATTTTTCACAAGCAAATTGGTTTCACACAATACTCTATTAATCCTGTTGGATATACACATGTGAATGAAGTACCACATTAAATAATAATGAGAAGAATGAGTGGTTAATATAACACAATTGAGCACATACCCATTGGGCTTAGGCCTTTTTTTCTAGCTTAGGCCTTTTGGGTAAAATTTTATCTCTATATGTTATATTAATTATTCAAGGAAGCTCCTCAAAGTGTTTATCTTCCCAACAGATCCATGTGAGACAAACTTTGCATCTTGCTATTTTTTTTTCTTTTTTTCTCCCAAGTTAAGTATGTCGTAATAATGGGTAAAAAGAAATAGTAAAGAGAACAGCAAATTTAACATATATGAATGGAATAGACATATTGAATGTCCTATCAAAGTTGAGACCCTTGAGGGTGTAAATTAACAATTTTAGAACACAAATAACCAAAATGATAACAAACCCACACTAATAGGGACTTAAAAGTATTTTTGACTATAAAAAAACATGTCAACAACAATCATGGAAGTCGAATTGTCATGTCAACCCACAAACAAATTTCACTTCTCTTAGGGGCCATGACCCAAACAATCTCCATCACCTGTCAAACAAACCCAACCTCGACCATCTTCACATTCATCGGCAAGCTCTTATGCGCAAATATCTTCTCATTGTTATCTTTTTTTATAACCTGTTTGGTTTTACACTAAGATGATGCATTTGGTTAGAGGGAAGATAGGAGGGACAGAAAATAATGAGAAGATAACTTTTGGAGTTGTTTGGTTAGGAAGGAAAATAAGAAGGATTTTGGTGGGGCCAAGGCATTTTCTCCCCAAGCCCACCAAAAATTGATCTCTCCAAAATGGAGTGAAAACACCACTGAAAACTTATTGTTGGGTTCAGCCAACTGATTTTACAAAATTAACCCCATTATTAATAACTCTCACCTACCCATCTAGCCCATTCTTCATCACCTCCAACCAAGAACCACAATTCTTTATCTCTTCTCATCTCTTTTTCCACGTCTCTACTCAGATGCTACCCAGTATGTCTCACTCTTCTTAAATACAAATTGTCTACCAAGTTATGAAAAAAAAAAAACATGTCCAAGTTTTTATGGTTTTTTTTTTCCTCCTAGCAATATAATATAATTTATAATAACAAAGAAAAATAATATAAGTTTATAGGTATGATGTGTTAATTTTTATAAGATGTTATTTTATTAATTTTAATTAATAATAAGTAATATTTTTTTCTTATTTAATGAGTACAAAGAAATTATTTCTTACATATTATATAATAAGGGTAAAAGAGTAAATTTATATAAACTACCTTTATATCCTCCCATTTTTCTCCTCAATTAAATAAAAAAGTTTTTCATCCCTTCACTTTTTCATCCCTAAAACCAAACACCTAGGAGAGAAACCAAATTTTTTCAATCGTCCTACTTTTCCATCCTCCCACTATTTTCTATCATTCCACTTTTCCATGTTTTCCCATGTTTGGTTGGGGTGCAATATTGGAGTGAAAAACTCTTTTATTTGGTTAAAAAATGAAATGATAGAAAATTATGTTTGTATAAATTTAGATGCGGTAATCATAAAGCCCACTTTCTCCTCCATTTTCTCCTCAATTTGAGGAGAAAACTCCCTCCTCATAAAAATTGGGCCCGGAAAAAAAAATTTCTACTCCCATTTTCCATTCCTCCAACCAAAGGTGGAACTAATAATTTTTGCTTAAGAGGGTGTGGTGGGCCTTTTATGTGTTGTTGGGCCTCGACCCCTGCTGCTGTGCTTTGGCCCTTTAGTCTGAGGTAAAAGAGTTGAGACTGGCCTTGCTGGGACTACGCTTCAGGCCAGCTTGTGCACAAGTTGAGCCAACCCAATGTACATGAATCCTGGCATGAGCAGTGTGGACTGAGCTTATGGCATGGCCACAACAAGAACAACTATTACAAATGTTATGGCAGTAATACAGAACAGCAAGGTAACTACAATACTAAATGGAATAAATAAAACTAACGCCGAGAAAATGGTTAATAAAGTTACAACAAAATAATACAGTAAATAGAGATAATACTACAACAGAAAAGGATTTTACGCTGGGGGGGGGGGGGGCAGAGATAAGCGGAAAAAAAAAATTCAAATACACATTTATACCAACCAAGACAAATACCCAAAAATCATTGTTTCTTAATATATTAAGATACACTCATCTACCAACAAAAACAAAAGACACGAAACACTATTGTTTCTTAATACAATCATCTATGAAAAGGGAACTCGATGCTCTTTCAAATCTTCAAAATCATCTATGATTGAATCCAAACTAAATGTCGAAGCTATTTCCCTTTCAATGTATAACATCAAAGAGTCCATCAAAAAATTATTTTATATTTTGTTTCGAAGGTTAGTTTTGACAACTTTCATAGCTGAAAATGTCCGCTCTATAGTAGCAGTAGAAACTGGAAGACTAAGCACAAGTCTCACCATTCTATAAACAAGTTTGTAGTATTCTGAGTTTCCAGTTCTCACTAACCATTGATACAACTCAGATAAACTATTCAATTTTTTGAACTCTGGATCCTGGACTACATTATGCTCAAAATGACAAAGCTCCTTCTCCAACACTTGTTTGTCATAATCTGTGAAATCTTGTGGATAGAAATTCTTTACCAACAAACAAAGACCACTACTTCTAAAAGATTTTAATGCCTCTTGAGGTTCTAAAACTAAGCTAAGCCTAAGTAACTCCATTGCATCTTCATTAAATCGATGATTTAGTTCCTATAGTTGAGAATCTATTGCAGCATAAAAAATATTTACTCGATAATGATGCTCAATTGTAACGTTATCTTGCTGATTACGAGCTCGACTTCGCCTCCCAACATAACAAGCATTCATATCTAGGACATTAATGCAGTGCTTCTCACAAAATGATATCACAGTGGTGAGTAAGCCATCCCCTCCATCATCTCTAAATTTTTGGATAAGTGCTTTAGTAGATGAAACCAATGTTATTAATTTCGTTTCGTTCTGGCTGGAACGGCTGGAATTTCTCGTGCCGGTGTGCAATCCAGAATGGTACTACCACCCATTCCACCTCAGGTCAAATTCTAGCCTGTTTCAGGGTGTTTCAGCTGTTTCGGTCAATTCCTGCCAATTTCAGGTGGAATGGGAATTTCGGCCAGTATTGGTTTTGCCTTTAAAAAAAATAAAAATCTATCCTGCAACTACGTTGTTTTACATCTCAAATCAGATGTTCATAGATCCATTCACACATGTAAAGCTTCTATTTTGACAAGATCTAAAGCTTTAAATTCATAAGAAAATAATCACAACCCAAAAAGAAATTAAGAAGAGAGAAGGAAATTAACAACAATGGTAGTGTCCAACCTTCATCTACTGCATGCTCTATCTTTTCTCTTCCCTTTTCATTTTTGGCTTTATTTTCTTTCTGCACTACATTTTTTCGCTTGCTTGTCTTCACGTTTTGTCAAACCTTCAGAGTGCTAAGAGCTTGAGACTTTTTTCTTTGTTAAGCTGAATGCTAAAAAACTGAGACTTGTTATTTTTGAACAATGTGGTTTGGTAAAGTTTTCAATGGCTCCTACTTCCAAGATATAATTGTCTTTTAGTGAATCTGAAATTTATTATTTTATTTATTTTTTGAATGGTGTGATGGACTGATGGGTTATTACTTATTAGTATCTACTTGCCTATTGAAGTACATTGGATATCAAATGTAGGCATGGAGTTTTCTTTACCACACAATGTGAGGGAATTAATTTATTATAATAATAAGTATGAAAAAAAAAATGATACTCTATATATATTTTTAATTTCTTTTTTCAATCCAAAACACTTTGAAACGATACGCTGAAATTGGCCAGTATTGAAATATTTCGTTCGACTGGACAAACCGAAACGGAATTAATAACATTGGATGAAACTAAATGCATGGCATTTAAAATGTCTTGAGATTGGCTTTGCAAAGCTTGACAAAGTTTATCAGTGATCTCCATAGTTTCCTTCTCAAGTTGCAAGATAAAGACCAATTCAAATGAAGTTAAACCATCATAAGCTGACTCTGCTTCTGCCCGATGTTCTCCATCACTTGCATCATCAATTATATTTAGTAAAACTTCAAAACAGATGAAGTAAACATCCTTAATAAGCTAGAAACTGATCTAAAATGTGAACTCCAACGTATTTCTACAGGTTGTTGTAAAGTGCCAATTTGATTAAGTCCACTTCTAGTCTCAAGCTCTTCAAGATCAATCAAACGTGATATTTTATTAGCATTGGCAACTTTCAATTACTCATTATGCTTGCATGAAGCATTAACATTTTTGATCACCAAAAGCAATTTAAGAAAAAACCCACTAATGGGGACAACTTGTTTTGATGCTTTTACTAATGCCAATTGTAAGCGATGTGCAAAATAACGGATGTAGTAAGCATATGAGCAATCATTCAAAATCAAAGCTTGTAATCCATTCCACATACCTCGCATGTAGCTTACTCCATCATATCCTTGCTCTTGAATATTTTGTATATCTAAGTAATGTTGAGATAACAAAGAATATATCCCCTTCTTTAGAGTTAAAGTCGCAGTGTCAACAACGTGAATAAGGCCAAAAAAACGTTCTTTCACAATGCCTTCTCTATCAACATATCTAAAAACCACAACCATTTGCTCTTTCATGGACTTATCACGAGCTTCATCAACCATTATGCAAAACTTTGCATCACCAATTTCTTCCAAAATTGCCTTCTTCACTTTATCTAAGTAAACATGTAGAATTTCCTTTTGAATCTTAGGTGATGTGTAGATTGCATTTTTGGGAGCTTTTTCTATTATGTCAGCAACCTTCTCATTCCAAAAAGTGACAATGTTTAATGCTTCAAGAAAGTTCCCACGATTAGATGAACTAAAGCTTTCATCTCAACCTCTAAATGATATAGCTTGAAAGGCAAGATGTCGAACAATATAAATTGAGGCCTTCTGTTGCAACCGATTATTTTCAATTTGTTCAGTAGTGAAATGATCAACTACCTTTTGTAAATGCTACCATTGGTTCATCAAATCCTTACACATTTGCTTGGCAACTCTATGAGCTAAGTTAGGATCTCTTCCTATATGACCTTGAAAATAACAATTTTTGCCCCCAACTTTTTTCCAATTTCTAAATCCACCAACAATGAATGTATTTTGTCCCACGACCCCATTTGGATTATGAAAGACAATGCAGGGTAGACAATAAGCTACATCTTTCGTGGGAGAATATTCTGGCCGTGTTGAATAATATTCAAACCAAAAAGCTTGAAAGCTACGATTGTGTTTTCCATTTTTTTGTATGTCTCTAATGGAGGTTGGTGTGGACCATTTTTAATGTAAGCCCATCGAATTTCATCACGTTGATTAACATGATATTCCCATATTTGTTTGTGTATTCCAGGATCATAATCCAAAGAATCAAGATCAGCTTTTTGAAATTGTGTTTGAGAGATATGGTTATTTTCCGGAATTGGGATATCGGCATTTTCTGGAATTGGGGAATGGATATTTTTTGGGATTGGAACATCGACATTTTCTGGAATTGGGGAATGAATATTTTCTAGAATTGGAACATCCACATTTTTTGGAATTAGAATAGCAACATTAATTGTTGAAAATCCTACGTTGACTTCTAAAGAATTTGAATCTTTTCTTTTGAAAAAATCAAACATTGTAGTTGATTTTTTCGTGGTCTACAAATAAAATAAGAATCATATATATTATCTCACAAACGATTGTTGTTACTAACTAAAGACAAATACTAGAATCTAGGTAATATGCATGATGCATTTAATTATGAATTTAGTATTTCTCACTTCTTTTCAATTTATAAATTTATCTAATTTAGCATTATGAGTTAACAATAGGCGCAAGTGAATTACTGTTATTTTCTTAAATTTGTGTGACAATTTTCTATATTATATGATTTTTTTTTCTTTTGTCTTTGGTCTTTGCCTTTATTTATCTCTTTGTCTTTGTCTTTGTCTTGTCTCCATATTTCTAACATTGACCCAATCCCACTACTGACACTATAAATTTATTCTGCACTGCCAATAAAAACCTTTCCTAACTTTACCATTTTTTTTTTGTCACTTGTCCTATTATTGCCCAACTACCAGTCAACAAAGAACAAACAGTCAAACACTACACTAATATATTCTCTAATCTCAACAAACTCTATTCTCTCTCTCTCTATTTATCTTATCTATATAATATAAGAGAGAGAGAGAGAGAGAGTCACAAACACAGAGTGACTGAGAGTCACAAAGCCAAAAAGACAAAAAAAAAAAAAAAATACCACAGGCAATCAAGCACAGATTCAATTCACAATCACCAACATCAGTTCATCACTCATCAGTAAAAACATAAACACCACAAGTCCACAAGCACAGATTGTTAGATTCTGAGATTCACAAACACTATATTAGGTTTTGAAGGAAATGATAGATTATATACTTATGAACTGTGAAGGCTAGAGCAATGAAGCTGGGCTAGGAAGATCGAGTAACCAGCAGCAAGATAGGTCTCACGTGGTAGCGTTGATGTGGCTGTTTCCCATTTGGGTATTTGACAATTGACAAGGACAAGTTTGCGAGATGGGTGGCGATGTGGGCAGCGAGATGGGTCTCTCTCGCGTGGTGGCGGCGTCACGACGTGAGCGGCGACGTCATGGAGTGGGCAGCGAGATCGCCGAGATGGGTCTCTACTCTGAGTACTCTCTAAGTCTCGCCTCTCACTTTCTCTGTCTCGCCTCTCTCTTTTCTTTTCTTTTTCCTTCGTTTTTCACTTTTTCCATTTGGTTTTGGACTACTAGGTTTTCTTCTTCTTTTTTTCTTTTTTACATTTTTTTTTTAAGATTTACATGGGCTCTTGCCTCCTGGGCTGGCCGACTGGGATAGGGATGGTTCATGATTTTTGGAGGGGGGCCTGAGCTACAAAGTAAAGGGGGCCCAAGTCTTTTTTTTTTTTTTTTTTTTGAAAATTTTACCTACTAATTTTTTTTTTTTTTTTTTGGCCCCAAGGGGGGGAGGGGCTGAGCCCCCTTAGGCCCCCACCTGGGTCCGTCCCTGGATGTCATCCCAACAAAACATTTCTCCCAAAGAAGCTTGAGCGGGAACTCTAGAATAGACCTCATTTTCTCCCCACCCTCTGAAAACCTTAACCCGTGGCCCACCTCCCATGTATAGGCTAGGTATAAGTAGGTGGTGCCCTGGCCCTTTATGCATGCTCCACTCCGTCTGAATTTGTTTCTTTCTAGCCTTCACACCATTTCTGCTACCTTTGCGTTTGTTTGATTCTACTATACGTACTAGTTGATGTTTTGATCTTGCCATATCACTTCATTGTGTCTGCTATAGCTTTACCTCTCTTTTTATTTCTTATTACCCCGTGGGCTTGCAAGTTGATGTTCTTGCTATGTCAGCCCATTTCTTTATCAATCTTTTGCTCCCCACTTTCCAAATTTTTACCTCTTTTGGGCTTGTTGGCCAACATTTCTGTCATGCCAGCCCATTTTACTACTTTATTCCTTAGGCTTCCTCGACCCATTTACTTCTTCTTTACCTTTTTTACTCCTATGGGATTTTTGCTAAATTTTGTGGGCTTCCTCAACCCATTTACTACATCTTTACCTCTTATTACCCTTTTAATCTTATTGGCCATTAAGCTAGCCCATTAAGTTTACCAATTCATTCCCTAGGCTTCCCTGGCCCATTTACTTCGTCTTTATCTCTTATTATTCTCATGGGCTTACTACTTCATTCCTTAGGCTTTCTCGGCCCATTTACTTCTTCTTTACCTCTTTTTATTTTCGTGGCCTGCTAGCCATCAATCCTGTTGCTTTAGCCCACTGGGCTTGTTTCCTTATTTCTTTTATTTCCTTCTCACCTTCTCTATTGTTGGGATTCTTCTGCTGTTGGGCCTTTTGTAAAAAAATGGGCATCAACATTCAGCCCCCTGAGCATATGGATTGCTCCTGCAATTCGTATGCGAATGCTCATGTAATTTTTTTTTTTTCGTCGGATTTTATTAAACAGTGGACCCTGCCTTGTTTCCTTTTCTACCATGAACAGACTTGTCTCTTCAAGTTTCTCGATTTAGCAGTTATCCTGATACACAACCTCTGTTTCATCAATGTGATGCTTCTTTTGATGGCTGACCCGTTGCCTCCCTTCATATCGCTTTTTTTTGTCTCAGCCTTTTCATTTTTCTTTTCCTCATACTTTTCCCCACTTTCTCACAATCTTTCATTTCTCGTTCCCTTCACCGTCTCACCTTCCCAAAATTTCTCTACCCATTACCTTTTCCGTTCAATCCGTCTTCCATGTCGCCGGTGAAGGGTGAAAGTTCTTCCCACTATAAAGGGAAGAAGGTTGCCACCAATGATCCACCCACCAAGACCATGGGTGGAGAGGCTCCCCATTCCGAATCGGACCATTTCAAGGAGGAGGAAGGGGGTCACGATCCGGATAGTGAGTGTCCTCCTCTCATCGACCAGTGGTATGATACCCAGATTCACTTTCCTGTGGTGTCCAATGACTATTCACCTCCTCCGCCAGGCCGTGTATGGCTTTCTCTTTGCCATCGTGATTCCGAAGTCCCTTTGGCTTCCTCTATTCTCAGCCTTGACATCCGCCAAGGGACCTCACTACCAGTGCCCATTCTCTTCGAATTTGGGTCGAGTACGTCATTGGGTTGGAAAGAGTGGGTGGACATGAAGTTGTCCGATGCGGGTTTTATGGCAGCGTTATAGTAGGCCGGTGTATTGAAGGCCATCGTTTCCTCCCGGTGTTTGTCTAACTATCGAGATTTGTTCAATCTCCGCCACTTGGTCCGTCGATGGTGTAGCGCCACCCATACCTTCTTCCTTTCTTATGGTGAGATCATCGTGACTTTAGAGGACATGGACAATCAACTTTTGCTACCCATCCTTGGTGACACAGACCCAAACAACATCGAGCTTTCCACCAAGGAGGAGGCCGTGGAGACCGAGTTAAAGAAAGGGATAAAAGGGAATGCGAAGTTGTCTCATTGGGTTGGGGCTTTCTCGAAGGCTTCTACCGTCATCCACCGTGCTGCCTTAGTCACATTTTAGCTTTGTAAGTTTGTTTTTGGTTCACATCCACATTACGCTGTTAAACCCCTTTACTTTCGATTAGCCATAAAGATTTCTGCTAGAGTAAGTTTGTCATTCACCCCTATGTTTCTAGGTCATCTATATGTTCAATTGAACATTTTGCAAAATGATGAGAGGCAAGCAAGTTCTTGCCACATAGTTACTTCTTCTGCCCATAGTACCGTATTGCAGCATCTATTATGTGTGCGTTGTGCCAGGCATTTGGCTAAGTGCAAGCCAGTCTGCCATACCAAGGAGAAGTACCAATCTTGCCCTAATGTGATTACTAATTTTTGTGGTCGCTTTGTCACTAATTTCCCGTTAGCCTATCGTTGGGTTAGGTTGAAGCCGTTTAGACATCCTCTTGTGGAGTTCTTTGATAAAGGAGTTGGTTTTTCATGGAGGACTTATAGGGACTTAGGCAGTGGATTTACTTATGCTAATTCAGCAATGAGCCCTTTCATAGCCACTGTTGGGACCACCACCCCATTGACTGCCTTTGATAAGAGGGGAATTACATATTTGGTAGCCACCAATGTTGGGTGGTTGCCTTATTTGGCTGATGAGGGCGTCCGCTATGTTCATTATTCTGCCCATAGAGTGAGGAGACAATTTGGGCTCAATCAGAACATTCCTGATGATTTTATTGCGATCTTGGAGTTAATTACTTCAGTCCGCCCTTTCTTGCACCCTAGTGCCTTTAAGTTTTGGAGCAGTCACTATTTCGAGTTCCCAGAGAAAGGGTCTTTGCACTACTCAGATGCACGGGTACTAGCAGGCCGTGATGATTTCCTTTGGCCAGGAGTTGTTGGGTGGCCATAGGTTCTCTCTTGTCCTTCTTGGTGTCTACATGCCATCATTTTTGTGAACTCGTGACCATTACTTCCCACTAAGTCCATGGTGGCATATGCTAGAAAGCAGAGTATGTCGGCCATATTCGATTGGCAGGAGAATGAGAAGGGGTGGTATTGATATGCTGGTGAATTTCCTCCTGGTTGGGAGAAGAAAATGAAGGTGGTGAACCTTCCTACGCCTACAAAGAAGGGCTCGATGTCTTGGACTGCCAAGCCTAAGTCTGCCAAGAAAGGTGATGATTCTTCTAAGACTTGTTCTGATATCATCCCATATAAGGGAAGCCTTCCCCCTATCGGCAATATAGTCCTTGAGAGCTTTCCCCCTCCTTCTGCTCGTACCCATTCTAGCAGGCGTTCTACTACAAGTAAACCTAAGCCTCCTACACCAAAGCCATTCATGGATGCTCCTCCTTCCAGCAGGACCCATGGTAGCAAGAGAAAGACATCTCCACCAGCCTCATCTGCCACTACCAAAAGGAGAGTTTGTTATCTCTAAACTTTGCTCCTTCTTTGCTTTAGTTATTTTTGGGCTTTCCTGCAGCTAACTTTGTGCACGTGTTCTCTCCTTACTTGGCAATCTAAGTACAAGGAGAATATTTCAACCACTCGCCCTATACTACTCGATGAGCCCAAGGTTGAGGCACATTCCTTTCCCTTCCTTATTCATGCATGTATTCCTGTTTCTTATCATTGTCGTATATTATCATATATCTTTTTCTTTTTTTTTTTGCATGCTTGTTCATCTTCTTTCTCGCTTTAACATCATTTCCTTAGGTTGATCCTGAGCTGATTTTTGTTTATCATCCTACGAGCGAGGAGGCTCCTGCCACTGTTGGTGCACCTATGGAGGGCTTCTTTGATGGAACAGATGCCATGGCTGAGCCCATGGCTTCTGCCTCTGCTGCTACTACACAAGAAGCTCCTACCAAAGCTTCAGTCCCTCCATCCGAGCCTGTTTTTGCTGAGGAAAGTACCTAGGCTGAGAGGGTTGTTATTGGGGAATCCGCTCCTATTCCTACTGAGATCCCTACTCCCCAAAAGGGAGTCACTCCTGCAAGGGTGTCCTAGACCGAGAGCACCTTTCCTGCTACTCCTCCAGTCATATCTACCATCAATCTTTTCATTGCCCTCTCCCAGGCCATGAAGGATGGCTCTTCCTTGGTTGTCACCCCGTCCTCTATCCCCAGCTCTGCCACCTGAGGGCCTAACGCAAACTTGTCTTCCGATAAAGGGCCTGAGGAGGTCCTTGAAGATTATGACGATGAGCCCGTTGTGAGGACACGGGTTTCTGATTATGATGAGGCTAATGACGATGATGAGCAGGGGGCCAAGGCTATGGGTATGTATCCTTTATCTTTGCTATGTCTTCTTCTTCTTTTTCTTCCTGCCATTTCTTAGCGCATCCTTTTACTTACTCTACATGTTGTTCTTACCACACAATCACGGACATGCCTAAGGAGTCCAAGGCTACAGCAAATCCTACAATGCCTACAGCCCCCATTCCTGCAGTACCCACAGCCCCCATTCCTACTGGTCCTGGTAATTTCCTTACCTTCATACCATCTTCGATCAGAATTTGTGTCATTGCACCCATCTCTTTTATTCGTTTTCTCCTTAGGGGTTTATACTCTGCCTTATATTCTCTTTCAAGTCCATCTCCCGTCGAAGTGGCTCCAACCTCTCGATTTGAGATTGGTAGCAGTTCTACCACTGTTCCCGATCCTGTGAGTAAGGTTTTTGCCTTCTTTGTCTGTTTTGAGCAGGCCAAGACCAATGACCTTGACCCCGCAAACTTCTAGGGTGTTGGATCTCCTTATGTTGACTTCTATGGCTTTCGGGTACCTAAGGAGTGTGTTATATGCTTGGAGGCCATTTACAGTAGCCGAGGGACTTCATGTAGGGATTCCCCTTTAGTTGTTCTATGAGGGAGCACTTCCTTAAGTTGTTGGGATGTGTGATGAACGACATTGAGCATAACTTCATTAACACGGTTTCTATTGAGAGGATCCTTCAGTGGAAGGTTGTGGTTCAGGAGTTTATTCATGTTAGGTTTGCTATGGTGTTTCTGCTGGACCATTTATGAGAGATTTCCCGAGCCTTCTTCATAAGGAAGATCCAGCCTGTTGTGGACGCCATTGACACTCACATCGAGAATCTGAAGAAGGAGGTGGCAGACTTAGAGGCACATCATGAGCGTCTTCTTTTCGATGTCACTGGCTCTAGCCACTTCAAGGACCAGACTCTTATTTTAGGCCTTTGATCACTTAGATGTTTATCTCTTATGATGATGTAGCTTTATTTCCTTCTCTTGTGTTTATTTCTTTCCTCTCTTCTCTACAATACACTTTATTTCTCCAGTACTTATGACTTATTTGATAAGTCTAGTATGACTTATACATTTTGTGCTTGTGATCTATTATGCTACATCTGCTACAGCTATTATTTTGCTTTATGATACAGTATATTTCTGCTAATACTTCATGCATGATCTTCATTATTTTCTACTTTTTGTCTTTAAATATGGGTTACAAGTAAAACATTCTACAATGCTTTCTCGTGACATTATATCCCTTGCAAGGGTGGTCACTTGGAGGAAAAAGAAAAAACAAGAAAGAAAAGGAATGAATACATAATATTTCCCTACGCATAATAACATTTCAACCACTTGCCATTAATGGGGTCCATCAAATCTTTTCCATCCATCTAGGCTAGGCGATAATACCCACTTGCATGTGCTTCTTTTACCACGAAGGGTCTTTCCCATTTTGGTGAGAATTTATATGGTCCTACCATACCTCGCCTGACATGGTCTACTGTTCTCAACACGAGTTGTCCTTCTGTAAACATTCTTTCTTCAATTGTCATGCCATAAGTTTCAGTCATTTTTTGCCTATATCTACGGCTACACTCTTGGGCTTCCTCCCTCTTCTCATCTAACCCTTCCAGGTCCTCACACCTTTCTGCCGTAAAAACTTCCTTCTCCTTTTCCTTCTTTCACATTTGCATAACCCTCAAGGATGGTATCATTACTTCCACTGGGCTTACCACTTCTGTCTCATATATTGACGAGAAGGGGGAGAATCCCGTTGCAAATTTAGGTGAGTTTTGGTAAGCCCATAGTGCGTCTGGCAGATGTGTCACACAACCTTTGCTATATTCCTAACTCATTTTGTTGATGATCTTAATGAGGGTTTTGTTTGTTGCTTCTGCCTGCCCATTCCCCTGCCGGTAATAAGACGATGATTGGTAATGCTTCACTTGGTAGAATTCCAGCATCCTCCTTGATTACAAAAAGCGTACAATTGTCACTTATGATTTTGTGGGGTACTCCAAATCGAACAATTATGTTTTCTTTAATGAAGTTTGCTACAGCTCCTCTAGTGGCTTTGCGGAGTGATATTGCCTTTGCCCACTTTATGAAATACTCTGTGACCACAATGATCCATATGTACCCATTGGAAGGTGGATTGACTAGTCCCACCAAACCAATCTCCCCGGTGTGGAATGACCACGGGATGACCATGTTCTGCAAGCTTTGCGGATGGGTATGGATCAAATTAGCTTGCACTTGGCAGCCATGGCACTTCCTTACAAATTTTATTGCATCCCTCCACATTCTCTTGCGTTTACAACTCTCCTTTCATCAGAACATAGTCTTTTACTGTCTTCAATTTTGCCACGTCTTCTTCCTTTAACAGGGCTTCCCTAATGGGAGCCCTCCAATCTTCTTTGCATTCCTCCCTTTCCAGAAACCTTTCTTGGAGTATTTCAATTATGGATTCCCTTCGCTTGTTAATCTCAACTCTGGCACTGCCTCCTTCAAAGGCTATTTGTGAGCCCAACATGGCCAGTGCATCCGCGTACCGGTTCTCGCTCCTCTGAGCGTGCTTTATCTCAAATGTACAAAACTTTTCCTCCATCCTTTGGGTTAACGTCCTGTACGAGGCCAAACTTGGTTCTTTTAAAGAAAAGCTCCCTTTAGCCTGGTAAACCACCAAATTGGAGTCGCCTATCACCCTCAGGTGTTTGATCCCCCTCTCGAGGGCCATTGCCAATCCCGTCAGGTAAGCCTCATATTCTGCTGTATTGTTTGAACATAGAAATTCTAACTTGAATGAGAGTGCCAAGGTCTCTTCACCATTGTGATAGAGGACCGGTCCCATGCCTCCTGAGTTTGCTGTAGAGAAGCCATCAAACTTCATGATCCATTATTCTTCAGCCAATTCTGTCATGGCTACTTCTCCTGGTACCTCATCATCTAGCGAAAATTCCTCTTCTCTAGGAAATTGGGCCAACAAATCTGCTATGGTCTGGCTCTTTACCATTTTAGGTGTTTCCGCTTTCAACTCATACTGTGATAACTGTAACAACCATTGAGATATTTTGCTGGACAAAATGGGTTGTCGAAGCACTTTAATCATGTGAGACTTCGTCATCAGATTTACTTCATAGGCCAAAAAGTAATGGCGCAGCCTTTGCGATGCATAAACGATTGCCAAGCATACCCTTTCTGCCCTGGGATAATGCATCTCAACATCCCTTAAGGCACGGCTTATGTAATAGACTGGCTTCTCAACACCACCTCCATCCTTCTAAGCTATTAGAGCCCCGATGGCAAACAGGCTTGAGGCTAAGTAAAGCAACAATGGTTTTCTATGGACTGGAGCTTGCACTGTGGGGAGGTTCATCATAATCTATTGTAGCTTTTGAAAAGCTTTCTGTTGTACATCCCCCTACTCGAAACTTTTCCCCTTCTTTAATAACTTCGTAAAAGCTGAAGTAATTGATGCTCGACTAGGGATAAACCTCCTAATGTAAGAGACTTTGCCTAGAAAACTTTTCAACTTTTTGACCATGGCTAGTGGCTTCATAGTTGCTATTGCCACTACTTTGGCCTGATCTACGTCTATCCCTCTGCTATGGACCAAAAATCCCAGAAATTTCCCGGCAGATTCTCTAAATGCGCACTTCAATGGGTTCATCCTTAGCTTGAAAAGCCTACATCTTTCTAACACCTTTCTTAGAAACTTGACATGATCTTCCCACCTTCTCGACTTCACTACTATGTCATCCACATAATCCTCCTTTTCTCAGTGCATCATGCGTGGAATATGGCAATCATGGTACGCTGATAAATTGCACCTGCTGAATCCGCTAAATCTGTCCATAAAAGAGAACATGGCATTCCCTACGGTAGAACCTATCAACAGGTCCATGTTGGGCAACTAGAATTCATCTTTAGGATAGACCCGATTAAGATTTCTAAAATCGATGCAACATCGTATCTACCCGTTCTTCTTTTTCACAGGTATAATGTTAGACAGCCACCGTGGGTGTTAAATTGGTTTGATGAACCTAGCTGCTAATAATCTTTGTACTTCCTTTACTATTTGCTCTTCTATTTCAATGTGGAACACCTTGGCTGGCTAGGCTACTAGCTTGGTCCCAAGATCCACATTGAGCATATGTACCACTAACCCTAAGTCCAGCCCAAGCATTTCACTGTAATCCCATGCAAAAATGTCTCTGAACTCCTTCAACTGCAGGATTAATTCTGTCTTTTCCTCTCCCTACAACTTTGAACTTATTGAAATTGGTCTTGGCTTCTATGGGTCTGTGCCTAGGTTGATTTCTTCCAGCTTTTCTTCCGCCATTACTTGTACTTCTTTTTCTACCGCAATCTTTTTTTCACTTTCCGTGTCACTTCTTCTCCCAAACCTTCTTGGGCCACGTAGCATACTAGAGTCTTATGTTGTGGCTCTCTTCTGAGACCCCCTTACGTGCTGTAGGTGGGCCCCACGCACCTTCATAATTTGTATATTATCCTACCATCAGGCGTTCAAACCCTGACACATCGTGGCATACTACCTTGCTCCGAAGTTGGTGCCTCTTTCCTTTTTCTTTTTCGCATCAAGAATTCTCTCAAATCAGGTTCTACGTCTTGAATGTCCTCCCACTTGGGGACGAAAGTGCCAGTTGGCTTAAATAATGAACTTTCTCCAAACGGTGCCCATTCGTCGTAGAACATAGTCTCGACCAAATGGACCTTTGCCTGCTCGAATGGGGATGGGTTTGCTGCTATCTGTATCATCCTACAATTCAATATCCCTTTCACACACTAGTGATAGGTGGACGGAATAAGGCGATGCTTGTGTAGCCATGGTCTTCCTAGTAGTATATGATAGGAAACTTCTGTCTTCACCACATGGAATCGGGTTAAGGAGGCTATTGGGCCTACCTTCAGCCATAGTTGTATATGTCCTATTGTGTACTCGCCTCTTCCTCTAAACCCCATCACCTCCATTAGGCATCCTTGAATCTTGCTTTCTGGTATTCCAACTACTTACAACGTGCTAAGTGGGATGAGATTTACTGAAGCGCCCATGTAGACCAGGGTTCTCTTAATGGGAATTTGATTTATGGAGGCCGCTAAGTAAAAGGGCCTTCTGTGGTTTGAGTATCCCACCCCCATGTCTTCATCACTGAAAGTAATCTCATTAGTGTCTTGCAGGAAGACCCTGTCAATCTAGGCTTCTACGGTAAGGCATTCTACTCCTACTCCTGAAGTAATGCTTACTAAAGCCTCTGTGGCCATCCTTCGTTCATTTGCTGTGAGCTCCAGTTAGTCGAACAAGTTCTTGAATCGAGAGCTTTTTTACAAGGTTGTGATGGCTACGGCAGGCAGTGCTAGTCTTTCCTCTTCATCCTCACCTGAATTTGCACAAATGACAACTGCTGCTACCCCCTTCCCTTTATGATTAGGGAGTGGGTTCTTTTGTACCTCTGGTTGAGACAATTCAAGGGTTCCTTTTTTGATCCTGCGATGTACCAATCTGTGAAATGCCTATCATTATGCGGTAGCGTTCTTCTTCAGTGGGCTCTATGGAAACATGATTGGGTTTGAAAACCATGTCTGCAATCCATTTTTCTAGGAGCACATCAAGCTCCTTTGGTGCATGGTATTGGAGGAGGGCTCTCGTACTCCCTTCCTTCTGACTTCCTTTTCTTCTCACCAATGAACACTGTCATGGCTTGTGGTGTGGACCTCCGCTCTTTTTGCTTGTCAAAGCTAGGCCTGATTGATTGGGCCGTCTTTCTAGCCTTTTGTAGCAGCTAGCCAAACTATGAGATTTCTAAGTTTTTCGAAATAGCTCTATATTCCATGATCATATTACTCATACACATTTCCACCAACGTCTTCTCTTCACAGTGGTCATAACAATCAAGGGTTATGTCCCTAAACCTCTTGATATACTCCAAGAGGTCTTTGCTGCTTCTCTGTTTAGTACCTTGCAAAGTTGCATGTGTCACTGTTTCTTCTCCGTGGAAATACTTGGTGCAAAACACGTCTACCATATCATCCCACGTTGGGATTGATCTTGGCTTCAAGCCAATGTACCAGGTATATGCCCGATCACATAAGGACGTTGAAAACTTTCGAAAGCAAAGGTCCTCATCTGTTGCGTAGGAACCAAGGGTGTCAATAAACTTGCTTACATGCTCAATGATGCTTCCCCTTATGCCATCATACTGTGCGAAGGTTCGCGACTCGTATCTATCAAGATAGGGCTTGTTGAGTATCCTCAATGGGTAAGGAGGTCTTCGAGAATAGAATCTTTCCTTAGACACCTTGGCCTTTTCTTGCTCTAATAGTGCTGCCACGTCAACCATCATGATGAAGCGTTGTTCTGCGTTCTGCGGGCCACCGCCCTTAGGAGTCTCTTCCTTGTCTACTACATGCTCGGGGTCATGTTGGCTCCCCTTTTCCTTTGTTTTGTCCACCTTTAGCTGGTGTATTTCCTCCATCAACTACTACTAGGAATGCTGTACGAAATGCAATACTTCAATGAAGAAGTCAGCATTGTCAATAGGATTCCTTTGCTGCTGTTGTGGCCTAGTCCCCGCTCCATTGGCACCCTTTGCTTGGTTGGGCTGGTGTGGTGTGGCTGGCCTTGACTCTGCCTACGATGGCACGGCACTCATATTTCACATCGTCTTAGATCTTGGGGGCATAACTTGCGAGGGATTAGCTTGCTTTCCCTGTCTTTCTCCCAACTCCCTAATGAAGTCATCAATTTAAATGTGATGAGCCTTTTTTGTGTTGTTGGGCCTCGACCCCTTTTGCTACGCTACAACCCGTTAGTCTGAGGTAAGAGAGTTGGGACTGGCCTTACTGGGGCTACACTTCAAGCCATCTTGTGCACAAGTTGAGCCAACCCAATGTAGATGTGTCCTAGAATGAGCACTGTGGGTGAGCGTATGGCATGGCCACAACAAGAACAACTGTTACAAATGTTATGGCAAGAATACAATACAGCAAGGTAACTACAATACTAAATGGAATAAATAAAACTAACGCCGAGAAATTGGTTAACAGAGTTACAACAGAATAATACAGCAAATAGAGATAATACTACAATAGAAAAGGTAAATAACTCAATAACTGAACAGTAGGCAAACCACTCAACAAGTACGAATAGTAAAGAAAAAGGAAAAAGTTTGTCTACCAAACAATAGGTTGAACTTTTCAGCAGAAGGCCCAAGAAGGGAACCATTCTCCAACGCGAGTAACCTCAAGAAAAGCTCTTGCCATAGAAGTTACACACTTTGGAAAAATGGCCTAAATGGTTTAAGTTTCGATTCTTAATCTTCATAGAGTGGGTCTGTCAAGAGGGAGAGAAAAGGTAGCTTGTTGAT
Organism: Quercus robur; assembly: GCF_932294415.1. Classification (NCBI taxonomy): domain Eukaryota; kingdom Viridiplantae; phylum Streptophyta; class Magnoliopsida; order Fagales; family Fagaceae; genus Quercus; species Quercus robur. Next base: position 18,138,228 of record NC_065539.1, on the reverse strand, counting down.
GCATGCCTTTATTCCTACCATTCATTTTCCCTCTCTAGTTTTCTTTCCAATCTTTATTTCTTTTCTCTCTAGTTTTTCTGTGTATTCTTTTGTTTTCTATTCTCTCCTTTCTTTCTATCTCTCCTCCATTTGTCCCCATTTCACTGTTCATAGCTACCCCCTTTTTATACCATCTGCCATTGTGGGATTTACCATTTTTGTCCCTCAACTGCTTTTGACTCCTTATGGGTATCCCTCCAAGACTGCCCACTAGCCTGTCGGCTTCCCAGCCACTACCTTTGCTTAGAATGTGTTGTTTGCATCTCTCCATTCCTAGACAAAATTACTTGTCTTTTTTCTTACCTCTCTCTGATTTTGTTTCACTCATCTGGATAAGGATTAAACTACCTCATCACCTACCTCATGGCATGTATCAAGTGGTCTCAGCCCATACTTACCTTTTTTAGGTGAGATATCATCCCAGCAGGACATTTCTCCCAAAGAAGCTTAAGTAGGAACCCCAAAATAGACCCCATTTTCTCCTCACCACCAAACCACACCCTCTGAAAGCCTTGACCCGTGGCCCACCTCCCATTTATTGGTTGTGTACAAGTAGGTGGTGCCCTGGCCCTTTGTACATGCTCCACTCCATCTAAATTTGTTTCTTTCTAACCTTCACACCATTTCTACTACCTTTGCGTTTGATTGATTTTGTTGTATGTACTAGTTGATATTTATCTTTTGTGGCGTGAAGAATGTGTGGGCTTTTGGGCTCATATTTTCTTCCTTTCATCCCTTCTTGGATTGGGTATCGCTTGGGCAAAAGCCTTCATCTTCCTGCTTAGCCCGTGCTTTTCTTCTCTATAACCGTGGGCCTTTTGGCCACTAATCTTGTCATATCACTTCATTGTGTCTGCTATAACTTTACCTCTCTCCTTATTTCTTATTACCCGGTGGGCTTGCAAGCTGATGTTCCTACCATGTCAGCTTATTTCTTCATCAATCTTTTGCTCAAGACTTTCTTGACCTACTTTCCACATCTTTACCTCTTTTGGGCTTGTTGGCCAACATTCCTATCGTGCTAGCCCATTTTACTACTTTATTCCTTGGATTTCCTCGGCCCATTTGTTTCTTCTTTACCTCTTTTACTCCTATGGGCTGTTTGCTAAATTCTTTGGCCCATTTACTACATCTTTACCTCTTATTACCCTTCTGAGCTTATTAGTCATTAAGCCAGCCCATTAAGTTTACCAATTCATTCACTGGACTTCTCCGACCCATTTACTTCCTCCTTACCTCTTTTTATTCCTATGGACTTACTACTTTATTTATTGAGCTTCCTCGGCCCATTTACTCCTTTACCTCTTTTTATTTTCGTGGGCCTGCTGCCCATCAATCCTGCTGCTTCAACCTGCTGGGTTTGTTTCCTTATTTCTTTACCATTTTGCCCCTCATTTCCTTCTCACCTTCTCTATTGTTGGGCTTTTTCTGCTATTGGGCCTTTTGTCAAAAAATGGGCATCAACAGAGGGCCAACTCCTATTTTGTAGGCTATATCTTAAAAAATGTTTAATAGTTATAAATATTATAAAGGATTTTAAAAAAAAAAAAAAATTGGGGCATAGTCCCCACACCCTTGGTTATAGTTCTACCCCCATCTCCAACCAAACTCACATTTAATATTTTCTTTTCTCCATTTTTCAATCATAGGCCATCCTATTCTACTTTGTGTGATCTTATTTATACCAATTGACATGGTGCATTGGGTCATAAGTCATAACGAGAGAAATGACTAAAATAACATAGTAATATTTCTTAAATACCTCATAATATCATTCCAACTAGCTTCACTGTTCAAATAAATTTTTTTTCAATGAATCAAAACAAAGAAAACGAAAAGAAATAGTTGTGCATTGGTTATAAGTATCAAAATTGGGTTTCTTGGTGAGTTCTATCTTGTGTCAATACTAGAGAAGCCCTGCATCCTTTTCCGGAGGGCCAGCACCAAATATGAATAAATCACAGTTGCAGCCACAAAAGACACACCTATATAGACGCATAATGTTGTTGCACAGACATAGAGGTACCTGAAAGAATAATGCACACAATAAGTTACAATAATGTATGGAAATAGCTAACTTAGACAACATACAAGCAGCCAAGAGCCTTGGCTTGCACTTTCTAGTGTTTCCAATAGAGATGTCCAGGGTTTAAATCTCCACTCCCCCATTGATGTAAGTTGTAACTATTGAATCATAAAAAATAAATAAAAGGACAACATACAAGGAAATGCTTGATGAACAGAATTCCAGACGGAAAAGAAAAGGGAGAGAGAGGAGGGCAGATGGAATTTTAGTTAGAATCATGGAATTATAGCAACCCCTTGGCCAATGCAACTAAATGCCAATTCCTACATGCACATCCTACTAGTATAATGATGATCAGCACGCTTTAGGTTCAATTGAAGACTTACTTTGGAGAAAAGACACTCCAAACAAATAGATGATTCCTCATCAACAGCAGTACGATGGTGTATGCAGTCAAGATAATGGAATTCACGCCCAGTGGAACCAGACAAGGAAATGCAAGCATATTCTTGAGAAGATGTTCTGAATCTGCTTTCTGGGGAATTACAAGATAGCTTGTGTCCACTGATATATACATCACTATGCTAAGAAGAAAAAAGCTGGGGGATGCATAGGTGATGATGAACATTAAGATGCCAGAAAGTAGAGTTGAGTAACTTGACATACCCTGCAATGGGTAAAACAATTAGGGAAAATTAGATAACCCAGGGCATGTAGATCACAAACACAGTGCAGATGACAAAGTTTGTTTATAAAAAAAGTACTTTTCTCTATGTTGTAAACTAAAATAGACAAGAAAAGGATATACAATGAAAGCTCCAGCAACATCAATGGTAGCCAAAGTATTGCTGTTCCCTAGTGCAAAATGGCCTGCCATTCCCAAATAGTACAACGCAGCAATCTAGAGGAAAACAACATTTCCCAGAATTAGTTCATGAACTACATTTAGTCCCAATGAAATACATTTAATCACAAGACAATAAATGCAACAGTGCAACTAACCTATTTTACCCAATATGGAGTACCAAGTTCAAGTGCAGTCATTGTTCTCAAAGTCAGCCTTAATGAGATACAAGAAAGCACAATACTACAATTGCTCTAACTTATTGTGGGTTAAAGCACAAGGTCTTCCAACACAAGCCCAAGATTTTACAAATAATTTTACAGATCCCATAAATTCCAACCTCTGCCACCCTTATTAACATTCACAACTTATTAATCTGAAATATATATTTACCCAATTCTTATACAAAGAGTACTATGCATGCAAGCCTATAATTTGTATTAACACCTTAGAAAGCAAATCTATTGTTTTTTTCAGGAATGTTGCTAAATAATTAGCACACCAGAAATCTGTACACTAAAATAACATAGTGATATTTTCTCCTTTGTATTAAACAAAAGATAAAACAAAATCTAACCTTATAAGTGTTTTTAAGGAAAGAGTTGTGCCAACAAGAACATTTTAAAAAAATCTTAAAAGTGCTTTCATTAACCACACATTTGTCAAGTTAAGAGCCACGGTGCTGTAATTCAGGCAAACATTGTTCTCAATTTGGACAATCATCCTACCTGTCAATTTTGTTAAACTAGAAGGGTCTCTTTCCCTTCATACTAAACAAAGCAAGATTATAAGTTCACAAAGCAATTGAATTTTTACACACCCATTTTAAGGTGTCATTACTAGTCAAAGATTCAGGCCCCAGTTTATTTGGAAGTATAAATTGAATTAATATGCTGTATGTTGTATGTATCTGGTTAGGCCAGTATTCTAGTTTAAGATTTGGCCCCAGCAAAATAATTATTTGCTTTCATCATAAAGAAGAGGAAATCATGTTTACTCTTAACAAGATGATACCGAAACTGACCTCAACCCACTGCTTATGATGTACACCGCCATTAGAAGCATAAATTAAGCTTGCCAAGATTTGCACAAAAAGCAATAACATAGGCAGTGCATTAATTGGTTGTTGTAGTAGTAACTGAAGAAGACACCAACAGAACAGGTATGCCCATCCAATCAAATATAAAGAATTTTTCAATTCAAGAAGCGGATACTCGTTTTGAATTTCAATGGGAACAGAACCTGACATGAAGCTATGATGACTTGAGTAAATCTTAGATACACAAATAGGCATTAGCCATGGATAGGCCACGAAAGTCCCAATTGTGGCAATACCCAGACCTGCAAAGATGATTTGTGCCAATAAGGTAGCATTATAATTTGATGACGCAAATATGTTGTCTTGATATTTCTGGATATGTTGCAAAACCAACAGCCCAAACATCAAAAAGCTAAACCCAACCACCAGACTAATTTTTCTCCTTGATCCTGATAAAGATAGAGCAAACAAGCACAAGCTGATCATCAGGAGGCCAGAGACTAGCTGAATGGATTTTACATGGTTGCTTCCAGCTTTCTCAAGCCACTTTGAAATGTCAGGAAGGTAAGTCCAATTCACACCTCCTTGATGCCAGCCTCTCAAAGTTCTTCCGGAAATAATAAGCACAAAGATGGAGCACATTTGAAAAGCAATTTTCTTATTTTCCTTGTACAATCTAAACAAACTTCGTGATGCCTCCACTAGGAGGGACTGCGTCATTTTACGGAGTAATAACATATTTAATGTGGAAGTCACAAAATGCCAAATATATTGCTCTTCCTCTACCATGGAACTTGAACCCATACTTACAACAAGTATCAAGATAACTCCCAAGACGAAAGTCTCGTCTAAACTCCAAGTGTGCATACTATACTTTGAGTCAAAACACTGTTGCATCTTTGTATTGTAAACTTCTTTGTAGAAAGAAAATATAAGGCTCAACAATATCAGACATGACAGCATCATTGCTGCAACTCCAAAAGCAAGAAGGTTAACAGGTTTCTGGAAAATAACGAGAATTGTCAATAAAAGGGATAAAATAGGAACACAAGATCAACAGGATGACAAAATTGACAATTTGCTGATATCCCCACACTGAGAATAACCATGAATTTTTTCTTCACCTTCACATTGAAAAGACTTTCAATCAACACAGAAACTTTAAAAAGGAATAGACATACATCAGTAACTCTGCGTGATAACCACTCACTTGCAGTTTTCAGGAACTCATAATATGCTGCAACAATGCCACTGTAGTCTTCCCTACTATAAGACCTACTGGATTTACAAAAGCAGCAACATTAGGCATCAGTAATGTTTCCAAAGAATCTCACTTTCATGATTATTATGATATATGGCATCATGTACCCACCTGGAGACATCCTTCAACCTCCATGAACTGTGAAGCATTGTGGCTTTCAAATATAAGCAGCAAATCGTATTCTCTATATTCCCACTGCACTTATTTATCCTAAACCCTTGATCATCACTAAAGCCATCACATAGGGAATTTTCACATGATAAACCAGGCAATTGTGCTTGCAGTAATCTGAGTAACTGCCAGGAATTTAACTCCAATGCTTTCAGTTGTTGATCATCTAAATTCATCAAGAACAAAAAAAACATATTTTTTTACTTTAGGAGAGTTTTGTGTACACATCCTTTCTACAAGAACTTTCCCCTCTATTCTAATAAAAAAACTATTACTAATTAAAAATAAATAAAAACAAACAAGGAAACAGCATCAAATCAGACATCATATATTATAAACGCAACTCAACTAAGCCCTGACCCAAACTTTAATTGTAGTACACAAGTTCACATATAATATGAGCATAAAAGGTATTATAAGTTTTCTGCATGCCGGCCTTTAATCTGATTAATCCACTGCAAGATCTGACACTACAGAAACTATTAACAGTCTGCTCCTATTTCAGTGTAATATATGCCAACAAATATCTATCAGTATCAAATGTACACGACTAGAATTTTCAGAGGTACAGATGATGATACAGACACAGAAAAAGTTAACATTTACGCACGAATTCTAGAAAACCAATCTACATTTAGTTCATAAAATGAAAAACTAATCAAGAAGTAATCAGCAATCAGTGTGGAAGTCAAATAACTAAAGAAAACAAAGATAACCCCATTTTAGAAGAACGCTCAAGAATCACATGAATCATCAAAACTCCAACGGAAAATCTTAAAAACACTGAGCAGTCAACAATCTCCATGAAAAAATTTATATGTTCACATAAATGTTTGGACAATGATCCCTTCTCAATAATAGTTACACTACCATGTTATCCGTGGGTAAGATACCTCCTGAAATAAAGATCCTAACAATAAATGTGGTTCATCCTCAAAAGCTTTCAAGTCAGCTTCCTAATGAAGTTTTAAGTCAAAATAAAGAACCTCAATTTTTTCGTACTTAACTCAAAAACATAACAAAAAATAACCTAGTTAATCTGCAACATACTGCCAAGTTATTGTAACCACACTTGAAGTTGTAGAATGTTGTAGAACCAATTTCAAAGGCTTCTGTGGCTGTTAAACAAAAGGTTAGAGGTTCAAGCCCTCCCTCTAGCACTCATATGTTTTAACTTTATATATAATAAAAATATATATATATATATATAAAAATAAAAAAAAATAAATAAAAAGGTAAGCTTCCAAGGCCATCCTACATACAAAATGTTGTAAGGCAACAAATAGCATAGTACAGACACAGTTGTTCCAATTTTGGGTGATCCCATTTAGTAATGGATGAGTATTTCTTATTCTATCATTTCCTTTCTTGTCACTCATTCAATGCTTACAGGGCATAACTTAATAGCTAACTTTCTGAAGTACCTCTCCTCTCCATCCATCCATCAATTTATTTGTATGAAAAATCCTATGACAAACAACCAGATATTGAGTACACATATAGTTAATAGGACTAACGTATAATTTTAACCAAGTGTGAGCAGACAACAAAGGGTTAATTCAAACAGCATTTGTGAATTAAAGCATTTGATCTAACTTCAATGAGGATAATGAGTAATGAAGCCCTCCATAATTAAAGCAGCTTTTGATTTCATATTCATATCATCTACTTCTATTTCCTTCTTTAAAATCTTTTTTCTGAACTCTTTTCTTTTGTTTTGCAACTGAGAGAGAGAGAGAGAGAGAGAGAGAGAGAGAGAACCTGTAAATGAACCAAAAGTGCCCGAGAGAAGGACACCAACATTGTTTTTAGGAATTGGCACACCAAATAGAAGGGCTAATGTAGGTGCAATGTCAACCTGGGTCACAAGAATCAGTGTCTATTAATGAACGTCATTACAACCTTGAATGAAGTCATCAATTAAAGAATTAGTTAGAATTATGATTAAGTGATTAAATTCACCATTTTCTAACATCTTAAGTTTTTGGGTCAAGCGTTAATTTATCATGGTATCAGAGCAGGAGATCCTAAGTTCGATCTCTGACTCCATTCTACCTCCCATTTAAAATATTAAAAACTCCACGTGTTAGGCCCCACTTTAGGCCCACACATGATGGAGAGTGTTAGAATTATGATTAAGTGATTAAATTCACCATTTTCTAATAGTTTAAACTTTTGAGACAATTGATAATTTATCTAAATTTAATATCTTCTACATAGAAATAAACAAAGAAATAATCTAAAGGAAGCCTAAAGTTCAATAGCCTAATTACCTGGTAAACTGTGTTGAGAGTGTACAATGCATAATCAGAGACATCATTTCTCAGGCCAATAAAAAGAGCTAAGGAGTCGGTTTCTTCAAATGAAGAGCCCCCATGATTACCGTTGTATGTCATGCCATGGTCACTTACAACCACCTATGAGTAAAACTCATTAAAGAGACAGATATCTAAGAAAATTCAATGTATTGAATGGACTTTACAGCTTGAACAGCTAAACAGAAGTTATGACTATGTGAATATCAAACTGTTCAAACAACTACAACCAGGAGGGTATAGCAGTAAAGCTCTACACAAAATGAAGAAAGATAGCCAAAAACGGGCAATAGAAACACATCAACAAAACAGAAGTTATGACCATGTGAATATCAGACTGTTGAAACAACTACAACTAGAAGGGTATAGCAGTATGGTTCTACATAAAATGAAGACAATGATAGCCAAAAAATGCTAACACAAAACATTAACAATCGTAATCAGTGTGCACATTATGTGTTAGTATACTACTTACTAATACATAGAGTCCTGCATGAAAACATATATAGCTGCTTTACACAAAGAGGACTCCAAAAAGGGATAAGCAAGCAATTAATGTGGATAATCAGATATTTCCAGATTAGATGGGTAAAACCATGTATCATATTCCTAAAAAATTTGGGGGGGAGGAAACAAACAATCGTTAATTCATCATTTGACCTTCAATATGCTAACAGGCCACTCTTATAAAATAAAGGCCAAAAAAATGGCAGTCAAAAAGACATTAAAGTTTTAGAATAGAACTGAAGAGCCACTCTTTTTGCCCCCAAAAAGATGAGATCATCAATCCCAAATGCTTAGATCTTTAGATAGTGGGCCAACAATTAATATCATGCTCACAAACTACACTAACATTAGGCACACAAAATTCACATATTCCCATTTATATGGATCAAAGTAATCTGAATGATAATCAATAATACTCTAAAATTCTCAAGAAGGGTAAAAAGGAGGAATCACAAACCAAAAGGGTCTGTCCTTGGCCATTCTCTTGATCCGCAATAACACTTGTATGAATCATATTCACCACTTTATCCATCTCCAAAAGTTTTGGGGCCGTTAAGATGCTAAAATAGTTTAATAAAAATCAATAGTGAAGCTAATAAAAATAATATCCTAAAATAATTTGGATAAGATTCGCAGTGTTATACCTGTTACGCCCACCAATATGTCCCACATGATCCAGCCCTAGATAATGTAGAACCTGACACAATAGCTTCAGTTAAAGCAAGAGAATGAAGTACCTCTCAAAGTGGAAATTGAATTCATCATCCAAACGGCAATATTATAACTTTTATAAAGAATTATTAAACAAACATTAATCTGAATACATTACATTGGACGCTGTTGCAATACAAATAAATAAATTTAATATACATAGTTTACAAATTAGAAAGAGAAATTTCTGAAGTACAAAGCAAGTATCATAGCACACAACCTTGTGCAACGTATGTATCTTCTGCAACAGAAATCTATGTAGTGTAAAGAAAGCTTATGATCAAATTTTATGCCTAAGATTTTGAATGATAACGAGTGAGCAGAGTTACTAGTAATCCTAAGAAGAACTAAAGTTAAGACAGGAAAAGTTATGTTAGGCTCAAGAAGAAGCCAGCAGACATTAATTTCAAAGGCATTATAACCATTATCACTAGTAGAAATACTAAGAAGATATTATTGGTTGACTAGTAACAAAGACTAACCATAAGATCCCAGTCATCTCTGCTTAGCTCATCCCCCAAATGCCGAGAAACATTTTGATCTACTTGTACAGTATCTTTTACCTGTCACAAGAAGAAACTTGAGTATCTGTTGCAATTAGTCGATGATATAACTTTCATTCCTGAACCACCCCAGAATCCCGGATGAAAGTTGCAAATTATTAAAGCTGATTTTATGAGCGTTAACGAAAGATCATATAGAAACAACAAAAACAAGTAGTAACCATTTATGACCAACCAGAAATGTCAGAATACTGGCCTAACTAGACCATGGTAACATGGCATGGGAAATGTGAAATTTCTCCAGTTTATTTGGATATGAGATACGATACATATTTTTTCACAACAGGATGTACACAATTTATATCATCACATGCAATCTTGCAACATTCTGGTGTGGGGGGGGGGGGGGGGGGGGGGGGGGGGGGCGGGGAATATAAAAATACTATCAATCATCATGCTGACTATTAAATATCAGGATGAACTTTTTCTTTAAAAGAAAAAGAAAAAACTCATTTGTAAATGAACCCAAAAAATGGAACTATGAATACTTAGAAAGGCATTTAAAACATACACACAGAAGCACACAGAATTACTAAGATAATTAGGACCAAAAAAGGACGTATTCTACAAGCAAATCATACAAAAGACTTACAAAGAAACTGCCAACTCCATCATGCCTTGTAAATAATCCTGGAAACAATTTAAGCCATGTTTCATCACCAAACATCACCATCTTCCAACCAATCTTTAAAAACTGGCCTACATAGGAAGGCAGTGAAAATGTTAATTGCATTCCTTGAAACAATTGGCGTGCCAACTATTCTAACACAATTATATCAACTAACCAAGAAGATTGTCATCTAATAAAGCTTGCGTGTTAAAATTGAAAGCCACATCCAAGAATCCCCCAATTGCACCAGAAACCATAGCCTACAATTTACACACCAATTAGTGAGGATTAAAAAAAGACTTGAAAAGGTTACGCATATTTTAAAAGACTGTACCAACACCCCACCTTCAAACGAGGCATTGTAACAGTCGGAGGTGCAGCCTTTGCATGGTACCCAATTGCCATTCCATTTGCTAGCAACGACTGAGTGTACGGCATAGCGTCCATCAAAGCCTTGGGCGGAGGCTTATCATCCTTACCGAGCACAAATTCTGCTGGAAGACCATCAATAACCTAAACTGACATGATTGTAATAAATGACAAACTGAACCTTATCCCATTATATTACATAGCATCATTTAATGGCCCAACAGTCATCGATTTAACTAAAGTAAACTTTAAGTTCGGAGTTGTTTTCATTTTGGCCCTCCATGTTTGATTCCATTTCATATTGGCCATGCCATCGTCATCCATTTCCGTTACTAATCTAGTGAAACGTGGCATTATACAGGTAACATTGCTTAATCGAGAAACAAACAGCATGGTCAATATGAATGCGAAATCAAACATGATATAAATTTTGGAACGTAAAATGCCAAAATGAAAACAATCTCAAACTTCAATTTTCGAGACATTGATTTTAAACGGATATGGTTCATAGAGTAAGCTTTACATACCATTAAAACCAGTCTGTCAAATGGAGCAATTCCAGATAGTTCCTACATTAACACACACCACCAATTTTCAAATACAGCAGCATCAACAAGAATTTTAAAAAAAAAATTAAAATTAAAATTGATACAAATTACATAGAGCACAAATCAATAAAAAACAGACCTCATAGAGCGATTTGAGGTTGTGCGGAGGCAGATCTGAGTCAGTCTGATTGTGAACCGGAGTACAGGTCGGAGCTCGGAAACTCTCGGCGCCGCTGAATCGTAAGCGAAGCAACTTAAAAAGGAAAAGAAACTGTGAAATTATTTTGATTGCAGAGAGAATTGAGGGATTATAGCTATACCTGACGCCGGAGAGGGCTGGTTTGACGGGAAAGAAGCCATAAACGAAGAGTGAGAGGCCAATGATTTGGATTGTAACTCCGGTTATTGTGAGTATTGTTAGCCTAGTGCAAGTTAACGAAGAAGACATTTCATTTCATTTAGGGGTTTAGACTCAGACTCAAAGAGAAATTAATTGGAAAACCCCTAAAGACTACCACTGTGTCTTCTTGCTAGGCTTCGTGGATCTCAACTGCTGATGGAAGAGCAAGCGAAAGCGAGTTCAGTTGGAAAGAAGCATCTTGCATTTCTTTTCTTTTCTTTTCTTGTCATGCAGGGGCACTTTCGTCATTCACTCTCCCCGCTTTTATTTAAATTTTAAATTGAAATATACAAAAACACTAAATATGACGTGAGTTTTACACTACCGTACACTGAATGCATGTTTTTATAGTATTAGTTATAATTTGTAAAATGATGAAATTGTGTTCGTCTTTTAACTGTGTTTCATACACACAATGTGTAACATATGTAACTGTCACTACTCATATTAAGAAATGATTATACCCTGTTATGATATGCAAATGAGACAAAGGTCTCATGAGACCACCATTTCTAAAGGGTATCAAAATGATACAACCAAATCACCTAAGATATACGTAAAGGAACAATACGTAATACTAATCCACACACCTTCCTATCAAAAATAAAATAAATAAAAATACACACCTCTTCTAAGATATCAAAATTTGTTAAAAATATACGTCTTCCATCTAAGATATCAATTTGGGTCAAATAGATGTGCAACTAAACTTTTTGAATTGTTTTAAATTTGTGAATAAATTCTTCAGATATCCAAATTATTGTGTAATTTATTAATCAAATAAATAATCTATTTTGAAGTAAAAGTTATATAACATTTTTTAAAATTGTATCTATTCTTTATAAATTCATAAACAAAAAATGTTATATTTAATTAACCCAAATAATTAAATTTCTACTATAAATTCATTATCAATATAATGTGAACTAAAAACTGCTTGGTCATAACGCTAATTATATTTGGAAAAAAAAAATTAATCAAATAAAATATAAAGACCAAAATTGAATGCTTAATCTAACTTAGTGATAACCTCAAACTCAACTTGTGTTCAATAAAATTAAATGAAAAGATTATGGCTTTTAATACTTGACTCAACCTATTCACAACTCTAATTTCAGTAGTTAATTTAGACAATTAAAGGCAAGTATCAACATCACACAGTTTCCAAAACTTTAAGGATCAAATATTTAAATTTTAATACTATATTTAAGGACAATTAAAATTTGACAGTTTAATAAGAATAAAAGGAAATAGATGGGTAAAACAAGGCAGCGATGTATTCACAAGAAGCTTCAGTAATTTACAGGAAAAATTGATACAAAAATCAGCGATGACTCTCATATCGAATACGTGAATACAAAACGTGTATACAATCCCCATTACGGCAAAATAACAATTAGAATTGGCAAAGAGACAGTTGCCAGGCGAGCCACGCTATATATTACAACGCCAAACTGGACAAACCCCCCAAACTGATACAAACAGACCTCGCATAAGACAATCGAGCACAAGGCCTAAAATCATTTCACAACAAAAAATTTCAATCATGATCTCACATCTTTCAGTACTCCCCCCTTTTCAAGCTCACCAACGAGATCCCTCAGTGAAGGAACTTTCATGGCCAAAGTTCTGTACAGTCTAGAATAACGAGCTCGAGTTCCATCTGCAGTCCTTGCTAAGGAAAGCAAGCTTAGAGCCTCGGGAAGTTGAGAGAACACCTGTTTAATCTCTTCCAAGCTCATGTTTTCCAAAACAGATGGTCTTGGAACAACCCTCACTATCTCACCACCTTTAGGTTCCTGAACCCTGGCATCTGCTTTAATAACCAGTTCGGAATTTGAGTTTGCACCACATTTAATTATAAACGGGGTTGTTGAGCCTGTGTTAAACTGCAAGACATTCCACTGAGCCACATCGACTTCAGAACCAGACCCCAAATCTGCAGATGCTCTGCAAGCATGTGATGTCCCTTGAAGGTGGTCATCTTCTTCCGGAATTGCCTGCAGCAATGTAGGGCAAATTGAAATTCTAGATAAGGGATGAAAATATATTAGTGCAGTCTCATACAAAACCCAGATCAACCGATAGTGTCTTGATTGCCCCCCCACCAAAAAGCTCCTTTCTTCATATTTAGAAGTTGGCAGTGAACAAAAAATTAAGAGCATTACTATTCCACATGAATTGCACTAAGCACATTTTGTTTCTTTCACAAATTCAGTTATTTGTTTCCATACCCACAATACAACTTAAGTTCATTCCAAAAAAATGAAGATTATCTTCCTTTTTTTGCTTCCTGGAGGTGCATGAAAAGGAAAAAGATTTGAACAACATTATCGTCCATCAAATGTATGCCTGTTTTCTCTTAACTGTAACAGTCCTCGTAAATTTATCAAAAACTTTTTTCTAACATGCAGATCTACAACAATGCACTCTAGGAGAGGGAGAGAGAGAGATCTACAACAATCCATGCGATTCCCCTACCCAACAAACAGGAAACAAGAGTTGAAAAAAAAATTATCTCCTCCAAATGCAAAACTTTTACAAACCTCAATCACACGGCGAGCATCAGCAATTTGCCTCTGTGCACATGGATGATCAATATCAAGAAGGGAAGGCATCCGTTCCATAAGTTCATCTAATGATGCAAGCAGTGCTTTCTTCTTACTTTTGCTCAAGGTGCTAACAGAGGATTGCCTCATTATATCCTGGTCAATATATATTTAGGATGCTGCTTGTTTGCATTCCACATTAAATTATCAAGTAAAGCACTAAACTAGTTTTGAAAAAGGGCAAAAACCTTGATTTGCTTCAATATGCCATCAAGGGAAATTAGAGATGCCAATCGTGCATCTTCAGCTGCAGTAGAAGGATTCTGAATAGGAGAACCACCATCTTCCAGTGTTAATAACGCTATATCACCCCTCATTTGTTGCAAAAGCTGATTGTAAACATGAAAAATAAAAATGGCATCACAATACTGCCATTGAAAATTTATATTCAGGCATAAATATAGTAGGTATTAGAACATATTTGTCATGGCACAAAATGAATAAATTCAGTAACTCTGATCTATACAAAGGGATAGACAAAGAATGGAATTTAAAGCCCAACTGTAATAGTGGGCTTACTAAATCTTCCGTCAAACACAAGACAAGCAACTTCAGAACTAGATAAAAAGCTAATAAGAAGAGTCAGCAACTTCCTTAAGAGCAAGATGCAGGACAGCAGAAGATATAAGCAGTCTAACAAGATGAGCAACTGAGCAGAAACCTTTTGATTTAACAAGTGCAGTGACAAATGACAATAACACTATTGATCTATTGGAGATCTAATTTGAAATGTGCCATGTTTGGTTTGACGGAAATTGATTTTTGGAAAATATTTTCCACATTTACAAGTGTTTGGGGGTAACGGAAAATGGTGAATTTTACGATTTCATTTTCTGTAAACCATTTTCAGCCTCACCCAAAACTTCTCAATTTTAACCTCCACCCCCCAACCACCAACCTCCCACTAACGTCCCTCCTATGGCCAACCACCTCCACCACCCCAATCATGATATTTTAATATCTAAAATCTTCCTTTTTTATTATATATGTGCTTGGGAGATAAGAAAATACGAGAAAATAGTAGAAAATATGTTTTCCATAGCATTTTTAGGAACGCAACCAAACACTTCCAAAGTATTTTCAGGAAAGAAATCAAACGCTTGAAAATAATTTCTTATCCAGAAAATATATTCACCCAAACCAAACACAGCCGTAATTCAAACAAAAGAAAATATACTAGAAGATGTTAAGTGAATATATGATTTAAACAGAGCAGAATTGCAACTTTCCGACACATAAATCTTTACCCTAAAAGAATAAATCTTTACCCTAAAAGAAAGTGGGAATTAAGAAACACCAAAATCTGAGTAGAGACTGAGGAGCACCAGACCTAGTAAGATTTTAAGCACTACATACACAAAAATTGGTCTTCTGTCTAACCTAAATATCTAGTAGAATTTTAATCCATATTTTGTCTGGGATTTCAGATGTACAAATTTTTTTAATTTTAAATAACAGAGGAAATTACAATTTACCACTCTATCCCCCATTTACACTTATCACCATGAACTTTCAGAATGCACAATTACCAGCCTAAACTACAACCCGTGTTTCACTTTGCATCCTACCGTCAATTAGGCTAGTAACTTGGACAGAAAAGTATGTCATACGACTCACATGACCTTTACATACATGGCACCACATGAAAAGGCCAAATTGCTCCTCTTCAATCCCTTAAAACAAAATCTTTTAACACATTTAACCCTTGTGATGCCACATAACCTTTGTTTTAAGGGATTGAGGAGGGGAAATTTAGTCTTTTCATGTGGTGCCAAGTAGAGGTCACATGAGGGGAAATTTAGTTTTTTCTTTTCTAAGTTAACAATCCAATTGACAGTAGGGTACAAAGTGAAACAAATGTAATAGATTAGGGTGGTAATCGTGCGTGCTGAAAGTTTAGGGTAGTAAGTGTAAAGGGGGTATAGTTTAGGGTGGTAAAATGTTATTATCCCTAAGTAATATATAAGTCCACAACAACTAAAAAAACCAGTAATTACCTGGATACTAAGACATGAGAAAAGGTTATAAGTGATACTTTCTCGGGTGAAAACTTAAAATAAATGGCTAATTATGACATTCATAGAGATGAAGAAAAAGATGATGGTTGAAAAAATATGACTACCTTTCTTCTTTTGTGATCAACAGACTCCAGAGCTGAACGCAGCTTTGATACTTGCACTGCATCTTGTGCCTCTTCTGTTGACAAGGTACCAGCAATATCCTGATAAAAAAATGAGAAAATAGTGTCAGGAAAACTTTTAGAGAGGACAACTATAAAACCTTCATATCATGCCAATGTCAAAAGCCACAGGAGCTGGCGCAAATATCATCAAATTGACTTGATACAGATTTCTTTTTGATAGGTAAGAATAATTTTATTGAAGAAACAGAAAGACTACTTCATGTATAACAGACACAAAGTAGACTAAAGAACTGTATACATAATTTATATTATCATAAAAAACAGCTTCTCAAGAATATGTCCCACCTAAGACCCAGACATACCTTCAAGTGCTGCAATTGAGAAGTGTAGACCCGCTTTGCATACTCATATAAAAGCTGTCCCAGAGCATCCGTATGGGGAGGCAGTGCAGCACCAAGTCCAGCCATCCAACCATCCATAATAGCTGTTGAAAGGAGCTCCAACTGACCAGTTGTCCCCCCTGACGCATCATCTCCAGTAACAGACAGAAACTCAAAGCTCTCCGCCAGCCAGGATCTAATTTGGCGCTGCAGCTCACCTGCAGGAGTATGCACAAAGAGAGCAGCAAGAGCTTTGTTTCCAGTTGCAAAAATTTTCGCTTCCTCCTGTATTTCCCTAAGCTTTCCACCAGTTACCTGCTGCCTCCAACTATCCTGTACATTTGAAATTTTAGTCTTACATAACATATCTAAACATGCATGTCTCTGCATTGGGTGAGGAGAAAACATGTTTACCTTCATAGCCAGAATTAAAAATCAAATCAAATCAAATAATAAATAAAAGTAAAGAAGAATTAAAAAATATAAGACTACAATAGCAGCAACCTGATCAATTCCTCGTATTTTTAAAACAACTGATGAGAACTTAGACTTCTTTTCTGGTTTTATATTCACTTTAAAGCCATGGATGTGCTCATCAACATAGCGCACAGGAGATCTTCCTGGGCTGTTACTCCGGCTGGAGCTCCTACTGCGTCCACTATTGCCCTTTTCTAGAAAGCACTCCACAGGAGAAACCTACATACCAAAAGAACAGATACAAACTACACTCAGTAAAAACTGGAAAAGGAAAGAAAATGCTTTAAGGGGAGAGGTAAGATCTGGAATTTCATTACCTTGATGGATTGCAGTTCTGGTGACCTAGCAAGCAAAGATCTAATATACAAAATTCGAACACGGGAAACAAGCATGGTATCCATTACCCTCTTCGGTTCCATTTTACGGATAAATGAGAAAACCGCATCTCTAATTTCAGCAAGTATTTCATGCTCTCTAGAAGCACCTGCTTTAATGACTGCAGCCAAAACCTGCAAAATTGAAATTGGGCAGCCACTCTTATTAGTCAATTTGAAGTTAAATTAATTGTCAAGCCATCCATAACTCTTTAGCCAAAACAATGATTTATTTTAATCAAACTGCTTCTCTTTCAGGATATAAGCACTCATTGTCAGAATTATGGTACAAAACTGCCAAATACACACGCACACGCACACGCACACACTTCCACAGAATTCCATAATGAACCAAAGTTAGATATAATATTCATGATGCACATGTTTGAAATCACTCCAAAAAATTTCAATTCAACCCTTGAAAATAAGTCTTTAATCCATTCACCCCACCCAAAGAATGTTTCAGGCATCAGAAAGAACAATCATGAAATAGCCCAGTTACAACAAGCAGATTCCCAATGTCAGAACTTGTTAGAGCCTTTCTGGTGCCCCCATGTTATACAAAAATTAGAGAAGACTATTCCTGAGGAAGTTACAACAATATCAAGCATCTAAAAGAAAATAAGCATTTTTATAAATTAAAGGTTAATAATCTCTATTACATAACTAAATCATACCATATTTATAAAGATATAAAAGACCAGTATTATGATTATTCAAATTGTTAGAAATTCCACAATCTTATTCCATGTAAAAAAAAAAAAGAAAAGAAAAAAGGGGGGGGGGGGGTGTTAATTAAGGATTAAGAGAGTACATATGTAGTGCTTGTCATGACATAAACATCATTTGTTATATTACTTTCCCTATGATAACATCTCTGAAAAATTACAGAAGGGCTCTTCTTCCCCATTTTGAAATGGAAAACACATTATCACCGCATGAATAATAATGTGACAGTAAACTGAAAGGATTGTAGACAGAATGACTAAGCATACCAGCATCAAAAGCTTGTTTGCCCC
Organism: Quercus robur; assembly: GCF_932294415.1. Taxonomy (NCBI): domain Eukaryota; kingdom Viridiplantae; phylum Streptophyta; class Magnoliopsida; order Fagales; family Fagaceae; genus Quercus; species Quercus robur. Next base: position 18,119,823 of record NC_065539.1, on the reverse strand, counting down.
ATCTGAAATGGCAGCAAGGCTGTCATATTGTTCAGGATCAAAGTCATTCAAGGCAGAAGTAAGATACTCTCCTGCAGGGGTTGTTTTAACTTTCTCAGAGCCCGATTTCACCAAAGCAACTGTGCCATCACTCTTTTCTGCTGCCGATGGCAGAGGAATAATATCCATTGAACGTCCTTTATTATTGCTATTATTATCGATCCTTTTTTAAAAACAAGGACAGAGAAATCAAATGAGCAGATATTAAAGAGAATAAGACACAACAATAACAAGCAATATCAATGTCAAATTAAAGTTATACCTCCCCTGCTCCCGAGGCTGAAAATTCACCTGTCCTCTGGATAATGGACTTGACACCTGAAAAGAAAGATAAAGAGATTAGAAGTCTAGAACCACCATTTAGATGGAGCACTGGAGCACAATTCCACAAAATAAATCCACTTTGTCACTCCAGCGCCCAGCAATCTTAAAAGGAGAGCAATATAGTTACAAAAAATTCATTACCTAACAAACTTGACAAAGGATCAGGTAGAAAATATATTAAAAACAATACAAAATGACCGAGAAGTTTTAACAGTTTTTCAAGGCAAAAATTTCCCTTTTCTGGATAGAGATGCACAATTATTCCATTCTGAGCAAGAGAAAATCTACCTGGGCCGATCCAGGCAAAGATGCTTTTTCTGTTAATCTATCAAACAACTTCTCATTTTCTTCATGTAACCTCTGCAACAACAGAATATAAATGATCCTATCAGAACATAATGACATTTAAGAGAGCAAGATGGTGCAAGTCTTTCAGGAAAAATGGATTCTGCTATAGGTCATTGCTATAAATCCAAAGGCATAGTCAGGCTGTGAGAACATATTTCATAACATTGGCTCTGGTGAAAGATGGACTCACTTCCATCCTAAAATGATCCTAGAACACGTTTATTTGAACAAGATTGAATCATTGAAAGCTCTCGTGAACCTGACATTCTAAGATCATGTGCTCTCCCAATTTTGACATTCCAACTAAGAGTTATTATAGGTACCTTTATCAGCTGCAAATCCATACAAATCTGGGAACACCTCTTTCAAGACTGTTTCCCACTCCACTTATCATGCCAAATCTATCCCAACCTGACCTAATACTCCTCCATAAATTACAACCGTGATTACTACACGCCCATTTTGTTGACCAACGACCCTATTCCTTCCCATTCTTCAAGGCAACAGCCTGTCTCCACAAGTGGTTATCTTCCTCCATAACCATTCGCCTAGAAGGGCCTGATTGAAAGTGCTAAACTTTCTAAACCCCATGTTGTATTGGAGAACACACAGTATTCCAATCTTCCATATAAAATTGGAAATCATCAACCAAATCTCCCCACCAAAAACCCCACTACAATCTTTCTAGTCTATTAACCACATATGGGGGAATGGTGAATAGAGGTAAATAATAAGGTAGGAAGACTAGATAATGTACTTTGATATACAAAAATATGATATTGATAGCCATAATCAATATAAAGTACATGGTTGAATCAAAATATACACCAAAGGCAAAGACAAAAAATAAAGCACAAGAATGGTAACTAGTGACTTCCACACCTAACCTAAAAAAACACTTTGCTATCTATTATTGGTTTTGAATTAATTTTGCTATGTTTTTTGAAGTTATTAATAATTATTAATTATTTTGAACATTAAAATAAACACAAAAAATGCCTAGAAGATTGTTTACCCAAAATGTCATCCTAATTTTTAAAAAATTATCATGCCAGTGTGTCTTGTATCGTGTTGTATTTACGCTTCTTAGCTTCGTGCTAAATTTAAATAAACAAATAAAACTTAAGAGGAAAAAAAAAATGTTTAAAGTGCCACCCTTGACACCATACACACTTCTGCCAACACTAGATTGACTATGTATTATTATAAAAATTATTATGATAACAATAAAAGCCCAAGTATCTACTTAACACCTCCCCTCCCCCCCCTCCCCTCTCCCCAAAAAGACCCCAAGTATCTAATCTAAACTCAAAATAGAAACAAGCTTTTGCACAATCTTGAAAATCATAGATTATTTTTGTAAGTAAATATTTCATTTAACAAGTGCAGAGGTGCACAACTGGCCATAATAATGGTGGGAGCGTAGAAAGGAGAGCAAAGATAACTGGTCAAAACAATTCTGAGAGACCCCTCACATTTACATCTAAGATCCACAAATAGTAAGAATCTAGTTAAGCAACCTTTTGTATGATAGTATGAGCCCCTTCCAAAAATAAAAAATCCCCTAAATATCTAATAAAAACTCAAATAGAAACCAGCTTTTGCACAATCTTGAAAATCATAGATTTTTTTTTTATAAGTAAATATTTCATTTAAAAGGTGCAGAGGTGCACAACTGACCATGATAATGGCGGGAGTGTAGCAAGGAGAGCAAGGATAGATGGCCAAAATAATTCTGAGAGACCCCTCACATTTACAACTAAGATCCGCAAATAGTAAGAATCTATTTAAGGAACCTTGAGAATGATAGTAAGAGACCCCTCACATTAACAACTAAAATCCACAAATAATAAGAATCTAGCTAAGCAACCTTTTGAATGATAATATAACCAAAGTATTAAGTAATACAGACCTCAATTAGTGCATCACGTTTTTTAAGTTCCTCTTCAAGTTTCTTGGTCACTGTCACTGCCGAAGAATCTATGCCATCCTCAGTTGCCTTAGAAGATAAAACTCCAGGCCCTTCTGAGCCAGATGTTGACCTGGCTTCAGTGGAATGAAGAGCATCATTGAGTTGCAATTCAACACTTTTAATTTTGGCCTACATCAGAAAGGAGATAATAAGAAATACTTAAGAGATGCAAACATGTAAGGAAGCAATTTCTTGATTAGGATAATATGGTCAAAATGCGACTTATGTTAATGAAATTGCAAAATATACAAACTCAGTTAAATTGTCACTAAAAGCCGAAAGTCCCATATAAGTGAAACTCACATGCATGTTCAAAATACTTGAGGATGAGAAAGTACCAAACTAGTCCAATAACAACTGAAAAGTTATAAGACAACTATCCAAAAATATGATGAGTCTCCTTATCAAACAACCAATCAGTAAAAGACCAACTGCCAAATTACCACCCCACTGTTTCCTTAGACCAAATACAAGAAACTCAGAAACTATCTCATTACAAAGGGATGCAGATAATAATAGATTGGTGTTGAATGTGTAAGAATAGTGTTCAGCAATAACAATTCATCATTGTTTCTTACACTTTCAGTTAACTTGAAATAAAAAAAATAAGTGAATTGAGTTTTTCCGGTTAGCATTTCTTGCAATTCATTAACGTTTTCAATGGTTTGTAAGTTAAGATCTCTGGTTTCTTAATATAGTCCCGTCATAAGGAAGATGTAGCAACACTGTTCAAGGAATTGTGCCAATGAGCTATGGCTCAACTGGCACATCCTTCTCTCATAATAATGGATGGAAGGTGAGGTCAATGGTTCAAGACCCACTAGGTGCATATGTAATTGACCTATAAAAAAAATTGTTAAAGGAATTGTCAAGTGACATCAATTATAAGTCATTACCATCATTCACTAGATAATTAACCATATAATTTTTTTTTTTTTTTGATAAGTAGATAAGTAACCATATAATTGTGATGTATATATCAATATTAGATTAACATTTTGAAAATATAGTCCAATACAGTGCATGAAAACTTCCAAGAGAACCTGTTTAATCTATCATACGTGAGAAAAGCCTTATATTTAGCAACCCATATATCAACCTAAGATTAACAATATGCCAATGGTCCCTGGACCAAGTTTAGTTATTATTGAGTCTTTGTATTTAGCTTCTTTACTTTTGGAAGTTGTTAGTTAAGCTTTCCTAAATAAGTTCAGTAATTTCTGGATTTTCTAGAATAGGCTGTAATGTGCATACCAAAGGTCCATGAATCTTATTTTATGTTTTGGGTCCTTTTTCTATTCCATTTATAAGTCCTTAATTACTTTTCTTTGTTATTAGGAATCCTAATCTTTCTACGAAAAAAAGGTCATTTAGAAAATTAGAAGCCCTAGTCTTTCTAGGAAAGGGATTGGTAATAGCCTATATAAAGGCTTCATGTAATTAATAAAACATATAGAGAGATTGGATTTAACAATATTACAATAGTGCAAATACCTTCTTTTTCCTAAGTGTTGATTGCTTAGGAAACCTAGGTGTGATTGCCTAGGGTTTTATCTTTCTTTTCTTCTTGTTCAATTTACTGTTTTAACTAAAAACAGCCAACAAATTCCCTCAAGATTCACTCAATCCATTCTTTTTATTACCTAATCCTACATAATCAATTAAACATCAAACCCCATTTAAGAATCCCAATTTGGTGCTGTATTTAAAAGATCCTACATCAAAACCAATATTAGAGCCTACTAAAGCTTCTGTCCTGTGTCAATCTCCTCCCCCCACATGTAACGGATTAAGGATAAGATCATAGGTTCGGTCCTATTCAAGCATGTCAGTTGTGTACTTTAAAAAATCAAAAAAGGGAGGAGGGGGGGGGGGGGAGACCAACCTGCAAAGTCTGAATTGTCAAATCTCGCTGCTGTATCTGCATTTTTTGATCTTGCTCCAACTGTAATAGTTGAGCAACTTGATTTCTGAGCTGAGCATTTTGCTCCTTCTCAATCTTAAGTTTATCCACCAGCATAATATTCTCTGACTGCATCAGATAAGATAATGAAACGGCTCACTGACATGCTTAACTGAACAAGCAATATGATCTATCCTGACAGTAAAAGACCATTTTCTTTTTTTCTTTTTTTTTTTGATAAGGACAGTAAAAGACCAATTTGGAACACAGACTTTGCTGTTGAGCTAATTAAAACACCACTTACATAACCCCAGTGAAACAACATAATTAACAAAAAAAATATAATTTCAAACGTTCTGACAAGCTAAGAAATAAATTTAACTGCAAACTATTGGGCAAACAAATATAGTAAACTTCGCTTCAGAGCTACTAAAAAGTGTAAAATTACCAATCATTTAAATACCACATAAGTACCACTCAAACGTAAGAAGTTCACTCAAATCTACATGACATACATTAAGAAATAAAAAGCAAGATTATACAGCATCTTAACCATCCTGTACCAGCAGAAAACATGAAAAAGATTGCCCCATAGTAATATAGTTCCCAGTAAGAGTCTTGAAGCTAATCAGTGAACAGGGTGGGAGGGGTTTTTGAGTTGCACCTTTTTTTACAGTGGGAGGGATGGCAGTAGGGTTCATTTCTGCCATGAGATGTGGTGCACAGAGACATGCTAAAGAGTTTAGTTTACAAATCCTTCTACTTGGCAGACAAGGACACTACAGTGGTAAACAAGATAGCTTGTCTGCAGGGGTTTTGCATGGGTGTCCTAATTTTTGAAATAACTCTACAAGATTGAGAGGTGCACACCATGTTAATTTATTTTGAGCTCTTGCAGGGAACTAAGGTGCTGGGGGTTTGAGAACATACATGAGGTTGGCAGCACAGTAGTACTAATTATTTGTGGTTGGCTTTTTAAAATAAGGCCTTTGTTGGCTGCCGCAGACATGTTCCTTGGAATGAAATTTGGTGAACTCACACTTCCACTGAGGAGCTTTTCATTGTTTGTATAGAAGCCCTCCAGAAAATCCTCAAGGAAGGTTATTAAAACACATTGGGATTAATGATACATAGTGTAAAAGGAATGAGGAGTATGTAGATCATGTCTTACTACATTATTGGGTCTCTGAGGTTTCTAAGATTTAGCATGCAAAGTTTGATGAAAGAGGTTAGCCTGGAATGTGTTTATGTGGAGAATTATGCTGGAATAAGATAAACCTTCAAAAGTATAGCATGGTTCACTCACCTTACCAGGCTCACATTCCTGAAGAGCGTTTTTTATTTGCTTTTGGGATTTGTCATTCCCTATTCCACTTCCATTTCTTAATCAAATTTTTCCTTTTTTCTTTTCTGTAAATGTTAGTGCTGGCTAGCTACTTAGGTGTTTGTGCCATTTGTACACTACCCACATAAATTGGTTGCATCAGCTTCAGTGCCTTTTAGTAAAATCGCTTACCTATTCATAAACAAGTGTTGTGTGTGCTGGAATGTGTTTATGTGGAGTATTATGCTGGAATAAGATAAACCTTCAAAAGTATAGCATGGTTCACTCACCTTACCAAGCTCACTTTCCTGAAGAGCGTTTTTTATTTGCTTTTGGGATTTGTCATTCCCTATTCCACTTCCATTTCTTAATCAAATTTTTCCTTTTTTCTTTTCTGTAAGTGTTAGTGCTGGCTAGCTACTTAGGTGTTTGTGCCATTTGTACACTCCCCATGTAAATTGGTTGCATCAGCTTCAGTGCATTTTAGTAAAATCGCTTACCTATTCATAAACGAGTGTCGTGTGTGCACTAATCAGTAAGCCATATCCAACTTGGGATCCATTTAAGCAAACATACAAGGCTGAATCAAAAAAGAGCATTTCAACTCCTGAAAACCTGATCCAACTGGTATGCATACCTTCCAAAAATTACTAGCACTTTTCATCAAAATCGAGTGAAGGGGAGATATGAGGCTAATCACCAAATAAGATTCAATAAGCTAACATGGGGGACAATGTCAAAACTTCATGTGAACATATAACTCATTATGGAAATGGAAAACTATACCAAAATCATGTAGTTACAAAACCTTTAAATCCGACTGCAGTGTGAGAGAAACTTTCCACGCCTTTTGAACTTCATTGAAGAGTAGGACAGACTGATCATTTGCATCTTTAAGAGCCTGTTTTAGTCCCAAAACCTCTTGTGTCAGATCTTGGATTTCTTTCCCCTTTTCATACAACTCTTTACGTGCATCATTCGCCTACAAGATTCATTACAAACTAAATGTTAGAGAAGAAAATCTGTCAAAACTGTGATTTCTTTGGGAAGTACAGTGCACCAAAATGCATTGATTACATTTTGTGGACTAGGAATCTTTATTTGGGAGAGAAAATGAATCCTCTAATCAACCCCTAGCTTTAACTGTACAAGAGCTTCTTCTACATAATTATCTTTACATAAATTTTTTCTGTGGCACTTTTTTCTCTAAGATATAGGGTCCTTCCTCCCAAAAACCATAAAGTAGTAAATTAACTTTGTTAGACTCAACATTTATTTTGGGAGAAATCAGATCCTCCAATCAACTCCTCACTTAAAACTGTAAGGGAGTAGCTTCTCCTTTTAATTTTTTTTTTTTTTTTTTTAAACAAAAATCTCTTTGGAACGTTTTTCTCTAGGCATGGGGTCCTTGCCACCCAGCAGCATTCTTAAGTTTTCATTCAGTGGTCATATGGGAGTTCATGGCACCCTACTGTCCATACCCAGCTGTTATCACCAAAATGCGGGTTAAAATTATTAAATCAAAACTAGTGCCACAAAGTTTCTCTCTACAGAATGAACAAGTTTATGAAAGCAAGGCATAAGCATTATCACCTAGTCTTTAAGAATAGGAACTTACAACATCTCTCCATTTCTTAATCGTATCTCGATTGCCAAGGCTTAGCACAGCATTTCGGGCTCTGCTAGAGAAATTCAGAGATGATAATGTCTCAGACAAATTCTTTACATTGGGACTTATGTTAACAATCATCAAAGTTTTCGAACTTCCACCTACAAAAAGAATAAAATTTTATAAAAAAGTAATTGTTGGTTAAGAATGAAAATAAAAGCAGAGAACTTTTCACAAGACCAAAGAATAAAGATGCCAAGAGCCTTGTAGCTCAAAAGCATCGCTTGGGCTCCTTTATGAGTAAAACCAGGGTTCAAGTCCCACCTCCCCCACTCGTTGTAACAATTCAATCATCGAAAAAGAATAATGATAATTCTATTAAAGATCACTGAAAAGAGGGGAGAATGAGAAGAAGAAAAGCCAGTGTGGTAGAGTTCCTTTAAGCATGTGAATGTTAATGCAGACCAATCGGCCTCTAACGCAAGTACATTGTTAACGTCCACCATCTGGAGTAAAAAAAACAACTAGCTGCATTTATAGAGCTGATAGTTGATAATCTTTTATGCGGGGATCTACTCACTATACTAATACAAGTAAATGAACCTGAGGCCCAGAATATGTTCTCTATTTTTTTAAAAAAATTTAAGATTGGTGTTTCTTTATCACAATTCTCAGGCAAACCCATGTGCTTCTGAAGTAGGAGAACTTTTGGGACAGTTTATTGTAACTTGCCACAAATCCAATTGAATATGTTCTCTTTAGAGGTGTTTCTGATACTACTCCCTAAATTAAAACAAGAACATATCCAATATGGCAGGTAGCATTAAGTTTGATTTAGTGAATTTGGCGCCTTATCCCAACAGGACCTGTAATAGACGAGTAATAGTTGGTTTAAAAATTTAAGACTAAGGGCATTCCCCTAGCTGCCCCTATATGCTTGGTTTATCCAGGACCCTTCCATCTAGTGAATAGGAAAGTTGGGTTTAGTACTATGATTATTCATGTTTGCAGGTTCCAAGTTATTGAGATTTGGCAAATCCTTTTGTTAACAATTCTTCAAAAAGCTCAAGTGGTGAATTTAATCATTCAACCATTATTCCAACACTCCCCTTATGTGTGGGCCCAAAAACCCCCTTAATAAGTGGGGCTCAACACGTAGGATTTTCAACTTTTTAAATGAGAGGTAGAGTGAAAGCAAAATTCAAACCCAAGTCATTGCTCTGATACCATGACAAATTACCAATTCTTCCAAAATCTTAAGCTGTTAGGAAGTGGCGAATTTAATCATATAACCATTATTCCAACACCTTCTACACACACCCACATGTATGACTCAATGTATAACAATATTGCTCATATGTCAAATCAACTTATTAGTATATTCATTTAATATGTATGACCTATTGTAATAGAATGTTTACAATTCTAAATTATTTTAGGCTTCCATTGGATCTTACACTTAGTACAAAATGCAATCTAGGAATCTCAAGATAGCTATTGTTTTACACCCAAAGTTGTAACATGGATTTGTCTATGTGGGCCACTATCTCTACCTAAGCTTGAAATGCAAAACCAACAACCAACAACTGACACTTGCCCACAAACCCCCTCCCTTAACTCCAAGAAAAACCAACAACTTAAAAGTAAAAACACGGTATGTCAATGATTATATTGAACCCTATCATAAACTAGTTCACAAAAGTAATTTACAAACAATCTCTTCATCTACCCATGACGTTTGACTTTTGGTTGACCTCATAATATTGTGCCACATAAGTTTTTTAGGCCTCACAAATTTACACAATTATTTTAATATATGTTTTATGATTGAATTTAAATTGTATTATATATTTAAACCCTCCATTAGAACCTAAGAAAATCATATTTTCTTTAAATAGTACTATATAAAATTCCATATACAAATACAATCATAATAAATGCTTAATGCTAGAATATATAGTTTCATATACAGTCACAATCATAATAAATGTCTATTCATAACTACCATAATTATCAAATTTCATATTTAGACAAAAAATTATATTATGTTGAACTTGCTTGTGCATTGTGCAGGTTACCAACTAGTTAGATAGGTAAAATCAAAATCTTTGTCCTGCTAAATACAAGGTGCCAAAGAAACTCTTCCATGAACTGAGTCTCTTAACAAAAAAATCGACTATCATAATCAAAAGGTATATACATATTTAAAGTGATTAAAACTTAAACCATACTCATGAGCATAAAATCATACTTTTCTCTATTTGAAATGGGGGAAGTTTTAAGATTCTATACAGGGTTACAGCACTAGAAATCAGCTTGAAGGGAGACACACAGAATAATCCAAGTCAAAAATGGGCCTCATAACAGAGCGGCTTCTGTAGACTCATCTTTGATATGCCAAGGAGCAGGGGATAGGAGAACTTGGGATGTTCATTTCATTCGGGGTCCTAATGATTGGGAGGCGGATATGGTGGATGATTTCTTTCGATTCTTGGCATCCAATTTACCTTCAGTGATGGATGGTGATCGTATGAGACAGAAGTTGACGAAGAACAGGGATTTTAATATCCATTCGTTTTATCATAAGTTACATGGTTCTTCCTCCGTTGTTTTTCCATGGAAAGGTATTTGGAAAGTTAAGGCAACCTGGCGTGTCTCTTTCTTTGTTTGGACAGCCACATGGGTTAGGATTCTCACAGGAGATAACTTCCAAGTTATGGGCTTTGATTTCGTTGACTGGTACATTATGTGTCGTTGTTGTGGGGAGACAATGGATCATTTGTTGTTACACTGTGGAAAGGTTTATAGGCTGTGGAGCTTTGTCTTTAGAACTTTTGAGATTTCGTGGGTTCCCCCACATTCAATGACAGATTTTCTATTTAGTAGGTGAAATTGGTTGGGGAAGCATTCATCTCACATTTGGAATTTAGTTCTGTTGTGTTTAATGTGGTGTATTTGGAGGGAACGCAATCAACGAACTTTTAAGGACATTGATAGATCAAATGACCAACTGCTTGCTCTCTTTTCTAGCTCCCTTTTTGATTGGTCTAAGGCTCGGGGACTCACATCTAGTGATTCTCTCCCTTTGTTCCTTAGCTCTCTCTTTCTTTGTAATTAGTGCTTCTTTAATGTTTTTGCTTCTCTCTCTTTTTTTGTAACTTTTGATATGCTTTGTGCTACTTTGCATTTAGCAGTTTTTTTAATATATATCTTTCTTTTACCTATAAGAAGAAAAAAAAATGGGCCTCATATCATTTTAAAACCAAAGAGGCTATGATGCCAACTAGGCGTCCCTTCAGCAAATCTACCATCAGATTTATACATTTACTCATAAGAATAGTTTACTCTTCATCTCAGTATCAACTGAGGCAATCTAAACGTTAAAAAACAACAAAGAGCAGTAAAGCACTATAAGAAAGGCATGGTACTAAAATTACCACTGCTACCATTACTCACGAAAGCTGTTTTTGTTGCCCTTGCAATTATATGATTATAATAACTGCTAGCATAACTTCAATAACACTAGAAAGAGAATTGAATACCTAGTGAGTCTCCAAGTATCTGTGTAAGCATTGAATTTTCATAAGGAACAACATCCTTCTTTGAAGTCAAAGATGAGAAAACATCCCCCAACCTACATGTGTAACAAAAAACGCAATAAGAAGGGAAAGGCCAGAGTGAATGATGACAGTTCCACATGTTGAGAATATGCTGCAAAAGTTTAAACAGAAGAATCGGACAACAAATAACCTCCCCTACCTCACCCACCACCACGATCAATTCAACATTAAATGAATGTAAAAATCTTTTTGTTATAAACGGCAGAAAATGAATGTAAAAATCTTGATTAAGTAATAAAGCAACAATCACACCAAGACACATACATACATATAGAGAGACAAAGACAAAGGGTTGGGTTTAAGTTACACTTAACTTTTGTAAATGTTACACCACTTAACGATTGTGTATTAAATATTTTTTGCACTCTAAAATTATATACAAAATTTGAGTTTAAGGATAAGATAGTAAATAACATCTTATCAAGAAAAAATTAGGCATGCGTGTTACGAACAAATAGAACGTATAATTCAATGGGAGGATTTTTCAAATTTATTCTGATACAATACCGATTCTCCCAAAAAATTACGTGGTTAGAAAATTGTGAATTTAATCGTTTAACCAACATTCTAACACACGTCACACGTGGGTCCAAACTCCTTACTAAGCATGGCCCAACAAGTGGGATTTTAAACTTTTCTATTGGAAGATAGAGTCAAGACAAATTTTAAACTCAGGTTCACAAGCACTAATACCATGATAAATTATCAATATTCTAACATAGTCCAATAGAAAGTAATTAAATGGTGTAAGATTAACAAAGAATTAAACCATTTGTAAATGTGTATGTATAGTACAAGGACCAGTAATCCCATTGTAAGGAGAGAGTGCATATTATGCTTGATACGCAAGCAGCATGTCCAAGTTAGGATAAGCTAAGATGACATACGCTGAAAGTGACTTCATAACATGCAGCAAGTCTGTCACGTGCTCCCCACTATCATCTTCCCCAATTGAACCCTCACTTCCAGCCAAGTCCCCGAGAGAAAGCTTGCTGTACGAGTTCTCTCCAGTAATCAAATTGCCATAATATATATGTATTGTGACGATCCTAACAAATGAGACAAGAAAGTACACAGACAAATTAAAAAGAACATTAACGTAATAGACATACGTAAATGACACACACATACAAATATACACCTGAATAACTAGAAAACTTTGTCTATATCATATGTTTCCCTTTCTGAAATTGACAAGTTCTATCTTCTTTAAAAAAGAACATCAAGTTAAACATTTGAGAAGAAACTAAATAAATTTCATAATCTTCTAAAAACCACATCATTTGCCTTTGAGAGTAGAAACAAAAGATGAAAACATCTCCCATTTCAAGTTTTAAGAATGGGCCCAATGCTCACTTTTGCATTGCCCAGCTGACAGCCAAAAGGATCTACCATCTGATATCCCATTTAAAAATCAATAGTGCAAACAATCATGTGGATTTGATGGTTCTGTCCATTTAATTCTGACTAAAAGTCGCAAACAACTTAGACTTTCATTTTCTTATTGTTCTCTTCATAAAGTAAAGATTCATTAAAAGTGCAAAAATGCACAATCTAAAACATACAGACTTTTCAAGAATCTTTTTCTAAGTATTCAAATGAGATATTAAAGAACTGAATCAGCAAAGATGTGAAAAACAACCAGAAGACTTGCTTTACATTCGCTGCTATAGAGCACAAACCATATTGGAGAAGCAGTTCAGGAACAGCTATACATCTGAACTTATTGGACAAGTCTTTTTACATGACAAACTGGCAATCTTATAACAGCAATGTGACAGGACTCCATTTCCAAGAGAAGAAGACAGCTTACTTTTACTCTTCCAAAATTATGTTAAGTCAATGTATAACCACAATCTAATAAAGAACCATTATAAACTTAAAAGCAGAAACAATATGGAAAATTCAACTAAATTTTAAGAATTTTTTAGGGCACCAAGTGAAGACCATACAAGTGAGAAACATTAAACTTTGATATGTCATTTCCCCGGCTCTGAAAAGCAGCCTTCAAAACTCTAGAGAATTCCAATGGATTATCAACTTTTTCCTGCACGAGTTCTATAATAGAGTCTGGTGATCCCATCTGGACCTTTTGTAAAGTGCTCCCTGATTCAGAAAGCAGATCCCTAACCTAAAAGATTATGAAACAGGTCTAGATCAAAAACATCACAATGGTGCTATGTTAAAACTATCATCTAACAAAATCAGAAATCAGAATATTTTTACAACAGATAAGTTATGTAAGTAAGAGAACCTGTTCATTGTAGAGCTCAAAAATTGTAACAGAGAAATTGAATTGTGAGGTGAAAGTTGAATCTGAGTTGGCTAGATCAAACAACTCCTCAAAACAGCGAGAATATAAACCACGATCATGACTAGATCCTTCCTAAAGAAAATGCAAAAGCACATCAGAAGCAACCTACCAGGACAATATCATGAAATTTACATGAAAAAAGATAAAAGCACCCCGGCAATGTGCACACAAGTGGGTCAAACATGAATGTATGCTCCAATTTGTTTCATATACAAAATTTCTCCAGATCATTTTAAAGTGGGTGAGAGAGAGAAGAAGAATATACCACACAAGAAGAGGAATCGGTCAGATGGTGAAAATTAATAATCATTCTACTTTACTCAACTTGAGTCAACTAAGCCTTAATCCCAACTAGTAGTTGAAAACTTGGAGTCAGCTTCATGAATCCTTGCATGCCACTTGGCCCTACCTAGGGCCATACCCTCATTTACCTTTCTTCCCAAGTAACCCCTTATGCGGGACCAAAAAGAAAGGAGGTAATTCAAAATGCAAAACCCTCTAATCTTTACAACAGAACAACCCCAACTTAGAAGCCCTTAAAATTAGCTGGCTAGGCAGCACATTTTCATGCATGTATAAATATGTATGCAACATAAAGAATGCATCACATGCATGGAGATAAATAGATCACACACAAACGAGAGAGAGAGAGAGGGAGAGAGCAACCATTGTGTGTGTTTTTCCAGAGTGAGTTTGTCCATAAGACAATATGGAAACATTATATCCATCCAGAGCTGACTGCACCAGTGGCTGAACATCCCTGAACAGTTCAGCTGCACAAAAAACCCCAAAGATACTAAGCAACATGGCCAGACACAATATGAACTATTGCATGATAATTTCACACCATACAACCAGGGTGCAACAACTAAGAAAAAAAAATGAATGTTATGCTTACCTTGTCCAACATGAGGTCCATAAACTCGGTCAAATTCAAAATCCTTCTTGGGGTTGGAAATGCTATCATCACCAGTATTGACACGGATAGTGCAATCATCAGGAAATTCAACAACAGAAGTTCCTTCATCTTCAAATAATGGCCTGGTACGACAAAATACCTTTATGTTACCTGAAACAAATAGCTTAGGTTTTTTAATAAAAATTACCATCAAATGATCTTTTTGAGAAGCACACACATGTGCATGTGAGTGAGTGTGTGTGTGTGTGTGTGCACGTGAGAGAGAGAGACTTTTGAAATGGAAAATCACAAAAGAGTACCTTTGGCTGTCAACAAGTCATTAAACAACTTTCTTTTCTCATTGATCAGTGGAGAAATTCTAGCCTCAGTTTCCAAGGCAACTTGATCTGATATTTGTACCCAAAAAAGATATTGAAAATACTGAAAACCTTACAAAATAAGTACAAGATGGTATGATGCATATCAAGACTGGCATATTTTTCACAAATTAACTATCTAAAGATGAAATAAATGTCCACCAAAACAGTTTATAATTGTGGCATTACATATAAATCCTTATACCCATATCAAAAATATCACTCATGAATGTCGGAAAGCAGTCTCATACCATCCACTCCACATATATCAAATGAAATACTTAAATTCACAAACCCTTACCTAGTTTACGGGTTTTCTCAGCAAGAACACCTAAATAACGTGTAACTCGATCAAGTTTAGCATTTGAATATTCCTGCAGCTCATTTGCTTCTTGCCTCAACTCCAAGTAATCTTCTCTTGCAATCTGCCCAAAATATGAGATATGGTTGTCAACAAGAAGAACATGTAACACTATCACATGCTCCACATACACACCTACTAAAACACCATATGTAAAAAGCACCTACTAGGCAAACAACAAAAAAAAAATCACGATTTGAAAGCTCTAGAAGAGATTTAAACACTTCTTGATTTGCTTGACAAGGAATAAAGTTCCACAGGAAATAAAAAGGATCTCCAATATAGTTCACAACTATTGTAATTCTAGCGTCAACAAAGTGAAAGAACTTTCCAATGACAGAGAAATCTGCATCTCACCTGTTATGAGAATAAAAGATTTAAGTGGATATCAATATCTTACTCTCAGTTTCATCTTCTATGCTGATGCGGTTTACATGTGAATCTAGTCATGCAAATATCAAGTCTTGCATGATAAAATGGCAATTGGCAAATGAAATATTAATTGCAATCTAACACTGGGATTTTTTATAATTCAATAGTTGGGGGTAGAGGGATTTGAATCTTGGACATCTCCATTGGAAACACTAGGAGATGTTAGTTGAGTTACCTTGCAGTTTGACACTCTGGAATTTTGGCCATCAAATCAACACAATCTAGATAGACTCCTCAAATGAAGAGAAACCTACTAAGTTTCATGTTAAATGTAGTTTATTAGCTCTTAATTTCTCTAGCCAGTAACCCTGATAGTTGTAAGAACCTCCAATTATTAAGGCAAAGTTCATGCACCTCTAATCCATATGTCCTAGCATCTAAAAATCATGATTAGATTCATCATTTTGTCACCTTTCATCAATGTAGAGCCCCTAAGAAAAGGCAATTCTACTAACCAATGTTTTTCATATAAGCAAATCCATTGCTTACATTGATATTGACACAGAAGCAAGTGCACTGATTCCCAAAACCCCAACAAATTAATGATACCAATCAAAGCAAATCCAGAGATATAATATTATAGAACCTTCTCTAAAAGTAAACATTATTGACGAAAGTTATAGTTTAAGGCATCAAGTCTCCCCTTCATTGTCCCAACTAACTGAACCTGGACTTCCAACAAAAATTATGATTTACCAGTCACCTCTGCCCTTCCGAAACATTGCAAACTAATTACAGCACGTGATTTACATTTACCATCTCATCACATATGCCAGCAAAACTAAACAGCATCATACTTCTTCTGACAAAGGAAAGAATTTAATTTTATTATATTTGTAATGCTGCCAGAGGCAAACATACTAACCTTTTTATGCTCAAGTTACTCCCAATTCCTAAAAATACATGAATTTGAGATTATGTTTGGTCTCCAAAAACAAATACATTTTCAGCATCAAAAGAAAAATGAAACAATTTTTTTAGTACCATGCCATTTGCCACAACATGCTGAAGTGGTTGACTATGAGTGGTGGACAATCTTTTTCACTTGGACCCACCATTTTTTCTCCACCAATCACAATCAACCTCTAATAGCACAAAAGTTGTGTACCTATACTTTCTCAAAATAAAACATACCTATCAACTAATCCAAATTCTTGGAAATGAATTCAAAAAATTATGGACACTTTTCTTCTATTTTCTTTGTTTGATAGATACGATAGGTATGGTGTCCACTCCATAATGATTACTCCCTACCAATAGGCTCTCTTATTCGACAACAAAAAACTTTACTAGTTAAGGTAACTGAAACCCAACTTTATTTCTTTATTTTTTAAGCATGGAAGAGACTTTACGAAACACTGCAAACTAATTACAGCACGTGATTTACGTTTACCATCTCATCACATATGCCAGCAAAAATAAACAGCATCATATTTCTTCTGAAAAAGGAAAGAATTTTTTTTTTTTTTTTTTTTTGTAATGCTGGCAGAGGCAAACATACTAACCCTTTTATGCTCAAGTTACTCCTAATTCCTAAAACCAATTTTAAAAAACAGTAAAGAAACATGAATTTGAGGTCTTGTTTGGTCTCATTCTCAAAAAAACAACTAAGTTTTCAGGGTCAAAGAAAAATGAAAGAATTCTTCTAGTACCATGCCATTTGCCACAACATGCTGAAGTGGTCGACTGCAAAGTGGACAATCTTTTTCACTTGGACCCACCATTATTTCTCCACCAGTCACAATCAACCTCTGATAGCACAAAAGTCGTGTCCCTATACTTTCTCAAAATGAAACATATCTACCAACTAATCCAGATTCTTGGAAATAAATTCAAAAATTATGGACACTTTTCTTCTTTGTTTGATACATACGATAGGTATGGCGTCCACTCCATAATGATTACTCCCTACCAATAGGCTCCCCTATTCGACAACAAAAAACTTACCCATTTAAGGAAACTGAAACCCAACTTTCTTTCTTTCTTTCTTTTAAGTATGGAAGAGATTTACCACCAACATTTCACATTAAATCAAAAATGCACTATTTAACAACCACCATTATAGCAAACTACTAAAAACACACTATCACTAATTTACCACCACAACTCAAACAGTGAAATTTTTTTTTTTTTTTTTTCAATGCTATAAAATAAAGTAAAGTAAAACTTTGTTTACCTTAACTTGGTCCTTCAATCGCTGAAGCTTGGAGGAGAGCGAGTGCTTGGAAGACTCGGAATGGGACAAAGTCGATGCGGCGGAGATCGAGTACCGCCGGACCAGTGGTGCAGCACCGGAGGACCTGAAATCGCCTTGCTCAAACGACGACGTTTTCCGCGGCTCGAACCCGCTCACCTCCCAGTTCCAACGGTTCCTTTGCTCCCCCATTCACAAAACCCTAGCTTTGTTTAGCTTAGCTCTCAGATTTGATTTTTGAATCAGAGAGCTCCAAAATCTTCTGAGGAGAGAGCTTTTTTTCTCATCACTGGGGTCTCTGCTTTTTTATTTTTATTTTATCTCTTATAAATGGAGGGAGGGGGGTTTTTGGTTTTTGGATTGGATGAGAGAGTGGAGACGGCGTCGTTTCCAATATATATGTGACACTCTTCAGCTGTTTAGCTCACACGTATATTTGTGCTTAACATTCATTCACGAATCACGCTTCGCTCTCACATCACATATTTCTCGCTTGCTTGCGTGGGGTGGTTTCATTAATTTTTAAGATAAGGAGGGTGGTGGAGCACGTGAGCGCGCGCGTGAGTGTTCACTCTACAGGGTGAGCCACCCGCGCACAAATTTGAATTATGGCTAGATCAATGAAATTATATCGAACCGATATTAATGTATACATTGGATTTTGGTGCTACCACTTATGACAGGCATGTGCGAGTGCAACCCACGACAAAACATGGCCAGCTCACTTTCTTTCTCCGAAAATGTGCTGGACTCAACTCATATGTACATTTCGTGTTATAGTTAGGTCATAGGTGTGCATTATATGTGTGAGACGACAATTAAATCAATCAATAAATTGGTTCAATAGTCCAATCTTATTAGTGACTAAATGATGTAGATCAAGGATCAGTGAATAGGCCAAGGTAACCATTTGATTTAACCTATGTATGAGATGAGCCGATATGTCCATGTTTGGTAACCTCGTCCTCGTGCCCAAAAGGGAAAGCTGGAAGCTGCGAAGCCCATTAGCTGTGTTCATGGGAACATCGATCAAAGGCTGAAATTATTTGTCCATGACCAACACAGTCCCGCCATGTTTGCCCATGATGGCAACACCTGTGTCCGTTTTCGAACACAATCAAAATTATGGCTACGACAAAGGATTCACATGCCTCATAGTCGGGTCAAGCCTAGCCTATAAATGGACAAGCTCCTCGCCGTAACAAGGAATGAGAAAAAATAACTCCTTCGCACACTTCCCTTTTTAGAGGTTATTAACGTGGCCATCGAAGACTTCCTCATCACCTGTTTTTCGATAACCTCATCGATTCCCTTTTATCCACTTTTGCATGTGTTCGATGGTGTACGCAAAGCAATTTGGTGTGGTTTTAGGTCATATTTATCATCACACCGCAGGTGCTTTTTGCCCAAAACCCTTACCGCACTTACCTTAAATTGACTGATAATTGTGCAATTCAATGTGATTTGATCATAGCTAGCTAGGTTGAGTCTTTTATTCTCATTTTGGGTTAGACTGGGTGTGATGGATCTTTTTGTGTCTTGGGCTGGATTGCTCCTACTGTACTATAGCCCTATGATTCCGAGATAGGAGAGTCAGGACTGACCTGATTGAAACACACCTTAGGCCAACTTATAGGCAAATTAAGACCCTTCTTGTGCTGACACGCCCTAGCAGGAATTTTGAGCGTGTCACGTGCTTACGGCAAGAAATACTGCTACAAAATGTTAGAGCAAGAAGAACATAATACAACAGGGTTACTAAAATATTTTCTACTAACAACAATAATACTTGAACAGTTCCACAAAGGAAAAGTATGACAACGTGATTACGGCAGGAATAGATTAATAGCAAGAAATCACGTTAGTCCTTAATCAACCATGGCAAAAGGAGATTAGTCTACTGAAGGAATGGACTTGAATCTTCAGCAAATTCTAGTCCAAAAAGGGGAACCAATATCCAATGTGGGTAACTTCAAAGGGAAATCTTGTTATAGAAGTTAATCACTTTGGAAAATGGACCTAAATGGCTTGATCTCAAATTCTTTACTTGTTAGAGAGTGAGCTATTGAGAGGGAGAGAGGCGGGTAGCCTATTAGTGCATGCTTTACTCCTATCACTCATATTTTTATTCCTTACTCTTGGTTTTCTATTTTTCTTTCCTTCTCTTACTTGTCTTCCCTGTTTTCTTTCTTTTTCCATTGTTGTTGTTGTTGTTTATTGTGCACGTTATGGCCTTTTTATACTGTCTGTCATGACAAGATTTACCATTTTTACCCTTTAACTACTTTTGGCCTGTTGTGGATGTCCTTCCAAGACTACCCAGCCACCACCACTACACTGTGTTGGTCATGCCACACCTCATTTCTAAATGTGGTGGGCCTTTTTTGCAACTCTAGGCTGGACTGTCTCCTGCAGCGTTATGGCCCAATGGTTCTAGGGTAGAAGAGTCAGGACTAGCTTAACTGCAACACACCCCAAGTCAACTTGTGCACAAGCTAGAACCCCTTTGCTAGAACCTTGGACACGTGCCCACGGCAGAGGATGCTGTTACAAAAAAGTTATGGCAAATAGGTGTAATACGACAAAAATAAGAAAAATATGCTTACTATCAGCCAAAAAAAAAAAAAAAACTAAATCATTTTCTTAGTAAATGAGGAAATAATACAGTGATATAAATGCAGTAGAAATGAGTTAATAACAACAATAAAAAGAAAAGGAAATAATATTAATACTTGATCAATAAAAGGAAGAAAGATTAGTCTGCCATGCTTGATTTCTCAACGAAGTCAAGTCCAGGAAGGGAACCACTCTTCAATGTGGGCAATCTCACAGGGAAGTCTTGCCACAAAAATTTCTCACTTTGAGAGAATGGGCCTAAATGGCTTATCCTTGAATTCCTTAATCCTCACTAGAGAACAGGTTGTTAGAGGGAGAGAAGGGAATAGCTTATTGGTCCATGCCCACCATCACACTCTTGCTCGTCCTTTGTTTTTCCTTTATGAGTTTCCTGTTTTCTCTCTTATCTTTCACCCATTTTCTTACTTGTTTTTCTCTTGTTTTATCTCTCGTGTTTTCCTTCCCCCTTCTTTTGTTCTTCTTCCTTTTTCTTTTTTCTTTTTTTGTCGCTACTGTGCATAGCTAAGGCCTTTTTTATATTGCCTGTCGTGACGAGTTTTTATTATTTTACCCATTAACTGCTTTTGTCCTGGTATAGGTGTCCTTCCTAGACCACCCGCTAATCTGACGGCTGCCCAGCCATCACAACTTACCTGTGCTGACCGCGCCATATTCCATTCCCAAATAAAAGAGTTTTATTTTGTTTTCTTGCTCTCCATGGCAATCCCATCCGGATAAGGGTGGGCATTCTCTCTTACTAACCCCTGTGGCATGTACCTAATGATTTCAGCTCATCTTTCCCTCTTTTGGGTGGTATATCATCCCAACAGGATATTTCCCCTAAAAGAGCTTAAGCGGAAACCCCAAAATAGGCTTCCCCCTTCTCCCTACTGCCAAACCACACCCTCTCTTACCTCTAACCCATGGCCTACCGCTCCTTTATTGGCTAGGTACAAGTGAGTAGTGCCTGAGCCTTATGCATGCTCCACTTCCATGTGAATCCAGGGCTTATCTGTCGTTCATGTGTTTGCCATAGCCTGGGGGCTTGTCTGGTCTTTGCTGCATGTTCTGTCATTCATTCTTAACCTCTTGTGGTGTGGATGAGTTATTGGGTCTTTATTCTTTGTATCTTGCTTTCTCCCTGGGCTGGGTTTTGCTTGGGCATAGGCCTTTTCTTCTTCAATCTAGCCCTTATCTTCTTTGTGGGTCGACTAACACTTCTGTCACATCGCTTCATTGCCTTCGCCATGTTGCATTTTGGTTTGTTCTCACTAAGCCTCCTTTGGGCCTGTCGCGCACTTTCCCTTTTACTCAGTTCGTGTAGCCCAGTACTACTGCTAGGCTTGTTCTCAAACTATTTTAGGCATCATCGACCTATTTTATTCCTTTGGGCATTCTTGGCCCACTTCATTCCTTTGGGCATCTTCAACCCATTCTAATCCTTCATTCTCATGGACTTTTGCTAAATCTTTTGGACTTCCCCAGCCTAATTACCACATCCTTTACTTTCGAGGTTTATTGGCCTTTTTACCAACCCCATTTACTAATTCTTTCATTTGGGCTCCTTTAGCCCATTTTTGCTTGCTTTCTATTT
This sequence comes from Quercus robur, assembly GCF_932294415.1. NCBI lineage: Eukaryota > Viridiplantae > Streptophyta > Magnoliopsida > Fagales > Fagaceae > Quercus > Quercus robur. Next base: position 18,097,898 of record NC_065539.1, on the reverse strand, counting down.
TTCATAATTATCATGGGTTTACTACTTCCTTCTTTGAGCTTCATTGGGCCCGCTTGCTTCCTTTAGGGCCTTTTGAATATCTTACAACCCCATGGACCATTATTCCTGCCATTCGGGTTTAATGGTTTTCTCCTCACTTTACTAATTCTTCTCCCTTATTGTCTCCCATATTATTAGATTTTTTCCTGTTATTGGGCCTTCTTGCCAAAGTGGGCATCAACACCAGACAAAAGTGGTTTTGTTTTCTTTTTACTTCCCTTGACACTCCCATCCAGACAAGGGCTGGACTTCTCCTTTACCAGCCTCTACAGCATGCACCTAGTGATTCTAACTCATGTTGACCTCTTTTGAGTGAGATGTCATTCTAACAGAACATTTCCCCCAAAAGACCTTGAATGGGAACCCCTAAATAGGCTCCCCTTCTCCCCATCACCAAACCACACCCTCTATTATCTCTGACCCATGGCCCACCTCCCCTATATTGGCTGGGTACAGGTAGGTGGTGTCTAAGCTTTGTGTGCGTGCTCTACTTCCATATGAGTCCATTACTTTTCTGGCTCTCACACGTTTCCCATTGTCTACAAATTTGTCTGACTTTACTGCATGCTTTGGTGCTTGTTTAACTCTTGCAGTGTGAATGAGTTCTTGGGTCTTCATTATTTGCATCTCGTTTCTTCTTCAGGCTAAGCATTACTTGGTGTGGGCTTTTTCTTCTTTAATTCGACTCATGTCTCTTTTCATCCTTTGTCTGTGGGCTAGCTGGTGCTCTTGTCACGCCACTGCATTATTCCTGCTATGATATCATTTACCCTTGTTTACCTTGTTATTACTTCTGGGCTTGTGGGCTAAAGTGTCTGCCATGCCAGTTTCTTATATTATTCATTCTTTTAATTTTTACTGCATAGCATTCTTGATGGGCCAATTCATTCAACATCTCGGGCTTCCCCGACCCATTTCATTCTTTGGGCATCCTTAACCCGTTTCATTCCTTAGGCATCCTTGGTCAATTTCATTCTTTCTTGCCTCTCACATTCCCATTGGTTTTTACTAAATCCTTTGAGCGTCCTAAGCTCAATTACCACATCCTTTGCCTTTGGGTTTATTGGCCTTCGAACCAATCTTATTTACTAATTCCTTTATTTGGGCTCCTCCGGCCCATTTTTGCTTTCTTTCCATTTCTTACGATTCCCATGGGCTTACTACTTCATTCTTTGGGGCTTCCTCGACCCATTTGCTTTCTTTGAGGCCACTTATTATTTTGTGGACCTAAAGACAATTATTCCTGCTATTCTGGCCTAGTGGTCTTTATTTTGCTCCTTTCTTTCTCCTGATTTTTTCATATTATTGGGCTTCTTTTGCCATTGGGCTCTTTTGTCAAAAATGGGCACCTAACACTGGGTCAACCAGAATGTCTTTTTTCCCCCTTTGTTTTGGGTTAATTTAGAATAACCCAATGGGTTTTTAATTGTGAAAGGTTCTTGTAATTTTTAATCATGGAAAAGTATATATATTAAATATATTAAATATAAATTATATATTATTAGGTGCGGTACGATACAATTTTATTTTATTTTTTTTAAACATAACCACAAACCGCACTGCATCTACAGATATGGTTCTTACACCTCTACTAGGGCTGGTGATGCAGTGGCTGCATTTGGCAGTTGGTTTTGGTTGGTTTATGTATAGTTGTGTGGTTAGAGCAAGTTTTTTGTACACCACTAATGGGAGGTAACGGACAAAGTTTTCATTCAAACCAGTTTGAAGAGATATCTTGCAACTCATTACATGAGCCATTGATAAATCATCCACATGAATTATATAAACAAGTCATATGAGTCATGTTGATATTGTATTTTGTCCGCCCTCGATTTGCTTGCCGGGCCTCAAAAAATCACAAAATATTATTTTCTCTCTATTGGGCCGCGAGAACATCCAGAATGATGTGGCGCAACCCGTTCGGGCACCAGAGCACCTAAAGTGCCTTTTTCAGCCAAAATGACCAAAATGCCCTTAGTTAATCCTAGGTTTGACCAAAGGTCAAACGAGGTCAAAGCCCTCACAAAACAATATTTTTAATGGTTTTACATCAAACACGGGCTTCTTGGATATTTTTAACAAGTTTGACCCGAAATCGATCTTAGGTGAGCTAAAAACCCTAATTTTGATCCGGCTGTCAGAACGGATTGAAACCAATACCATTGCAAAGATTATCAAATTTGTATCCCAACGACTATTCATGAGTTGAAATCGGAGTTAGAATGGCCGAGATATCACAAAAACCGAGATGACACACCGATCAATGCACTGCTAACTTCTAGCCATAACTTTTGATCCGATCGTTGGATTTTCAAGTTCCATACATTTTCGGAAGCAGGAAGTCAAAACCTTTCCAAGGGTGTCAAATCAACCCGATTAGAGCAATTTGGAGGTTGGCGGCCCTTCAAGGGCCATCGCCTTTAGAAGGGCCGCCACCTTGAAGTTCGTGTCGAGGTTATAAATAGCCCTAGGCACCTCTTAAACCTGAAAAGACCACATTTTTTTGAGTTTTGCTCTCTACCTAGTATTTTTCCACACGTTTTTCTATCTTCCAAACACAAAAAACACCCAAAAACACATCAAAACTTCTTGAATTCTTCTCTCTTCACCAAAAAAAAACAAGGTATTGTTCTTATACCTAATCTTTTTTTCCATGGTTCTACACTAGGGATTTGGGGTTTAAGGGTGTGGATGAAGCCTTTTGGCTACCATCCACACCCCTAACCTTCTAAATATTTTTCTAGCATTTATTTTGCTTTTATGCCTTAATAACATGGTTTATCTTTCTCCTTAGCATGTTTCTTGCTTTCTTTGTGTTTCTAGCTCAAATCTCCTTGCTTTTCATTTTTTTTACCATGTTTCATGCTTAGATCTACATCCTTACATGCTTATATGTTTAGATCTACATGTTTTAGACTTTATGCCATGTGTTTCCTATGTTTTATGCCTCCTTTAGTTATAGGTAGACGTTAGGGTCACATGCTCACATGCTTGTATGATGTTGTTGGCTGTGTCTTGCTTGGATCTATGTGTTTCATGTATTTATTTCCATGCTATATGGTTAGATCCCTGTCTTCACATGCTTATATGTCTGGATTCATGTTCTTCCATGTTTATGTGCTAGGCTTGTACGTGTTGATGTGTATGTTTCTATGCCTATATGTTTAGATCTATGTTCTCACATGTCTATATGCTTGGATCTACGTTCTCGATATACTTTATGCTATATTCCATGTGCTTGTGCGCTCCATGCCATGTTTGTGTGCCTAGATTTAGGCTATGTTTGTCATGCCATGTGCTATTGTAGCCCTTTTGTCGCTTTGTCTTTCTTCATTGTGTTTTGGCCTATTGATTCGGACCCGATCTAAACCCTATGGTCTTTGTCATTGTCCGTACACCTTGGCCCATATCAAAGGGTTTGGATCACCCCTATTTGCATGTCTATACTTGCTTGCTTCTATACTTTATGCTTGTGTTAGCCTCTCTAGTTCAAGGCTTTGCCATGCTTAACGCCCTTAGCGGGTTTGTGGTTGTGCGGTTACATTTGACGCCTATAAGACCTTGTTTGGAAGTAACCATTCGGGATGCATCACCATGATGCCAATTGCTTTGTGCATACCTTTCCCCTTTTCTGCTCAGTGCAATGATATGCTTATCATGCTTGTTTATGCCACTCGTTGGCTTTTTGTGCATCTTTCCAAGCTTGCTTACATGTCCGTGCATGAGTCTTGCTTGCTAGTGTGTCGTTCATACTTCAACACAATGAAACTATGGACATTTAGTCCAAACTACATTTGTCTCCCATGGACACCACCTTTTGTTTGTTTTTTCGCCTATTTGCCTTTTCGCTTGTTTGCTCGTATCCTTACTTCTCTGATCGCCATACCTATCATGCTTATCTGCTTTATGCCTTTTCATATGCTCTTTGCATCTCTTCTTTCCATTGCTTGTCTGCTGGTTTCATGTATTTGCCTTTGCATGTACACACATGGAGTAAGGACGCTTGGAGCTAGGGCATAGTCTCCCAGGCACAAGCAAAAAGGGCACGGATGCAAGCATATGGTTAAGCCAAGCGGTAGTGTTCAATAGGCTTAGGAGTTTAGCCTTTCCTTTTGGCTATGTACTCTTTTAAACCCCTTCCTTCCTCCTCCCTTTCTCTCTTAGATGGTTTGTATTAGGTATATCATGCCATGTACAATTTGTCCTCATCTCTAGAGTATGGCGACCCTTATTTATTTTCTTTCACTTATATTTTGGGCCATACTTTAGGGATGTAGGCATTTACTTTCCTGCTCAGAGTGCTTGCATTGTGCATGATGTATATATATATATATATATATCTACTCCCCCCTTTCGATGTGATTGTCACAGTTCGTGTCACCTAAGGCAAGCGATGCCTAATTTCTGCTGCGAAAGTAAGGTGACATCTCATCAGATTTTCGCCGTGGAAATCTGGTACTTCGCTCAAATGCCTTAGGAAAGTATAGATTGGGACCACACCCATTCAAAAGTCAAACCTCAAAGCCTCCATGCATGCAAAGGCCCAAAAGCCATTGCCAAAATCATATTTTTTACTGTCAATTTCCAAAAATTAAGGTTTTACGAAAACAAAGGACTATCCTTGGACATGCGTTGTGGGGTACCTAACAACTTCCCCACACGTAACCAAACTTCCGAACTTAAGAATCAAGATTTTTTGCCATCCACATTATATTAGGAAAAATGTCATTTTTCCTAAACCTATGATTGACAATAAAATCAACTAGAAACAAGTGACCAATCACACCTTAGAAAAACCCAATGATTGGTGACAACTTCTCTTACCTTTGGTAATTCCCTTAAAATTTGGCCAAGATTCCTGCAACACCTCCAAAGGTAGACCTATCTTTCTCCATTGAGAGAGAGAGAGAGAGCACCTGAAGCTCCACGCGAATCACCAACCGCACAATCATCGAGAGGGGCCTCCAATGGGCCCTGCGTGTGTGGGAGCGTCGCCACGGCGGGTGGTCAAGCGAAGGCCCGACAGTTCTCTATTCTGGGCCCGGCATCAACAAGTCATTAAATCAGTAATTTGATTAAAAATACACAAATAATTTTATCAACAGTCATATAGTAGGTATTTATCAAAAACAGCCACATAGTGAGTTTGCGGATGGCAAACTTTTCTCCATGGGAGATTTTCTTTTATATTTTTTGTTGAAGTTTTTTGTCTTTTATTATTATTATTTTTTTTTGTGTGTATGTGTGTGTTTCTTAGCTGCGGTTTTTTTTAGTTGTAATATTCAAACAATGCGTCCCATTTCAATTGGATTTACGTAGAGATTACAATCTTAGTTGACATTCATAGCCACGTCACTAGTAGGAATTGCTAGAAGGACAATATTCAAAACAAACTGAGACATTGGATATTCAGCCCCCCCCCCCCCCCCCCCAAAAAAAAAAAAAAACTGAAACATTGGAGAATAAAATCAAAATTCTGAACATTATAGCAAAATCAGAATGACCTAAAACTTCTAAATTGCAATTTACACTTTAATCGATCTCTCTTTCTCTCTCTCTACTATATATTCGAAAAAAAAAAAAAAAAAAAAAAAAAAACTTCAATCCATGTACCAATATATATCTATACAATGATAAATAAAAGACTAAAATAAACGTTTCATAAAAATAAAAATAAACGATTTGCCCCTTAAAACTTTTTTTTTATAAAAAAAATCCATGTAATATCTCAAATCTTCTTCATATATTTATTATTTCTCTTCTGTTGTCCATCAATTCCACCTATAACTTCCTCTCTCTAAAAAATCTAACTAAATTAGTCCTCCTACCTAAGCAATGGATTTAGGTTAGATTGCCTAATACAATTAATTTGTTAGAAAATGGGCTTCCAAGATCAACTTCAATGTGCTAATATGATTTCAACTTTAGGTGTATGGTAAAAGTCAAACAATTCAAAGAAGAAGAACATATTTTTAGAGTGAACACTTCCTCGGGCCTGGCCAAAGAGTAGTTATTCATTGATTGTTCAAGTATTGATTATAGGATTATGTTACACAATATCAGTATTTCCTTTTAATCTCTTTGTCCCCCCTATTAGGGTTTCCTTTCTATATATATAGTTAGCTGAACTGCATCTGAGCCTTCCACTTGTAGAGTTACTAACCTTCCTTTAGATACTTGTCCTATTAAGGTTTTGCTGGAAGTGGTAAGAGTGTGCTGCAAGTTGTTATGACACTATTTAGGGATCATTTCTCCATTAATGTGGTCAGCTAAGTTGGTGCAGTGCATTGAATGCGGAGGTGATGGTTACTTTGTCTGAACACTTCTTTTCTTCTTTGCTTGCACGTCTCTACCATCTTCTTTGGTCTTCTGCCATCTAGTGCAAGTGGCCTGCCCAGCAATTCCCGAGGAATGCTCGCTCTTCAAGCTCCTCGGAAGGTTGGCTTCTTCATGGTTCCTCCTTGGATTCTCATCCACGTGTTGTATCAAGACTGATATGTAGATGGGCTCTTCCCTCTCATCGGACTTGGCCCACGAGCTCTATTCCATACTCAAATCTTACCCCTCCCACAAATGTGATTTCAAATTTTGATTCGTTGCCAATTATGGACAGTAAGAAACACATAGATGTGTGTTATGATTGTATAATAAAATTTGATCTTAGATGTAAAATTAAGTAATGGCCCCCATTTTTTTACTATTAAAAAAATGTACTACATAAATGATTAATGCACTATTTTTCTTTACCTCTTTTTACTCTTTTACCATACGTATCTCATTAAATCAAAGTGTGTTTAAGATATATTTTCATAAAAATAGATATATATATATATATATATATTAGTGTATAAACAATTGATGCATTATTTTTTGAGTAAGGTTTCAACCTTACTCAATAAAATATATATTACTACATATTTTGAAAATCTAACCGTTGAATTACATGTTCATTACATTCTTAATACACGTGTCAAATTTTGTATCTATCGGATATTATTTACTATATGATCTACAAGTTATATTTTATGCACAATTTTAAACTACAAAAACTTACAATTTAAACAATTTATTAATAACATAGCTATTGACCTTTAATTTTCTAGAAATTTTGCAAGTATGAAGAATATAATAAGAAGATGTAATTCAATGGTGAATTTGTCAAAATTCATCTCCAATAAAAAGTTATTGAGTAAGGTTGTAGCCTAGGCTATAATCAATTTTGTAACTAAACTTTGTCCTTATTTTTTTCCCTTGTTACTCTTTTATATTTTGAGAGAGAGAGAGAGAGAGAGAATCCCTTGTTACATTTATACCTTACTACATATAAAAAATATCCTTGCCCGTTAGTATTAGAAGATAGGGATGTCAAAAATATATATAGAAGGAACATGAATTGCCCATTAGTATTAGAAGATAGGTGTCAAAATTTTTCAGCTTGACCACTTTATCTCATGTGGGTTTTTCTCGCTTTGATAAATTGATGGGATGGACAATTGAGTTTTGCACTCATCGCCTTCCCTGTACCAAGACTCTCTCTCTCTCTCTCTCTCTCTCTCTCTATATATATATATATATATATATTTGTATATGGACAAAGTTTAGCTCTAAAATAATTTAGAGTTATATCGTCTTACCCACTACATGATGATTTATAAAATTATCTATATATATTATTTTAAAAAGTAATGTTATTCGTCAAAAAAGTCATATAATTAAAACTATACATACAGGGACGGAACCACCCTTGGACTAGGGGGCAATGGCCTCCCCTATATTTTTTTTTAAAAAAAATTATTATATACATGTGTACTAATTTTAGCAATTTTGTTCTATAATATTACATTTTGTTTTCCTTTAATAATATTATAAATTCTTTTAAGAGTAATGCGATACTCACAAACTTTTTTATAACATTTTTACAAACTGTTTTGAAAGTAAATTTTTATTACTTTGCATATAGGCACACCACTCACATAATTTTTTTACTTATCAGTAACCACTTATCACATTAATAATTTATAAAAAAACTTATAGTTCTAGCATTTTCCTCATTTTAGTGACCATAAAAAAATTTATAGATCTAAAATCCAAAACAAAATATACAAGCCAAAAAAGAAAAAGAAAAAAAACTTAACAATAAAAATTACTAGTAAAACTAAAAACAAAATTAAGCTCAATTAACTAATTTTATTCAAAATAAATAACTTTGCCCTTTAAAAAATTTGAAACAAAAATAATTTTGTTCTTACCCACTAAAAAAAAAAAAAAAAAACTCAATAGCGAAGTAGCAGAATCAGAGGTTGAAACTGCCACACACAGCCAACAGTAAAACTGCCCCCCTAACTCAAAATTCTGGCTCTGTCCATGTATACATAGATGATATTGTTAATTACTACATAGTGACTTGGAGTAAGATAGCTCCAAATTAATTTAGAGATAAGCTATTTCCTTTAAAGTACACAGTCTAAGAGTGTGCATGGGTCGGGATTTTTCGACTTAATCCACGATGGTGGATAAAAAAAAAAAAATCAAACCCAACCCAACCAGACCCACATGGATCAATTTGGGTCGAGTTGAACCCATGGGTTGGACAATTATTTTATTATTACTATTATTATTAAATTGAGTAAAAAAATATATCTCACTTGCCACTTGAGTTGACAAACAAAATATACATGAACTAGTGTTCCAACTCAGTTATAAACAAAATATATCTAATTGAGTTAATAAATAAAATATACATGAACTAGTATCCCAACTCAATTATAAACAAATAAGAGTAAAGTGAGAGATTGGGAGCAAGGAGAGAAATAAGATTTTTACGGTTTACGAGATAATTGGGTTTTATATAGGAAAAGTTGAATAGGAGAAAAATTAAATAAAAAAATTAGTAATTATATAATATAGTTTTAAGTATATATTAAATATATATAATTTAAAAATTAAATATATAGGTGGGTTAAGTTGGGTTAGGTGGGTTGTAATTGTTATGACCCAAACCCAACCCAATCCACTTTTAAAAAAAATTTCATAACCTAACCCAATTCACCCACCCCTAAAAACCGACTCAATCCGATGGGTTAAGTTGGGTCGAGTTGGTTTTGGTGAGTTGGTGGATTGGCTGCACACACCTAGTATATACATGTTTTATCTACAATTGTTTATATATATATATATATATATTCTATTGTCATCATCCAAAACACTTGCTTAATCTTAACCTCCCACTTTCACTTTCATCTATGCTTAAATTGTTGCCTCACCTCACTAGACATGGAAAAATATCTCCAATCCATCTTGACATTGATTTATCCTACTCATTAAAATTTTCCCCAACCCAAAAAGTCAATGGGTGTGTGAGGATGGGGCACCTTGAAGTTAATGAGTCTAAAACAGGTCATCCTAAACATGTTGCAAGCAGATCAAATCAATTGAGTTACAGGTTGGATTATGAGCTGAGCCGTATTTTTTCACATGAAGAACAAATAAACAAAAAATATTAAATGTAAAAAACAACAAAATACTAAAAAATAAAAGTTAAACACTGCATAAATTCTTAAGTTTGCATAGATTATGTGACTGAGAGATGGAGAAGTGAGAGAAAACAAAAGTTGAATGAAGTGCAAACAATGAAGTGTTGTGTCATAGTGTGTGTGATTGAGTGCGGTAGTACTGTGAGAGTGAGATCTTGATATGCAACCGTTTAGCTTAGCTTATGTTTAAGATTTTAACTTTTAACTTAAAAATAAATAATAATAATAATAATAATAGTGCGACATGATACCCATATATTACTACTAGTCGCTAACCCGTGCGATGCACGGGAAATGTATTGAGTACAATATATAATTTAATCTTTGTTTATTTTACTACAACACCAAAATTGAATTTGTAAAATAAAACCATATAGCTAAAACATTTGTTAACAGCTATACGTTTCAGACATTTATTAAACTATATTATTATTATTATTATCAACTTAACAGTATTTTAATATATGATACCAACATGCTTCAAGAAAATGTCCAACACTGAAAACAATTTCGAAAACAAACTCAACTAAACAGTTTGATGAATAAATATATTACAATCTATAATATAAGCCAAGAAATGAACTTTGAAACCAATATGAACAAAATCCATGTCAAACAAAACCATTTCGATCATTAAGAATATGACTCACTAAAGTCATGAAAAACACAGAATTCATTACCAAAAAAAAAAAAAAAAGCATCTTTAGTCTTTAGAGATTTTGCCTAAGTACCCAAATACGATGACACATACTCACACAAAAAGAGACATAAACACGGAAAATTAAAGAAAAAATAAGAAAAACAAAAGAGACGTAAACACGGACAATTAAAGAAAAAATATAGGAAAAAAAAGTTAGGAATAGAAATATAAGATAAAGATGGGTTACCCTCAAAAAGAATAATCCATGGATATTCATTGAAATCTTCTAGATAATTTCTGATAATAAAAAAAATAAAACCCAAAAGTTATGATGTTAAAACTTCCAAAAGGCCAAAAAAAAAAAAAAATTTAAAAATCAGAAGATTCAAAGCTTCAAAAGTATTGAAATAAAACAATATATATATATATATATATATAATTACGCAATAGAGAAATACAATAGAAAGAAGGGAATCCATGATTATAGCTTTTCCACTTATGCATTGAACTCCTCTCCTTCTTCGATCAATGCATCAAGGTTAGGGTTATTTGATTTGTTCAATAAAAATTTGAAGATTTAATTAAAAGATTCAGGCCCAGCAATTAAATAAACAAAACAACAATTGACAAACTCTATAATTTTTATTGAACAAATCAAATAACCCTAACCTTGATGCATTGACCGAAGAAGGAGAGGAGTCCAATACATAAGTGGAATATGTGAATTGTGAAGCATGAGCCGCCCTAAAAAAAAATCTTGAAGAAAAATAAGTTTTAAGGAGAAAATTGTGTTGCGGCAAAAATAAGTTTTTGGGTTTAGGTTTTCTATGCAAGCAATTCTTAAATAGGAGAGAGTAGAGGCGGTGGGAGAGTGTCCTTATTTGGCTAGGAGTCTAATTTGCATTGGAAAAGGAAAACAGTGATGAGGTGGAAAATTTAATTTAATTTTAATTTAATTTAAATATTGTGCTGACGTGGAAAATTGTGGGAGTTTCAAAAGTTTCGGTTATATATATATATATATATATAGATTAGGCAATTTTAGGTGCGTATATTGTGATGTCAAAACCACGTCTAATTATATAAATAAAATGGGTCAAGCCACGATTCATAAGGGTTAATCTGACTTGATACAAGACGAAATGGGTCGTGTATAGGTCAACGAGTCTTTACTCCTACTAAAGATTATCTTGTTCAGATTGGGTTAATCACTTTGGGTCCAAATTTGTCAGGTCTAAGCATTCGGATTCAATTCTATCATGCTCGAGTAATTTTAAGATCACAACTTTTTTTAACCACATCTCTAATGTGTGATTGTCCGTTACTTTTATATAAACCTACAATTTTTTCACATCTTTTCACAATCTACAACAACATATAGTTGTGACAAATTTATGATATGTGATCCTAAATTTTCTCTGTCATGCCCAATTGCCATCAATGGGATTAATATAATGATTTATCCTAGATTCAATTCGGCCCCGGGAACCGTAATAAGTTAAACTAGTCGCAAATCTGTGCTACGCATAGGAACCTACTTGTTTGTGCAGTAGACTAAAATAATTATATAAAATCTTAAATTGATTATGAAACTATACTGTAAGGATTGAAATTGGATTGGACCCAATATAGAATTGTGTTTTAGCCCAAGAAACCCAAACAATAAATTTTTAGACCGTGGATAAAAGAACTAGATCTATTTTAGAAAAAAAAAAATGATAGAATTTATTGATTTAAGGCTATCAAACACAAGTAGGATGAGAAAGTCTGTCCTCGGAGTGGCCTGAGGAGATGATATTATATTGTCTTGTTTATCAACAGAGTTACAAGAGTTTACAGTCTTATCCTAAAAATTGTGTGATTTCCTCTCCGATCCTCTTTTTTTAGTACATCTTCCTATGTTATATACTACAATCTTGGTATCATCCCTACCACACACGTGTAGGTTATATTCGGGGAACTCCGTCCTGTCCTATCCAACACCTCCCAGAACCATCAACTAGTAGCTGTAAGACTGTTTAACCACTGTTCAGGCATCACCTCTACATTAATGCGGCCAGAGAGTTGGTTGGGAGGCATTTAATGCGGAGGTAGCAGCTTTTTGAAGATATTTGTTGCTCTTCTCCTTTCTTACCCCTTGTCCAATGTCCAACTCTTAATTGTGATGTAACTTCGAAGAAAGTCCATGATGATATGACACTCTTACTGACCTCGGACCCTTGTTGTTGAGATGGCTTTTCTCCTCGAACCTTTGTTGGACTTATCTCATGCTATTTCTACTCTTCTCTTTACTCCGTTCTCCTTATAATCTTATCTGGACATCCTCGGATGGTCTAATGTCCTCGGATTGGGCCATAGGCCCAGTTAGTACAGCCTTAACAGTACCTCCTGATTAACTGGCCCCCACAATAGCCCCTCAAAATCTTGCTTTTCGACTCCTCAAGAGGAAAGGATGATTTTGACGTCCTCAGCTCATCTTGTTTATGGTCCTATTCTGTATTCCTGACCTCCTATATGTCTTTTTACCTGCTCAAGGCACGCTCCTAACGCTTCGGCATCCAGAGCGTGCCATCATTAAATTTTAGCGACACCCTTGTCCCCCACGTTCAACAGTAGGATGTAAATCGTGCGGCGGAAGATTTTTCTCTTTTTACAAGTGGAAACTTTCCCGCTTGTAACTTCTGCGCCACTATAAATAGCTTTTCAAATCAATTCTTTTTCTTACTCTCAGCAATTACACAGTCCTAGAGCTCATACACTGAACCTGTCTTTCTCTTTCATCTCCCTGTGCGTCTACAAATACTAGAAATTTGTCCGAGGATCCTTTCTCAAACCTATAAGTCTTCTTAAACCCTTTTAGCTTTCATTTTAAACTTGTTAATTTTTCTTCGAAACCTTTTAGGAAAATGGGTAAGTTCAAATGTTTGGTTGAGTTCGAGGAGCGTATGGAAAGTTTTAGGGCTAAGTATAGGATCCCACCAACAGTAGGCATGAGGTACGTTGCCTAGGGGGAGTGGGTCGGTGCTAGGAAAACAGGAGAGGTGGTCATTCCCATGATTGCCTTCATAGAGGGAGGGATGACCATTCCCATGGGTACCATTACTAGGAATTACCTTAGGTTTTTTAGGTTATCTTCCACACAGTGTGCCACAAATATGTTTAGGGTCTTGGGGAGTATAGAAGCTTTAAACGAGAGAATGAACCTAAACCTGACCCACCACGATATGAATTGGGTATACAATCTGCACCATTTGAAGGGGCAGGGATATTACCTCAAGTCGAGGCATCCCGAAATAAAAGTAAGGCTAATCCAGTGCCTCCCCACTTCAAACAAAAATTTAAAGGAGGATTTCCTAATATTTTTTGGGGAATGGTACGATGGCCTACCCTGTCCGACTGAAGAGGGAGAACTAGGTGGGGGTATAGCCGTAGATTTATGAATTTTGGTTCGCATTTCTCTTTCGTTTCCCAACATCCTTGTTTCTAACGAAACCTTATTCTAATTCAATGATTTTGCAGATAAGCGTGCTACTAAACCCAAGCTCAGCTTATTTAAAAAAGCAAGCTTAGATAGGATCTTACAAGCCAAGGTGTACGTGAACGAAGCTAACGGTCAACTCCGAGTAGCCCATTTAATTCTTGGGTACGCACCCATTTCGCTCGCATTCCAAGCCCCTAAGTACGTAATCAAAGCCCGCGACCCTCGGCTTCACCGTATCAGCGTTGCCTACCAAGGGTTCGTTGTTCTAGAGGGTGTCCCAATTCCTAAAGGTACTCCTCGTGCTCAACCACTTTTTGTGGCCACTCCTTCAATAGGAGCATCCTCATCCCAGCTCGTTCTTGAGGAAGAGGAAGAAAGAAAAGAAGAAGAAGAAGAAGAAAACCTAGAGGAGGTTGTAGATTTGCTAGACTCTTCGGGTGAATTTGAAGTATTCAACCAGACTCTACCAGCCGAGGACATATTAGACGAAATGGGTATCCAGAGGAAACCCCAGAGGAGTTTGATGGAGTTAATAGAAAATCAACCTGGAAGAGGTGCATCGAGGAAGTCCACACAATCCCAGATTCCCTATCTTCTTCCCAAATCTCCTCCTCTTGCTCCTCACCCACCTCAGCCTATCAAACCTGAACTTGTTGATCCAAAGTGGAAAAGGGAGCAGAAAGGGAAAAATGTGGTCGAAACTGGGAGATCTCGTCCGACCCGTGAAGACGAGGCCCAGCGAGCTGCGAAGCAACAAAAGGTCAGCCACGAGTCACAACGAGGCATGGAGAGAGCGGACGCTCAGCTTCCAGAGTCCCAAGCCTGACTCCCTACACCCATGCTCGGCGGTGAGCCCTTGAGAGATGATGCATCACTCAGGGACTTCAACGGGGGCATTGGGTGCCACGTTGCTTCGGCCGTGGAAGAGGCCTTGTTACTTCCAAAAGATATGTTCGAGCTGCGAAATATCAGGAAGAAGGAGGTCTTCCTCAATTGTAAAAGATATTTAGGCATGGTAAAATGTTAATCCTTCTCTCTCTTTTTTTTACTTATAATTATTATATATAGATATATACTTTTTATTGGTTATGGTATTAACCCTTTTCTTTTAGGCTGTCCAAGCCACTTTCAGCCTTGAGGAAATAACCAATTCATGCTACCAGTAATTGGAAGACGAAAGAAAAAGACGGACAACAGTTGTGCAAACACTTACCATTGCTGAAAATAGCAATGCTGAACTGAAGAAAAAGCTGGCAGATGAGGAGCATGCTCGCCGTAGTGCTGACTCGGCCTTGGATGGCGCGTAAAGGCAAGCCGAGGACCAGACGAAGCGCCTGCGCGAGACTATTGATCAACTGACTGCTACCAGGGAACAAATGGCAGCGCTCAAGAAACAACTGGAAGAAGCCCAAAGGCTTAAAGATCAGGCTGAAAAGTCTAAGGCTGAAGTTGAGAAGGCAAAGATTGAGGTCGAGAAGGCTAGGGACAAGGCTGAGCAAAAGGGTTACGACCTTGGAGTAGCTGAGACCAAGGAAACCCTTAGGGCAGAGGTCCCAACTGGGTGTCGTATCTACTGCGCCCAGACTTGGGATGAAGCCCTTAACCGAGCTGGGGTTGAGGCTTCTTCCGAGCTGAGGAAACCTGAAAATATATTCTACCCCCCTGCCATACGAGCCTCGGACCTTCTTTCTACTCAAGATGAAGTGGCTTCTACAGTTGTTGATCCGAGTAAAGAATCACAGCCTCAGGATCCTCCTCTTCCCAGTCAGTAGAGGCCAATAAAAGAACTTGGTGCTTCCCAAGAAGTACCATCAGACAAGGCTGCAATGGTTCTAGAAGTAGGAGAAGCTTCCCAGGGCATTCAGCAAAACTTGGCTTCAATTATCATGCCCGCCGAGGGAGCCTCCAAAGATAAGGAAGGAACGATTACCACAGAAGCAGATAACCTAGCTAACAAGACCTCCAAACTTCAGATTAAATTGAAAAAATGAACCTTCCTTTGTAATATAATTATGACTTTTGTAAGGGATTTTGTTTTTCTTTTTTTTTTTAGACATGTTTTAATGAAATATGCATTTTTACCCTCTTAAATTCATTTGAGTTATTATTTATTTCATTTTTATTTTATTTGTTTTGTTATTTTGGTTTTGAGTAGTTTTCATCTTGACTATCCTTTACTTGTACAAGAGAAAAACAAAGTTTACACATACTTTTAATTGGTAGTTAAAATGGACGATAACCATTGAATCCATAACACTACATAGACATATTTTGAATATATATATATCTATTCTAACAAGTCTAACCTCAAGAAAATATCCTAACGTTTGATTAAACACAACTAAGTCCAGGGCACCTTAGAATGCTTTAAGTGATGTTCATAGGCTTATTGAGGTTTACATCTTTATTAGGTGATCACAAACCTTGTGATCCAAGAATGGGAATTAAGGGTTTACTCCTTTTAAATGCTCAAGTTCATGTTGAACTAGCATTTTAATAGTACCAGGGTGTATTAATTTCTATTGAGCCTGTTTAACGCTTCAATGGATGTCATAGGATATTAATTTCCACTAAGATTGTGGTCCGAGGAACCTGACATAACTTAGTTTCTGTTTAATACTTCAATAGATGTCATAGGGTTATTAATTTCCACTAAGTTTGTGGTTCGAAGAACCTGACATAACCTAGTTTCTGTTTAATACTTCAATAGATGTCATAGGGTATTAATTTCCACTAAGTTTGTGGTCCGAGAAACCTAACATAACCTAGTTTCTGTTTAATACTTCAATGAATGTCATAGGGTATTAATTTCTACTAAATTTATGGTCCGAGGAACCTGACATAACTTAGTTTCAGTTTAATACTTCAATAGATGTCATAGGTTATTAATTTCCACTAAGTTTATGGTCCGAGGATCCTGACATAACTTAATTTCTGTTTAATACTTCAATAGATGTCATAGGGTATTAATTTCCACTAAGTTTGTAGTCTGAGGAACCTGACATAACTTAATTTTTGTTTAATATTTCAATAGATGTCATAGGGTATTAATTTCCATTAAATTTGTGGTCCAAGAAACCTGACATAACTTAGTTTCTGTTTAATACTTCAATAGATGAGGAAACACATGATATATGATCGGAATAAATTTAAGGAAAACTAAACATGACTATTTTTATTAATAATAATACATCTTTAGATTGTTTACATTCCAAGGGTGGAGTACAGTTTTTTCATCTAGATCCTCCAAATAGTATGCACCTATTCCTGCCACTGAAGTGATTCGATATGGTCCTTCCCAATTAGGCCTTAATTTTCCCCAGGTTGGATTCTTAGTGGTTCCCAAAACTTTCCTCAGTACCAGATCTCCTACGGCCAATGGCCTCAGCTTTACATTGGTATCATAACCTTGCTTAAGCTTATGCTGGTAGTAAACCAGTTGGACCATTGCACTTTCCCTTCGCTCTTCAATTAAGTCTAGATTTTTTTCCAACCACCCATCATTACTGTTCAGGGTAAATGCATTAGTTCTCAACGTTGGAAAACCTATTTCCAGAGGGATTACGGCCTCGGCTCCATATGTCATTGAGAAGGGGGTCTCTCTTGTTGACCGTCGAGGCGCTGTTCGATACGTCCAAAGGACATGTGGTAATTTCTCCACCCATTTTCCCTTTGCCTCGTCCAACCTCTACTTAAGTCCATTCACTATAACCTTGTTAACAGCTTCAGCTTGCCCATTTCCTTGAGGATGAGCCGGAGTGGAATATCTATTCTTTATCCCCAGGTCAGAACAGTATTGCCTGAAGGCTTTGCTATCAAACTGAAGGCCATTATTCGAGATAAGGGTATGGGGAACCCTGAATCAAGTAACGATATTCTTCCAGATAAATCTTTTGACATCTACATCTCTGATATTAGCCAAAGGTTCAGCTTCAACCCACTTAGTAAAATAATCCGTGCTGACCAGTAGATACTTTTTGTTTCCTAGTGCTTTAGGGAAAGGACTTACAATATCTAAACCCCATTGAGCAAAAGGCCAAGAGCTGGAAAGAGGATTAAGAACTCCTCCAGGCTGGTGGATGTTTGGAGCGAATTTCTGACACTGGTCACAATTTCTAACATATTCTTGTGCTTCTTTCTGCATATCTGGCCACTAGTATCCTTGAGTAATGGCCCGGTGAGATACGGATCTTCCCCTTATGTGACTTCCGCAAATTCCTACATGTAGTTCCTCTAGGAGTGACTCTGATATCTCGGGATGTACACAAAGCAGATGTGGCCCAGAAAAAGAACGTTTATACAACTTTTTATCCTCGAACAACCAAAACCGAGGAGCTTTCCTTCGTATTTTCTCAGCTTCTAGTTTCTCCTCAGGCAATATATCCCTTTCGAGGAATAGCAGTATAGGGTCCATCCAGCTCGGCCCCAAATTGACTTGATGGATCTAGAGCAAATCTTTCCTCGTTAGGGTGACGATCCATAAATCCTTGACAATATCCCTCGGGGAAAATTCCATATCGAGGAAGTGGCAAGGGTAGCCAAGGAATCTGCATGGGTATTTTCACCTCTGGGGATATGTGATAAGTCAAAGGATTCAAATTTTGTTTGCATACGCCTAACTTGACCCAAATATTCTTGCATTCTTGTATCTCGAGCTTCCAGTTCCCCTTTTACCTGGCCTACAATTAGTCTTGAATCTGAGAACATTTCCACTGCCTTTCCACCCATTTTCTGGACCATAGCCATTCCCATCAACAAAGTTTCACATTCTGCTTCCTTGTTTGTAGCCGAGAATCCCAACCTTAAGGACTTTTCAATGGTGATCTTTTCAAGGGATACCAGAACTAGCCCCACTTCTACTCCCCGCTGGTTTGCTGCTCCATCCATATATACTTTCCAGGATGAGGAGTCTTGTGTGGAGATTAGGTCAACTGATTTTTCATCCATGCCATGTTGCTTCACCTCTACTTCCTCTGGAAGTTCAACAAACTCGACTACTAGATCGGCGAGGAGCTGGCCTTTCACAGAGGTACGAGGCATATATTTGATGTCGAAAGCCCTTAGAATCGTGCCCCATTTAGCAATCCTCCCAGTATAATCCGCACTTCGAAGTATAGACTTGAGTGGTAATTGAGTTAGAACCACCACGGTGTGCACCTGGAAATAATGGTGGAGTTTTCATGTAGCATGCACTACTGCCAAGATGGCCTTTTCCAGTGATAAGTACCGCACCTCGACTTCATGAAGTGACTTACTTACGTAATAGACTAGTCTTTGGATGCTACTGTCTTCTCGTATCAAAAAAAAACTTACCGCATAAGAGGCAACCGCCAGGTAGACAAATAGGACCTCGTCCACCTCAGGACTGGACATGATAGGCGATCGAGATAAGTACTCTTTCAGCTGCTGAAATGCTACAACACATTCCTCGGTCCATTCAAATCCTTTCCATTTATGCAGTAAAAGGAAAAAGGGTCTGCACCTATCAGCTGACTTCAAGATAAATCGGTTCAAAGCAGCAGTCATCCTTGTCAATTTTTGGACCTCCTTGGGGTTCTAAAGTGCTTGCAAGCCATTATTGGCCTTAATCTGATTTGGGTTCACCTCAATTCCCTTGTGAGTCACCATGTAGCCCAAGAACTTTCTGGAGCCTACACTAAATGAACACTTTGAAGCATTCAGACGTAGCTTGTGCTTTCTCAGAATTCCAAAAATGCTCGCAAGATCTCCCACATGCTCAAACACCACTTTGCTCTTTACAACCATATTATCAATATAGACTTCGATGTTCCTGCCCAATTGTGGTTCAAACATTTTGGTCATCATCCGTTGATAAGTAGACCCCGCATTTTTCAAATCAAAAGGCAGCACTTTATAGTGAAAGTTTCTAATGGGAGTGACAAAAGCTGTCTTTTCTTAATCGTCAAATGCTAACGGTATTTGGTGATATCCTTGGAAGGCATCCAAATAACTCATCCGAGGATGACTGACCGTTACATCCACCAACTGGTCTATCCGAGGCATAGGGAAAGAGTCCTTGGGACAGGCTTTATTGAGATCTGTGAAGTCCACGCACACACGCCATTTCCCAGTCTTTTTTTTCACCACCACCGTGTTGGCTAACCATTGAGGATAAAAAACTTCCTTAATAACCCCTGCCTGCTTAAGCTTGGTTACTTCATTTCTGACAACCTCGGCGTGCTCTTTTAACGGAAGCCGAGGTGGCTACCTCTTCGGGGTGACGGAAAGGTTAACATTTAGATGATGACAGATGAAACTTGGGTCTATACTCGGGGCTTCATACGCGCTCCATGCGAACACATCAACATTTTCTTTGAGGAATTCAACCAATTGCTCCCTCTCCTGCAAAGGCAGCTTAGCTCCAACCTAAAAGAATTTCTCCAGATCATCGCCAATGATTACCCTCTCTTGATCTTCACATTTCGCCTCGTCGGCTAGTCCATTGAAGGGTAACGCCGGGGTTTCTGATTGCTATAAACCATTATCAGCGGTGGCTGAGGTCTCCGCCTCAGGCCGATGTTGGATAGCCGCTACCAGGCATTGTCGGGCTGTAGTCTAATTTCCTACTATCTCCAAAACTTGGTCGTTGAATGGGTACTTCATCTTCTGGTGAAGAGTAGAGGAGACGGCCCCTAAGGTATAAAGCCAGGGTCTGCCCATAATGGCCGTGTGGGGAGAGAAAACATCTACGACGATGAAGTCCACTTCTACCACATCCGTGCTGGTCTGCACAGGTAGTCTAATTTAACCTTTTGGGACAACCATTTTACCCTCAAAACTCACTAAAGGAGAACTGTAGGCTGTTAAGTTTTCAGGTTTCAAATTTAGCCCCCTATACAAGTCAGGGTACATTATGTCAGCAGCACTGCCTTGGTCAATCATCACCCTTTTCACATCGTATCCACCAATTCTCAACGTAACCATAAGAGCATCATCATGGGGCTGTATGGTTCCAACTTTGTCCTCATCTGAAAAACTTAACACTAATGGGATGCCCATCTTAGCTCTCTTAGGCATTGAACTAGACTCCTCGGCCGGATAACAGGATACTGACATTACTCTGGAAGGACAAGATCCGGTCCTCCCCAGGACAGCAAAAATAACGTTTATTGTGCCAAAGGGGAGTCTCAAAGAAGCATCTCCCCGAAGCTCTGAACCCGCTTGATTTCCCCGACCACTGGAATGATGCAAGAGTTGTTTCAACTTCCCTTTTCGGACTAATTGGTCCAAATGGTCCCACAAGTTTCTGCAATCCTCAGTTATGTGTCCATGATCCTGATGATAGTGGCAATAAAGGTTCTGGTTGCGCCTCATAGGATCTCCTGACATCTTGTTTGGCCATTTGAAGAACGGCTCATTCTTAATCTTCTCCAATACCTGTTACACTGGCTCTCGAAACACAGTGTTAACCACCTGGGTGTTGGTAGATCCTGACTGCCCAACAAAGTCTTTCCAAGGTCGATTATTATTATACCAGTCCGACCTGAAATCCCTCCTCTCCTGAGGGATCACATTAGCCTTTTCTTTCCCCTGTAGTTGGTCTTCTTCTACTCTTCTGTACTTGTCAATCCGATCCATCAGTTGGCGTACACTAGTAACAGGTTTACCAGTTAGAGATTTCCTTAAATCATGCTCGGCTAAAAGACCAGCCTTAAAAGTGCTAATGGCCACATCATTGTAATCTCCTTCTATTTCGTTAAACATCTCCCAATATCTATCTGAATAAGCCTTCAGAGTCTCACCCTCTCGTATGGACATAGACAATAAGGATCCCAAAGGCCAAGGAACCCTGCTACAAGTAATAAAGCGAGTATCAAAAGCCTGGGTGAGTTTCTTAAAAGAGTCAATAGAGTTCGCCCTTAAACCGTTGAACCACCTCATCTCCATCGAGCCTAAGCTAGATGAAAAGACCTTACACATCAAGGCCTCATCTTGGGAGTGAACGGCTATCCTTTGACTGAAATGGCTGACATGCTCTATCGAGTCTCTCCGACCATTATAAATGGTGAATGTGGGTTGGTGGAATCGCCGAGGAAGGTTCGCATCTTCTATATTCCATGTGAAGGGTGACTTAGAAAATTGACTCAGCGCCTTGTTCATGGCATCGTTCCCTAAGCCTTTGCAAGGCGGGCTTTTGTATCTACGTCTATGGTGGTGCTCCTCTTCATAGGAAAAGGTCTCGCTGGGCGGAGTTCTAGATCTCCGCCTATAACTAGCACCATCTGTCTCTTCAGAGGACGGTTAGGAGCTAGGCGATGAACGTCTTCGCCGAGCATGACGCAATTCCCCCTTCAACTCGTCGATTTCACGTTGCATGTTTCTGTCATTCTTTGCATGGGAAACATGGCTTTTCCCTCGAGATTGACTTTTACTAGTATGAGTTGTGTGCACACTTCCCTCACGACCCCCATTTTGTTCAAAGCTCCTACGCGGATTGCCATGCTGAGAACCCCTTGATTCTGCTTGATGTAGATTAACATCTACCTGGTGTGGTCCTGCTGCTGCCTGGTGTGGACCTGCCTCCTCCATCGTGAACGTTGTAACCGAATCTCGTTTAGAATAGATCAAGTCTTCCTACAGACGGCGCCAATTGTAAAGATTGAAATTGGATTGGACCCAATATAGAATTGGGTTTTAGCTCAAGAAGCCCAAACAATAAATTTTTAGAGCGTGGATGAAAGAACTAGATCTATTTTAGAAGAAAGACGATAGAATTTATTGATTTAAGGCTATTAAACACAAGTAGAATGAGAAACTCTGTCCTCGGAGTGGCCTGAGGAGATGATATTATATTGTCTTGTTTATCAACAGAGTTACAAGAGTTTACAGTCTTATCCTAAAAATTGCGTGATTTCCTCTCCGATCCTCTTTTTTTAGTACATCTTCTCATGCTATATACTACAATCTTGGTATCATCCCTACCACACATGTAGGTTAGATTCGGGGAACTCCTTACTGTCCCATCCAACACCTCCAGAACCATCAACTAGTAGTTGTAAGGCTGCTTGACCACTGTTCAGGGATCACCTCCACATTAATGCGGCCAGAGAGTTGGTTGGGAGGCATTTAATACGGAAGTAGCAGCTTTTTAAATATATTTTTTGCCCTTCTCCTTTCTTACCCCTTGTCCAACGTCCAATCCTTAGTTGTGATGTAACTTCGAAGAAAGTCCATGATGATATAGCACTCTTACTGACCTCGGACCCTTGTTGCCGAGATGGCTTTTCTCCTCGGACCTTCGTTGGACTTATCTCATATTATCTCTACTCTTCTCTTTACTCCGTTCCCCTTATAATCTTATCTGGACAACCTCGGATGATCTAATGTCCTCGGATTAGGCCATAGGCCTAGTTAGTACAGCCTTAACAGTACCTCCTGATTAACTGGCCCCCACATATACCATTGCATGAATTTATCCTATTTCAATTCAATTTGTGTTACGATCTGATAAAAAAGTCATTAGTTGAACATGCAATATCATGTGAAAAATCTACTAATTGGTTTCAGATATTAAAATTTTTGAAAGACCAAAAAATATGAAAGAATCAGAAGATTCACTGCCTAGAGATTTTTGAAAATATATATATATATATATATGACTACACAATAGAAAAATATAAGAGAAAAATAGGTTATCTTTAGATATTGCAATTATGCGTACCCAAAATATGGTTCTTGGGCTCACAATCTATTTGTGTGGTTGGCTTTGGGTTTCCTACTATGGGTGGTCTTGTGCTCGGTGACCCAAATGCACTCCTGTTTCCTCAGATCCTTCTCTTTACCTCATGGAGTTACTCATTTTCTCTCCTCATTTAGTTATTCTTTTCTTCTTTGTTTTCTCTCTCCACTCTCCAACCCCCATTACTCATTCTGTTCTCTTATTTATAGGCTGAGGTAAGTGGAGGTGTTATGATTACTCCCCTTTACTAGTGCGAACGAGGATCCAATTCCATCATCTCTAAGTGGATTTTCTGTTGGGAAAGGAGGTAATGGCATTGGAACTAATTTCCACCTCCAAAAGTTCACTCAGCAACGATATTTTCGAAGGCATTATTGGGCAGTCGAGTACAAGGTGTCTCCGAGTAATAACGCCTCCAACCGGGTTAGAGAGGATCGGGAGGGGCTTGCTTTAGGTATCTAAGACGATGCAGTCTCATTTTAGCTCTTAGGCCCAGACTGGGCCTTGAGGTGTCTGGATCGAGGCTAAAGGTCCGGAATAGGGATGGGGTTATATAATGTATCGTGAGGCTTGGGCCCAAGGCCCGTGGGGCCTGTGGCCCAACCCTGTACAATTGTCCCCCTTTGATTCATGTTCGGATCCCAAGCATGAATCAAGGAAGGCATGCGTCAGAGGCTCCTCAGGAAGCTCATGCGTTAGTGATTGAGCAGATAGGCATTCATTAATGTGTTCTTGAAAGGTGCGTCATGCCAGACTGTCAGGTGTAACCGTCATTATAACCTGATGGTTCGTGAACCGAGGCGGCACGCGTGGCAGTTAGAAAAAGAATTCAGAAAGTTTTCTCGCCTCCCTTTTTCATTAAATGCTTTCACCCCCATTTAGACCCTATAAATAGTTCCCTCTGATTTCCCACATCACTCTTTACATCCTTTCTCCTTCAACTTCCTCTCTGCCGAGCATTCTCCTCCTATACTTAATCACTTCATTCCAGATCATCATTCTCCTATGCGTAAACACTTCACTCCAAATCATCACTCTCTAGAGCCCAAATTAAGTTTTCTTTACTCTTTCTTCCTTTCAATTTTTCTTCACTCCATAGTTTAGGAATGAGATATTCTCATCTTCTTGCACCTAGGGCTACCTTGGCCAACTTTAGAGAAGCCTATGGTGTCCCTGGGGATGTCGATATTGCCTACTGTCACAAGGGTGATATTGTTCTCGAGAGGGGCTCTGGCCCAAACGTAGTATTTTTTTCCTTAATGGCTATATTAGAGGATGGGGTTAGGTTTCTCGTGGACCTTCTCATTGTAGGTACTCTTAGGTTCTATGGCTTATGCCTTGACTAACTCCCCCCCCCCCCCATATTTTTTACTGAGTTGTGGGTTGTGTCAGTAGGCTAAACCAAATATACGAGTTGCAACTAAACCATCACGACATCAACTTTATGTATAGTTTATGCGACAATATTAGGTCCGACTATTATTTAAAGACTAGGGATATGTGGGTATGGCTTACATCATGCCTTCCTGACTCCAATAGGAACTTGGTGGGAGAATTCGTCCGGGTGAGTGGCAATTGACTTGCTGATGAGCTCCTCTGCCCACTTATGTTGGTCAGTACTGAATATCTTTTATTTGTTAATTGCGTTTTACCTGTGATTATTTTGTTCAAATAGGCATTAACCAACTTTTTTATTGTTTGGATGCAAAAAGCAAAATGTTTAAGCCAGACCTTAGAGTGGTGCACGTAAGAGACCTGAATTTCATACTTCGGTCTGAAATATTGGTGCACTCCGACGGGCAGCTTCAGTCATCGCACCAAATTCTCGGGTGCAATCCCGTTTATACTACTTGGCAGCCTTTCGAGCCAGCTTAGTTGATGGATAGCCTGTTGTTGTCATACATCGACGTTCAGCATGCCAACTTTCTTTCGCCCTCATTAACAGTTGGTAAAGCTCGAGACCTCGGCCCCAGATATACTACAATAGAGGATCTCGCACCGGTGAGAGACGAATCGGCTGAATGTGTGTCTTAAAGTCGTAAAGTCCACGCCTCTGTTGAAGAGTCCAAAGCTCAGGCCTGAACAATCGAGCTAGAAGCAGCCGAGGCCGACCAAGACACAGAGATGGTGACCAGGTGGAAAATGACTGTTGACCGGTTTTTGCCCGACACTCAACCTATGGCTCAGCCTCAAGAGCCTCAAGGCAAGAATCGGACTCCTTCTCCAACCCAAGCTAGCTGTGCCAAAAAGAAATAGCGTGTAGTAGACCAATCGCCCAGAATTCCAAGTGATGCTCCTACGAGGACTCCTCCCCGAGTATCGGGCGGGATTACGATTCGAGAGCCTGTAAATGATTCCCGGCCCACTGCTTAGGTTGACACTGACGTGGCATCTTCGTCACAGCCTGAGCTCGGTTGGCAGCCTACCTTCAAACTCGGCGACAAGCCTCTGCCAACGTCTGCTAGTATAAGGACCTGGGCCCAAGGTGAAGGGGGCGGGTGGCGCAGAGCTTGATGCACGGACTTTTACTGCCTGAGGATATTCAATTTTTTTTGGATGGCACCGAGGAATTGCTGGCTAGGTGGTTACAGTGGCACACCATAGCGGTAACTTTCTCTCACTTTCCCATTTATTTTGATGCGTGTGTTTTCCCTTTACCTTCATACTAACCACTATTGCATTACCAGGCTGTATAGCTGACCCACATCCATGATGAGAGGCTGAAGGAGCTCGTCGAGGATGCTGAGCGAGAGAAGGCCCTTAAGGACATCGTGGCTACCATGGTGAAGGAAAAGGACAAGGCTGCTGAGGCCGCAGAAAAAAGGGCACAATCTGCCGAGAAAGCTCGGTTGGTGGCAGTGAAAAAGCTAACCAAGGTGGAGGCCAAATTGGGGAGCACGGAGCTGAAACTGGCAGAGGTTGAAAGCCTAAACTTAGCTTAGGCTGACAAGGTTGCTGACCTTAAAGCGACCCTTGATGCCTGCGAGAACAAATGGTATAACAAAGGCTTTGTGAATGCCGAAAACTTCGTGGAGCCTATTGTCCACCAAGCTTGGCATCACAGGTTCGGGGAAGGGTGGTTGGCAGCCCTACAAGCGATAGGGGTAGCTGAGGATTCTCCACTAAGGAATCCTGAGCACATTCCTTATCCGGCTCCCGTCCCCCCGTCCAAAGTCAAGTCATTATCGTCGATGAGGAGGACACCCTTAACATGCGGGAGCTGGTGCAAGCAATTGATACGCACATGGAGATGGTCGACCTTGAAGTCACCAGTAACCTCAATGCTATCGTAGACGTACAGGCCTAGCAACTCCCCTCCAGTTAGCCAATCGAGGAACCACCAACACAGCCTGCTGAGGATGCTGCTTTGTCACAGTCCTCCGATCCTGTCGTATAAGTTTGAAGAAGATTTTTGCCTGTTTGAATATTGTTTTTCTGTTTCGTTTTTTTATTTTCCTTAATCTGGTTATTACCTACAATCACCAAGGTGTGGTGACAAAACACTCTTTAAATTTTAACTTACACTTATTTTATCTTACTGGACTAGTTGTTTAGAGTGGTAATTAGACATCTATTTATAAATAAAGTGTTACTTTGTTTGCCGAATTACTTCTGATACCTTTCGTAGTTGGAGGTAAATGCTGTCAAGGGGGAAATTGATGCCTCTATCTAAAATGTTGGGAAGCCAAGCCAAAACTTGACTATGGGCTCTTAAGATGGTACCCAAAGGCTTTCGGTGGAAGGGCAAAGCCTATCCAAGCAAGAAACAAAGGCTGCACTTGACAAAACAGCAACAAAAGCCTAATGGAAAACACGTTACAATACTTAATTAGTACGTTAGTGGTCCTGGTCTGATAGTACAAGTGAAATAAAATCTCCAACGGTAAGGGTAAAATTACATTTAGTCCAGAAAAACAGATTTCCCAACGAGAAAGGTGGAATTACACTGTCCAGTGGTCAATGATTAAATAAATTTAGGTATGTATTAACTACTGGGGGTCTTTGCATGTCTCGGTCAAGGGAGTTCATTGTACTTCCAGCCATCATTACATCAATGTGAGCGAAGAGTTTGATTGTTACATATACATTATATCCTTCAACAGTAAAATTAAAAGTAAAAATTAAAGGTTCCATGGGAAGAGGGAAATGATTAATTGGCATGGTATGAAGGGAGAGAGGGATCCTAGCTCAATGCAGTAAATTTTAAACTAAGATTTTGGTAAGTGTGTGTCCATAAGACATGAATGGGGCGATGTGGGCTGCTTTGTGTGAGTGGGATGGAATTAACACTGAGGTTAAGGTTTTAGTGAATAGTGGGCTGTTTGTGGCTAATTGGGAGACATTTTAGGAGCTATGATTATGTAAAGGAGGGAAGGAATATCTGAGTTTAGGTGAGTGTGGTCTAAGGGGGATGAGTGGTGAGCTTAAGGAGAGCTAAACCACAAGTAAAATGGCAAATAAATCAAGAGTTTTCAGAGAGGGTAGCTGTTTATTTTTGGGCTGAGGTGCTTATGTTTTTATAATGGAGTTTTAGAGAAGCATTAATTAACAAGAATCCAAAAAAACGTAGGGCTAATCAGTGGTAGGGAACCAAGGTTAATCTTCCTGAGATTTTGGCAAGAAGTATGAGGTTTACTTTAGGGGCTGCCTTGCTTCTTTGGGTAATGATGGGGTTTAAGAGTGTTTTGCATTAAATACTAGGATTTTTGGGGCTGAGCTTAATTAATGTGATTGAGACATGTATTAAGAGCAAATACTAATGCTGCAACTGAGATTTAGACCCCCAAGAAGTAAGATTCAACACCCTAAGCCAGGTGTCAAGCTCTAAGTCCACTTCAAGGGGTTTCACTGGAGTTCCCTTTATGCCCTCCAAACCACATGTTCCCAATTTTTCCCTTTAGGATTCATGGGCTTGACACATGAATCACATCTTGAACGTTTTTAACATTTATAGCATCAATTTGTTGAAGCTTGTATAATTTAGTTTTAGCTCTCCTTCTGCTGGAGGTGCAGTCTTAAGGAAGGTGATAAAGTTCCATCATCCTTTAGACTTCAGCTGATATGACAGCCCTTGGGCACTGTTCACGCTAGGTAAAGGGTGATAGAAAACTGATGAGACAGCCCCTAGTTCATCCTCAAAGGCTTGGTTCTCTTGTAGGGGTCTCTAGTTGCTTTTTTGGTTAGGGATGAACAAGGGCTGGTTGTCTACTCTCAATCCTTTGCCTCTTGCTGGTGCCTTTTGGATTGGGCTTGCTTACTTGGGCTTATTCCTTTGGGCCAGGTTGTGTGCATCCTACAAAATGGTCATTAACAGCACATGTTTACCATGGGCTTTCATTCCTCACGGACTTTTGTTAGTGAATACTTTGGGTTTTTTCATAGATACTCGCAATGGCCTTTTGGGCAATTAGTTGTAATATTTGAAATAATAGGACAAGCTTCAAAATGCTTTTGTAAATTCCATATTGTAAATAACACTCGTGGTTTCTAATAACCGCATCATAATGTAAATGTTGAGTTTGTGGGTTTAAATACTTACCATGAGTGTTGATGTCGTGACACAAATGGTGATCATGTACTTCATGGGTTTATAACATCATTTTCAAGATAACCCCCAATGAGTTTTTATAAGACAATTGTCATAGCAATATTTAAGCAACAATTATACCATGATATATTTTTTTTCCTTGCCAAGAGTTAATAATCTTGGGCTTTTTTGATAAAATAGTGCCCAATGAAAAATGGGATTTGGATATCGCTAATAGAGATTGGGCTTTAAATATTGCCAGCGAGAGCTGGGCTTTGATATTGCCAATGAGAATTGGGCTTTTATGTTGCCAAAGAAAATTGGGTTTTAAATATTGCCAATGAGAATTGGGCTTTTGGATAAATAAATTGCCATGGGTTTAAACAATGGGCTCTGATCATGGACTTGAATTCCACTAATAAAATTGTTTTGCCATGGATTTGAATCATGAGCTTTTCAAATATTGTCAAGCATAAGTATTCTTGGTCTTTAGAAAAGATTAGATTTTATCTCACTTACTAAATAATTCGGGCTTTTACGAGAAAATATTGGGTCCTATAGCGTAGCCCAATTTTATGATAAAAAGGAGAAAGGTTGTGGGCTAGCATAGTGATAGTTGAAAAAAAATAATTTAAGCATGTCCAATAATTTGTTTGTGATATTTGAAAGGAAAATAAGTAGGTGTTATTTAAATAACATTAGGTGTAAATAAAATT
The DNA here is from genome assembly GCF_932294415.1 of Quercus robur. Taxonomy (NCBI): domain Eukaryota; kingdom Viridiplantae; phylum Streptophyta; class Magnoliopsida; order Fagales; family Fagaceae; genus Quercus; species Quercus robur. The sequence continues at coordinate 18,068,262 of NC_065539.1, read as the reverse complement.
ACCCCAACAAATGCTAGGCTTATGCCTTATTGGCAATTATAGCCAAATAAAGTGCACGCTTTCGTTTAGCGAAATGTATGCCAGGCTCCTATCCTTTCTAAAGAATAACTGTTAATGTATGGCTTTCGCTCTTAAAAGAAAAAAGAAAAAATTTCATTGTAAGGTTCCCTCACGTTCGGCACTAATAGGGTTAAGCCGAGGATAGGGCGAACCGGGGATAGGTGCTCGTCCTTAGAATAATTTGGATTAAGGTTCCCGTCTGCTTGGTGATTAGGATCAAACTGAGAGTAGACTTCTGTCCTTAGAATAATTGTGTAAGGTTTCCACCTGTCCGGTGATGAAAATCAAACTGGGCACAGGTTTCTGTCCTTAGATAAAATTTGAGATTAGGTTTCCATTTGTCCAGTGATGAAAATCGAACCAGGCACAGGTTTCTGTCCTTAGATAGAATTTGAGATTAGGTTTACACATGTCCGGTGATGAAAATAGAACCGGGCACAAGTTTCTGTCCTTAGGTAAAATTTGAGATTAGGTTTTCACCTGTTTGGTGATGAAAATCGAACCAGGCATAGGTTTCTGTCCTTAGATAAAATTTGAGATTAGGTTTCCTCCTGTTTGGTGATGAAAATCGAACCGGGCATAGGTTTTTGTCCTTAGATAGAATTTGAGATTAGGTTTCCACCTGTCCAGTGATGAAAATAGAACTGAACACAGGTTTCTGTCCTTAGATAAAATTTGAGATTAGGTTTCCACCTGTCCGGTGATGAAAATCGAACCGGGCATAGGTTTCTGTCCTTAGATAAAATATGAGATTAGGTTTCCACCTGTCCGATGATGAAAATCGAACCAGGCACAGGTTTTTGTCCTTAGATAAAAAAAATATTCTTTGTATTCATTGGCCGGGGTCAGCAAATTAATAGTGACGAAACCAAGAGTATGAGCATAATTGAGTGAATAAACATCGTCCTTACATTACTTAACATTACACACACACCATTATGCCCAATCCCTACTTATGTGCACCATCAGTTTAATAGTAAAACTTCTTTAGATTGCAAACATTTCATGGCTGGGGAATAGATCTCTTGTCTAAATCTTCCAGATAATATGCTCCTGTGCCTGCGATGGCAGTAACTCTGTAAGGCCCTTCCCAGGTTGGGACCAGTTTCCCCACGTTGGAGTCTCACATATTTCCAACCATTTTCCACAATACTAAGTCCCCAGCGTCGAATTCCCTTGTCTATACATCCCGGTTGTACCTTCGGGCAAGCTTCTGTTAATACTCAGCCAGGCGTATAGTCACTGATTCTCGGCACCCCTTTAGGAAATCCAAATGCTTCACCATTAATTCATCATTCTGGGCAGGGGCAAATCCCATAACCCGTGCACTGCATAGGTTTACTTCGGCAGGTATGACTGCCTCTGCCCCGTACGTTAGGGAAAATGGAGTTTCTCCCGTGGATCTTCTGGGGTTGTTTGGTACGCCCACAAAACGTTGGGCAGCTCCTCGGCCTACCTACCCTTCGTGCCTTCCATTCTCTTCTTCAATCTATTTACAATTGCTTTGTTAGTGGTTTCGACCTGGTCGTTGCTCTGAGGATAAGTCGGGGTAGAATATTTGTTTTTAATTCCGAGATTATTACAAAACTCGTAAAAGGCTTTGCTATCGAACTGTAACCCATTGTCGGATACGAGGGACTCCGGCACCCCAAATCTTGTAACTATGTTTCTCCATACAAACTTTTTTACATCTACGTCCCACATATTTGCCAATGCCTCAGCCTCCACCCATTTAGTGAAATGATCCATAGTTACCAAAACAAATCTCCGATTACCCGTAGCTCAGGGAAACAGACCGACAATTTCCAGCCCCCATTGGGCAAAGGCCAAGGGCTGCTGATAGGATTTAGACTACCTGTTGGTTGATGGATCAATGGGGCGTGCTTTAGGCACTGTTCACACTTCCGTACATATTTGATAGAAACCTTCTGCATTTGCTGCCACCAAAACCCCTAGGTCATCGCTCGGTGTGCCAATAATCGTCCTCTTGTATGACTACTGCACACTTCCTTGTGTAGTTCAGCCAAAACCCCATTAACTTTCTTGAAGTGCAAATATAAAAGATATGGCCCCCCAAAAGACATTCGGTACAGCTTACGGTTCACCGACAACTAGTACTAAATGGCTACCCGGCGTACCTTAACAACTTCCTTTTCATCATCCGACGCCTGATCCTCGGCCAAAAAGTTAATAATGGGGTCCATCCAGCAAGGTTCGGACATCGCCACCATTGAAACACCTATTGCTGCGTTAATATTTGGTTTCGCCATGAGCTCGACTTTGATTATCCGAGGTACCCCCTTTATTATTGAAGACGCCAATGTGGCCAGAGAGTCTGCATAGCGGTTCTGCCCCTAGGCCACTTAGACCACCTTTGCCTTGAGAAACCGACTGATAACCTGCCTTACTATTCTCAAGTACTCTTTCATCCGGGGATCCCGAGCTTCAAAACTGCCCTGTACCTGACTAACAACTAATCGGGAATCTGAGTACCCATATCGAGAACAACCTTCAATCTGGCAAGCAAGGCTTCATACTCGACTTCGTTGTTAGAAGCCTTAAAACTCAACCTGAAAGAATGTTCCAATCTTATCCTCTCTAGAGTGATGATAACAATTCTAGCCCCAGCTCCTGCTGCACTGGATGCATCGTCCACAAATACCTTCCACGAGTGAAGGTCCACATGACAAATCACTTCCATTTCCCTCATCGGGGAAAACTCTGCAACGAAATTGACAAGAACCTGGCCTTTCATCGAGCTTCTTAGCCTGTATCTAATGTTAGAGCCAAGTCGAGTCCCCCATTTAACTATTCGGCCTGTGAAGTCAGATCTCTTCAACAACAACTGCAAAGAATATTCAGTCAGCACATAGAGGGTGTGAGTTTGGAAATAGTGAAGTAACTTCCTGGTAGCGTGCACCAGTGCTAACACCAGCTTTTTCAGGGGTAAGTACCTTGTCTTGGCGTCAACCATGGTCTTGCTGATATAATACACTGGTTGTGCACTCTTTGATCCCTAAAAAACATGGCACTCACGGTATGTTTCGACACCGAGAAATACATGAATAGATCCTCCCTGGGCTCTAGGGCTGTCAACATAGGGGCCCACACCAAGTATTCCTTCAGGTCCTGAAAAGCCCTTTCGCATTCCTCATTCCACTAGAAGTTCTTCCATTTCTTCAAAAGCTGGTAAAATGAACGGCAACGATCGACAAACTTAAAGATAAACTGGTTAAGGGCAACTAATATGCCGGTCAGTACTTGGACTTCCTTCGGATTACTCGATGACTTGAGGCACTTCACGGCTTCAATCTGATTGGGGTTAACTTCTATTTCTCGATTGGTGATCAAATACCCTAGAAACTTGCCAGCCCCTACTCCGAAAGCACACTTATCGGCATTAAGGCACAGCTTGTGCCGTCGAAGTACTTCAAACACCCCTTTGAGATCATTAATATGTTGCATCTCTTGTTTGTTTTTTACCACCATATCATCAATATAAACCTCAACTGTGCGTCCAATCTTATCTCTGAACATTCTCGTCATCATCCGTTGATATGTGACTCCGGTGTTCTTTAACCCAAATGGCATCACGGTATAATGATAGTTAGCATCAGGGGATATGCATTCTGTCTTCTCTTGATTCTCGGCAGTTAGGGCAATCTGATGATAACCCTAAAAAACGTCCAAAAAACTTATCCTTGGGTGCCCATAGGTGGCATCTACCAACTGATCAATCTTCGGCATGAGAAATGGATCCTTTGAAAATGCTCAGTTTAGGTTAGTAAAGTCAACGCAGACCCTCCATAGGCTGTTCTTCATTTTTACTACCACGGTATTTGCAAGCCACTCTGGGAAGAATATCTCCTTTATTGCCTCGGCTTCCTTCAATCTCTTGAAATCTTGCCTGATAGTCTCAACGTGCTCCTTAGCCGATCTCCTTAGCTTCTGCTTCTTGGGGGGGGGGGGGGGTACAATGGATCCACATGGAGCTTGTCAATTATGAAGTTAGGGTCTACCCGGGCACTTCATACGGGCTCCAAGTGAACACATCCATATTATGCACAAGAAACAACAACCTCTCTACACTTTCTTTGTCCTTCACACTTGCTCCTATCATAAAACTCCAGTCATTATCTGGTAATATCCTTACTCTTACTAGGTCCTCAGCACAGCTAGCCCCCTTTTCCCCTTGGGGTCCCTGCAATTGTTATAAGGGAGTCTCCTCGGTTGACTCCTTTTACTTGATTCTCTGGTCAACTGCGGCTACCAAGCATTGCCTGGCCACTTGCTGGTTGCCCCTTACTACGACAATACCTTGCTCGGTGAGGAACTTGACCTTTATATGTAGGGTGGACGGTACAGCCCCCATTCCATAAATCCACGGCCTTCCAAGGATCGTTGTGTACGGAGAAAAAGAGGCACCACTATGAATATTACCATCACATCCTTACCTTCCATATTTATGGGAAGTGATATCTGCCCTTCTGGGATCACCATGCGGCCATCAAACCCCATGAGGGGCGTATCATACTTGGAGAGATCTTCATTCTTCAAGTCAAGCCCTTTAAATAGGTTGAGATACATCACCTCGGCACCACTCCCTTGATTTATCAACACTCTCTTTACTATGAAACCATTTATTTGGGCTGTAATCACCAAAGCATCATCATGTGGTTGAATCGTGCCCTCTAGATCATCGTCATTGAAGGCAATGGGCTCCCGAGTGTACTTCAACTTCTTCTCGGAAGGTTGCTCACCCGTGCTACTCTCCGTTGATACCACAGCTAGCACCCCTTCCTCTTGGACACCTGTACGCCCCTTGGGGCCGTGTGGATGACTTCTATTACTCCAAATGGGGATAGGAGAGGATTTCCATGAGGTCAAGCACCCTGCCTGGCTTCCTGATTCCTAGGGTCCACCATGAACTTTTTTAAATACCCCGCCTTCACTAACTGTTCCAGATGATCCTCTAACACTCTACACTGTTCGGTGATGTGCCCCTTATCCCTATGGTAAGTACAGTACAGGTTCTGATTCCTCATTGAAGGGTCACCCCCCATCTTGTTTGGCCATCCAAAGTATGGCTTGTTCTTGATTCGATCCACAATCCTATGCATCAGTTCCTTGAAGGCTACATTCACTTCCCCTATCTGTGGCCCTGGCTCTTGAACCCTCAAATCCTTCCAAGGCCTTAACTGTAAACCACACTGCCGAGGATGATTTATGATTGAGGCCTTGCCTTTGCTCTACAACCAATCATCCTCCAATCGTTTACATTTTTCAATACGCCTCATTAACTGCCTCATATCCTCAGGAGGCCTCCTTGTCAACTAGTCTAATAGTTCGGAATCCTCCGGCAATCCCATTCAAAAAGTACTCATTGCGATTTTTTCGTTACCTCTGCCAATCTCGTTGTACAGCTCCCAATATCGGTTAGCGTAACTGTGAAGGGTTTCCCCAGCCCCCATTTTCATTGATAGCAACGCATCTATGGGCTATGGGACTCGGGTGTTCTGCTGGGTCCGTCTTTCCATTGTAAGAATTGAACGACGGATGTGTAAATCTGCTCGGCTTAGGGGCCCGTTCAATGTCCCTCAAGAATGGTGATCGAGCAGCTCGACGTAATGCACTACTCATAGCATCCATGGCAACATTCCGGGATCGTTGCTCCTCTAGGGAAATCGAATCCTGGTCTGCATATTCCCACGAGCGATCCCGATGCCGATGAGAACTGGATTGATGGGACCTGCTCCATGATGGCTCCCCACACTAGCCGACCCTTCCCCTCGCTCCTTATGGTCCCTTCTTCGACACCTACCTCTCGTTTTTAACTCCAAATTCCTCACCAACCTTTGTAGATGCTCAAGTTCCTCATCCCTCCACTCAAGCTCTTCATCCTTTTTGTCGAAACGATTGCGCCCCGAAGCACTAGACATTGTTTGGTACATTTGAAACGACCCTTCTCCAAGGCTGAACTGCCCTTGCTTCTCATACTTCCTGTTTTAAAGTCCCTTTTGCCTTCTTTCCTGTCAGGTGGATCTTCAAGAAGATCTCCCAAAGCCACTTTCAACATAACTCCCTAATTGTCCTCCAGGCATTTTCCTATGCACGTCCTAGCAGAACCACAGCTTCGCAAGAGATTCCCACAGACGGCACCAATTGTGTGTACCCAAAATCTGGTTCTTGGGCTCAACCTTTACTTGGACTCAGAATCTATTTGTGTGGTGGGTTTTGAATTTCCTACTATAGGTGGTCCTATACTCGGTGACCCAAATGCACTTCTGTTTCCTCAGATCCTTCTCTTTACCTCACAGAGTCACTCCTTTTCTCTCCTCATTTAGTTACTCTTTTCTTCTTTGTTTTCTCTTTCCACTCTCCAACCCCCATTACTCATTCTCTTCTCCTATTTATAGGCTGAGATAAGTGGAGGTGTTATGATTACTCCCCCTTACTAGTGCGAACGGGGGTCCAATTCCATCATCTCTAAGTGAATGTTCCGTTGGGAAGGTGGTAATGGCATTGGAATTGATTCCCACCTCCAAAAATCCGCTCAGCAACGATATTTCCAAAGGTACTACCAGGTAGCTGAGTATAAGGTGTCTCCGAGCAATAACACCTCCGACCGGGTTAGAGACGATTGGGAGGAGCTTGCTTGGGGTATCAAGGACGGTGCAGTCTCATTTCAACTCTTGAGCCCAGACTGGGCCTTGAAGCATCTGGATCGAGGCTAAAGGTTCGAAATGGGGATGGGGTCATATAATGTATCATAAGGCTTGGGCCCAAGGCCCGTGGGGCCTGTGCCCTAGCCCCGTACAGCAATAACTAACGCAAAATGTAGATGTTAAAACTTTCAAAATACCAACAAATAAAATTAAAGAATCAAATGATTTAAAGCCTATAAATTATTGAAACAATACAAATATATATATATATATATATATATGACTACACAAAAGAGAAATATAAAAGAAAGATGAGCTACCCTCAAAAGAATAATGCGTAGCTATAGTTGCTGAAATCTGTAAGATAGTTTCAATTATTACAAAAATAAAACAAATATATATGTAACTATACAATAGAGAAATATAACAGAAATACGAGTTACTCTCGAAAGAATAATTCAATGCTAAAACTGTTGAAATTTGCTGAAAACATATGCTAAAGAAAAAAAAAAACTAAAAAATTTAGACGTTATAACATATGTGGATACAAAATAGAGAAATATAAGAGAAAATTTGGTCACCTTCTATTGGAATCTGCTACAAATTTTAAAACTTTCAAAAGAAAAAAAAAATTAAAGAATTAGAGCCTACAAATTATATATATATATATATATATATATAAAACTATGACTACACAGTAGAGAGATATAAGAGAAAGATACCTTCAAAAGAATAATTCATAGTTATAGTTGTTGAAATCTGGCAAACAGATTCAAATAGTGCAAAAAATTAATCCAAAAATTCAAATGGTAAAATTTCCAAAAATTAAAGAATAGATTTAGAGCTAAGAAATTATTGAAACATAAAAAATAAATAATAATAATAATTGATTACACCATAGAAAAATATAACAGAACAATGGGTTACCCTAAAAAACTATAGCAATAATGGAGCTACTATTAGTGTGGCTCACACATGGGTGGCTAGGTAATAGCGACAGAGAAGATGTTGCGACCGTTTTTAGATTGTAAGTGTAGGGTTTTTGGATTTTTGGGTTTAATGTTTGTTGTTGAGTTTCATGTTAATTCAAAGACTTTTGGTTTGCTTAGGGTTTTTGAGTTTCACATTTTTGTGGCATGGTTGTATGATTTTTAAAAAGTTAATCAACTTTGTTTTTGGGATGAGGAATAGTTTGATATATATATATATATATACATATATATGATAGAAAATTATTTTATTGTAAAAAATTAAATGATAGAATTAAAGTCCCAAATAAATTTATGAGTTTGAATAGCACCAGGACATAATGGTATGTGTGGTTGTGGCATATGGTGATATATTTTTAACTTTTTGTTGTTATCTAATATATAACAGCAAAAACTAAATTAATGCATAATCAAAAGATTTTGAAATAAAAAAAAAATTATATTCTATAGCGTAGAGTTCAAGAAGTTTGGTTGTAGGGTTTAAAAAAAATTAATTTACTTTGTTTTTGGGTTTATTGCAATAAACCCGATACTTATTGTAGGGGTGATAGGCCCAGGAGTACATATCTATGTATATATTGGGCTAGGGGCCCAACTCGAGAACATGAATAGTCCGAGGATGGGCAAACACCTTCCTAAGAATCCATATTGGTAGGTAAAGAGGTGAGGTCTGATCATAACCATCCAAGAAAGCTGTCCGAGGAGGAATACTTCCTCAGTTGAGTAAAGCAGATGTCAGAAGGTGTGGTTTGACACTAGGAACAACGTTCCGAGCGATTCCATTAATGAAGATAAGTATCCATAAGGAAAATGATAGAGGGAGGCTATGAAATATCTCAAGGAAAAACTGATACTATCGCATTAAATGATTTGCAGTTAACTTTCTAGCTGCATTAATGTAGAGAAGATCCCTGAACAGTACTGTATTGGCTGTCCCAACGCACAGAGGGCCTAAGAGGGTGTCCGATGGGACAAGCACTTAAGTAGTGGCTTGGATTATCAACAAGTGGAGGGTCAAAATCGTTTAAAGATAACTATATAATGTAAGAGATCTTCTATGAAGAAGAAATCGAGAAATTAAAAAAGAAACACTGTAGCAATCAAGAACTAAATTTGTAATCAAATTTGTGAGAAATATATAAGAACCGATCTCCTCAGACTGTGCCGAGGGCGGTTTTCTTTAGTTTAAATTAGTCTATCTTCATTTTCTTGTCATCAAAACCTACTTCATTTGTTATCTGATTCATTAAAACCCAATTTTCCAACCCACTCTCTACAAATTCACTGTATTGAGTTTTTTGGGCCTAAATTCATCTATCTTTTAGGTTAGAGACTCAAATTTGGTCCTTATACTTATATTTTTATTGCAGATTTAAAAAAAAAGAATCTTTCTATTAAATTTAGCTTAAAACATTAGGTTTTATCCCAAAAAAAGAAAAAAAAGGATAATTATCTAGTTTTGGAGAGAAAAATAGTGTTTTTAATTTTTTTTTTTTAATATTGTGTTGTGCTGAAGTTAAAAACTGTAATGCAAGTAGTGGATTCGGTTATATATCTATAATAAATATAAATTAACCAATACTACTTTAAGTATGTGTTTGGGGTGCGTGTTTGTGCGTCCACGTTTCTTCAGTTCACGTTTTCCATTTTTTTTTTTTTTCTCTGTGTGTGAACAGTAACCTCACATGGGTTCATTGTGCAGGGACAAAAATACTGTTCATCACTGTAGCAGTACTGTTCATAGCACTGTTCACGTACTAAAAAATATTAAAAATGAGTCTCACGATACTATTCACACATTTAAAAATTATTTTATTACAATATTTTCAGTTTTCAGTTTTCAATTTCAGTAACAATAAGTTCAATCTCAACCCTAAATATAAAACAAACAGGCGAGACAGACAGACGGACCACATGGGTACGAAGACAAATATGAGAAAACCAAGAGGCACTTGGAAAAACCCCAGGAAATGAAGACCTTTCTCTTCAAAATCTTTTATGGGGAAGATGTCATTACGTACAGATAGAACCATGACCCTGTCACTGTGTTGCCCTGCACAACAGTCATGATTGTCTCCCTTCCCTGCTATGTCTCATTAGCTATCCCCAATCAAAATGAATTATCATCTCGTTCAGATAATATAATCAGGGATGATGTCAGGTGGTATTGCACTTGCACCTGACGCAATAGTATCAATTTCAAGCATTAAATAAAAAAAATATTAAAAAGGTGTAAAAAATTTGGTGAAAAAAATAGTGTAATTGCATGATTTGCCATTGCATCTGATCTCAAATCATATAATTAGGCTCTGATATAGCTTTTTTACTTTTTGTTGAGAACTGATTAGTTTAGTTTGACCGAACCGGCTTTCAAGGTTGCCCGTAGTTGGCTTTTGGTAGTGGAATGGAACACATTTTTCCACAATGGTTGAGGTGACTAATACAATAAAAATATGGGTGTTGTTTAACATGTGTACAGGACAATTATTAATAAATCGTGTTAACTAGTGTACTTAAAATATTTGTTAACAGTTTATTTAAAAAAAAAAGTTTTAAAGATTTTTAATATTATTTTCATTAAAAAAATATAAAAAATTATCAAAATAATTAATTCAAGTTTATAAAGTCAAAGATTTTGTAGTTGAATTGACACCTCTTCATATATAAAATGCTTGAAGATTTAGAGAAAAAAGTTTGAACTGCGTGATTAGCAGCATATTTTAATTATTTCTAAAATAAAAATTTATAAAAATACTTTCTAACTCGTACCATTATATTACACACAATTTAAATAGTTTTGAACTAAGTCATAGTTCCGAAATTAAATTATTCATAGAAAAAAAAATGTGTAACAAAATATGTATAAAAGAAATTAACTTTTTTTTTTTTATAATTATAGTAACACGTATATCACTTAGATCTTGACGAAGTTATTACGGGAAGCACAACATATACAACAAATTTTCATTCAAACCACTTAACTCATGTTAAATACAAAGTATTAAGAGATAATATCATAATTAATTAAAATAAATAAATAATCCAGAAGTTTCGTCAGGTGAGAAAGTCAAAAAGGTAAACGTAGGAATAGTGGAGTGGGTGGGTGGAGTGTATTTAGGGAAAAAAAAAATGTGGCAGTTGGATATGATTGATGAGAACACGTACGCACGGTGGCAGGGTGGATTCGATTACTCTCTGCTTTTTGCTTTTGCTTTTCCCCAGTGAATTGAGGACGATGACCCAGCAACAGTTACCGGACCTGGGCAAGCATGTCCGCACTTTTCTGATACATGCTTTACAAATCTCTCATTCATTGGTACTCCTTTTTTTTTCATAAATATTTTTTGGGGACTTCGACCTTTCAATCTTAGAACAGGAGTAATAGACTAATAGCTAGGAGCTAGAGGGTGTCTTTTCCTTTCTTTCTTTATTTAATTTTTTTTCTTTTTGGTTGCTTTCGTGAGCATAGGATGATAGATATAGGACTAATAAATAACATCCTACGGGCCGGTGAGAGAAAATGTAACTCTTGAAGATCTTCAATGGATTTTTGTCTGGAGTGTCGAATTTTCGAAAGCAACGATATATATATATATATATATATTTTTTTTTTGATTGCAAATGATTCTAGTCGGGAGCATTCACATCTGAGTTGCCAAATGTCAAATGTGAACATATTTTAGCATTAAAGTCTAATTTGTCTTAACAACTAAAAGTTGAAACATGGAAAATTGTAAATTTTTTTTACCTAGTGCCATCGTACAGTATTATTGTAAATGTATGATGGTAAATTGGTAATGTAGCCCTCTGCCCAAAGTAATATTAATATTTAATTCCTGTTTTTCTCTCTCATCTCTCTCTGTCTCTCACTTCCATCTCATCTCATCTCATCTCAGCTCAGCTCATCTCAGCCTCCCTCCCTCACTCTCTTCCCACCCACTCTGTCTCAATCTCTCTATCCTTCCTCATTCTCAAATCGGAGCTTAGTTCTTTTTTTTTTTTTTTGGAGAACCAAACGGTCTTCACTTTCAGATCGGCACGGGGCTTAGATCGGTGTGGATTGTGAGATGTCTCCATTGAGTGAAACGGAAAACAAATCGGTAAGTTGTGGTTTGGGTAAGTGATTGTTCTAATTTGGTATTTGTTGGGTGGTGGGTTTCTCAGCGGGTTTCTGGGTTGATCTAGGCATGACCGGAGCTGGATGTGTGTTGTGACGTGTGCGTGGGTTTGGATCGGTGGAGATTGTGGTGGCTTGGGTTTGGATCGGCGGAGATCAGAGATCGTGCTGTGATGTGTGCTGTGTGTGTGGTTTGTCGGTAGCTCCGATGGTGGCTCCAATGGTGATTTTTTTAAAAATGGGTTTGCTGGGATATGTGGGGTTTCGGCTTGGTTTGAACTGATGCTTTGATGATTTTTTTTTTTTTTTTTTAATGTGATTTTGTTTTGGTTTGATGGTCCGGTGGGTGGTGCTGGGATATGTGGGGGGTGACTGTGTGTTCGTGGTGGCTATGGGGGTGACTGTGTTGAACTGTTTTGGTTTTATCTGTTGTGGGCGGTGCTAGAGGATAAGGGAGAAAGAGAGGAAAAGGAAGAGAAATAGAGAAAAAAAAAAAGAAGAATATTTAAATAAAATGAGAAAAAAAAAAGGAATTTTGGGATGTTGGTTGTGTTATAAAATAGTATGGTATAATTTTTTTGTTTTTAATAGAGTAGTTTTTTGGATGATAAAATAGAATAAGATGGTTCTAAGATTGACATGTAGGGTTCGTTTGGATACTGCTGAAAATTGAAACTGAAAAATATTGTAGCAAAATAATTTTTAAATGTGTGAATAATACTGTGAGATCTTATTTTTAATGAAAAAGTTGTTGAAAAGTGAATTTTGTGGGTCTGTGAACAGTATATAATGTGTTGATAAAAAAGAAAAGTCAAACTTTGCGGTTATTGTTTATTGAACTGTGTATGAATATTAGCTGCAAGTCTTGCATGAATAGTAACCGTAAGTCTCACAAAAAAAAAGAAAAAAAAAAAGAAAAACGCAGACGCAGACGTGAGCCCAATCCAAACATAACCGTAGTGTAATTGTAACAAATTTTGTTTTTCAAGTTTTAAATATTTAACCAAGTTAGCTTTATCCTTTTTTTTTTAATTTTTTTTAAGGACAGATTTAAATATTTAACAAAGTTAGCTTTATCCTTTTGTTTTTAAGGATATATTTAATGTATGAGAAAATATTAATTAATACCTTAAAAACATTAATTTAGAAATTATTTTTAAAAATATTTTATAAGAAAATAATAAAATTATTAATTTTATTGACAACTTTTTATATTTTTTATGAAAATGGTGCTAAAATTTTTCTATTATAGTTTATTAACGATTGTCTCAAAAGTACATGTTAACATGACTCTAACATATAAAAGTAACTAATTTATTTTTATGTAAATATTATGCAAATAGTTTGGCAATTTAAAAAAAAAAAAAAATATAAGCGGTGCATTTGCCTAGGATTTAAGTTGCATTTTGCTTTTTTTTTTTTGGTCCCACGATAGTGTTTATGGACCAACTACGGTATTTAGTGTATTAAAAATTATTTTGTTATAATATTTTTAATAATAAATTTTCAATTTTAAGCAAAATAAACGATATTTAACCAGAACTTAACTTAAATTTCATCTTTTTGTCGCACATTTTACCTTTAGCATAAAAAACTACAAAAAAAACAGTATATTTTTATTAATATTTAACAAATAAGTTATCCGAAAATTACGGATACCAAACGATGCACTATGCTACCATATTAAATCCTTAATGTCGACTTAGACAACCAGTTGAGTAAAAAAAAAAAAAAAAAAGACTTAGACCGCCAAGCTTGTACTTTTCAACTATTTTTTTAAAATTTTTTCTATAAATGCTTGTACTTTTCAATTGGTACTTCTGTTTTTTCAATTGGTACTTCTTTTTTTTTTTTTTTTTTGAGAAAACAATTGGTACTTTTTACTCCTTGGCGATTAGTTTATGACTTTATTTATTGCAATTTGCAACCCTCTCTTTAAAAAGATAATAAAAAACGGCCACGTTATTTAATAAGGGCCATAAGACAATGGAAAAAAGCTTTTTAAGCATTTTGATGTTTTCAGTATATTGATGCGATAGTGTTTATGGACCACGTTATTATTGATGCGATACTCACTTTACAAACGCGATACTCACTTTACAAGTATAAATATTTATGAGATGTGGGTGATAAGGGCTTTGGTTTAAGTTTTTAAGAAAAAATTTTATATATATATACACTTAAATTAAATTAGAGAAAAATTTCTATTTTATATTAAAAAAAAAATTTTAATGTTTTCATGAAAATAACCGCTCTTTATAATTCAAACACCTTGCTATAATAGTTCATAAAAAAAATACGCTTCCATAATAGGAAAAGATCTATTTATGTTGCAAATATTTGAAAAAGTTAGTGAAGCCCCTAAAATTGTCTAAATATCACTCGTGCCCTTCTCTGTCATCATTTCTATTTTCTATAACAGTTCCTTCTTAACCTTTTACAGCAAGAAAGGCCAAATAGGTGAGCAAGAGCAAAGACATTGCTTCACCAGAAAAAGGTACTTTCGTTTTCACAATTTTGAATACACTCTCTCTCTCTCCAACTCTCATTGGTGACTTTTCAGAGCTCAGTAGAAGTCTTCCAGAAGGAACAACAGCACCATTACCGAAACCAACCCCAAAACTGGTAAGTTTAAGCAATAATTTCATCACAACCAATCTCCTCTCTCGTCCTCTTTAATGTTCCTGTAATTGGTGGAAATTTTTAGCACTCCTCTTCTGGATCTGAGATGGGTTTCTCTCTGCTTTCATCAAACTAGGGTTAGTGCTCAGATTCTAGGCTAAATTTGGCAACTTTACTGCCAGTTTAACCTTTGCTTTTGCCTCACACAAGCGCTCTATATATAGCAACTACCTTGCCTTTTGTGGTGGGTTTTGTTGATTATATTCTGGTTTATTCCATGTCTTTGAAAGTGTGAAACTAAAAAAAAAATTAGATTCTTACACTTAAGTCTTTTTTTTTGTTTCCTTTTTGGTATATACAGTAAAGCTTTCTTCTAGGAAAAAGTTGGAGGAGAAGAAGAAGAATGGCGAGAGAGAAGATTCAGATCAAGAAGATTGACAACGCCACAGCTAGGCAAGTCACTTTCTCGAAGAGGCGAAGAGGGCTTTTTAAGAAAGCTGAGGAGCTATCCGTGCTTTGTGATGCTGATGTCGCTCTCATTATCTTTTCTTCTACTGGAAAGCTCTTTGAGTACTCCAGCTCAAGGTGTCTCTCTCTCTCTCTCTCACTCTCTCTCTCGTTGTGCACACATGATAAAATACAGAAACTTTGACACTTTAATAGTAATAGTTTTAGTCCTTTTTGGCTTAACAGTTTGTGTGTTAGATTGTTTCATGCTAAAATTCCTGGAAGAATGGGAGGTCAGAACTAAGAACCCCCACGTCAATGAAAGTAATAAAGCTGTACTTTTTATTTATTTGTTAAGAAAGAGAAAATGGTATTAAACTATTGGGGTAGTGAAGGGTCTGCAACTTAAATGCTTTTGTCTTGGACAAGGATGATAGTTTTAGAGCCTTCTCTTTGGGTTGGCGGTTTATATTTTAGAATGTTTCTTACAGTAATCTCTGGTAGAATGAGTTAAAGAACTTAAGAAGACCACGTCAATGAGAATAATAAAATTCTAGTTTTTATTTAAACAAAAAATGAATTATTAACAGGGACTGTAACTTGGATGTTGTTCTTGTTGGGACTCTAAACTGGGGTCTGATTGACTTGATAAGATAGGTGTTATTGAATAAGAGTGCAGTTCAATAGACTTGTGGATTGAAGTAATATTGCTAAAGAAAAGGTTGGTTTTAGTGGGAGTTTTATGGTAAACATACACAAGCGGCTTTCATCTCAGCTTTTGTAGAAGCTATATGGGAATCTTTAAATAAATTCTTTAGTATGAAAATGTTAAAAAGGATTTGTGTTGCCATCTTTTTCCCTCGTCCTTTTCCTCTACACTTTGATTTGATGTGGTCCAAAAAGGACCAAAGTGTGGGCAAAAGGAAATTATAGAACTAATTGCAGTTAGTGCATTCCCTTGTGCCTCTCCATGTTTGAGCAAGTGGACCAGTGAGATTGGAATAATCGGTTACTACATAGTTTACTAGAAGAACAATGCTTTAATAAGAGAACTTGTTATCGATGACCATGTTGTTATGTTAGAACATTTGTATCTTGAAATGCTTGGTTTATGAGAATTAAACATTTGTTTGGATGGAGGGAATATAGGGGGGAGATGAGAAGAGAAGATGACTAAGAGCATTCATAGCAGTGGAGCTAAAAATTTAGCTATTTGACACTACAAAAAGTTACTTTATCTATTTTACTTACTTTACAAAACATCCAACAACAGTAGATCTATTTTAGCTTTCAACACATTAAAATAATATAAATATTACAATAAAATAATATATCTACTACATTATTTTATTAATTTATTTCTCTCTCTCAAAAAAGGAAAAAAAAAAATTTCTCTCTCTATCTTTGTGCGTGCCTCACTCTCCACTGTCAAAAAAAACTTCTCATTTCTCTCCTCTTCAGTCTCCCTCTTACTTCTCTCTATCTTGTTGCCGCTCTCTCCTTCCCACCCATCACCATCTTGAAACCTTCCTTGCCGACGCTAGAGACGAAATCGTTGAAGCTTTCGAGGATCTTGCGGGTTGTGGGTTGTGCTGGCGCGGGTTTGTGGGTTGTGCCATGGCTAGAGACGAACTCTTCGAAGCTCTGGCCTCCTTGCCGGTGCGGGTTTGTGGGTTGTGCCATGGGTTTGTGATCTTTCTCTCTACTCTAACCGATCTACAATGGGTTTGTGATTTGTGACGTGGGTTTGTGTTTTGTGGTGGTTGTATGGAATTTGGACTGGCAATGCTTCGATCTTTCTCTCTACTCTATCTCTGTGGGTTTGTGTTTTGTGGTGTTTTGTGATGTTGGTTTGGTGGATTGGCGTTGCTTCAATGGCATTGGTCCGATCCGGTATTTTTCTAGTGGCCGGGTGTCTGATTTGATGGGTTTTTATATGGATTTTATGAGCACCACCGTTGGCAAGTTGGCCGGTGAAGCAGAGAGGAGATGAGGGATGCCGGAGAGAGAGAAAGAAAGAAAAAGAGAAAATATTTTTTAATGAGAGAAGTTTAATAAAATATTATTATTTGTTTTTAGCTTCTTGCTACAGTGCACAGCCATATTTGTTGTGCACTATAGCAAGAAGCTAAAAAATTTTAGCTATGACTCCGATATTCTAACATGCATTTTTGTGTTTTGGTGAAGCTAAAATAGCTATTTAGCTTCAGTGTAGCTAATGCTCTCATGCACTAAAGTTGAGTTATTCTAGCCATCTTCTAGTCTACTACACTCTCGTCTCCCTTTATTTCAAACATACCTTAATGGTTTCTTTGAATTTTTAACAAGCATAAGAAATGTAGACTTGTAAATCTGTTATATGATTTAGCTAGAATTTTGCATGATATAAATCTTTTTTTAGGAACCGGTACTTTGTAAAGGCCACAAATATCCCCTAATGGTGATGGGACAGTTCAAGGTTAATTCTTAAATGAGGGAAAGATCGTCTTTGTTTTGATAATGGTTTAGCATGAAGAGAAGTGTGGTATTTGATTAATTACGTTTGCTATTTTAGCTAAAATAACTGGTGATGCTTGCTATTTATTACATTGTGCAAATATAAGCAATGATGCTTGGATTAAATGTTTTACTTTGTTTATTGGTTTTCTCGTTCTCTGAGTATTAGTCTTCGGTGGTTTTTAGTTCCTTTCCATTGTGAAAACGGTCCCCTTTAATGATAATCATTAATTCCCACCATTAAAAATGAATTTTTTGACTAGATTGACATTTAAAAAAAAAAAAAAATTTTGTATTATTAGTTCAGCTGTGAAAACTCATCTTGCTAATGATGCAAGAAAATATTTACTCTAATATAGCTTGATTTAATTTTGGAGTTAATTGTATTTTTATTATAGGTCATAGTAGTATATTTGATTCATTATAATTATAATTTAATGCTTTAGAGTGAAGCCATTTAGTAGGTTCTAGTTAGCTTAACTGATTAAGTCTTTGACGGAAGAAGTTATTAAGTCCATCGGGAGGATTGCTAATGTGGTCATCTTAGTCTTTTTAACTAATAAAACACTGCAATTTATGCAAATGTGATATCACCTGGTGGTTTTTAATTTTTAATTTTTGTGCTGCTAAGGAATTTGTCTGACACATTTGCATAAATGACTATTTAATTGGTTGGGAGGACCACATTAGCAATCTTTCCAATTGATCTAATAATTTCTCCTCTGATAGTTGAATAAGAGATTTGGGATTCAATACTACCTACACCAAAAATTGACTGGTGTTTTGGTATGATAATAAAGAGTTATCATCAGACGTCTTTTCATAGTAGCAAAATAATTTGCTATTTATTATTATTTTTTAAAGTAAGCACAATAATGTACTCTTACGGAGACGAATCATTTTGATGATGAATTTTGGTTTTGTCCTACATCAGTTGGTTTTTGTATCATGATTCGAGCTTCAAAGATGCTTCTTACTGGTTTCAGGGCCAGCTCAATAGGTGAGCCAAATAGGCAAGGCCCCCCAATGAAAAAAGGCTCCTAAATTTTTACCAATAGAGATATTCATGTACCAATAGAAGTATTCATTAAGCCCTAAATATATTCACCAATAAATAAAAAATAGTTGTTTTTTATTAAAGAAAAACCAGTTAAAGACAAATATTTTCATTGGATGGGTCAATCATTTAATCTTTCACACATAAATGTTAAAAAAACTCATTAATCTTACACTAGTAAATAAATTTATGCTCAAATTCTATTTAGAAATATCAAATATATAACTTTATTAAAATTTTCAATCATAATTTTTTAGTGTTTGGTTACTTCATTCAATAAATAGTGTTTATTTTAGTTGTATAGTCATTGAATAATGTGATGAGTTCTAATTTGTAATTTTTTCTAAAAAATTAGATTTTAAATTGAAAAAAAAAAAACCAAAAGTTAAATAAATATTTTATTAATATTCAAAGTATAAGAATAGACCTCACTTAAAGTTGTCGCCTTAGGTCTTACAATACATTGAGCTGGCCTTGACTGGTTTGAACGAGTTTTAATTCAAATGACATTCTTTATGTAAAATTGTTTTTCCTTCTTACTCATTACCAACCTGGGTGGAGCAGTAAAGAATTTCTCACAGATTCCAAACCTAAACTTTCAGCCAAGGCTATATATGTGTATTTTTTTTTGAAACTGCCAAGGCTATATTTTAATAAAGGCTTAAACATGCTTTTGGTCCTCAATTTTTGGGGTGGTATGAGAATTAAAATGAAACCACCCCTAATGGTCAAGGACCAAAAGCATTTTTAAATCTTTAATGATTGTAATTTCTATTAATGCATTCAAAACTCAACGAATGCAAAAGCATTTATGCTTTTTTGTTTGGGACTCGACTGCATTCACACAAGTGACTTTGTATACTTTTGAAGCATGAAGGAAATACTAGAGAGACATAATTTGCACTCAAAGAACCTTGAGAAACTGGATCAACCATCTCTTGAGTTGCAGGTCAGTTGTTTTAGTGTTTATATATCTATCTTTATGGTAAAGCATTTGAATTACAGAATGTGTTACTCCCACTGTTTTAGTTTGTTTGTCCTCTATTCCATTTTGGAATGTTCCAAAATATTGTCTTGTTTCTAAAAGTAAAAGTTATTAATTTACTAATGTTTCTATTATAACCTTACTTTATTTTCAAAACTATTTGAAAAGAAAATTAACAAATATTTAAAAAATCAATTTAATTGGGGCACCTTTTAAGTTGCCTCGTTAAGAATAACTCTTTTTTAAAAAAAAAACTAATAAATTTATTTAAGGGTAGTTTTGTAAACTTATACATTTTTATAAGGCAAACAAGACAACAAATGATGTTCTTTTAAAAAGTTTGATTTTTCAAACAGGACAAACAAATTGGGACAGATGGAGTATTAAATGACTTTGGCCCTGATTATTAAAGCCTTTATTTATGGACTTTGTTGAAAAGATTGTGAATCAAGAAATTCATTTATAATATCTCTGGATGGTATCTCTTTTTGAGTGAACAACCCTCCCCCTCAGTTCCTTTTAAACCTACACCAACCCCTCTATTTAGGAGGATCGAATCCTAAACTTCCATCTTATAATAGTTAAATGATTAAGTTTATTATTTTTAATCACCCAAACTTTTGGATGGGTGTTATTTTAGTTATGATATTAGAATAGGTGGTCATGAGTTTGAATTGTGCCTCAACTTCACCTTCCATTAAAAAACCTATGTGCTCTATACGTGAGTTTAAGATTTTGGGATAAATGAAATTTTGTCAAATATAATTCCCCAAGTACTCTCAGTTGCTAATTGCTTTCATAATTATTTTATGGTCTTTAAATATTTAGAAGATGAATACTTATCTTGTTTTTGAAAGCTACAATATAACTCTATATACTTGACAAAAACATTTAACTTACATTTCTGACCCATCATTATTTTTCGTTTACGTACTAAATATATAATCAAATGTGTACTGTAGCTAGTAGAGAACAGCAACCACTCCAGATTGAGCAAGGAAATTGGAGAGAAAAGCCATCAGCTGAGGTATAAGTCTTTAAAAACAAAATCTAAAAATAGTGATGCTATACATTAATATATATGGAGGCGTTATATTCTGTATAAAATAGGCAGATGAGAGGAGAGGAGCTTCAAGGATTAAATGTAGAAGAACTGCAGCAGCTAGAGAGGTCACTGGAATCTGGATTGAGCCGTGTGATAGAAAGAAAGGTCTATGCTTATTTTATTTAATAGTCTTTTTGGTATAATCATGGGCTTGACTCTAGCTTGTCTCTTGGTATAATTGAACTCTCTATGCATTTCAGGGTGAGAAGATTATGAAAGAGATAAATGATCTTCAAAGAAAGGTTAGAAACTAACTTTTTCAAAATTGTTAGACAAGTGGAGGAGTTCTGGTTCACCATAAATAAAGGAAAATGAATTATCTTTCTTATTGCACTGTGAAAACCCTTCAAAAGTTCTCCATTATAAAAAGAAAACAAAGAAAGGAATAAAAAAAAGAAAAAGAAATGGAAAAACAGTTCATGCATGCAAAGTGGTATACCATGCGTATTAGGTATAATAGCTCAACCACAAAAAAAAAAAAAAAAATGTTAATAAGATCTTTGTCCTTTGTTTAATTTGTAACTTTTCTATCACTCATTTTCTCTATGTAGAAAAATTTAGGCATAAACAATAAATTAATGCACATCTCGTTTGTATGTTAAATAGTTTTCTACGTTTTGTCGAGCTGATTAGTTCCTGCAGCTGAATCTTTTTCTTTTGGTGAACTATCCTAAAGACATCATAGCATCTGGGAGGTACAGGCTAGAGTACTTTAGGCTTGAAATATAATTAAGTTGCAGACCCTTGTACTTACGTTTTGACATGGGCATGCACATAAGCAAAAAGCAATTCTGATAGAACATACATGTAATTGTAAGAATATTCCATGATTATCTAGATTGTTAAACTTCTGTACTTACATGCCTGATATCCTCTTGTCATATTTTTATTTGAATTCATGAATCATACAGGGGATGCAATTGATGGAAGAGAATGAGCGATTAAGACAGCAAGTATGGAATCTCTCTCTCCCTTCTTCTTCTTCTTCTTCTTCTTCTTCGATTGCTAATTGAAAGTGATATGTTTGACTAAGGTGGTAGATATATCTAATGGCCGAAGACACATTGGCACTGAGTCAGAGAATCTGATTGCTGAGGAAGGCCAGTCATCAGAGTCTGTCACTAATGTCTGCAACTCAACTGGTGCCCCTCATGACTATGAAAGCTCAGATACATCCCTCAAGTTAGGGTGAGTTCAGCACACTTAATAAGCACACTGACAACCAATCAATCTTTGCACTAAAACCCAAATTAAATCGAGTCCAAGCCTGACTACACTTCCTAAATGGAAATTTTAATATATGTAAATGATAGAACCAGAATTTTGTTGTGAATTTGGCTGCTCAGTGAATGTACTTTTGAGTGAAAAAACCTCATGTAGCAGGTATGTCTGCGTGCATAAGCTTCAGGATTACAAAATTTATCATTTCCATTTTATATTCTGCCTTGAGCTTCGTGTGCAACGAGTCTTGGGCAAGATTTACTTAGAGAAAAGGCAGTGTTTAATTTTCTTGGGGATGGTCATGAAAATAATTGTACCAATATTTCCAAACATAGCTTGCACATTGAAGCTTATTTACAAAGCTAGCCATTCTCGACTTTTTTTTTTTTCCTTAAAAATACTTAAGCATATGCCTTATATGTTATCTTCCTTCCCCACATGTATGCTACTTTAATGACTTTCTTGCATCTAATTATTGCAGGCTACCCTACTCTGGGTGAACGTTTGGAGGAGCTTACGAAGCAAAACAAATATCTGATCAATACAAATGCAGGTCCGTTTTACTTGTATCAAAGGAATTATATCCAACCCATGCTTTGTTAATGGTACTTGAATGATGAGTACCATTTTTGTTGAAGAACGATGAGAACCTAGATGTTCATTGTTCAAATATTTTCATACTGAAGCTATGAATTACATAAGAGTCTCTCCTCTGCACTACGGAATGCTTTGTTGCCACAAGCATGGTATAGTATCACAGCCTAGTCCTTAAAGTTTGGGATGGTAAGGGGTGTAACCCAGTACATTGATGAAGTTCTTATGACATATGAAGTGTCGTTCCAGCAAACCTTGCCCGTTATTCTGAACAAGAGATTATGTTGTGTATGCGTTATTAGAATGTATTTGGGCATAAATTTAAAATACCTTAGAAAATTTGAAATTCTTGCAAAATTTAGATGCAATTTTCTAGGTGTAGTATAGTTTTTAATTTAATTTTAAACGCATTGGTCATTGAAGCACAAATGGTGTTATATATTTTGAGAAAATTAAATTAACAATGATTATGCATTTGATTTTTATTGAGAAAAATAATGTAATAAGGAATTTGTACCTAATTTTTATACTTTTAAAAATAATGAGATTTAAATATGGAAATTTCAAATTTATCAATATATATTTCTATAATTTGGATGAAAACATTTGAGTGAAGTTTCACAAAAAATAATAATAAGAAGACTGAATAATTAATATAATGAGTGAATATGAAAATGGCAATGGTGGTGTAAAGAAAGAAGGTTTTTGAAGAAACTAGAAATTTATTCAGTGTTTACAGAAATGAAAATTGATTACAAATAATTAACAAACTACCTATTTATATACACTGAAAATAGGGGTTGCACTTCCTGCCCAAAATAACAAATTAACGAACTTCTAACTACACAACCAGTCACGGCATGACACCTGTTTTCTCCAATCAGTGCTTGACAGTTGTTATGGACTTCTTCTTTCTGGCACGTGCTATAACTAAGCTTCCGTCATTTTCTTCTCTTCTTTATTCTTCTCATTGCCGTTTAGTCTATCATGTTGTTTATGCTCTATTTTGCCTTACTCTCCCTCAAGTTATGAGTTGTAAACTCAGTTGAACTGAAGATGATTCCTTCATTTGCTATGGCACAAAAATGTCTTTTAATCCTAACTTTTCAGATAATATTGCAAAGGAGTTATAGCCTAAAGCTTTGGTGAAAAAGTTAGCCACTAGAGCATTTGTTACTACATGAAATGTTTTAATCATTCCTTTTAAGATCTTATCTCGAACCAAATGGCAGTTCACTTCAATGTGCTTGGTCCTCTCATGGAATATTGGATTAGTAGCTATATACAATGCTACTTGATTGTCACAGAACAACATGGCTGGTTTAGAATGTTCAACCTTCAAATCCTTGAGCAATTGCAACACCCAAGTTATCTCACATGCCACACTAGCTATTGCTCTGTACTCAGCTTCTACTGAAGACCTTGAGACCACTCCTTGTTTCTTTGATCTCCATGATATCAATGATTCTCCTAGATAAATAGCATAGTTTGTCAATGATCTTCTTGTGTCAGGGCATCCAGCCCAATTTGCATCACAAAAAGATTTAATATGCAAATTAGACTTGCTAGGAAAGAAAATCCCTTTTCCCGGTGACCCTTTTATGTATTGAAAGTACTCTGTGGGCTGCAAATAAGTGAGGTTCCCTTGGCTGTGAGACAAATTGACTTAACCTATGCACAACATAGGTAATATTAGGTCTTGTTAGAGTCAAATACAACAGTCTTCCAATTAATCTCCTATACTAACCCGGTTCTGTAAGTGGCTTGCCTTCATACTTGGACAATCTCAAATTTTGCTCCATTGGAAACTTTATAGGCTTAGAACCAATAAAACTAGTATCCTCTAGGATCTCTAGGGCATATTTTCTTTGGTCTAAACTTATACCTTCATAAGTTCTTGTTACCTCAAGTCCTAAGAAATATCTTAGTGAACCAAGGTCTTTCAAACCAAACTTGTCATCAAGCAGCTTCTTCAAACTAGCAACACAATCAAGGTTATTTCCAGTGAGTAATATATCAACCACATAAACCGATAACACTGTGAAAGAAGACCCTTGAGTGTGAGTGAACAAAGAATAGTTTGACTTAGATTGTACAAACCCCATTTGCATAATAGTGTTTGAAAATTTATCAAACCATTGCCTTGAAGCTTGCTTAAGGCCATAGAGACTTTTATTTAACTTACAAACTAAATTCTTCTCCCCCTTGCTATGAAAGCCAAGTGGTAGACACGTGTAAACGTCCTTAATTAAATCACCATGCAAGAATGCATTATTAGCATCCATTTGATGGAGAAACCACCCTTTCACAACAGCTAAAGAAAGAACAATCCTGACTGAAATTGATTTAGAGACTGGGGAAAAGGTCTCTGAATAGGCCAAACCAAGTTTCTGTGTAAACCCTTTAGCAACTAAACGTGCCTTATACCTCTCAATAGTACCATCAAGAAGATACTTAATCATATAAACCCATTTACAACTAATTGGAGTCTTACTTGGTGGCAGCCCTCCATTCAGGAAATTGAATTGTCTAATGGAAAGAGATAGGTTTTGGAGGAGTATTGGTGACTGACATAACAAAAGAGTGAAAGGCAGGGCCAAGATGAGAATAATCCAAACTAGTTAAAACATCATAGGGAAAACCAGAACCAGGTTTAGTGCTGACAGATTGGCAGGCATAGTTTGAAAGGGAGGGTGAAAGATTATGAGGTCTAGTTGATCTTCTTAAGACAAGTAAGGAAGGACTAGATGAAGATGAAGTAAGTGAATTAGAAATGATGGGTTCAGATTAGGAATTGATGTCAGTGGAGACAATAGGGTCAGCAGAAATTGCAAGAGTAGTGTCAATAGGGTCTGTAGAAATGGCAATAGTAGTATCTGGAACAGCAGTACTGATATTAGCAGGAATATTGGGAAAAGAAGGTGAGGAAGGTTCAGTATAGTTTGAGGTACAATGGGGGAAGACAAAATCATCTAAGAAGTTGAGGGCTGAGATGAGGTGACATAGGGAAAGATATGTTCATAAAAAATAACATCTCTAGAAATGTACACTAAATTGGATTCAAGGTTCAATACCTTGTAACCTTTAATGCCATAGGGGTAGCCTAAGAAAACACACTTTCTGGCCCTAGGTGCAAATTTATTTCTATTGTGAGGCAATGTAGAAACAAAACACAAACAGCCAAAGCATTTGAGATGATGATAGGAAGGTGGAGAGTGAAAAAGCATTTTATAAGGACTCTTATTTCCTAGTGATTTTAAGGGAATTCTGTTAATCAAGTGAACTGCAGTCAAAACACAATCCCCTCAAAAGCACAAAGGAACTTTGGATTGAAATATCAAAGCTCTTGCAACATTAAGAAAGTGTTGATGCTTTCTTTCAACAATTGCATTTTGTTGAGGACTATCAACACATGCTAATTGATGCAAAATCCCATTGGAGTGAAAGAAATCATTTAAGAAAAATTCAGTATCATTATCACTCCTAATAGTCTGAATTTTGCTATTAAATTGAGTATTCACCATAATTGCAAAGAGTTTCAAATTTATGTTTAAGAAGGTAAACCCATGTGCATCTACTGTAATCATCTACAATAGTCATAAAGTACTTAAAACCATCAATAGTACTAGTTGTAAAAGGACCCCAGAGATTACAATGAATCAATTCAAAAGGCTTAGAAGATACATTAGTACCAAGAGTAAAAGGAAGTCTCTTTTGCTTTGAAAAATGACAAACATCACAGCAAAGTGTTTTATTCGAAACATCAGTATGTACAACTTGCTTCAACAAATCAAGTTTTGAATAAGATGGATGACCTGATCTAATGTGCCATAAATTTGAAGAAGAAATGTGACTGATAGCAGCAGTAAGAGCAGAAGCAGTTGGTTTAGAATCTGAATCTTGCAGTAAATACAAGCCATTGTATTCCTTATTGATAGTTTTTAGACCCCTTAAAACCAATTGATTTAACTTAGGCAATTAGCCAAGTTGTTACTTAGTCCAATTTAACAAGTCTAGGTTATCACAATAATAAAGATCAAATCATGCAAAGCAGCGGAAAATAAATAACACAAGATATGATCACCCAGGAAATCAAACCAGTAAAAACCTGGGGAGGATTTAACTTAGCTATTCTCAAGGTAAACTTGAATCCACTATCTTGAAAGAATCGAAGTTCATGCAATAAGAATTACAAGCCCCCATGATTGACTTCTTATTACCCCCATCCTTTCTTTGGCCTTTGCAAAACACAAACACCCCCATTTGTGACTTTGAGATCTTACTCAAAGGTTTAGCAACTGACTTTGTGACTTTGTGACTCCAAGACCACCCTTGAAGGTTTAGATCATCAGCACCTTTGATGATTAGAGAAGGCAGCAACTTCTACAATACCGGATCTTGAGATTCTTCAAGGAATAGCACCAGTAGAAGACATAAGAGAACTTTTTAGAAACAAAACCCTAAATACAAAAGGGGCACACTCTTTTCTCTCTGAAAAGCCTCATAAAACGTGCTTAGGGTTTCCTTTATATACTGAGAGAAGTAGATTAGAAACCCTAATCTTTAATGGGCTTGAACTGTTATTTGGGTTTAATTAAAATTCTGCAAATACGACTTTCGATCGATCGAATCAGACAGATTATGAAATCTTCTTCCTGCAACTTGTATGTTCTTGAATCTTGATTTGAATCATCTTGAACATTGTCTAATAATACCTATAGACTCTAAGATTTATATCTAGACAAGTTTGTGTTCACGATTTGCCAATTGTTCTAAACATTTAGAACCTAACAAACTCCCCATTTGGCAATTCGTGACAAAACTTCCATACAAAATAAAATGCTCAAATACAAGAACAACCCAATACAATAAAATGCCCATTTACATCACAAATCCCAATCTAAGACTCCTAACCTAGAAGTTGCAAGAAGAGGTAGAAGGTCTTGATCAAAATGCACTTGTCTTTCTTGAAACACTCAACAAACACATTACCGCATGTGTGGAAAGAAAAACATATAAACAATAATATGAAACAGAATATAAAAAACAAAAATAAATTCTAACTCTCCCCCTAAGTTAGATACATCAAAAAGTTTTTATATTCTCCCCCTAAACAAAACAAACAGGTCATTAATGTCTCCCCCTTTTTGTCACGTATTGACAAAGTCTACCTAATCAGAAGGTAGACAGAAAACATACGCAACAGAGTAAGAGAAAATAGAGACGACTCCCCCTATGAAGAGCAACAACTCCCCCGAAGAACCACAAAGGTTAAAAAACATTTCTCCCCCTATAAAAAAAGGAAAAATAAAACAAGTTTTGGGAAAAACAATTTTGGGGAAAAATAAAGGGGTGGGGATAAATAAAAAGACACAAACTAAGTTTTTAAAAAAAAACTAAGTTGAGGATACATATGAAGAAAAAATATGCTCTCTTTCAATAAAATGCAAACATGGCACTATGTGACCCATAAACAGTTGCATGAGTAGAGAAAATATTTGCACATTGATTATCCATTATATCTCTTAAGAAAATAATTTTCTACAATTCACACATAAAAATAGCATATACTAGAAAGTACATAATTGAAAAATTAATCAATCAATTTTTAAATCAAGTTGAGTACCCAATTTAGCAAAGTGTATGCATGTTATGTGTGAAAACAATGAGAGATATGACTGTAAAACTGCAAGATGGATACAAAAAATCAATGCAATACATGTGAATCCTAAACATAAATGATGCATGGAAAAATCAAATTTTTGAAAAACAGAGCAATTTAATGCAAAAACTCCTCAAAGCATAATATTTTGTAAAAAAAATGCATGAGTATGAGACGAAAATTTTTTCAAAAACACTTGACTTCAACCTAGATCTTCCAAAATCAAGATTTTCAATCAATTTGTCCTCAAAGCGCAAACATTAAACACATTTTGTATTAAAATCAAGGAACTTTTAATCTTAGATGACCACAACAAGATCACACACAATATAATGTATCAAGTTTAACAAAGAGTAACTTGTGTAGTGTGTGCAACTAGCAAAAACTTGAGATACATGTGAGGTGATATGTGAATAGCAATCAATCACAAAGTCTACAAAATTCATCACAAAGAATTTAAACGAGACTATCACCTAAAGAGTTACATTATATAACTCCCACATCTCCTAAATCATAAGCTTGCAATCATATAAGTTTTTTGAATTTATGCCTCATAATATACATACCAATTTTAAGTCATGTGAGTTTGGCATCAAGCCTAATAGTATACACCAATTTTAATTTTAAGAATTAAGCAATTTAAACCGAGGCTTCACCTTATATTCTTTTTGTGCATGTGCTACACTTTCTCGAGTTCAAAATCTTATGATATGCACTAAGGTGTTCATGATTGGTTAGTGAACAGTGGTGAGATGGTTATTTATGCCTTTCTCAAAAGGTTCAAGTCCGACAGTCAAAGACATGTGACTTTAAGATCAAGACAAAGTGATCAAAAATTATAAACATCTCCCATACAATATGCACTACAAAGCTCAAACTAGTAAAGTGTAATACAAGAGGCTCATCCAAGCTAAACAAGGTATATAAACTTGTTATGTAAAGATAATATGACCAATCCTTAATTATAAATTCAAGATGTGAAATACAAAACACATAAATCTTTTTGGTTTAAAAAAAATTATGACAAAAAACAAAAAGCACACATTATGCTAAATGAACAATGCAAATGCAATGCATGACAGTGCTTAACTAAGTTATAGAGGGTACACAAACAAGAAATATCAATTTCTTAATTAATCCATGAGTACATGGACAAACTAGTACATACTCATACAAAATCAAAAAATAGCTTAGCACATATATAACACATTCTATTCAAGTTTCTCCACAATGTCTAGCATGTTCTAAATCAAGAGAGAGATATCATAACTCATGTAATCCTTAAGAAAAATAAAACTAGACACAAAATAAAATATTTTTGTCTTTTTGAAATATTTTTAATGTTTTTGGATTTTTTTTTTTAATAAAAAACAACCTAAAAAAAACAAAACAACCAAAAACAGAAACAAGACATGTCCACAATTAATTGAAAGAATTAAATCAGGGACAAGTTAGCAGCACTCACCTTAGAGAATCTTTTCTCACCCATCTAACACGAGTCTTCGGCTTTGTAGGTGAAAATCCATGAGAAGCAGAGTGTATTTGAGGAATTATACTAATCTTTTGAGAAAGACTAAAATCCTGCAAATTCCTTTCACAAGCTAACAAGCTTAAATTTTTCAAAAGAATATGAAACAATTTATATGGACTTATGGCAGGAGAAATATCATCACATATCCTAGTTTGAAACATAGAATGCTTAAATTTCAGTTTATGACAATTAGGACGAATGTGACCACAGACATCACAAAAGTGGCAAATAGGAACAAATTTAGGAACATCAGTATTCCTAACAGCAAATCTAGTCTCAGATTTTGGTTTTTGCCTTAACAAAGAACAATTTGGTCTAATATGACCAACAACACCACAAAGGTGATAGGTAGGCACAAAAACAGATTTATTATGCTCTCTAACAGTAGGTTTAGACTTAGGTTTAGAAGCTTCAGCGTTAACATCAGAACTTTTACTTTTGTCTAACCTAGCAAAATAAGCATTTTCTTTATTATTCCTCTTGAAATGAGGGATATAAACTTTCTCAATTTTAGGCTTAAGAGAAACAGAAACACTTCTGTTATCAATAGCAGACTTGGTACAAGTTAAATTTTCAATTTTAGCTTTAAATTCAACTAACTCTTGTTCCAAGCTTTTCATCTTCTCATCTTGAGAGGAAATTTGATTTCTCAAAAATTTATTCTTTTTATTAGATTCATCTAATCTAACAACCAATTCCTCTTTTTCAAGATTAGCCAATTTTAACTCTTCCTTGAATTTCTTAGCAATTTTCATAGATTTCAATAATTCCTTACGAAGAGTTTCACAGGCATCAATAAAATTAACAGAAGCATGAGCAGAAACATGATCAGAAAGACACTTCAAATTATCCATGACAACAGGGGTCAAGGATCAGCTCTTAGATCAAAAGATTTAAAACAAAAGAGCAGTCCGCTCTGATACCACTCGATAGTTTTTAGACCCCTTAAAACCAATTGATTTAACCTAGGTAATTAGCCAAGTTGTTATTTAGTCCAATTTAACAAGTCTAGGTTATCACAATAACAAAGATCAAATCATGCAAAGCAGCAGAAAATAAATAACACAAGATATGATCACCTAGGAAACCAAACCGGTAAAAACCTAGGGAGGATTTGACCTAGCTATCCTCAAGGTAAACTTGAATCCACTATCTTGAAAGAATCGAAATTCATACAATAAGACTTACAAGCCCCCACGCTCGACTTCTTATTGCTACCAACCAGTAGAACTTACTGACATGACCACGTGCAAACTCCGAATCCACAGACTCCTTCTTTCTTTGGCCTTTGCAAAACACAAACACCTCCGTTTGTGACTTTGAGATCTCACTCAAAGGTTTAGCAACATAAACTCTTTAAGGACCTTTGATGACTAGAGAAGGTAGCAACTTCTACAATACCAGATTTTGAGATTCTTCAAGGAATAGCACCGGTAGAAGACATAAGAGAGTTTTTTAGGAACAAAACCCTAAATACAAAAGAGGCACACTCTTTTCTCTCTGAAAAGCCTCATAAAAACGTGCTTAGGGTTTCATTTATATACTGGGAGAAGTAGATTAGAAACCCTAATTCTTAATGGGCTTGAACTGCTGTTTGAGTTTAATTAAAATTCTGCAGATACTACTTTCGATCGATCGAGCCTGTCTTTCGATCGATCGCACCAGACAGATTATGAAATCTTCTTCCTACAGCTTGTATGTTATTGAATCTTGACTTGAATCATCTTGAGCATTGTCTAATAATACATATAGACTCTAAGATCTATATCTAGACAAGTTTGTGTTCACGATTTGCCAATTGTTCTAAACATTTAGAACCTAACACTTACCCAGACCAATCATGCTTCCTTGAGCAAGGTCTTAAATAAAACAACAATCACCAAGAAAAATAAGACAACAAGAAAGATTCTTGGTGAGTTTGCTAACTGAAATTAGATTAAAGCTAAAAGAAGGAACACATAAAACACTAGTGAGAGTGAGTGTAGAAGTAACTTGCACAGTGCCTACATGTGTAACTAAATCTTGTTCCCCATTTGGCAAAAAGACACAAGTTTGGACTATAGAAGTAATTTCAATGAATTGAGTGACTGAGTGCACCAAATGATTAGTTGCACCAGTATCAAGAATCCAAGTATCAGATTTATAGGCATGCTTATAAACAACTTGAGTAGAAAAGATGGAATAAGAGAAATTGGGTGGAATCCAATAGGGATTACCTGAAAAATTTGTAGAACAAGAAGGTAAAGTGGAAGTAGAAGGTGATGGTTGTGGAATGGAAGAGGTTGTTGCCATGATAGAAGCAACTTGATGACCAGTTTGTGCACTATTGCTCGGTCCAGGAGCCATATAAGTTTTCAGAAAGTTGAGGAATTGCTCACATTGGGCCTGAGAAAGAGGGCATTGAGACAAGTAAGCTTATGGATTAACTTGTGAAAGAGAACCCCCAAAAGCATGACCAAGAAAATTCTGTGAAGTAGGAATCATGTCAAATTGAGCATTGACATTAGGTAAAACACCAGCAGTAGGTAAACCAACACTCAATGTTGAAGGAAAACCATTTGAACCATAGGTTCCTGAGGGAAAAATTGCAGAAACTTGATTTGCCATGACTTTGTTACCTCCTTTTGGCTTATAGCCTGGAGGATATCCATGACGCTTATTACATTTATTTGCTATGTGACCAGCGAGACCACAATAAGTGCATACTGGTCTGTCTTTCTTGGAGTTATTTCCTTTTCCTCCATGATTATGACCTTGATTGGCATGAAAACCCCTGCTGTTATTAGCATACATAGCCATAGCATCTGAGGACTGAACTATGTGGAAGCCATGACCAATGCTCCTTCATTTTTCCTCTTGTAAAATCAAATAACATACCTTACTAAGAGAGGGAAAAGGCTCAATCAGCAAAATTTGACTACTCACATTGCCATAGCTATCATTCAATCCCATCAAAAAACGAAATGCATGCTCCTTGTGCTAAGCTTCCATTTGAGAGTTCTTGGAACCACAAGTGCAAGCACAGGTACATACTGTGAAAGGTTGATAATTGGCAAATTCATCCCACAAGGTCTTGAACTTTGTGAAATAGGAGCTCATCGAGAATGATCCCTGTGAAAGGTGTGAAATTTCCTTTTGAAGCTCAAAAAGCCTTGGAGTATTGCCTTGAGAAAGCCTATCCTTAAGATCAATCCATAGATCCTCCGCATTGTTGATGTAAATGACACTTGCTTTAAGCTCCATGCTAAGAGAATTCGTTAACCACGAAAGCACTGTGGTGTTGCATCTACTCCAAGAATTGAACAATGGAGAAGATGGATTTGGCTCAGGAATTGATCCATTCACGAAGCCAAATTTGTTCCTGGAGATCAAAGCCAAGTTTCTGGAGCTCAAAGCCAAGAACACTGACTGTGCCCAACTCATATAGTTTTTTGGACCAGTCAGAGGTTGTGAAGTGAGAACAAGATCAGGATTCTCATTCTCTAGAAGGAAAATGGATTGTTCGCAAATTCATTTGCCATTACTATACTGGAAGAAGGTATTGAATTTCCAGTCTGTGATTGAGTGTTGTTTGTGGAATCATAAGCCATGATCAAGAAACAAAAGGCTCAACAAACTTTGTTTGGGAACTGAGAAACAAAAAAGAAAAATTTTCTGAGGCAAAAGGAAAATGCTTTGATACCATGTAAAGAAAGAAAGTTCTTGAAGAAACTAGAAATTTCTCATTGATTCAGTGTTTTCAGAAATGAAAATTGATTACAAATAATTAACAAACTACCTATTTATGTACATTGAAAACAGGGGCTGCACTTCCCGCCCAAAATAACAAATTAACAAACTTCTAATTGCACAACCAATCACGGCATGACACCTGTTTTCTCCAATAAGTGCTTGACAGCTATTATGGACTTCTTCTTCTTTTCAGCATGTGCTATAACTAAGCTTCCTTCTGTCGTTTTCTTCTTTTCTTTATTCTTACCATTGCCATTTAGTCCATCATGTCGTTTATGCTCTGTTTTGCCTTTAACAGGTGGTGATGAAGGTAGCTGCAATATTGATGGTGATGTTGGTAGTTTGAGCTTGCTTGAGAGAGTATAGGTGGAGTCTTTGAAAGGCTTGCTCGATGGGCACTTGGGAACCCCTCACTCGAGCAAGACCATTGCAAAAAGTGTGAATTCTTTATATAAAAACGCGAGAAATCATAATTTTATTGGTCTCTAACAATTATTAACTACCCAAACAACATTTCAATGGGCTATTATGAAATAAGATGCATGTTTATCAGGAAAAAAAAAATTGATATTAACAAAATATGGTAATATGTTTTATTAAAACACTTATTGTTATTATTATTATTATTATTTGGGAAGTAACACTTATATTGTTACTTTATCAAAAGAAGTTGATAAAAACAAATAAACTGTAGTTTTTATCTAAAAAATTGTTGCAAATTTGATGTAGTCACTTAGTACAACCATAACTTCAAAGTTAAATTTTTATTATATAGTATATAGTATCTAGATATATATATGGTAAAATTTGTACTAATTATAGTATCACTAAAAATTAATTAGGAATTTGTTTATTATGTTGATGTGAAACTGACCAATAAATCATGTCCCTTAATAAATTTTGAGACTCTCAAAAAATAATGACTACAGTGAGACTTGGGAGCACAAGACAGTTGGGAATTTGATTCGAAACTCATGACTCTCAAGGTGGTAACACTTAGAGAGAGTTGATCTAATGACATTATTATTTTTTCCCAATTAAATTTCATAGAAATCAATGTTCTAAAATATGAGATTAATTAGAGTTTAATTCTCGCCTACACCAAAAAATTCAATTAGTGTCTAGGTTTAATGATAAAGAGCAATCATCATAAGTGAATATTATAGGTTGAAACCATCTCTTAAAAAACATAAAAAAGGTAGATACAACTTGAACTCATCTCATTAATTATTTATAAGTTTTGCAATAATTATTTGTATAAACTAATTTTCAATAATTATTTTTATAAGATATTTAAAAAAGAAATTTGAAATATTGCTCAAATTGAGTTTCTATAGCAACAAAGTTGAGTATTTTGACAACATATTAAAGCAAAGTACGTAAAAAAAAAAATCAAAGATAATAGACAAAACTTAAATACAATTCTTTAGGTGCGATTAAATTCAATCTAAAAATATTGTTTTCAATCCTAAAATTTGCATAAATTTTGTCCTACGTCTCTAAACTTTAAAAAACACAAATTTTTTCATCCATAAGCAATGTCAATTTCAAAAGTTCATTTTCATCTCTAAATTACTGAAAATAAAAAATAAATAAATTCATTAAATTTTTAACATTTATGGACAAAAATAAAAATTCATGTAAAAATTAGAGACAAGATCACAAGAACAATATTTTGGCCTAAATTCAACACATTGTTGCAATTGCATTGATCAATTAAGCATAAATAATTTTATCCTTTTCGATAACAATTAAATTTAATACAATTGATCACGCATTTATCACGAGTCTTAGAAGTTAATTTACACTCCTGAGTATTTCCAACAATGACAGTGTGTTGTGTGTAGTATAATTTGCCTCACTCTCCCTTAAAAGTTACCATGACTTTTGAGTGGAGTTGTGGTGTGCCTTTGTGTGTTAGAATCCATTTCCCTCTTCCTTGTGTGTGCATGTGTTTGTTTCTAAAAAAAAAAAAAAAAAAAAAAAAAAAAAAATGATTATATGCAAAATTCAAATCCCCCACCACCAAAAACTAAATTAATTACCAATAAAAGCAAGCAATTAATTCATAATATTAATTATAACATTTAATATAATTGAAGTTCATTCCCAAAATATTAACCATAATAAGTACTATTATACATGACACATAACATAAAAACGGTCAAAGATTCAAAATGTGAGCAGCACATCATGCGAGGTATAAACTAGTATATTTAATAATTGTGAAGCTAGAATGTAGGGATAAAGGCCTAGGATAATATGTTGGGCCTTGAGCTTTTGTCTGAGGATGTTGAATGGTCCAAGGTGGGGCAAATAGTCATTTAGGGTCTCAATTTAAATTCTCATGAGTAAAGAACGAATGAAAGGTAGTCCAAGGAGGAATTACTCCTCGGATGTGGCATGTGCAGCTCAAGTATGTATTCCAGCAAATAGAATGACCCTCCAAGAAGCTGCAACGATAGGAACATGCTTTATGAACATACAAGAAGGAAGGAAGCCCAAAAATATCTAGGGGAAAGCTACTGCCACCGCATTAAATGCATAGAAGCTACTTTTCTGGCCTCATTTATGTGGAGAAGATCTCTAAACAGTGTTACCTTGGTTACCATAACTCACAGAAAGCCAGAGAGGGTGTCTGATGGGACAGGTACTCAAGTGGAGGCTCAGATGATCAACAAGTGTAGAATTAAGATATTCCAAGGGGAGCTATGTAATGTGAGAGACCCTCCCTGAGAAAAAGAGGGGGGAAAAAGAGAAAAACAAGACTGTAGCAATCTAAATTGTCTTTGTATTCAATTGTGATCAATATATACAAGTGTGACCTCCTCGGACTGAAAGTCTATTGATATCAGAATCTTTTATTTAGTGTTTGATTGCCATATAATTCAGTACTAGCCGTTGTTCAATTCATTAGGGCCTAGTTATTCGACCCACTCTCTACAAATTTATTGTATTGGGCCAATTGGGCCAATATCCCATACGTTTTGAGCTTGGACTGTAAATCGAGACCCTACATAGAATATTATGCATTCATGTCAATCTGTCTTCACACCTCAGTTTCATTCAGATTCAGCAAATTTGCTCCAAGTATCTCCGTAAGACCTAGGCCATAAGTAAATTGGGAAATCATTAAGAATTTTTTTTCTTTAAAAAAAAAGAAAAAGAAATTTCATGAAACAACACACCTAATTAAATGGCATTTGATTTTACCTTAAAAGGAAAAATTCTACGGTCGGACAAGCATATTATGTTTGGTTTAACCGGATCAAGTTTAAAGACTCTTGTGAGCAAATTCTAAAGTTACTATGGTGTCCTTCAATATGCATGCATTGCAAATTTGTTAAAATTGACTTACTTAAGGTCCTTAGCCAACTCCCCCAAAGTCATAAATTTTGCTGTCCGTCCTTTCTTGCGAAGTATGTGATGGATTCTAGCTAACCTGTTAAAAATTTGTTTTCATTATAATGAAAATAATAATTGAAACAACAAAATTTAATCAAATTGATTCTAAATAAATACCAAGATGCCTAAAAGGAGCATCATGTCAATGCAAAATCTTTGTAATAAAAGTCATACAATATCAACAACCCAATAGGCATAAACAAATGCAAATTCGATGGGTTTTATTGTGTTAATAAGTCTTATTTAGTATTTGGACTAGTACTAGCTAGTAAGAGTCCTAATATATACTACTAGTACAAGAAAAGAGTTTCTCCTCCTCTCCTCTCTCTACTATTCACACGTAGAGTTCATACAGCTTCTTAAACACAGTAAGAAAAAAAACCTATGTTTTCTCCTTTTTAAGAAACCCTAGACCCTGGATACACAAGTTCTCCAAAACCTAAACCCATAACTACTCAGACAAATTTGTCCCACATTGGTAAGCTATAAAATCCAACTGAAAGGTCTAACAGATATATTATGCACCAAAAAAATTCCAACATAAGCTCAAAATAGGACCATGAATATATAAATTAGAACATGCAAAAACATGTTGAGATTTCTATGAATTATATGAAAGCATTGTAAAAGCAGACATACTCAGATTTTTTTTGCTCGTCTTTCAAACCTGAACGACCAAGATGCAACATGAATCAGTATCAAATCAGTAAAAGCCAAAAATTTAAATAAAAACCAATAGCACTTGCCACGTTCTCACTATATCTCCTGAATGATAAACAACAGCACCAAGTACCAGATCATAAACTTTAAAAAAAAAAAAAGAAAAAAAAAAAGAGGCATGAGTGGCGAAATTAGTGTTTGGATTAGGGGAAGAAGAAAAAGCAAAATCCAATTACTACATGACAAAATGAAAAAAAAAAAAAAAAAAAAAAAAAAAAGCCCTAATCAATAAGCATAAATTTGTACATACTGGGAAAGAAATAGCAATTGGATCCCCTATATAATTCTCCGTCTCCACCATGAATCGATTTAATTCCTCCAAGAATTGACCTAATTCTCCCGCTAATTGATTTAATTTCTCCACATCCTCCATAGAAATAGAAACCTCCATTGTGTAATTTTAGAGAAATAGATCGTACAAGAAGAATTTGAAATGTCATGCAACCCTAGACCGATAGTGTGTTACTGTTAAAACATTATTATTGGTGGTGCTAAAAAGCCATATTGCTATTTTTAGCACCACTAACTGCAAAATTAGGGCTCCATTAGTGGAGTCAAAGCCAAAAATTATGGCTTCTCAGTTACAGGGTACAGCAATCTTTGGCTGTGCACTGTGGCTCAAAGGTTTTATTTATTTATTTATTTATTTCTCTCTCTTACTTTTCCCTCTTTCTCTTTCTTCTCCCACTTTTTCTTTTTTCTTTCTTTCTCCATTTTATCTTTCTCTCTTTGTTTTTTCTTTCTTTCTTTCTTTGGTTTATCCTTTCACTCTTTTCTTTTTCTTTTTTCACCAGTTCTTTTTTTTTTTTTTTTTTCTTTCTTTCTTTCTTTCCTTCACTTTTCTTTCCTATTTTTTCTATCTCTCCATCTCCGTGGGGTTGGTAGATTTTGGCTATGGTGGGGTTTGATTTTGGGTGTGAGTTTCTTGGATTTTGGTGATGGGTTTCTTGGATTTGGTTGTGGTGGGTTTGGTGGTAGTGAATGATTTTGGGTATGGGTTTCTTAGATTTTGGTGGTGGTGGGTTTGGCTGTGGGTTTGGTGGTGGTGATTGATTTTGGGTGTGGGTTTCTTGGATTTTGTTGGTGGGTTTGGTTGTGGGTTTGGTGGTGGTGGGTTTGGCCGTGGGTTTGGTGGTGGTGATTGATTTTGGGTGTGGGTTTCTTGGATTTTGTTGGTGGGTTTGGTCGTGGGTTTGGTGGTGGTGATTGATTTTGGTGTGGGTTTCTTGGATTTTGGTGATGGGTTTCTTTGGTGGTGGGTTTTCGGCCTATTAAGTTGTTGTTGTTGTTGTTGTTTTTTTTTTTTTTTTTTTAATTTATTTTTATTTTAAATCTTTGATGCATACGACTACTGTTGGATAAAGACAAAATTATATAGGTAGAATTGGTTGATTGGACTTAATTTTTTTAGCTTTATTATTGGTAAATTTTTTTGTTGGACTAATTTTGTTGGGCTTGTATATTTTGTTTTAGATTTTAGATTTATTGATTTTTTTTTTTTTTTTTTTTATGGTCTTTAAATGGAAGGAAATGGTAGAGTTACAAATTTTTTAAAATTGCTGATGTGGTGAATGATTATTGGTAAGTAAAAAAAGTGGTGTATGTGGTGGGCCAAATGCTAACCAATAAAATTTGCTATCTCAACGATTTTGTTAGTTTTTAAACCCCTTAAAAACACAATTGGATTAACCTAGGTAATGAGCCAAGTTGTTACTTAGTCCAAATTCCAAATCTAGGTTAACACAATCAAACAATCATATCATGCATAGTAGCGGAAAGATAAATAACACAAAGATATGATCACCTAGGAAAACCAAACCGGTAAAAAACCTGGGGAGGATTTAACCTAGCTATCCTCAAGGTAAAAAGCAAATCCACTAGAAAGAATTGAAGTTCATACAATAAGACTTACAAGACCCCACACTCGACTTCTTATTACTACCTACC
Organism: Quercus robur; assembly: GCF_932294415.1. Classification (NCBI taxonomy): domain Eukaryota; kingdom Viridiplantae; phylum Streptophyta; class Magnoliopsida; order Fagales; family Fagaceae; genus Quercus; species Quercus robur. The sequence goes on along the minus strand of NC_065539.1, from coordinate 18,028,907 downwards.
AGTAGAACTTACTGACACGACCACGTGCAAGCTCCGAATCCACGGACTTCTTCTTTCTTTGGCCTTTGCAAAACACAAACACCCACGTTTGTGACTTTGAGATCCCACTCAAAGGTTTAGCAACACAAACTCTCCTGTTTGTGACTCCAAGACCACCCTTGAAGGTTTAGATCATAAACACCTTTGATGACAAGAGAAGGCAGCAACTTCTACAATATCGGATCTTGAGATTCTTCAAGTAATAACATTGGTAGAAGACATAAGAGAGCTTTTGGGTACAAAACCCTAGATCTACAAAAGAGGCACAAGATGCACTCTAATCTCCCTAAAAAACTCTTAAAACCCCACCTAAGGTTAGCTTATAATGTCCTTTAAATACTGGAAAAAACGGCTCGCGATTTGGGCTTCAAACGGATAAGTTATGGCCTTTTTATGTTTGCTGATTTTGCTGATATGCGATTTTGGATCGATCGAGCCTGTCTTTCGATCGATTGGACCAACCAGCTTGTAACTCATTTGTTTTTATCCCAAACTTGAGTTTTTTGTCTTGGGCTTCAATGTAGACCATTCTAAACTAATGAGACTTAGTTTTTGTCATGTTTTGTCATGGTTTGCCAACATTACAAACTCAAAACCTAACAGATTTGTAAAAATGTTGTAGAAAAGTTTGTGGTTATAACATTATTCTTAAAAGAATCAACGATAATGTTAAGGAAGCAAAGTGTAATTTTATATAACAAAATTGCTAAAATAAAAAGCCATGTATATACTAGTAATATTTTTTTAAAAAAAATTATAAAAAAATTTGGGGGGGGGGGGTGGTAGGCCATTACCCCCCAAGTCAAACTCTATCTCCGTCCATGGTTCCCTTATACCCATATTTCCACTCTCAAGCTTCAAAATTGTGAGAATCATTGCTGGCTAATTGACCTTTTGCTTTAAAGTTTCAATTCTCAAGGTAAAACATGGTTGGTTGCTTTTGAATTTGATTGGGCCCTTTTGTATTGTGTTTAGGGTGCTCAAAGTGATTGATTTTTTTTGGTCAATAAAAGAGGTTACGGTCAGATTTGCTTCAATTGGTTGGCTTGCTTTTTGCATAATTTGAGAAATGAAATAGCCTAAATTTATGGGCTAATGTTTCCTAAACATGACAGGTCTTTGAAGGATGCATTTGGTTGTTGTAGCAAACAAGGTTAGCCACTTAGGGTCAGTTATGTGTTTTAGGCAAAAAAGTGTAGAGTAGAAAAGTTGGGCCACAGTCAGCTAGAGCATTAAAACTCTTTTGAGGTGAAATTTTTGGGCACAAGACCTCCTCTATGAGCTTGAGGTGTTACCAATGTCCCTTCCCCACTTGGTAGCATGCATGGGCTGGCCTCATGCAAAAGGTCTGAAAGAACTAGGGGTGTCAAATGGGTGGGATTAGGGTACATAAAACTCATTTATTGCTCATTTAACTAATTACTTCTAACCCAAACCCAACCCAATCCAATTATTATGGGTAAACCCCAACCCACCCAATTACCCAATAATCAAAATTACCAAAATGCCCCTAAAACTTGAAAATGAACAAACTACTTTTAAAATCCTTTAAAATTACCAAAATACTAGGCCTGTTCAGGATCTGACCGGTATCGATGAAACCGACCGGTGCTGAACCGATCTGAACCATTCAAAGCTCCACCGTAGGTGCTCGGAGTGGTGGTCGGCAGCAATCTGGGGATACCGAAGGCGGCCGGTGCGGCGATCGGCGGTCATTTTGCATTCCGACGAGAAATCACACTGCACCAGGGAGTATATATGTCTATATGCTATAATTTAAAGTGTTGTATAATTTATATAAAAAGTTACTCTTAAGTTTTAGTAAAGAGAAGGTCTGTGTGTGAATGTGAGACTTTGAGAGTTTGAAAGAGGCATAGAAGGAAGAAGGAAGGCAGAAGGAAGGCAGAAGGAAGAAGGGTACTAACGGTGCTAGAGAATGAGAAATAGGAAACGTAGGGTTTTAATATTTTAACTCTAAACCAAAACGATGTCGTTGGAACTTGATATAAATTTTAATGTTAGTTCCAAAATGACGTCGTTTTAGTATCAGATAAAAAAAAAAAAAAAAAAAAAAAAAAACTAAAACAACTTCGTTTCAATTATAAACCCTAAACATATTAGATGAGTTCCTCAGTTGAGTTCAGTTCCCTATTCCCTGCCTCTCTCTCTTTCCGTTAATCTTTCTCGCCCAAGCTCCCATGTCCAAACAACATCTTTGCCTCTCCACTCTCTATCTCTCCCCTCACTCCTCAGCCTCCGCCACTTGTTGTCACCATAGTCTACCGCTTGATGCCATTGTTCTTGGAGTTTCATCCTCTCTCCCCTCCACTCCCTTTTTTTGTCATGGGTATTTAGAGAAGGTTTTGACTTTTAATGCTCCCTATTGCAATGCTTTCTACAAGTTTGTTTATGTATTTTATTTTTGATAGTTTTTATTTTCATCTTTTATGACTTAGGTTTAGTTTAGTTTATTTTATTTTATTTGAAATTAGATATTTTTTGTTTGTTTGTTTGTTTTTTTGTTTTCCCTCCTTGTTTGGAATATTTGGGTTATTTAATGATTATGTTGTGGTTTGGGAGTGTTAACTACATTGTTGGGATCACGAGACAATTGAGGAGTTCACCGAACTAACTGCATCGAACCGGTATTGTGCACCGCCACTTTTGTAGACCGGTTCTACCCATCCATTGGTGAGGTGCGGTCAAGCACAAGGGAAAACTGCACCCTATAGGAGTGGTGCAAAAATCACCCCCATAACCAACCGCACCGCACCGTGTACAGGCCTACAAAATAAACCTTAAAAAAGACCAAATATGTAGGAATGGCAACGGGCCAGGTTATTTCATACTCGGACCCGGCCTGTTTATTAAACGGTTTTTTAATTCGGGGCCCAAACCTGCCCTACGGGCCTCATTAACCCCAGCCTGATTTGGGCCCAATCCACAACCCAAATCAAGGCCCAACCGGAAAAAAAAAAAATGCAAAAAGACTCACTAAACCCTTTTCAGATACTTTGGCAAATGCAAAGAGAAATCAAAGATGTTTGATTTAGCTACAGAACAGAACAGATCGAGTAATATTAAAAAAAAAAAAAAAAAATTGAAGAGAAGTAGAGAACACTCTCTCTCAAATTTGGATCATTGACCACAAATCCTTTCTATTAATAGGAGTAGTCTGAGATTAGGTGTAAGAAACCCAACAAAGATTTTTGCAAAAAAAAAAAAAAACCAATGATCCCACAGAGATTGATTTTGGGCTTTGCAAAAACTAAAAAAAAAAAGATCTAAATATACCTAAAATCATTCAAATATTTGAAGACTAATCAAATAGATTTAAATATTTTTATGTCATTTGTAGATCCTTGGAAATAAAGCTTAAGAACAAAGAAATATATACCATAAAAAAAGAAAAAGAAAAATGAAATATAGAAAACTTTAGAGATTAGCAGTTGACGAAGATTGGTGAAGGACATAAAGATGCTTATGCTAACTAATACAGTAACAACAACTGTTTGGAACAAGAGGAAAGAGTGGCTAACAATGGTGGTGGCAATGGCAGCAACACATGTTGGGAAAAGAGAAGAAAAGAGGAACCGGCGGTGAGATTGTGAGTGTGAGGTAAGACTGTGAGCAAAAAATTTTAGGGTTATAACTATATATATATATATATATATATATGAGGGTATTTTAGTAACTATATATATATATATAAAATCGGGTCAGGCCGGGCCGAGTTTTTGTAAAAACCCGAACCCGACCCGGATCCTGTTTGGGTTTTTAAAAAAAAACCCAAACTCGACCCTTTTTTATATCAGGCCAAGTAAAACCCAGCCTATTGGGGTTGGGCTAGGGCGGGTATTCGTGAGTCGGGTAGAAATTGCCATTGCAACAAATATGAACAAAAACCACTAAAAATTACTAAAATACCCTCGAAACCTAAAAAAAATTGACTGAAATAATCCTGAAATCTAAAAATGACCAAAATACCCCCTAAACCTAAAAATGACCAAAATACACACGAAACATAAAAATGACCAAAATAACCCTTAAACCTAAAAATTGACCAAAATACACCCGAAACCTAAAAAATGACCAAAATACTCCCAAAAAAACCACTAAAATACCCCCAGAAACCTAAAAATTACCGAAAATCTAAAAATAACCAAAATAACCCCTAAACCTAAAAATTGATCGAAATACCCCCAAAACCTAAAAAAATGACCAAAATTCCCCCTAAACCTAAAAAATTACCGAAATAGCCCTGAAACCTAAAACATGACCAAAATGCCCCCTAAACCTAAAAATTAACTGAAAATACCTCCTAAGCCTAAAAAATGACCAAAATACTCCCTGAAACCTAAAAATTGACCAAAATATCCCCTAAAACTAAAACAATGACCAAAATACCCTTGAAACCTTAAAAAAATGATCGAAATACCTCCCAGAACCTATGAAATGACGAATATACCCCTAAAACCTAAAAAAATAACCAAAATACCCCTTAAAACTATAAATTGACCAAAATACCCCTTAAACCTAAAAAATGACCAAAATACACCTTAAACCTAAAAAATGGCAAAAATACCCTCTGATTCGTTGCGTTATCAATATATACCTTCCAGAATAAGGGTTCTTGCAGGGTGATTGTGCCAACTGATTTTTCATCTATGTGTTGTGTTTCTACTTCTTTCTCAAATGAGGATTCAGCAAACTCGGCCACCAAATCCGCGAGGATCTGGCCCTTAACGGAGGTACAAGGCATGTACTTGATGTCAAAAGCCCCTAGGGTCGTATCGCACTTGGCAATCCTCCCTGTGTAATTAGCACTTCGGAGCAGAGCTCTGAGCGGAAGCTGAGTTAGGACTACAACCATGTGTGCCTGGAAGTAATAGGGGAGTTTACGTGTAGCATGTACCACCGCCAAAATGGCGTTCTCTAGTGGTGGATAACGGACCTCAGCTTCATGTAGTGACTTACTCATATAATAAACTGGCCTTGGTATGCCGCTATCAACTCGTACCAACACCAGGCTTACAGTATGAGGGGCCATGACAATATAAGCAAACAAGACTTCATCCATCTCAAGATTGGACATGATAAGTGGCCGAGAGAGATATTCCTTAAGCCTTTGGAAGGTCAAAGCACATTCCTCGGTCCACTCAAATCCCTTCCACTTATTCATCAACAGGAAGAAGGGTTTGCATCTATCCGCTGACTGAGAGATAAACTGGTTTAAGGCAGCAGTCATTCCGATTAACTTCTGGACTTCCTTGGGATTCCGAGGTGGTTGTAAGCTGTTAATTGCCTTGATCTAATCGGGGTTTACCTCAATTCCCCGGTGAGTCACCATGTAGCCCAGAAACTTGCCTGATCCTACACCAAAAGAGCATTTGGAAGCATTAAGGCGCAACTTGTGTTTCCTCAAAATTTCAAAAATGTTCCTGAGGTCTCTCACATGCTCAGACACCACCTTAATCTTCACCACCATATCATCTATATAGACCTCAATACTTTTGCCCAACTGTGGTTCAAACATCCTAGTCATCATCCTTTGATAGGTAGACCTTGCGTTTTTCAAACCAAAAGGCATCACTTTGTAGTGGTAGTTTCCAGTTGGAGTGACAAAAGCTATCTTTTCTTGATCACTCAGGGCTAGTGCTATCTGGTGGTATCCTTGAAAAGCATCTAAGAAGATCATCCGGGGATGACCTACTGTTACATCCACCAGCTGGTCTGTTCTAGGCATAGGGAAGGGATCCTTTGGGCAGGCCTTATTTAAATCTGTGAAGTCCACACACATTTGCCACTTCCCATTCTTCTTCTTCACCACCACAGTATTGGCCAGCCACTCAGGGTAGAAAACCTCCTTGATAGCTCCTGCCTACTTAAGTTTCATCACCTCGTCTCTGACAACATCAGAATGATCCTTGGATGAGCGCCAAGGTGGTTGCTTTTTGGGGGTGACAGATGGATTAATGTTTAAATGATGGCAGATGAAGCTCGGATCCACCCCTGGGGCTTCGTAAGCGTTCCATGCAAACACATCAACATTTCTCCTAAGAAACTCTATCAGCTCTTCATTCTTTGGAGGAGATAGTTGAGCTCGGTTCGAAAAGAACTTCTCCGAGTCATCACCAACAACAACTGTTTCTAAATCTTCATATTTTGCCTCCTCGGCTGATCCATTGATAGGCAACTCCGGAGCCTTTAATTGCTATAAGCCCTTTTCAGCAAGGGCCGAGGACTCAGCTTCAGGCTGATGTAGGATGGCAGCCACTAGGTAATGCCTAGCCGTGGATTGACTCCCAACAATCTCTTTAATCTAGCTCCCCGCTGAATATTTCACCTTCTGATGCAGAGTAGAAGAGACGGCTTCTAGGGCATGAAACTAGGGCCTGGCCACAATGATCGTGTAGGGGGAATAAGCATCCACCACGATGAAGTCCACTTCCACCACTTCTGAACTAGCTTGCACGGATAGTTTAATCTGACCCCTCGGAATGAAGCCAGGGCCTAGCCACAATGGCTGTGTAGGGGGAATAAGCGTTCACCATGATGAAGTCCACCTCCACCACTTCTGAACTAGCTTGCATGGGTAGTCTAATCTGACCCCTCGGAATGACAACTTTCCCATCAAAACTCACCAAAGGAGAATTGTAGGCTATTAAGTCTTTGGGTCTCAAATTCAGCCCCTTGTACAAGTCAGGATACATAATCTCAACACCACTGCCTTGGTCCACCATTACCCTCTTCACGTCATACCCCCCAATCCTTAGCGTGATCACCAAAGCATCATCATGGGGCTGTATGGTTTCAACCTTATCTTCATCCGAAAAGCTTAATGCCGGTTGGATACTCATTTTAGCCCTCTTTGACTCAAAATTTGAGTCCTTGGCGGACAGCCGAGCGACATAAATTATTTTGGAGGGACAGGACCCGGTCCTCCCTAGAGCGGCGAAGATGACATTTATCGTACCTAAAAGAGGTCTTGAAGAAGCATCTCTTCGGGGTTTTGAACCTGTCTGGCTCCCGTGGCCACTGAAATGATGCAAAAACTGCTTTAACTTTCCCTCTCAGACTAGCTGGTCTAAATGGTCCCACAAATTTCTACAGTCTTCTATAGTATGTCCTTGGTCCTGGTGATATTGGCAATAAAGGTTCTGATTGCGCCTTATGGGGTTTCTTGCCATCTTATTTGGCTATTTGAAGCTTGACTCATTCTTAATCTTCTCCAAAACTTGATGCATCAATTCCCGAAACACCGCGTTTATCGCCTGAGTATTGGCAGACCCCGACTGCTCAGTAAAGTCCCTCCGAGTAGGTTGTTATTGTATTGGTCTGACTTGAAATCCCTCATCTCTTGAGGGACAATCTTAGCCTTTCCTTTCCCCTACTGTTGGTCTTCCTCAACCCTTTTATACTTATCAATCCAGTCCATGAGTTGGCGCACACTGGTGACCGGTTTTCCAGTCAGAGATTTCCTTAAACTGTGCTCGGCTGGAAGGCCGACCTTGAAAGTACTGATGGCTACGTCATTAAAGTCACCATCTATTTCATTGAACATCTCCCAGTATCTATCTGAGTATGTCTTCAGAGTCTCCCATTCTCGCATGGATAGGGATAGTAGGGAATCCAAGGGTTGAGGAACCTTGCTACACGTAATAAAATGAGAGCCAAATGCCTGGGTGAGCTTCTTGAAGGAATCTATGAAATCTGCCCTTAGGTCGTCGAACCATCTCATCGCCACGGGTCCCAGACTGGATGGGAACACCTTGCACATCAAGCTTTCGTCTTTGGAATGGACAGCCATTCTCTGATTGGAGTGTCTCACATGCTCCATAGGGTCCGTTCGACCATTGTAGATGGTGAACGTTGGCTGATAGAATCGCCGAGGAAGTATTGCCCCGTCAATCTTGCGCGTAAAGGGCGACTTGGAAATCTGGTTCAATGCTTTGCTCATAGCGTCATTTCCCAGGCCTCTGCGGGGCAGGCTCTTGTATTTACATTTGTGATGGTGTTCTTCATTGTAGGAAAAAGATTTGCTGGGTGGAGTTCTTGACCTTCGCCTATAACTAGCCTCTTCTTCACCCTCAGTGGAAACGTCAGAGTTGGAGGGGGTTCGTTCTCGCCGTGCATGGCGCAACTTCCTTTTTAACTGGTCAATCTCTAGTTGCATGGCTCTGTTATGTTGCTCTTGAGAGACGTGACTTCCAACTTAAGATTGGCTTCTGCTTGTATGTGTAGTATGCATGCTACCCTCTCGATCTTTCCTATGTTCAAGATTAAGGAAATCATCCCGTCGTTAGGACCTCGTGGACTCTTTCTGATGGGAACCTGATCCAACCATAGTTGACCGTTGCACTCACTATCACACAAGTTCACCCCACAGACGGCACCAATTGTAGGGACACATTTTGGAGCCCAAACCCAAAATGTAAAGGGATATTGGCCCAGTGAGCCTAGTACAATAAATTTGTAGAGAGTGGGTTAGAAAACTAGGTCCTAAAGAGCTGAACAATGGCTAGAATGGGTTTAAAAGATAATTAAATAGAAGCAAGAAGGATTAACCCAAATAAATTCACTCTCGGCACGGTTCGAGGAGGTAAGTTCTAATATAAATCAGTTGAATAGATTACTAATACAATTTTGATTACTACCGTCTTCTTTCTCTCTATTTTCCGATCTCCCTTCCATGGAGGGTCTCTTACATTATATAGTTCCCTTTTGATGATCTTGACCCTACACTTGTTGATCATTTAAGCTACTACTTGAGTGTCTGTTCCATTGGACACCCCTTCAGGCCTTCTGTGAGTTGAGGTAGTCAAGTCAGCACTGTTCAGGGGTCTTCTCCACAGTAATGCAGCCAGAAAGTTAGTTGCAGAGCATTTAATGCGGTGGTAGCAGTTTTCCCTTAGATGTTTCTAAGCTCCCATTCTTCCCGTACGTTCATAAGGCATGTCCTTCTCAATGACATTTCTTGGAATGTCACTTTGAGTGATAGAACATACATTCGATCTGTGCTTCATTTATCCAAGGAGACAATCCTCCTCGGACCACCTTTCCCAACCTTCCGCTTGCACGTTACTCATGGGACTCTGAACTTAACACCCTCACAACTACTTATTCGTCCTCAGACCAATCAACGTCTTCGGCCAAAGCCCAAGACCCAATATACAATTTTGGGCCCTTATCCCTACATTGTGCATTAATTATTTATATTAAATAATTTTTTATGATTATTTTTATAAACCCTGTATAAGAAATAATTTTTAATTGGAATAAAAATAATAAATTTAGAATATGACATTCTTCCTCATGTTTATTTTCTTTGACAACAATTGATACAAAGCCATAAAAATTAAATATTTATAAATTCACTAAAATTAATCTTCACCTTTTAACTTTCCTAACCCCTTTCAATTATTTAATAATAGATTGAATATGTTTATTTTGTTATATTAATTATTTTAAGTATAATGAAATTTTAATATCATTTTTCCAAGATTTATATGAGAATTTTTTTTTTTTTTTTTTTTTTTGTATGTGAGAAATAATTTATTTGAAATATAGTATTTTTACTCAAATTGAGTTGTTTTTACAACAATTGAAACAATGTCCAAAAAAAAGGAAAAATAAAAATAAATTTAGTAACACACAATCAAGAATGTTGTTGACACCTTATTTTGCAACCTGCATTTAACCTCACATGGAGGGTAAAAGGGTAATTTCACCTTGGAAATATACATCTTGATTTTGGTCATTAGATCCTTAGGGTGCGTTTATTTTGGGGGAAAATGATTTCCTGGTGCGTTTGTTTGGGGGAAAATGATTTCCTGAAATCATTTTCCCCCAATCCCGCATGTTTGGCAGCAACGGAAAATGAATTTTTTTGGAAATTCACTTCCTGTTGACCGAAATTTACGCCTTTGACCCGGAAATGATTTTACACTCTCATTTTCACTTCAAATCATTTCCGAGTCACGCAAAACACAGAGAGAGCGAGAGAAAGAACAACACAGAAAGAGCGAGAGAAAGAACGCAGAGAGAGCGAGAGAAAGAACAACACACAGAGAGTGAGAGAAAGAACAAGAGCTCCGATCCAACCAACGAGTGAGAGAAAGAACCAAAGCTCCGATCTAGCCAACGAGCGAGAGAAAGAACGAGAGCTCCGATCCAGCCACCGACACCGATCTACCTCACGCCGGTCACGCTGAGGTCAGCCAGACAATCACCACGCCAAACGCCGCAGACCCACGGTGAGTGAGAGCTCAAACTCACACCGATCTAAACCAACGCACTCGATCCAGCTCAGCTAGTTGATCACCGGTCCAGCCACTTCGATCATCGAGCCAAACATAGGCTCACGGTGAGTTTTCCGGAACCGGTTGACCGTCCACACACTCACCTCACCTTCGACCCACACACGTCCGATCCACACACTCACCTCACCGGTCCAACCCATCCTCCCGACCCACCTCCCGATCCGATCTCTGCATTATATATATATATATATATATATTTATTTATATAATTATTTACTTTTTTTTATTTATTAATTTTTTTAATTATCCATTTTTTATTAAACTGTGTATTTATGGGTTATGCATATGAAATTTTGGAGCTTTTCTGGTTGCAGGTTATTCAGGATTGGTTTTCGGTTTGATTTTTTTTTAGAATTTTGGAGCTTGTCTGGTTATGCATGATTGGCTTTTGCTATGATTTTTTTTAGAATTTGGCTAGTTGGGTTATGTGTAGAACTTTTGCTGTGAATTTTTACTTATTTATTTATTTATTTTTTTTTTATAATTTGGCTAGTTGGGTTATGTGTAGAAATTTTGGAGCTTGACCCATGCTTGGTGTTATTATGTTCTTGCAGTAGAATATGTGTGTGTTTAAACCTTAATTGAAGGTGCTTTGGGTATATAGGTGATTGTAAATAAAATGCAATGTGATGGTATTGTGATATATCAATGTGCAGTTATCAATGTGATGGTATTGTGATAGTGTAAATATTGATTGTAAATAGAATGCAATATGATGGTATTGTGATATATCAATGTGCAATTATCAATGTGATGGTATTGTGATAGTGTAAATAAAATGCAATGTGATTTGGTACTCGTTATCAATGTGGTTTGGATGTTTTATGTTTGTGGCTGTTTTTATTTACTGTGTAATCAATAGCATGCTTGTTTACATACCTCTTAGACCACAGTGTTTGTGATTTTGTTAGATGAAGAAAAAAACCAAAGCCCAATTCTTGCCTCATTTGCATCTGTCCTCCTTGTGGGGGTTGCATTGTTAAGGAAATTGCGACGTAGACGTAGACAACTGCCTAGGGCGCCTTATGTTAACCATGCCGCCAAGAGAGAGGAATACATAAATAGTGTTCTGCATGGAACTGAGAGACATTGTGTGAATCAACTTAGGATGAAGCCTATAGCTTTCCACCACTTATGTCACATCCTCACTAAGGGGGAGCATGTACGCCCGACTATTCACATGTCTGTTACGGAGCAAGTGTTCATTTTCTTACACATTATTGGTCATAATGTGAGGTTTCGTGTAATGGGTAGTCGGATCTATAGATCAACTGAGACTGTTCATAGATACTTCAAGGTCGTCTTTAGGGGGGTCCTGAAATTATATAGAGCTCTAATAAGACTGCGTAGCGAAGATACACCCCCAGAGATAAGGAATAGCAGAAGGTTTTACCCATATTTTAAGGTAAATATTGCGACTTGTGTATTTTTGTAAATTGTGAAGATTTATGTAATTTTAAACCATTATGTCTGTCGAAAATTAGGATTGTGTTGGAGTAATAGATGGTACACATGTTCGTGCATCTGTGCCACTTGAAATACAAGGAAGATTTCGTGGTCGCAAAGATGGAACCACGCAAAATGTGTTAGCTGCCATTAGTTTTGACTTAAAGTTCACTTATGTATTGGCTGGATGGGAAGGCAGTGCACATGATTCACGTGTGTTAAATGATGCATTTGCTAGGCCAGGGGGATTTTCAATTCCCGATGGTATTATACGATTACTTTACCTTTTTGGTTTATTAGTTTAATAAATATTGTGCGTTTTTCTAAGCATAGTAGTGATTTGGTTTTATTTTTTAATATATGTAAGTAAATATTATCTTGGTGATGCTGGGTATGGTAATAAAAATGGAATATTGTCACTTTATTGGAGTGTGCGATATCACTTGAAAGAGTTTAGTGATCGTCCTCCTGAGAATGCGCAAGAATTGTTCAACCTTCGACACTCTTCATTGAGAACTACCATTGAGTGAGGGTTTGGAGTGTTGAAAAAACGTTTTCGAGTGTTGGATGCAGAACCATTTTGGTCTTTCCCAACCCAAGTGAAAGTAGTGTTAGCGTGTTGTGTGGTTCATAATCACATTATGGGGGTTGAACCAAATGACCATATTATGGAAGATGCAATGAACCAAGTAGAGTTTAGTGACCACCAACAAGAAACACAATCACGTCGGGAGTCCGTCGAAGATAGTAGATCATGGAATGCTAAGAGAGATGAGATATGCCAAGCCATGTGGTCTGATTATACCAGGAGTGGAGAGTAGTACTTTATTTAGATTTCTATGATTGTAATGTGTTTTTTCTTTTTGTTTTTTGTAAAGACAATGTATTTACTATAGACTTTTGGTGGTGTAATGAAAAAGTATTTTCAGCATTACATTGTTATTTGATGGTATTACATTGTCATTTCTAGTGTTAGCATGTTTCATTCTGTTGAGCACATTTATAAGCGTGGTTGTATGTGTGTTTGATTTGTTGTTCATGTTCTGAGCGTAATTACTAAATGCTACTCTCATTTTTAAATGTTACTCTCACTATACTATTTTCATATGTAGTAATGTCAAAGGGCAAAAAGGAAGTTAGCAGCAGCAAGCAATTTAGGTGGCTGCCACCCATGCATGAAATGATGCTTAGGATACTTACAGAGGAGGCTGCAAAGGGAAATAAGCCCTCTAGTACTTTTAGGGCTGGCTCCTTTGCTCTTGTAGCGAAGGAGATAATGGCCCAATTCGGGGTTGAGTGCCACCCGTCCTATGTTGACAATCGGATGCGAACTCTAAGGACCATGTGGTCCACTATTCAAACTCTTAGAAAGAAGAGTGGATTTGGTTGTGACGATAATCTGAAAATGATAACTTGCGAAGCTAAAACATACCAAGAAGAAGTTATGGTATGGCTTCCAACTATATTTTCTTAATATAGATGATAATATATGTTTTTGCCTTTTATATGAAATTTATAGTGTCATTCTTTTTAGGATTCCATTGCTTTTATAAGGTTTTTCAAATATTACTTTCATGTCACCTTAGCTATGTATTATATCTATACATACCTATGTGTTTTCATCTATCTATATGTGTATATGTGTCTGAGTTACAATTTTCTTTGGTTCTCTATTTGGTTGCTAATAAAATGTTGGAAAAGTAAAGAAAAGATTGATACTTTCTTTTTAAGGTTATTTTTTTAGTGGATTTTTTTCAGCAATGACTTGGGAATAATAGGAAATTAAAAGGACCCACTGTTTTCTTTGATCTTTCTATTTGGTTGCTAGGAAAAAGTGAAGGAAAGAAAACAAAGTTTTTGACCACAAGATTTGTGCTTGCTGTTGTAATTTTTTTTTTTTTTTTTTTAATTGGGCTCTCTTAGCAGTGAAGTGTGCATAATAGTAACACAATGTATTGACTTGTTCAATCCTTATTTGAGAGTTTTCTTGCATTACTTGTTCGATTACTAAGAAAATGTAGGAAAAAGTATGAAGTCTTTGCTTTAATTGTTATTTCATAGCCTTTTATATTGAATTTATGAGTGAAGTTATTATTGCATTGTTATATACGTTCATTTTTCCCTTACAGGCGCATTGAAAGCATGCAAAATATCTGAACAAAAAAATTGACTTTTATGATGAATTAGCGATTGTTGTGGGGAAGGACATAGCCACAGGTGGCTTTTCTAAGTCCTATGTGGATATTGAAAATGAGCCAGACAATGGGGATAATGCGGAGTTTGTTGCAGATAATATGGAGGAATGTGTGGTTGAGAAAGGGAAGAATGCAGTTGAATCATCTACCACTGGGTCGGGAATTTCCAAGTCCCGCAAAAGAGGGCGTGCACCTTCTAATACTGATGATAGTGTGCTGATTGATCTGTCTGATCAGCTGAAGGAAATAGCTGTCACTTTGAAAGAAATCAATCGGGGCCCGGTGGATTACACAGCTTTGTACAATGAGGTAATGGCTATGATGGCGGATGGATATAGCGAAGATATGCTCGCTACTGCCTTCGACCATCTTTGTGAAAATGAGAAGACGACACGTGGATTTTTAGCCAAGAATGCTAGGTTGAGGAAGCTGTGGTTAGATGGTTATTTGGTCTCACAAATTTGATTTGTTTATTTCTTGTTGACTGTGATGGTAGATTTAAGAATTAACTTTTGTTGTAGTATTAGTAATGACCTACCAATGTATTATATATGTACTCTTTTGTATTATTGGGATGATACAATTGCCCAAATTATGTATTTGTACTGTTCAGATACCACGAATAGGTATCATTTTTGTACACCATGGAGGTGTAATGCCAATGGTGAACGATTGATGTGGCTGTTTTTATATAAATATTATGGGTATATTCAAATGATTATGTTTGATGTTGAAGTGGATGATAATTTTTGTACTGTTACAGATATGTCTAGGCAATGCAGGTTCTTGAATTTGAATGATTATTTTTAATGTTGAAGTGGATGATTAGTTTTGCACTGTTACAGGTTTGTCTAGATAATGCAGGTGCTTGAATTTGTAACACATTTCATATTTTCCGTAAAATGATCCACAAACTAAACACCGGAATTGATTTTCTGTAAAAAACGAATTTCATTTTTCGTAAAATGTTTGACCGAACCAAACATGGGAATTGATTTTCCGTAAAGTATTTTCCGTAAAATGTTTGGACGAACCAAACACCGGAATTGATTTTCCGTAAAATGATTTCAGTAAAATGTTTGGACAAACCAAACACCGGAATTGATTTTCCGTAAAACGATTTCCGAGACAACCAAACAGCCTGAATACATTTTCCTTTTCCGGAAATTAGCATTTCCGGAAAATATGTATTTTCCGGAAAACATTTTACAGCAACCAAACACACCCTTAATCTCATTTCACCAAAATGATCTTGATGTTGTAACAATTAAATCGACTGGTCATAAGCCCGAATCAGACCACCAGATTGAAAGTTATCATTAAATCAAGTTTATTTAGTTGAGATGCACCATCACAAATTGAGTCCGACTATATGTGATTATAAACAATTGATTTCGATTGGTTATAAGTATAATCAATTTGAGATCAATGATGTGTCATAATTTGATTGGTTAGGATTTCATTATATGGTAGGGTTGCACACGCCTAATTAACTAGATAGTTAAACATTAATTATTTAATGAGTAATTTGTGCAATTATCTTTTAATTAGAGTAAATTTGGAACCAGTTAAGTCTGAAATGGGAGTGATTGGAGCCATTTAATGTTAATTGGGAGCTAATTTGGGACCTATTAATGTTAATTGTGCTAAAACCATTTTCTAACAAATGACCTCTGCTCACTATTTCATCAATATCTCTCAGAATATTTTGAATTTGTGAATGAGGTTAATTTTCCCAAAAACTAGACATTCGAGGCTTCAATTTGAGCACAAGAATGAGACAATTCCGATCAAAATTGAGTCAGATATGATTTTTCGAAGTTGACTCTACAGGTTATTACAGCAGCTACGGGAAAACTGAACTTTGCTTGCTCCTCACCCTTATCAATCTCCACATTTAATGCACCAAATTTCCCCAAAGTCTAAAATGAGGTCTAGGTTCATGATTCTTTGTCAACCCTCACTAAATGGTCTTCCATTTATATTTCCTCCACCACTACTATATAAACCCCTCATCTCCTTCATTTCAAAACAGAAAAACCCCATTCTCTTCTCTTCTCTTGAGTTCTAGTGAAGTTGAGTAGTTTTGTCATATCTTGGTCTTCCTGAGACTCAAGGTATTGAGTGAGACCCACTTTCCCTCTCCTAGCTCTTCTTTTCCTCTACCCTTAGAACCTCCATCAAGAGTCCCCTCTTCCACCATATGGATCTTGCATGAAGGTATAATCTCCTTCCCTAATTGTTTGTTTATGTTGTCATTATGAGAATTTAAGATTAAAGCATAATAATTTCCTTGAATATGTTTAAATGTTTTTAATTGTTCTTATGTGTTCTTCACATGTTCTTGGTTGTTCATCACATGTTCAATCATATCACTAGATTTAATCTTAAATCCACATCAAAAATATGAAAAAACATGTTTGTTTAATAATTCTTTCAAATCCTTGAATCTAGATTATCACCATCCACACAAGTTCACTAGAATTCATTTTTTAATCCAAATACAATACTTAATAAATTGAATTAGGGTTTATCACATACACACACATTAAATTCAACATGTAAATTGATTGACATATTGGATGATATGATATGAATGTTGGTCACCATAGTCTAGAAGACCGGTTTCACCGGGCAAGGTGGGTGCCTAACACCTTTCCACCTTGTAACATAGCCTCCGAACTTAGATCAAGGGTTAGTAGATCAAATGCTTATCCATGTAATTTTCGATTTTTAGATTGTAATTAGGAAACAAAACCATGTACTTTATCTTAGATTGTATCTAGGACCAAAGTCATGTAATTTTCCTATGATCAATGTAAATTCAATTACAGATTAATAAAATGAAGAATTTTTCAAATTTTGGTTTTCTTATTTATTCTAATAATTAAATAAGTAGCGACTCCATTGTAAAACCCTTAATCTAAAGGGGAAAATATAACTAGTCGAATCTCCATTTTGAGAGGCAATAATACGACTCCACCCATTCACGTGGGTTTGGCCCAACATCCCATAAAAATACGGGCCGGGGGCGAGGTCTCTCACAAATGTAAAAAAAATAATAATAATAATAATTGAAAGATATTTACATTTTTTTAGTAGGCATGAAACATGCCTATCAATATTAGCCACTATATCATGCAATTTTCAATTTGTAAACACATATATATAGGATGATCAATATACTACACTACTTTTAGTGTTTTTCTATTTTGTCTATAAAATAACCAAATAGTGTAATTTTTTACTAGGAAAATTATTGAAATGTTTTATTTTTATTTTTTATACATCGATAGTTGGGGGTGGGAATTTAAACCTTGATGTCTCTGATGGAAATATTATGAGGTAATAACTAGTTAAACTACAAGATTTTTGACAAAAATTATTGAAATATTGGAGAAAACTAATAATATATTGTACCTCACAGCGTATGGGATCTCAACTAGTTAATCTAATCTAAGTGTATATATGTGTGAAATTCTTTTCTAGAAACTTGAACCCCGACTTTTGCTCCACCTTACAAGCACTTATATTTGTGAAATGATCATCGCACTAAGGGTGCACGGTATTGAGTTAAGGTTAAACTACAAGACTTTTGGCGTGTTTAAAAATTGAATTGTAAACACCAGTTATTGGTACCTAAGTTGTTATATTATCCTGAAGGCATATTGTTGTTACGAAACTGTAGATAGTCTTTATTACATCTGATTATGTTATTATTTCCCCTCCCCAATTTTTTCTTCATTGGAGATAAAGTAAGAAACGAAGGAAAGTTTTGTAATACTTCAATGTTACATCCAAAAATAGCCATACAAAATCACCAAGATTCTTGATTATAAACATGTTTTGCAATAAAATGGTGAACACTATGTTATATAGACTTATGGTCACTGGATTTGTTTCTGAAAAAGATTAAGTAAAGACAAATTCATGCTAAGATTTGCGGAAAAAGATTAGGCAAAGACAAATTCATGTTGAGATTTGCGGTACTCATGGAACCCAATTTAGAAAATCATCAATTTGATAACAGATTCTGAATCAACACAAGGAAATTTTCTTCTTTTCTTTAATTTGAGAGCACTAAACCAAAAATTATTCTAGCTAAAAACAGCATTTTTATAAATAGAATTCCATTTCACACCCACAAGGACATTAAAAGAACTTTCTGCCATTCTACTCCTTCTTGGACTTTGAGAGAGCTTTCTTCCTTTGTCCAAGCATATACCCATACAAGTGAGGACTGCCTGCAATATAAAATGTCATTTCATCAATTAAGAAGTTTGCAAACAAATGAAATTAGCCAACTAGATAATGAGTTATTATCTTTCAAAGAAGAATGCTGAGTTCATGCCTGGTACATAGATTCCGAGTACAAGAATTGCAGCATAGAAGAAATCAAAAGAGAAGTTCCATTTGTTTGGCATCCTTATACAATACTTTTCAGATTCCTGCAAGCACCTCAATTTGTTCAGTGATCACATTCTTAACAAATAGTTTTATTGAAATTGCAAGTTAATTGTTGAAATGAAAATGCCTTTCAAAGCATTGTAAGCAGAGAGCAGAAGATAATCATCAAAAAGTCACCAAACTTAGTTTTCCCAGCCCAACTCCAATCTTTTTTTCCTCATGTTGACCATTCTTTGTGTGTGTCCTACTTTTAAAAATGAATGACAGAAATGATGAAATCAGCCCATTTAAAACCAGGTCAATGCTTGTCAAAAGATTGTCAAACAATCCATTAAATTGTGCAATATAACCCAAATGGGACTGTGGAATGCATATCTAACAGGCTAGGAGATTGCTTCTTCTCTTTTCTTTATCTTTTTTTGGAGGGGGTCTGCATTTGATCGAAACTCTCATACTCTCATAACTCATAAGTCATAAAAGTCCTGAATATGGGGCCAGAAAGAGACCGTGAAATATGTAAAAAGTTCTACAGACACAATCAACTGTTGCAGCAGTTTCACCATTAAGAGATACTTTTTAGCTTCACAAAATAGATGATGCAAGGAGCTAATTGATTTCACTGAAGTTGTTTCCCACACTCCAAAACCACTGTTACTGCACTTTGCAGCGTTTAATTAATACACAATTAAATAACACTTCAGTAGGACAACTTCATTTTGATATATACATGAACTAGTAATTTAAAGTTGTTGTAGATATCATATAATTCAGTTTAAGAGGTATATAGTTCTACCGAAACATATGCATTAGCAAACGAAGTCTTGCTTTTCTGCATCATTAAAATTGTTACCTTGATGAATGGCAGGGCAACATATATAAGACCGACTTCACTAGTGATGCCAGTTGGATACAACAACAAAAAGGTGCTATACCTGCATGTCATATATAATATTTTAATGAAACAAAGCAATCACTCCCTTTCCGTCCAATTGGCATAAATTACAGTCTATACCTGAGCCACAAGAGCCATGAAGGTGCAAAACCAAGCGCCTCCTTCAGCCCAAAGAAAGAATACCGAATAATCTGCAGTAACCAAAGAAAAAAAGGTGTCTAGTATTCTTTCTATAATACCATATGCTCCAATAAAGAAAAATGAACACCAGGCTTACACTATACATTCATTATCAGACTGCAGCATCAACCAACAAAAGTTGAGATTTGATTCAACATAAAAACCCCGTCATGCTATTTTGATTCTGGTCTACAAGATTTACTTGCACATCACCTAGCTATAAAAATAAAATTTTACGAAAGATTGGAATTTTCTTCATTCTAAATCACTGTAGTTTCTTCTCCTAATTTTAAAGTGCTAAACAAAACCCAGATATTCAAACTCAGCCATACATATTTATAGGGTTCAATGCTCAGTAATTTTTTCATACAGCTGGGGTTTTATTTGTACCACGTCACCACTAATGGTACAGTAATTTTTTCATATAGGTGGTGTTTAGAAATTTGTACCACTTTACCACTAATCCTTTTATTGGTAACAGTTTGACACATACATAAAAACAGAACAAAACAGGAACCCAAGAATGCAGTTGGAATAAAACTGAAAATCATGTAACACTTGCCTCCGTGATGGACCAGCTGATGACTAGGGAGGTCACAAGTATGTGAGTCTGAGTCTGCCAAAATCATAAACTACACATCACATATAGTCTAAAATAATAAAAACAATATTTTGACAATTGGGTATTACAAAAGAAATGCATTCATTCATTCATTGATTCAAACCTGAGGGAAACTCCACAAGATGAACCAAGTCAAATACAACCTTGAAGCTATCTGTGGCAATGTTGCTGATACTGGAGATCTCACCAGACCTGTTTTTAAAAAAAAATTGGTAACAACAAAAACAAAAAGTATTGGTTTTGGTTTTGGTTTAAAATAAAAACATGATCTTTAGGGAACATTATTGATGAACAGAACAAAACTCACCTACTAGACTATGAAAAATCTGTTTCACCGGGGAATCCGAAACAACAACAACCAAAAGAAGTTAAGAAACTTAAACATGTGCAAACCAGAAGTGAGTGAATCTGAGACTATTTGAATTGGGAAAGTAATAATTAAAATAGTAGAACAGAACCTCCAAGATGGCGGCGGTTTGAGCAAGCTGAAGGGGTCTTTCAACGGCAGAGTAGACGTGTTGATGCCCTGACTCTCTCACTGTCTTCACAGCAAGGTACAATACTTGAAACCTGCACAATTTCCAATTACACACATGAAATTTATATATAAAAGAGAAACAGATAGAAAGAAACGGGTGTGAGAGATCTGAGGAAATTTTTGGGAAATACCATCCAACGAAGACGGTCCAATTGTAGACAGAGAGGTAAATGCGCCGGAGGAGAGATAAAAAACCCGCCATTAGAGAGATAGAGAGAAGAGAGAGATGGGTTGTTTGAAGTCTGAAAATTTAAGGAAATTGAAGAAGTGGTATTTATTATTGGTAGTGTTAGAAAGAGAGAGAAGAGAAGGGAATTGAAGAAGTTTGTTTATTTAGTATTTAGTACTTAACCCCTAAAAAACAAGAATTGAAGAGGCTTTTAAAAAAATCATAGAATTAAAGAGGTATAGGTGAGTAGCTCAACTACTTGGATTGGATCTCATCTATAAACTGAAAATTGAAAAACGTGTCTTTCTTTTCTATCTTCTTGGGTTGTTTTGTGTGTTTTTGAATTGCATTTGTGTTGTGTTGTTGCAAGTCGCAACCTCCAACTCCCAACAGTCCAACACCCAACGGATTTTAAAAGGGTGAGGGACCAGTCCGGACTCCATTCTTTCTCCGCTCCAATTTATTATCTTCTTCACTTCTGTAATTCTAGGTAGACATTTTAATATTAAGGTTCCATTTATTTTGAAGTAAAATAATTTTTTAAATGGTTCTTTTTTTGAGGTGTTTGTTTGCATGTAAAATATAGTCAAATTTGTAAAATATTTTTTGTTAATTGTAAAATTCTTTATAAAAAGTTGTAAAACGTTTTTTTTTTTGGTAAAACATTTTACAAAAACATATGGTAGAGGGGCTAAGTGATCTACAGAAGATGTGGGATGAAAAAGGCATCGGTAGGGGAGCGTTCTACCTTAAAGGGAAGCACCTACGAGTGCAGTAGTGGAATTTTGAAGTCATGTGTGATAGCAATACCAAACCAAATATGGCAAGTAGTGGGATTCTGGGCTAAGCATGGGCTAAACCTTGGAAATCTTAATTTCATAATGCCTTTCAAATCCTCCTAGCCATTATCCTACTACAATAATTCTTGCTAAAAAGAATGCCCATGTTATGGCAATTTCGCCCAAAACCCTATTTGGTGGTTAGGTCATCGAGGTAGCTGGTGCCGCCACTGCAATAATTGGTGCTAGAGGTCTAATACCGAAGTTGTTGTTTCGACCATCGGTGCTATAGTTTGGTCACTGGAGACACTACTTTTACAATGGCTGCCAAAGACACTATTTTGTCTACCAGTTCTTGCGATTCCTGAAGGTTTGATAATTGAAGTTGCCATTCTGGCCATTAGTGCACCGAAGACACCGCTTTGGAGGCGGTTGCTAGAGCCACCGTTTTGGAGGTCCGGTCACTAGTGACCAATGTCGAAGGTCTACTAATCAAAACTGCCATTCCAACCACTGGTATTAGCAATCCGATCACCGAACTACCGCACCAGTGGCTTTGTAGCTAAACTGTCGATTTTGGTGGTTTACTTTGAAAATTTTTACTTGTCATACCAAATATCTGAAAACATTTTTCTTCAAAACAAATGGAGTATGATAGTTAAGATGATAATTTCTTGCCGCCACAAGCATCGTAAGTAAAGAACTTCTCTTTGATAACAATAGATGTGAGAGATAAATTGGCCATCTGTCGTGCTTTCATTTGATTATAATTTTGATGGAATTTGGCATATCGAATTCTCCTGCAACCCTTTATATGATGTATTCATACAATGATTTTTGCTTTAAGATGGAGTAGGTTATTCCAATTAATTATGTGACATTTTTTTTAAGTGCATGTGGCGGTTCATTAGACAATTTTTATGTATTAAATTGTATGATTCATTGTATTATTTAAGCGAGGTTTACTTTATCTTGAGTAAGGAGATTTATGATTAAGAGTGTTATATTCTAATTTTTACGCTCTGTTTGTTTTGGCATTAACATTTTCTAGAAAACGATTCATTTTTTAGAAAGCACTCTCTGGAAAACTATCACATTTTCCGGTGTTCGGTAACAACCTTGAAAATGGGCTTGAGAATGTTTTCTGTTGTTTGGTATCCACAATTTTTATAATATTTCTTGTATAATTTAAAACATGTATAATATGTGTATTGTGTAAACCCACCTAATGCAATAAATAAATAAATAAATAAAAACTAAGAATAAATTTGGTTTTCAAACTAAAATCTTGACAACAGATACAATCAAAATTAGCTATCCAATTTTCACGATCTTAAATGCTCATCTTGCTTATGTATATGAATAGTAACGTACATAATATATAAACCATACTTCTCATAATTCAAAATAACTATTATAACCTTAAGTTCCATTTTAAATAGTTCAAAATTCCACATAGGCCAAATAGTTTTATTGACAAACTAATCTAGTACAAATAGTTTGATAAATATACCAAAAATTGTTATAGAACTGTTGACCGATCTGTGAGGAGAAAAATAAAATAAAAACCTTATTAAAGAACGGTGTTATACAGGGGAGAAGAAATAGGGAGAAAAAAGAGAAGAGAGGAAAATAAAGAAAGAAATCTATGGGAAGAGAAGAGACCAGAAGGAGTGATAGTGAGGGTGTGAGAATAGACAAAAACAAAGGGAGGAGAAGAAGTGAGAGAGTTTATTGTGAGAAAGGTTGAATGAGTAAAAGAAAATATTTTTTCCTAGGTCAGAAGAAGATAATATTTACAGGAGCTATGCACTGTGTGATAGAGAGATTGTTTTCCAATTTTTTTTTTTGGAAAACAACCTATAGAAAATAAGCTCTATTTTTATAAGAGTTTTCTATTGACTAAAGATAGTTTTCCGTTGACCAATCTTCTTTTATGCTACCAAATACTGAAAAATGTGGAAAACTATTTTTATAGAAGGTTTTCCAGCGAAACAAACAAAGGGTTAATTGGAAAAAGTTTGGCTACACACTTGGCTCCCGCTAAAAAAATTAATATGTTTATATATATTTTGAAAATCTAATTGTTGGATTGTATGTTACGGATATTAAATTTCGTGTCGATTGGATATTATTTACTATTTGATTCATTAAATTATTTTTTATTCATAATTTTTTAGATCACAAAAAATTGAAAGTAAATCATTTGATTGATAACATAGTTATTAATTTTTTATTTTCTAAAATTTTTTGCGAGTATATAAGATATAAAAAGAAAATGTGATCCAATAGTGATTTTTTTTTAAATTCATATTAAAAAAAAATGATATTGAGTTGAGTTGTAGCCTTAGGCTACAACTAAGTTTGTTGTCAAACTTTGTTATTTTTAATGAGAGAGAGAGAGAGAGAGAGAGAGAGAGAGAGAGAGATTGTTTGGTGTATGGTTATGTGAGAGCTTAGATGGCTAATGTTTATTGTCTACTACTTAGGAGATTGGTTTACAAAAATTAAAAGTTTTACGATGTTAGGGGAAATTGATCAATAATGTAAATCCGTGAATTCACAATTAATTAGATTTGTTTTTCTCCTTGGAGTTGGGAAAATATTAAATAGCCCACTTATTATCATAAAAGTTTGGGGGCAATTAGGAACTTTAGGCTAGGGCATAAATGGCATAAGTCTAGACCCGGCCTAAAGAACTATATTTGCATAGAGGCAACCATTGCAAATGAGGCACAATAGGTAAGAAATGTTAAAGATCTATTATTTTAAATATAAAATACTTAGAGCGCTATCCGGGGATGCCAAAAAAAAAAAAAAAAAAACTTATTTTGCATCCTTAAATACTACTTTATTTATTGGGTCATACTAATAGGTGCCCTTAGGATAATGTTTAACAATCTATTTTAGGAATGTTTTAACACAACTTTTATGGGAAATAGAAAAAGCTGTTGAAATATTAATTACTTTTTTTCCCACATAAAAACTTTATTTAAATGGATTATTAGCCATTGTCCTAAGTGCATTCGTTAGCATTTCCCTCATTTATTTTACCCATCCATTTTACAACTCACCTTACATTCCAAATTTTATTTTTACATACAACTCAATAAAATAATATAAACTACCGTTTTAAAAAAAAAAAAATATATATATATATATATAAACTACCTAATAAAATAATAAAAAGTATTATTCTCTCTCTATTTTCTCTTCACACATAACTACAAGATTAAAATAATATTTTTTTCCTTTACAATCTATGAACAGTAAGGTTGCATATAACTGTTCATAGGTTGCAATTTTTTTTTTTTTTTTAATTTACAAATCTTGATAGTGTGTTTTGGGTGTCTTAGGTTGTAAAATAGCAATTAGGAGGTGTTTACACCCCTGGCCCAGTTTTACTTGATCCATGGGCACAATGGACTGGTATAATGGGCTATTAACTACTTAATGGGCTGGGTCAGGTTGGGCCAGAAGAGAAAACCCTGGCCCATGACCCTACCCATGAGCAATGCCCATTTTGTCTTTAGCCAGCTGGGCTATCGGGTTGGGCCTAATGGGCTACCCATGTGCTTGTGTTAGTATCTTATTTTAATATTTTTTTATAAGGAAAGAATCAATTTTTTTTATAAGGAAATAATTAATATATTTTTATAAAGGAAAGCAACAAAGAATTTAATTCATAATTATTTTTTTTTTCAGTCAAATCTATTTAATTTTTTGTTTTGTTGATGGAAACCTATTTAATTGTTTTTATTAAGGTTTTAAATGTTTTTTTTTATCTTTTAATAAAAAAATTTTTAAATGGTTAATTCAAAGTTGCTAAACTACTAGAAAAATATATATTTAGTAAACTAAGTTACTAGAATTCTGAGTAATTAGGCTAGGCAACAGGTTGGGCCAACAAACTGGCGCTGGGCTACTGGGTTAGCCCACGGGGCGCCTATGGGCATAAAAACTAGTCCAAAACCTGACCCACTAAGCTAGTGGACTACCCATGGGCCTCAATAACAACGGGCCGAGCCGCTCATTAACCTGGTGAGTAGTCGGGCTACTGGGTTGGGCCATGGGCCATGAACTATTTGGTGATCTTTAACCCTTCCAATGCTAGTGCTTACCAACTAACTTTAAAGAATCTTGTTCGATAATTCACTCAAGTGGAGTTTGGTATAACTTAATTTCTTTAGTTTATTTTGTTTTAAAAAGGAAGGAATAAGGATAAAAGTATAGTATAACTGTGAAAGTTTACTCTTCCTTTGTGGCCTGTTGTTCACCGTTCTTATATTTAATTTTTAGCCCAACGTGACCAAACATTATTCCCAATTTGCGCGGAGGAGAGGCCCATGGAGAATGATATCTCAATAAAGGTTGCTGTAGTGTAGTAGTGTCGGTAGTTCAAGAAATATATAAAAGTGAATCCAATAAAGTTCGCAGTTTTACACACACCTTTCACCCATTCCAACGGTCAAATCTATCAACCTTTATTTTTTTACTTTGTTCCCAAAATGATCTGTGACTCACAGAAAGCAGCACTGTCGGATTCCTTTTCTAACGTACAAATTATATTATCTCAAAAAAAAAAAAAACCGTACAAATTATAGAACAAAAGCAGGAAAAGAAAAACCTCATTCCCATTTTCTCTTTTATCCACTGGGTCCCACTCACAAAAGACACAGATATTACACTTACACACACCCCATATTCGTTTCCAAGAAGTGTCCACGTGTCCTGGTTTCTAAGAGTGAACCTTTTACTCTCTCTATCAGACTGAGACCGACAAGACACAGAAACTATTAATGGCTTTGTAATTTTATAGCTAAGCCTCTTCACTTTAGATCAGATACAACCACATTTATAAGTTCTGTGACTTTGTAGAGAGGGTAAAGGGTGCTCTTTTCCACAGCCAAGCAAAAACCCAGTTGGGATGATGAGGCTTCTGCTCCAGTGTCAGCCTCATAGAGGAAGAGGAGGAGCACTGGCTGGACTTTTTGTTCTGATTTTTCCAGTGTTCTTGACTAGTTTCTTCAGCCCATTGGGCCATGCCTCGCCTTCCATGTTCACGGTAAGTTCACACTCTTTGGATCATTCATCATCATGTTTTTCTTTATTTTAAGACCCTTTTTTTTGTTCTTTAACAAAAACAAAAGCAAAGTACTATTTATTGGAATAATTTTTCTTTTGTAGTATGCTTCTTAATGTGACAGTAAGTGGGTCATTGAAAGTTTCCCGGGAAAGCTGTCTTTGTTCTATAGTCCCTAAAAAATGTTTACTGGGAGTGAATATTCTGGGTGTGTAATGTTTCAGAAAAGGGTATGGATTAACTCTTTTGGATTAATAGGGAGTGAGTTTAATTTATGCCAAAAAGTGAATAGAATGATTGGGTGGTTGTTATATTTTTAAGTGGATGAGGTTGAAATAAGTCATAAATAAGAGAAGATAAAGTTAAATTTGACTAGGAAGTGTTTGGATTTGTTGACTTGAACCGGTTGATTCTACTCAGATTGCGAACCAACTGAGAATCTATGATATATAAGGACTTCCCATCTGGCCTTAGGAAGTTTAGAGATTATTTGTATTTAAATTAAATGATATGTTGTTATTATGAATAGTCACCTAAAAAGGAAAGGATCGAAGCAAGAACGGTCTGTGGTTTACATTGTTGGAAACCCTGAATGATGAGCTAATGAGTTTCACATCAATGATTGAAAGTTTGGAAAGATTAGTACTGACCATTTGCTGATTTCGGGGATTTTTTTTTTTTTTTTTTTGGGGTCAAATTTTTTAATATCTACAAGGTGCAAATTTCTGAATGGTTATTGAAGTTAAAAGATATAACAGTTAATAACAATTGTTCTAAATAGTAATTTGACTATTAATAACAATGATAATAGTTTGTTAAGAAAATTCATCCATACATATATATGGAAGTTATCTTCTCTCCACACAAAACTCTCACTGATGTTGGCATTTATGCATAAAACTCAATATATTTGAATTCTTGGTTTATAAAATTCAAAGAAAGAAAATTCATTCAGGGTAATCACTAATCAATTTTTAAATCTATTGGTATCACAAAATTTAGCCTTTTACTTCTGTTTCTTTTCTTAAATTATCACTTAGACTGAGAAAGAAAAACGTTTTTGTACTCAATAAATTATATTATTGATTTTGTTATAATACCATGAATTGATCTCTCTTTTCTTGTAATTTGTTATGCCTCTTCTATGTACTATAAATATTTATGCTACTTCTGTGATATACAAATCCAAGGATGGCGTAAACTCATACACAATCAGCCTGTTTTTAACATGGCACCGTGCCTATAAATTGCTCTTTTGAGGTCATAAATTTATTGTTTTATGAAATAATGGTGTTTACAGGAATGGAATGTTCCAAAACCAAGGCACTCACGTATTCTCAAGAGTGCTTTACAACGCGAAACTGTAAGAGTTCAGCTGCAAACATGCTTTTTAAGTACATTTATAGTTCTCTTTGTAAAATCCTCTTCATGTTAAACATTTTATTCTTTTCATCAGACAAATTCTCAGCATTCAGATCTCTGGATTCCTTTGGCCAACCAAGGATGGAGGCCTTGTGTTGAATCTCCAAAAACCCCTTGTAAGTGATCAGGAATAGAGTAACCATAAGAAGTTTACTTTGTGTTCAATCTACTGTGTGCTGTATGAAGTATAGAGACAGTGTGTGTGTGACCTCATGTATTGTTTTTCATTAATTATGATCTAGTTCTTTCTTTTTCTTTTTTTTTCTTTTTTTCACCATTGGCCCTTTCTTTCATGCAGCATTACCAGAGAAATCTGAAGGTTATATTCAGGTATTTCTTGATGGAGGCTTGAACCAGCAGAGAATGGGGGTATGTACCAAAAGATTTTCTTGAACATTTAATTATATGTTTAGAGGTGACTAGAGATCATGGATAACATTAAGTTTATCAGAATTTGAAGTAACTTGTCTGTTTCAAAAAGTAGTATCAGAAGCTAAGTGTTATTTTGTGTCTTTTAAAGATATGTGATGCAGTTGCAGTTGCTAAAATACTGAATGCGACACTTGTCATCCCACATCTTGAAGTGAATCCTGTTTGGCAAGATTCAAGGTACTAGCAAGAACCATTTTGTTTTGGTTTTTCTCATTTCTTTATCTTATGGATTTTGGGAGAGGCTTATTAATGAAGTTGCATGATTTTTTCCTTTGCAGCTCATTCATGGATATATTTGATGTGGATCACTTTATTAATGTATTGAAGGATGATATTTCTATAGTTAAAGAGCTGCCTAATGAATTCTCCTGGAGCACAAGGGAGTATTATGCAACAGCAATCCGAGCTACTAGGATTAAGACAGCACCGGTTCATGCATCGGCCAACTGGTATCTAGATAACGTATTGCCTGTATTACAGAGGTTGGTAGTTTCCTAATCCTCTTGTTAGATTTATTGCTGAATTTTCTTTAAATCCTCTGGTTGTAAGCAATTTTGTTGATTACAGGGTTCAAATGTATAAAAGTATCACATCCATGGCTAATTATAGGCTCAAAGACTGTATCTTTTTCCATAAACCACATAATTTATTTGTGAACTGAGATGCATTATTTCGATGGAAGATCTAGAATCTAATGACTTAATGTACTTTTTAGATGTTAAATTCAGTGCACCGAAGGTTCAAGCAAATATAGAGTTTCTGATAGAAAAATATCACAATAAATGATTTTGGGTATTTGATATACTCTATTTCTTTAAATGATGGAAATATTTAAATAGAATTTCTGGTCAAATATTATAAAATGTTACGTCCAAGTTTCTTCATGCTTATTGTTAGAACAGCTATATCTTCCACAGGCCAAATAGTAGTCCTCTTATTCCAGAGTAGACACACTACTTGATTTATATTACCTGAAATTGTATTTTGAATATGAGACGAAGGACAAAGCTGCCTGCTTTTGATTAAGTATTTTAACATCTACATATGTAACATTTACATAGAATGAATGGCATTCGGAAACTACCTATCATTTTTCTAGTTCAGAGGTCTCCCATACACTAGAATGCCATTCCCATGGCAGCTCCGATGCAAACTACATGGAAATCTTACTGCAATCTTTATAAATTCTAATTTAATAATCTTAGATGGTTGCCACTTGTTTGTTTATGTGTATGAAGTAACTTTCTACTTGATGAAGAATGGAAGAAGGTTATCTAGTTTATTGTCTGTGAATGCTCTGGTATTGTTTTTATTTGTTTCCAGACAAGTTATAAAAAAGAAACAAAGCGGATGCTACCCAAGTAGTTAGATTCAATTTGTACCCTTCAATAATGCAATGACATTGCTTAGATATGGACTTTTAATTGTTTTCTGGATTTGGCCTTATCTCTAAATCATATTGTGTTCTGAAATTTGAGACACGTTTGTACGTTTCAGTTATGGAATTGCTGCAATTGCCCCATTCTCTCATCGTTTGGCTTTCGACAACTTGCCTATGGACATCCAACAGCTACGTTGTAAAGTTAACTTCCAAGCATTAGCTTTTGTTCCTCATATTAGACAGCTTGGTGATGCTCTTGTCAACCGTCTCCGCAACCCTTTGGGTAAAAATGGAGCACTTGGCACCAGCGACCTGCAGGAGAGCACAGTGGGGGCAGGGAATTTTGTGGTGCTACACCTTCGATTTGACAAAGTATGCCACTTCTCTCTCTCTCTCTCTCTCTCTATATATATATATATATATATGGGTTGGGTTATGTAATTTTAAGCAATGTTACACCACTCAATTTTTTATTTTATTTATTTTTTCTTGATGTGAATTTTGACAAATCCATTGTTGTAATATATTTTCTTCTTATTGTTTGCAAAATTTCAAAATGATCAAAAGATTAGTAACTTTGTCATCTATCAAAATTTTAATTTCAAGTTTTTTCATTTCAAAGTTATGCATAAAAAATGAGTTTATGGATAGAATAATAAATAACATCCAATTAACACAAAATTTGGCAAGCATGTTAAGAACATAGAGAGCATATAATCCACTTTCAATATATTAATCTAGTATAAAAAGTTATTAAATCATGTAACATTGCTTAAAGCTACCCCCAATGTTCCTATCAAAAAAAAGTTACCCCCAATGTAACTCTTCCTTAATATTACACCACCTAACAACTTAAAACTCTCTTTTGAATTAAAAATTTGAAAATCTCACCAATGAATTGCATAGTTTTAGTTCTTAAAATGCAAATCAAATTTTGGTTTACTGTGGAGGTGGGGGAGGGGGGGATTTGAGGAAATTAAGGGAGAGCTGGAGAAGGGTCAGTTGGTGTGGTTTATAGGCGGTTTTCAAAACTTTTTTCCGATCACCAGATGAGCTTATCATTTTGGAAAATAAATGCTGCCAACCACCAGCAGAAGCTGTGGGCTTGGTCATTTTTTGTTGGTTTGGTTGGCTTTGTGTACAGCCCTAATAGGCACTTCATAGTGCATTATGATTAAAGAATGATAATAACACTGTTCAAGCCATCAAACAAGCCAACATTTTATGCCTTTTGTGACTGTTAAAATGTTTTGGGTCAAATATCTGAAGACATTCAATCTGTACATCATTGGGTTGAGCTTGTAAACTTAAAAGTCTTTATATTGTTAAGCACTCAACAACTACTTAACTTTAGGATCTAGAACTATCATGGATTTCACACTGATATAAAACACAATAAAATAGTCATGAGACTTACCTGGATCCATTGATGCAATTCTCTTGAGATCCTTTGAATAATAATAATTCTCTGTAGGATTGGTTTCGCTTTCTTCACCCTTTTGCTGTATACGTTTAGTTCAGTAAGATTCAGTCTATGATGGGAAAAATTGAATACCTTAATGGATAGAGAGAGGACTAGTTTCCTAGTTTACTTTAATCTCCACCTTACCATCAAAGTTGGAGTCAGGAAACCACTTTTCTAATTGACCAATCAGATAAGACACTAATGGATATGTCTTTATATCCCATTAAACCTCTAACTTATCACATGTGCCTCATCATGTGGGCCACCAAATTAATTAATAAATTAGTTTAGTCTCACAGAGCTACCTCAGTGATTGAGTCATTGTTGTCATTTGAGGAAATCCACACCATTGGTTTTATGATCTTTTGAATTGTCCAGAATTTTTTAGTTTAGTTTATAAAGTTTTTAAACCTTGATTCCACGTTCTTGTTCATTAACCATGTCATTATTCAGGATATGGCGGCCCATTCAGCCTGTGACTTTGGTGGGGGCAAAGCTGAAAAGAAGGCTCTAGCCAAGTATAGACAAGCAATTTGGCAGGGAAGGGTCCTTAACTCCCAGTTCACGAATGAAGAGTTGAGGAATCAGGGTCGTTGCCCCTTGACTCCAGAAGAGATTGGATTGCTTCTTGCAGCTTTGGGTTTTGACAACAATACTAGGCTCTATCTTGCCTCCCACAAGGTTTATCATGTCTCAACTATTTTCTTGTCTACGCCACTTTTTGAGAAGTGAAATATATCTTTTTGCTCCCAGAGTTTTGATCTGTGAAATGGTTATGTTTCACAAGGTATTTGGTGGAGAAGCTAGGATTTCAACTTTGAAAAAGTTATTCCCACTGATGGAAGACAAAAAGAGCTTAACTTCCAAAGCGGAACGGGCCCAGATAAAGGGAAAGGCATCCTTGTTAGCTGCAGTTGATTACTATGTTAGTATGCACAGCAACATCTTTATATCTGCTTCTCCAGGAAATATGCACAATGCATTGGTGAGTATTTCTACCTGGTGTCATCATAGATCTAAACATTCAGTTAAATTGTTGGAAGTTATGCTGCTGTCTCTGCTCTTAATCAACTTAAAGTGGCCCATCCAGTTAGCTTGTTGAAGATAAAATTCTATAATGTTCCCATCCAATGGTTGGTCTTTGATGCACCACTTTATGATATGAGCGAGAAATTGGGATATGGCAATTTTTTAGACATCAGATCAATTAGGAAACTTTATAATGATAAATTACCACTTGTCCCAAAATTTTAAGCTGTTAGGAAATGGTAAATTAAATCATTATTCTAACCTCCTCCTCACATCTTAGGACAAGCTCTAATACCATAATAAATTACCATTTGTTCTAAAAGTTTTAGTTGTTTGGAAAGAATGAATTTAATCATTTAACCATTAAGAACTCGTTAGGACGGAAATTTGCCATGGTATCTACACTATTTTTTTTCTTGCTAGTTCTTCAGATTGCTTTTGCTAAACTTTAGTAGATTCATTTGTAAAACACAGAATTTCATTGTCATTAACTGAAGCCATTGAATTGAAGTTGAAAAAACATGCGCCAAAAGTTATTCAAGGTGTTCTCTTGCAATAATTTTCTGACTTAATCAAAAGTTTAAGAGAATTTTTTACAAATTTAATGTGCCATATATTCTTATTCAGTATTCTGCACTGCAGAATCCATAAGACAATGACATTTGTGATTTTTACAGGTGGGACATCGAACTTATGAAAACCTGAAAACTATAAGGCCGAATATGGCATTGTTGGGCCAACTCTTCCTAAATAAAAGCATGAGTTGGTCAGATTTCCAGCAGTCAGTGTTAGAAGGGCATGAAAACAGACAAGGGCAGATCAGATTAAGAAAACCAAAGCAGTCCATATATACATATCCTGCTCCTGATTGCATATGCCACAGTTGATTTATTTAATTAAGGATGTGAGCTGTCTCTATTTTATGATTTATCACTTCAACTATTATTTGTGGCTTCTAGCATGTAATATAATGGCAAATAAGTCACAATCCCATCTCCTATTCATAGGCCTGTTCATGTAATGATTGCAGTATAGGTTTACGGTGGTCATTAAGGATGGGAGAGTGATGTTAAGGATGAGTTTGTAATCATTAATTTCTTCTGAATGATTAAAGTTACTGGACAACACTTTTCAAGATAGAACAATTTTATGATTAATCAGTTTACCATTCCAATTCATCTGCAGTATGTAAGCTCAAGTTTTTACTTGTCATATTTTCACGAAGTACCATTCATTGGTGGAGAGATTTGATTCTTCTCCTTTGCTTGGCCGAGATAACTCAAAAATCTGCATGGAAGATTGATCTTGAAATTGCACTGATCTCATAGTGCAAGAAAAAAAAATCGCGTTACCTTGTAAAAATGGCTTGCAGTATCAAAGAAGAAAATTTATTTTCCCATATCAAATGGAAGATTATGAATATGAAATATAATGGGAGTGATTGTAGGCTTGTAGCAGTAGAACAAGATATTACTAGGTGATTATATCACACTGCGGCTTTGTAGTTTTAAATTAAATTAAAATGAACACTTTGTATGAAAATGTTCAATTCTAAGCTTTGCAGAACTTGATTAGTTCCAAATCCAATTTTCACAATAAAAGATGTTTCCTGGGCTGTGTATTATCGTATCTGCAATTCTATAAACAAAACAGGATCAGCCTTACATGGCCTTTAGTCAAGTTGATCAGTTATCCAACACCATTCAACTCTGGCAGAAAGGTACATTTCCAATTTATGTATAGCTATATTTCCAATGATGGATGCTACAATTGACCGTGACCATATACGTGAAGTAAAAAATAAGGAACATATACAGTGTACATTTCAGCTTGAAAAAATACAGCTTTGATGGTGTAGTTATGGAGGAAAGTTAGTAAGATCGGGAGCAAGACACAAGACATCTTAACCAAAATAGTTGATCTTACTGATTGCCAGATGTTGAACTAGGAGCAGTTGGAAACTGACCATCTTTCTTATCCTTATCAGGAGTAGGAGACCCATTTCCATTCCGGCTTGCAGCCATTTCCTTTCCTTCTGCAGGACTGGGCGGGGAATCCATTCCTTCATCAATAGGAAGGGTTCTTTTAGAGCCCTCCAAAGCGACACCAAGTACTATATTATCTTCCAACACAGGCCTTGATGTTTGGGGTTGCGCCACTGGTGTTGGCATCCGTTCACCTTCCTGTCTAGATTGATTTGTTGGAATTCTGCTTACTTTCTCAACACTACTTTCTGATGAGGAAACTGATGGATTGTTAGATTTCCCTGCACTCTTAGTTTGCTTAACATCAGTGACCTTTTGGGTTGAATTATCAGACACTGAACCCATCCCTTTGGTGTCAGAGAATGACATTTCTGCTATCTTAGAAGTTGAGACAGGTTTTGAAAATTTTCCTGTTGCCTTTTCACGCCCTTTTGGATCTGAAACTGATGCTGCTACAGCCTTGCGGTCCTCCTTGCTGTCAGGATTTGGTGTCTCTCCAATCTTGGTATCTACCTTGGTATCAGAAGTTGGTCTCTCTCTGGATTTGGAGTCAGAAACTGATGTTACTCCAACCTTAGCATCGCCCTTGGTGTCAGATGTCGGTCGTGTATTGGTCTTTCCATCTTGTTCACCACCTGTGCGCACTGAACGATTTTGAGTTTTTGCCTTATCTTCTCCATTAATTCTGTAAGGGGGTTCGATAATTAGCAATGGACGGTTAGGTGCCACTCCACCACGGTTTAATACTGTATCTGCAGACGGAAAATTGTCCAACTCGGCATCGCTATATATTTTCTGCACTGTACGGATTGGTGTAGCAAGTCTAGCCCGGTGATGACTGATGACTCTAAGGAGATCCAACAATATAGCTTCCTGTTTTTATAAACAACATTAGAATTTATATATTTATTTTTAATTATGGTTGTTTTTTCAAACAACATTAGACTTACAATGAGCTCAATTTTCTAAGAAGAATAAGTCTGAATTAGTTCCATTTTATATACAGCAATAACAACCATTTCCTTCAGGATCTTTACACTTATTTTTTAAGAGGAATTGAAAACATGGACAGGATACACAGATTGGGAAGGATAAATGGAAAAGGGCAGGAGACCATCTTTTTTTCATCTGGTTTGGTAGATTGGAAGGAAATGGTGAAAAGGGAGTGTAAAGATACTACCTCCAGCTCCCCAGCCAAAAGAAAGATATATTTTTATTACAGTCACACCCTAATTTGCATGGTATGTGAGGTAAAAATATATAATTTCTCACATCATTCTTAAAATACCAACTCTCCTCCCACCCTATGCATTTAACTTTAGAGGTATTAGCTTTTGTGGCTCAGAGGGACTCATCCCTCATCTTTTCTTCCTCTTATCCTCTCACTTAAACAACGGCACAGTTCTCTAGCACCTCCCCTTTCCTTCCAAACATAGTGTTTGATTACTTGCCTATCCCAAAGAAGATACCCTTTAAAGCTTTTTTTTTTTTTTAAGTAAATGAAATTTATTAAAAGAACCCAAAAAGGGCCACAACCCTGGTACAAAGGAAGTATGCAAAGCGGAACCCAAGAAGGGAAGACACTCTAGGCTTCTTTATTACTTCTCACCCAAAAATCAGACATATTTACCATACTTCAACGTGTTCATGCACCCAAAAGTTATAACCTATAAAGTGCAGAAGCCCCAGCCTCTTTTATTACACTAACATTATAGATTGATCCGCACCTCATACAGCAATGAAAAAAGCATGCATCAGACTCAAATTCTAAACTCTTAAAGCAAGAACTTTTGTAGTGCCAAGCAAAAGCTCATTGGTGACAGAACAAAAAGGAGGGAGGAAGAAGATAACTCCTAAGCATAAAACTCATAATTGCCAACAGGTTTTAAATTCTTTTTAATGATTTGTCAGTTTCCTTGCATTGCTAAATATTACCATTGCATGATGGATCCAGATACACATTGATCTCCAACGAGTCCACCTACGGACACACCCAAACCCAATTTCACAACATATCCAATGAGTCTGCCTATGGACACACCCAGACCCACACTCAATTTCATAACCCGCTTTGGTGTCAATCTGTGATTGGATTTTAGTACTTACACACGGACCACCATGGTATTTTCTGGGAAAAAAAATTTAAGTGCACTAATCACAAGGTGACATTTAAGCATGTTGAGGAATGGGTGTGTAATTGGGTGTGTCCCTAGCATTCTCATATCCTACAAGTCAATCCAAATTCTCCACAGGTCAGACAATACTAGAGAAAAATTCTCTTACCTTAACACATAGATACTCTTCATGATGTGAAGTCTTCACGAAACAGGATACCAAGATCTGTGAGCATAAAAACACAAATTATTTTTTCAAATATATAAATATGCATGTGTGTAGAAAGCTGATACTAGAGCATTTTAGTATTAAAAATTTAAAGCCCATTGTTACTGAGTTGTTTCTTTTTTCTCCCATAAATGTAATTGGTCAATCTTATAAAGTGGACATAAGACACAGTTGAGATCACACACACACATATATACATATATACATATATATATATATATATATATATATTTTCAATAGTTACAACAATGGGGTGGGTGGGATTTGACCCTGGACATCAATGTTGGAAATACTACGCAATGCTTGTTGAGCTACAAGACTCTTGGCCATTGAGATACTAAACATTAAAACACAGTATGAGAAATAATATTACCTACCAATACCATCAATTTATAAAGTAAATCTCACGGAAAACACTAAATAAACTAAGGAAAAATCACATTTAAACCCTGAAGTTAAAGGGTTGATTTCAAATTAAACCTTAAATTTTAAAAAGTTACAATTAAAACCATGATTTTTGAAAATGTTTCAATTTGCTCATCCATCTATTTTTCCTCTCATGCTGTTCATAAACACACAAAATGCCCAAGTTTTAGTAGAGTTTGACACCACATACTTAAAAAAATCATTAAAAAAAGATGTTTACCCTTATTCCTATTAGTTTCTACTTTCTAGGTTGTTGTGGGGTGGTGGAGGATTGCTATTGGACAACGGTGGCCTGAAGGTGATTTGGGTTGATTGGGTTTCAGCCATGTTGGGTTAAATAGCAATGGTGGCAGTTGAGATGGGTTTGGAGAACGTGGTGTAGTTGGGTTTGGCTGGATTTGGTTGGTTTTGTGAGTGGGTGTAGCTGGGTATATTGCTTTAAATAGGTGGTAGGGGTGGTGGGTTTTCTGGTGGTGGGCATTGGTGGTGAAACAATGCAACGGTGGTTTATGGCTTGGCTTTGGGGTGAATGGGTGAAAGGGGTTCAGTGGTGGCCAGATTGGGATGTGGGAATGACGTAGGACAACCACACTAACAATAGAACAAAAGATAAACCCTAGGAATCAGTACCTAAGGGCTGCTTGGAGTCAGCACCAAGCAAACTGGAGTCAGCACCAGTGAAAGAAAACACACGTTTTTAATAATTCTCAAAACTGTCTTATAATAATCCGAAAAAAGTGTTTAAATAGTTAACAATAAAAAATGCATAAAGAAATCCTAATTATTAAATGTTCGGGCTTGCTTAGTCTCAAGCCCAATAACTAATAGGTTCCATCCAAAAGGCCACAGGTTGGACCATCTTCTTTTTGCTCTTCCTCCTATACGTGCGTGTAATTGGGGGCTTGTACCTCGTGTCCACACCAACTCCCCCCGGGTGAGAAGAACTCGACCCCGTCAAGTGGAAATCTGAAGAGCTCTGATAGTATTCTAGCAAGTCAAGATCTAGTCGCAGTAGCTCATCTCGAGTAATCCATGTGCAATTAGAATCTGGTTGCCCTCGCCACCGAACTAAGAAACGGTGAACTCCTCCATCCCTGGTAGAAACAATCTGCTCATCTAAAATAGCATCGATAAATTCTTTATGTGCATAGGGCAAATTTAAGGGTAAAGGGGTGGGAATAGAGGCATCAATAGGATTAGGCAAAGACTCATCAAAAGGGGTATCAAGAATAGCTGTGGGGCTTTTATAAGCAACTAGATCCTCAATATTAAAGGAGGAGCTAATACCATAATAATGAGGGAGGTCAATGACATATGCATTTAGGCCCATTCGTTTCAATACCTTGAATGGTCTGGCACTACGAGTCTGCAATTTCTTAACGGTTCTATAGGGAAACCGTTCAGGTCGAATCCGAATCATGACATAATCCCCTACCTGAAACTTTGCATGATGCCTATGAGTGTCAGCATGAATTTTATATTGAGAATTACTCGCCTAAATTTTTTTGCGAATCTCATCATGCAAATCATGAATATGTCGTGCAAATGCCTCAGCAGACTCAGAATTCCTAACATATGGGGACATGGGCAAAAGATCTAAGGGCTTCCTAGGTGTATATCTATGCACAACCTCAAAAGGACTAACGCCTATAGACCTATTGACAGAGCTATTATATGCAAGTTGGGCTACAGGAAGAATTGAATCCCAATTCCGATTGGCTTCACCCACTAGACACCAAAGGAGGTTGCCTAGACTACGATTAACTACCTCAGTTTGACCATCAGTTTGAGGATGAAATGCCATGGAAAATTTCAATTTGGTGCCCACTAAATGCCACAAGGTCTTCCAAAAATAACTCATGAAGCGAACATCCCTATCAGACACTATGGTTTTGGGAAGACCATAAAGTTTGACAATCTCATCGAAGTAGAGCTTTGCAATCTTAGAAGCATCAGAAGTCTTAGAACATGGTAGGAAATGAGTCATCTTGGAGAAGCGATCAACAACTACTAGAATGGAATCATGCTTCCTAAAGATGCGGGGCAAACCTAACACAAAGTCCATACTCACATCCTGCCACAGGCGATCTGGCACAGGTAGAGGTGTACAGGCTAGTGTTTTGCTTGCGATGTTTGGCTAGTTGACATGTAAGACACTGACCAATTATCTTGGCAACGCCCCTCTTAATACCAGGCCAATAGAATTGACGTTCCACTTCCTCAATTGTCTTGTCTCGGCCAAAATGACCTGCAAGGCCTCTCTCATGTTTCTCCCAAACTAGGAAATCTCTCACTGAAGACCGAGAGATACATAACTTGTTGGCCTTGAATAAGTAACCATCTTGAACGGTATAATCATCCAGGATTGGCCGTGGGGCATTACTTAGGCTAGTGTAGAGCTCCCCAAAATTTGGGCATGACTCATAATCATCCTTGAGTCGTTCAAACCCAGTAACCTTAACACTCATGATGGATAACAAAGACACCCTTCAACTTAGTGCATCAGCAGCCTTATTCTCAACTCCCGCCCTATGCTTCACTACAAAGTGGTAGCGTTGCAGAAATTCAACCCAACTACCGTGCCTAAAATTCAGCTTCTTTTGGGAATGGAGATAGCGCAAAGCTTCACGATCAGAGTAGATAACAAATTCTCAAGACAACAGGTAATGGCGCCAATGCCAAAGAGCTCGAATAATGGCATAAAACTCTTTGTCATATGTGGAGTACTTTTGCTTAGTGTCATTCAACTTCTCACTGAAATAAGCAATTGGGTGACGCTCTTGACTAAGTACTCCCCCTATACCAATACCTGAGGCATCACATTCCACTTCAAAAGGCTTGGTAAAATCAGGGAGACACATGACAGGTGCCTCAGTCATCTTTTACTTTACCTCATTGAAAGCCTTAGCAGCAGCTTTAGTCCAAACAAACTCCCCTTGTTTCATGTAGTTAGTGATGGGGGACATAATGGTACTAAACCCCTTGATGAATCGGCGATAAAAGGAAGTGAGCCCATGAAAGCTTTGAATTTCAGGGATATTTTTGGGCTCGAGCCACTCCACAATCGCTTGAACCTTTTGGGGGTTGGCAGAAACTCACTCAGAGGATACTATGAAACCTAGGAAGACGACTCTATTAGTGAAGAAAGAACACTTCTTGAAGTTGCCATATAAACTTTCCTTCCTAAGGGTAGTACAAACTTGAGTTAGGTGCTCCCTAGACTTACCATAGATGAGGATGTCATCAAAGTACACAACCAAGAATTTCCCCATAAAAGGCTTGAGCACTTGAGTCATCACTCTCATAAAGGTACTAGGAGCATTGGACAATCCAAAAGGCATGACCATCTACTCATATAAACCATCCTTTGTCTTGAAGGCAGTTTTCCACTCATCACTTGAACGAACCCTAATTTGATGATAGCTGCTTTTTAAGTCTATCTTGGAGAAGATCGTTGCACCAGCCATCATATCCAACATGTCATCCAACCGAGGGATAGGAAAACGATATTTCACAGTGATCTTATTGATGGCACGACTATCAACACACATCCTCCAGGTTCCATCTTTTTTTGGAGTTGAGAGTGCAGGGACTGTACAAGGACTCATACTTTCACGAACAAAATCCTTCCTAAGTAGTTCTTTTACTTGCCTTTGCAACTCGGCATGCTCTGCAGGGCTCATCCTATAATGAGGCAAGTTAGGTAGGGTCACTTCGGGCACAAAATCTATGCTGTGTTGTATGTCTTTTTTTTTTATAGATAATAAGAGTTTTATTGATGAAAAAGAACAATGTGTTTACGATTGTAAACACACTGCCCTTGAAACAGATACAGTCAAATCATAAGGAAAGACTAATAGAGTTACGGAAATCAGACAAGGCACTACAATGCGTAAGCCCCCAAATACGAGACCACTCAAACAAAGTCCTAACAAGCAAGGTCTTCAACTTATCTATAGAACTCTCAACGTCCTCAAAAGTTCGGGTATTGCGTTCCTTCCATACTAACCACATAAGGCAAGCTGGTACCAAATTCCAAACCTTTGAAGAGTAAGTTCCCAACCAATTCCTCCAAGCAAAAAGAAGAGAAACAATAGTGTCCGACATCACCCACTGAACCCCAAACATACTAAGGACCTCACTCCACAAAGCAGATGCAAACTTACAATGGATCAAAAGGTGATCCACAGTCTCCTCATCACACCTACATAAACAACACCAGTTGACAAGGGGCAAGGTCTTCTTAACTAGATTATCAATAGTAAGAATCCCACCCCTAGCAGCAGTCCATAAAAAGAAAGAGACCTTTTTAGGTACCTTTACACACCAAATGCTCTGCCAAGGGAAAGAACCAGAAGGGGCTTTCAATAAAGCAATATAAAAGGATCGCACATCAAAAACACCATTACGATTCAATTGCCAGATCAAAATGTCCTCCCCCTCCCCACTAGGAATCCTGGCAGAAACATGCCCATAAAAAGAATAAAACCTCCTCAACTCCCCTTCATTAAAATTACGACGGAAACGGAAGTTCCAACTCCTACCTCCCCCGTCTGGTGCAAAGATTAACATGTCAGAAATCAGAGCTTCCTTAACC
Source organism: Quercus robur (assembly GCF_932294415.1). NCBI lineage: Eukaryota > Viridiplantae > Streptophyta > Magnoliopsida > Fagales > Fagaceae > Quercus > Quercus robur. The sequence continues at coordinate 17,987,155 of NC_065539.1, read as the reverse complement.
ACAGCACATGCAAACAATTCCGGGTATAATTCCTTCAAAGGAGTAGGACCGCTCCAAGGGTCGTGCCAAAACCGAATACGATTGCCCTCTCCTGCTTCATACACCACATGACTAAAAAAATTGCCTGCACCTTTCTTGATATTCTTCCATAACCCACAACCATGAGTCCCTCTCACAAGTCTAGTGCACCAACCTCCACTATCCTCTCCATATTTGGTGGCTATTACCTGACGCCATAAATGAGTAACTTCCTTCCAAAATCGCCAAAGCCATTTCCTAAGTAGAGCTTGATTGAAAAGCCCAATCTTCCGAATCCCCAAACCCCCTATCTCCACCGGCCAAACAACCTTATCCCAAGCAACAAGCGGATATCTGAAAACATCATCAGAACTCCCCCACAGGAAATTCCTCTTAATCCTCTCCAATCTATTTGCTATGTGTTGCGGAATTGTGAACAGCGATAGATAATAAGTTGGGAGACTCGACAAAGTACTCTTCAATAAAGTAAGCCTACCTCCTTTTGACAAATACAACCTCTTCCAACCAGCAAGCTTTTTCTCCACCCTCTCTAAAATAGGATTCCAGATCGAAGCATCCTTAAAATGAGCCCCAAGAGGCATTCCCAAATAAGACATAGGCAGACGCCCAACCTTACAACATAGAATGCGAGCCAAAGCACCCAAATTCCCAACCTCACCAACTGGCACAACTTCACTCTTGCCAACATTTACTTTTAAGCCTGTAATAGCTTCAAAAAAGATCAACACCATCCTTATATATAATAATTGTTCCCTTGACGCGTCACAGAAAATAATAGTATCATCAGCAAACAATAGATGAGAGATATGCAAACCTCCTCTTGCATTGGGGCTTGCCTGAAACCCCCTAAGAAAGTCACCCTCTTCTGTCCTCCTCAATAACCTGCTCAACACTTCCATCACCAACAAGAACAAAAGAGGAGATAAAGGATCTCCTTGACGAAGACCACAAGAGCTACCAAAAAAGCCAGCCGGGGACCCATTAATAAGCACTGAGAAACAAACTGAAGTGATACAAGCCTTCATCCACCTCCCCCATTTCTCCCCAAAACCCATCCTCTCCATTAAGTAAAACAAAGCATTCCAATTTACATGATCATAAGCCTTCTCTATATCCAACTTAATGATCACACCCGGAACACCACTCTTCAATCTACTATCCAAACATTCATTTGCTATAAGAACAGAATCCAGAATCTGTCTTCCCCCTACAAATGCATTCTGGGAGTTGGAAATAAGTTTGTCCAAAACTCTTCGAAGCCTAGAAGCCAAAACTTTAGACAGAAGTTTGTACAAACTTCCCACAAGGCTAATGGGCCGAAAATCTTTAATATTGACAGCTTTAAACTTCTTAGGTATCAAACAAAGAAAAGTAGCATTCAAAGATTTTTCAAAGATGCATTGGCTATGAAAGTCTGCAAAAAAAGCCATAACATCCTCTTCTATCACACCCCAACACTTTTGGAAGAAAGCTATGGTAAAGCCATCAGGACCAGGAGCCTTATCACCCTCGGCCTCCTGAAGAGCAACAATGATCTCCTCCCTATCAAACTCCCTTTCAAGAGAAAGCCTATCAAACTCATCCAAGCTAGCAAAATCTAACCCATCAACAGTGGGTCTCCAATCCTCAGGTTCCTGATAAAGACTCTTATAAAACCCCACCACTTGATCCTGAATATCTGATTCATCTTCATACATAATGCCATCAACCTCCACACCCCTCATGGTATTGGCTCGTCTATGTGAATTAGCAAGCCTGTGGAAAAACCTAGTGTTATTGTCCCCCTCCTTTAAGAACAAAGCCCTTGATTTTTGCCTCCAAGAAATCTCCTCCAAAGAAGCTAAAGATTCGATCTCCGCCTTAATCTCACTTTTTCTTGCTTTATCTGCCATAGTCAGCACTTGCATTCCTTCTCTCAAATCCAGATTCAACAGCTCAGACAACAAACATTTTTTTCTAAAATGCACATCCCCAAAAATATTTTTATTCCAATGCTTCAAGTCTTTTTTAAGAGCCTTGAATTTACAGGCGAGAACGTAACTAGGGTATCCCACAAAATGATAACTGTTCCACCAGCCCCTAACTCGATCCACAAAACCCTCCACTTTTAGCCACATGTTCTCAAATTTAAAGGGACTTTTCCCCCTAACCAAGCCTCCTGCCTCCACCAGAATAGGACAATGATCGGAAACCACCCGAGGAAGAGGCCTTTGAATTACATCCAAGAAGTGTTCCTCCCAATCAGCTGAAACCAAAACTCTATCTATGCGAGACATAGCAGGGTTCGCTGAATCTCTAAACCACGTATACTCACCCCCAACCAAAGGAAGATCAACCAAAAAATTCCTCTCAATAAAGTCTGAAAAATTGAACATGGCTGGACTAAACGAATTACACCCAAGACGCTCTGTCGAGTATCTAATAATATTGAAATCACCCAAAACACACCACGCTGAACTCCACCTCACTCTCACACTATCAAGTTCTGCCCAAAAAGCATCCCTCAAACCGGCATCATTTGGGCCATAAACTCCCGTGCAAATCCAAACAAAACCATCTCCCACCCCTTTCAACAAGACCGAAACAGAAAAGCTACCCACCACACAATCAATTTTTTCATACACCCTTGTGTCCCAGACCACAAGAATACCTCCCGCTGTGTGAATGGCATCTAAAGCCACCCAGTCCACAAAAGAGCTGCCCCAAAGACTTTTCACAGCAGCAGAATTAGTACAGTCCAGTTTGGTTTCCTGAAAACACACAACCTCACACTTCCATTCTTTTAGTAAGTTCTTCACAGTATCCCTCTTATGAGGATTGTTAAATCCTTTCACATTCCAAGATAGAAGTCTCAGATTCATGGACAACCATCAAAGCCCAACCCACTGAATTTCACAATCTCCCTGTTTTGTTTACCAGCTTGACCATCATAATTAACTGTCGAAATTAAATTCCGTAATCCCTCATACCTTTTGTAGAGGAAGAAGCAGTACGACGAAAACTGCCTGCCTCAGCTTGTTTCTCCCATACTTTCTCAAGTCGTTGAAAAAATTCAACACACTGCCTCTCATAGGAATCTATAGGGAAGCCCACCCACTTACCGAAGCCCTTGACCTTCTTACTTACCCACGCCGAAGGTTCCAAATCATCCTCCATAGAGATATCAACTGGGACAACTTCCTTAGTCATTAACGCTAAACCCCCATTAGGATCCCATTGAGCCAACGGTACATATTCCATCAACTGTAGCTCCTCCTCATCCCTATCTGACTCCGTGGGATTGACCCAATTCAACACCAGCGTCTCTTCATCAAAAGAACCCGAAACTATCTCAGAAATAGGAGAAAACCTGTTATGTTCTAGTAAAGGCTGATGGCAAGACACCTCAGTCCTCTTTTCTGGTATCGTCAAACACTCCGACACAGCCTCAGTTAATCTGGGGTGATCACCGGAGCTCAAAACAGGCGAAACCTCCACAGCCCCACTTATCGGTCCCCCCGTCACTGGATCGCCGGCAACTGATACACCAGAAGTAGCCCCCACCTCGGCGCCACTACCTGAACAGCCCGTTGGAGCAACCACCTTCTGCACTTCCCTATTGGGTTCGCCGGGAATTAATGAAACCCCTCCCATCTCGCCGGAAACACCCCTTTGAACAAAACCCAACTGCACCACCGTGTCAGAATCTCCATCAGAGGTTGAAAACTCCTCTCCCACCTCGGCGCCACTACCTGAACAGCCCGTTGGAGCAACCACCTTCTGCACTGCCCTATCGGGTTCGCCAGGAATTAATGAAGCCCCTCCCATCTCGCCGGAAACACCCCTCTGAACAAAACCCAACTGCACCACCGTGTCGGAACCTCCATCGGAGGTTGAAAACTCCTCTCCCATCTCGCCAGAGCCTAAGTTTGACTTCTCGATGCTGACTGGTAAGCCCGATACCTCTCCACTCTCACAGTGTCGTGACAATCCTTGTGATTTCTGCTGGGTTAAGTCACCAAAATGGGCCTCTTGGGCCTGTTTAAAAGAGCCACCATCTGCTTGCTTAACAGGCCCAAGTTCAGTAGATGTTTTATCATTTAAACCAGACTTGGGCTGAACAAAATTGGCCCACTTCACCTCACGTTGACCCCTTCCATCAAGATCCACTGATATGTGTAGAGAAAAATGGGCTCTAGTCCACTTCAAAGTAGACACACGTGTTGGCCTTCCTAAAACAAGGTGAATTGAGATATTTGTTTTTGGGATAAAATCAAATCCCCCAAATCTCTCCTTCTGGTTTAACGTACCAGCTAGTTTAGGAAACTGCTTCTCCAAATCTAAATCACTTCCTAATTTCACGTGATCATTAAAGTCCTTCCAAACTTGGTTTCTTGGATTACCGGTAGGTTTTGCAAACCTACCACCGCCGGCAACCACCTCCTTCCCTGGCCTAGAAACAAGTTTACCAAGGAAAATTTCACATAACTTCCTTTCAAGAAAAGCCCAGCCACCCTTATGAAAACCTTCTGGAACACGCAAGCAGCCACATCGAGCCCCATTGTGATACTCAGAAATTTCCACAAAACAGCCACCCTTATTCAACCTACTAGAGCACTCCAAAATTTTATAATTCTCATGAAACCGTTTGAAAAAATGTTGCTTGCTAAAATCCCAACTGCGTAACTCAGCCAAGCATGCAATGATCCAGTCCAATCCTGATCTACCTACCCGGATAGAACCATGGTACCTTCCCCGTCTTTCTGTAATGGAGTAAGAATCCATACGTCCTCCATCAAAAGCCAAGAAGAAGGCCTTTGTGTCAATGCGAAAAAAAACAGAATTTCCCCTTTCCCCATGTGAAGGTGAAGGCTTGGATTGTGAAGAAGGTGGCGGCTTAGGAGGATTAGGGTTCAAAGGGGGTAAGGATGGTTGGGTCGGCGTATGGTGTGGTATGTATTGACCAAACTGACTAGGCCCAAACAGGGCTGTGGGAAAGGGATTTGAGAAGGAGGGAAGAAAAAGGGAAGGTTAGGGAAGTTAACAAAAGGTGGATTGGCTTGTGTATGTATTAGGGGTGGAGGTGGAGGAAGTTGTTGTTGACTAGAGGAGTGGTGGGGCGGAGGGGGGAGGGTGGGATGAGAAGAGGAAGTCATTTAAGTTTGGACCTTAACCACCCTCCTCCATGTGTTGTATGTCACGCATGGGTGGTAAATGATCGGGGAGTTCCTCAGGGAAAACATCCTTAAATTCCTGGAGGACTAACCCCACTTCTTCAGGTTGCTCCTCATGGATCTCCCCATGTAGTTCCTTGGCAACTAAGACAAACACAATGGATTCTTAAACTGCTACCCTTTCAAATGCCTTTGGGCTTATGATGTTCAGGCCTTTCGCCTTTGTTGCTTCTGTCTTCTTGCTCATGTCAATTGGCTTGGGTTTCAAAGGGTTGAGCACAATCTTCTTACCTTCAAACATAAATGAGCAAGAATTGGATCGCCCATGAAGGGTGACATCCAAATCATAAAGCCAAAGCCTACCTAAGATAATATGCCCTACATCCATGGGAATTACGTCACACCATATTTCAGCCTTGTAGGTGAGGAATTGAAGTGGGACAACACATCTTTCTTTTATGACTATAGAGGAAGTATCCACCCAAGAAACTTTATATGGGTTAGGGTGAGGGGTCAATTTCAAGCCTAGGCAGGAAACAACGTTAGAGGACACCGCATTAATGCAACTCCCATTATCTATAATAACCTTGCAAGCTTTGTCTCCACACTTAGTGTAAGTTTGGAAGATGACACTCCTTCGCCAATCATCAGTGTCTCTCTGTTCTGTCAAAGCACACCTTACCACATTCATCCTAGGGACACCAAAGTCCTTGAAGTCATCAACCTAGGGAGAAATGGCTCTAATGCATGCGAGATAGCTAGGATCATCTTCCCATTCTACCTTAACATCTTGGGTTCCTTCAACATTTGGATCATACACCAGCTTCTCAACAGCATCAACCTTTTCATCGTCCTCTTGAATGACAAGGGCCCTAGAGGGACACCTGGCTGCGATGTGTCCAACCCCATTGCATTTGAAGCATTGGAGGCGAGAGCTTAATCTTGAAGGCTCACTGACCACACCTTTTCCCTTGTCCTCTTTTTCTATTGGGGTGCTATTGGGGTTTACCTTAGGGGGTAAGGTAAGTCTAGATCTGCTACCAAAAGGTTGAGGGTTGATTCCAAAACTGACGTAGGACAACCAAATTAATAATAGAACAAAAGATAAACCCTAGGAGTTAGCACCTAAGCTGCTTGGAGTCAGCACCAAGCAAACTAAAGTCAGCACCAGTGAAAGAAAACACACATTGTTTTTAATAATTCTCAAAACTGTCTTACAATAATCCGAAAAAAAGTGTTTAAATAGCTAACAATAAAAAATGCATAAAGAAACCCTAATTATTAAATGTTCGGGCTTGCTTAGTCTCAAACCCAATAACTAATAGGTTCCATCCATAAGGCCACAGGTTGGGCCGTCTTCCTTTTACTCTTCCTCCTATACGTGCGTGTATTTGGGGGCTTGTACCTCATGTCCACACCAGGGAAAGCCATGGATGGGGCATGGAGATGTGGTTTCGATAGCGATGGATTTTGGGAGAGGAATGATGGTTTAAAATTCAGGGTTCAAATTTCAAACTATAAATTGCCCATAAAATATCTAAATTATAAGACAATATAACATTTAAAGCTAACATGATAATTTGAAATATAATCCAAAGAAATAGAACTATAAAACCAACCGTTAATATTCTCAAGTGCACGTTCTCATCACAATCCAATGGCAGTGGCATGACTTCAAAATGCATCCAAAATAACATAGAGAACACAAGTGCCTTTCCCTTATTAACGGAACCTAGACTTAAAGAACTAAATACACACACACACACACTTGACTACACAAATAATTCAATTACTATGATCATATTTTTAATAAAGCTGTTTTAATAAAGAATTGGTTACTCAAAAGATAATAAAGAGTTTATATATATATATATATATATAATAAAATAAATAAAATAAAAGAAGAAGAAGAAGAAGAAGAAGGAGAAGAATGAAATTATCAATTGTAAAAAAGAATTTTAGCACTAACCAATAGAGCCTGATTTTCAGGATCAATATTGTCCAGGAACACTCTTCTGTGTAACCTCTGCTGCTCAACTTGAGGATTCTTGGCCAAAACTTTACGCATGTCAGCAACAATATTCTACACACAGAGAGGCAGTCAAATCAACCAATCAGAGAGGAAAATTCAAGAAAAAATTCATGGCAGAAAAAAGCAAATTTAATACATATTAAAGGATAGATAATCTAGATTTATTCCTCACATTAATCTTATTGACATCCAAGTGACTAATGGCTAGATGTGTTTTGATACGCCAATGAGATTTTTGAGTGAGATTTCTCACAACGTTCACTGTAAACTTATGGTTTGGAATGTGAACAGCTTCACGATCTTCACCTCTCACAATTGTAGGTGACCACCAACCCACATGCTGTAGGAATAAAATTGATCAAAATCCATAGAAGAAAAACCTGTGAATAAATTATTCTGTTTCAAATTATATAGGTAATGAGTGCATTCAGACACTTTATGCTTTTTTGTGTACTCATTAATTATATAAAAAGAAATGGAAATAAAAAAACAGAATCTGCACGTAGATATAAAATTTTCACTTAGTCCATTTCTTTATAGCCTCTTGTTCTTTAGGGTGATCTTCAACATTCAAATACCAACCTCAACAGTACCAGAAACTTCATAGCCTTCAATCTTTGTTTGAATCCATTCATTCACAACAAAAGGCCGAGTTGCATGAATTATCGCACTTGAAAGGAAATTTGTGAATATCTAGATAGAATAAGCAAAAAAGATGTTAATTTTTTCCAATAAATAGATTAATACAGATTAGTAACAATAATTAAATGAAAAAAATAACTAAGGTTGTACCTCACGACCGGCAAGAGTCAACAAGACAGTCCCAAGACCTCCAGCAGTAAGCCATTTCTGGGTAGAGAAACCCAGCAACTCCATAAACAATGAGATAGCTGCAACCCATACTGCAGAGTATACAGCTTTTCCCGCAAATTGGAATCCCATCTGTCCAAAAGCAAGTAATTTTGGTTGTAGGACATGCATCTCCATTAGCAATTCTAATAAACTCAAGCAGTCAAAAAAGAAAAAGAAAAAAGGGAGAAATGAGGATATGCAGTGATGGCTTAAGAGTTTGGATTCTTAATTAATATCACCAGCTGACCATTGAAGACTTCCCTTCAAGGTACTGCTATATTACAAATATATCTAATTACATAACCAAAGCAGGAAGTGGTACCATATAGCATTGACACTTACACTTCTTGTGTCACCAGAGTCATTAGTCTCAATAAAGAATTTCTGTGCTTGTTGGATCACGCTGCACAAAGAAACATAATTAAATTTAGTTGTCATGAAAGTAACTGTCAGTAAGCACCATAACTGCAAAAACATTATCAAAAGTTAATGATTAATGGCTCCAAAGAAGCAGCAATAGTTATCAAATTGTGGCAAAATTTGATGAAACTTCAAAAGAAGCACAAAGATATCTTCACTAAAAAGAACATGAGGATATGTAAACTGCTTAACCATTATATATTTCAAGTAATGGTGATTCCAGTTCACTGTTCAACCTTAATATAAGTGCCAAAAACCCCACCTGCAGCTCAATGGTTGTTTAAGTTTATTAAACAAGTTTGAGTGACCTCATCAAGCTTTTCAAAAGACCAAGAAAAATATAGAAAGTACACCCACCTTGATAAACAGTAGGCAAAGGCAAGCACAGTTGACAACGATCTAACAAAAATCAAAAGACGTTGCTTAACAACCTGGCTAGCTTCTGTAGGTAAAACTACCGGATCTAGTGCTCTGCAAGAAACAGAACTGTGATCAGTAAATCTGCAAAATAAAAATCTGTTTTCAAGGATAAGAATTTAAAACTTCTAGTTCAATTATATCATGATGGATTCACCTGCAAATGAGGGTTGCTCCAGTCCATAGCAGCAAAGGTTGTAGATAAGATGTCATAACATGATATGTTCTACTCTTTTTCCAGCTACTATCATTCTTCTGCAGGATATATTAGAAAATTCAATAATATAAACAGTGCTCAATTTGGAAACATAAGGCAAAGCATCAATCACATTATGGTAAATGACATGAAAAGGAAAACTTAAAAATAAAAAACATACATGAAGAAGTATGTTTCTGCTCTCACGCAAAAGTGGCCCAATGCCCCATACAGCAAATATAATAATACAAGCTGCCGGAACCAACTTTAGCACAAGTGGACTACCTTGTAAAACATTATATGACCTGCATAATACAAAAAATTAAATGATTTCTACATAACAAGAACAAAGTGATAAAATAAAAAACATAAAGAGTATTGGGGATGACAAGACAATTTATGATTTCACATACGCCAGGTGGAAACATAACACATATTTTATACAGACTACCTGAATAGAAAGCAGAAAATATTAACTTTTAAAAAAGGTTACACTCAAAATCAAAAATAAAATTATAATCAAACACAATATCCATCTAGCTTTTCATACTTTAGCTTAAATATTTGAGTAGTTTCTTCATATCCACATTATTGCAAGAGGTCCATATAATATTATGGGAAATCCTAATTAAACTGAACCTACAAATAAGAGAAAAGATATATTTTACACTTATAAAAAAAAATAATAAAAAATAAAAAGAGGAGAAAAGATATATTTTCATCCCAGAAAGGGCTAGAATTGGAGATAAAAAAATTTCTGGTACAGAATTTCTTGTGCAATGTGAATGCCCTACCTTTGGGTGCATTTTAAACTAATGGTTCACATAGTTTGAAGTAACCAATAAGGTTTATGACAAGAATTGGTAGAAAACGAAATAGAATCAATAGAAAACTAAATTCTAAAGGCAGAAACTCATTGAAATCAAATGTTCCTTAAATATGATTATTGAATCAAAAATTAGTCAATCAAAGAAAAAATTACCTTGTCAATGCCATGGTGGCTGTCTTCATACTAGGAAGTTCAAATGGTTGGCCTGGTCTTAGAAAAGAATGACAGTTAAAAGTATTGCATCTGTTAGGTAAAGAATGTATTGGCCTGTATGCATTGTCCAAAAGGCGAAAACTCCAAGATTCCTGTTGCTGATACTGTCACAGAAAATATATATTTAAAGTTGTTTCATTTATTTATGAATTCATCAATGCAATACCATCAATTAGAACAATACTTCTAGGCAACTACCTTAAGGGTGGAAAAGCAACAAATAGGAGGTGATTAGAATTTCAAATTTTGCATGACAAAAAAGTCTAAATTGCTGCATTTATATAAAGAATATAGGGTTTCTATTCTATCCATTGCCTAACAGATTGAAGCTACCATGTAACAAACCAGACAAAAACAGCAAGGACGTATTGCCTAACAAAGTACAATAACTTCAAAATGGGAAACTAAGGCAAAGAGAAACTCTTTTTCTTTTTTTTTGGGTAAGTTACACATGCACCCATGGGGTTCAAGGGACCCAGTGGTACCATCACCTCTTAGGGTGCCTGGGCATTGGGGTTCAATCCCCCTCCCCAATTTACCTAGTGGAAAAAGGAAGAAGAAGAAGTTACACATGCATCAATATCTATGCTTAATGTCATATATTTTGTTCACAATTGGTTTAGAGCTCAGAAAAATGAGGGTTGTAATACGTTGACAGCTAGTTGGCTAGTGTAAAATTCAGTAATTTTATTATGAATGGATCCATTATAGATACAAGTGGTGGCATCCCCTACTAATGAAGCACCGCATCAGACCCCAGATGCAATGAAAAGTGAGCAAGGATTAGTTAGGGTGTTCCCTTGAAGCAGCAACGTGATACATCAACGCTCAGGTGTAGAGGTTAGTCTATTATAGATGCATAGCTGACCCCAAAGTTTTGAGATTAAGGCTTGGTGGTGGTTGTAGATTAAGGCAAAAAGAAACTAATTAGTTAATTTATGGCAGGGAGTTAAACATACAGTAAGAAACACTATACTAGACCTAAGTCATTAACCCTTAACAGTAAATAAACCCATATGCCATCAATAAGTTAGAGCTTATAAGAATAGCAAGAGTTCTAAAACTTCAAATTATGAAATGGAAGTACCAACTTGAGTGGTAATATGGTAAATATCAGGTTTAACATTCACAGAAGAAGAATAGCATTTAAAGTTAGCATATGATCATGATACCAGTCACCCCAATTAGCCCCACTGATTTCCAGATTAGCTAGTAAGTAAAGTCAAGCATCTAATAATGTAAATGATGCATAATTGATGTTGAACATGCAATTGTTTTTCCTTGTTTTAGATGATAATGATACTTAAATACTGACATCTAAATGCTTCAGCACGCTTCAGGTTACATTCAAAGGAAAACAATATTGGAGGGGGGAAAAAGGAGCAGTTCTAAAGTTCTAAACCAAAAAACATACCGATATGCGTGACGAAAGAGAAGAACTTAATAAATGTAACTTGCCTCTTCCCATTACACTCTGTAAACAAACAAATAAATTCAGAACAGGGATAAAAACATAGTTGCTGAACAAAAAAGGGAACGGAATAATATGAGAAATTCTTGGGACACGACTTTCTTCACAACTAGTTAAGGTGGCAAGTTGTGATTGGAGCAACTTCGCTTTCACATGAGTCCACCCACCACTCACATCACTTTTATGATGCAGCAATCATAAAATGTCATCTTAGCAGTTCGTGAAAAAGTGCTGAAATATTTTGTGTCACTAGACTAACTGGAAAAAAAAAAAAAGGTACCTTATATCGTTTATTGCACCCCTGGTTCTTGCAGAGTCCCAATCCATAGGACAATTGCAAAGAAGCAGCAAGAGCCATTATTGAATTGAAATCAATCAGCCAGAAGGCAAGACTAGTAGCCTAAGATCATAAGGCTTATCACTTCTGTTTAGCCTCTAACCGCAGATGGATATTGATATTGATCAACAGGACAGAATCCAGAAAGCCCAACCACCTCACAACTCAAAAACCTAGCAAATGAAAAGTTTTACTGTTTCAGTAGGCATCAAAAGGTTAAAACAGTATAGTCATGCCAAATACCCTAACACATTGATATCCTTTTATATATATATTGGTAAGTTAACAGTTAACACACACCCAGAGAATTTTGAACCCATGACCCCTCAACCTTTATCCTTGCCACCCACACTTTTGAGACGAGAAAATGCCATTTGAGCTAGGTTGGGCTAATTGGCTTCAAACTATATCGATGTTAAATAACCCGAAAATGAAAAAATATGCATAGAAAAAGTACACTGATGTTGAAAAAGTCAATGCATATGCATCAAATAGTAGCACAGAATTGTGTTGAAAACACTTTCAAATCCATTCATTGCATCAATTCACGAAAAAAGACACTAAATTTAAAATTAAAAACACATACGCAACTCCTAATTAATAAGGACACTTAAAAAAAAAATCCCTAGAAAAGCTAGTTTCTATGAGAGCTCACAAATCAAATATGCATACAGTAAACAAATTAAAACCCACCATTTAAAAGGACACCCAAATTCCCTCAATCGAAGAAAATGGGGTTGGTTGGTATATTCAATACTGCTTTTCCCAATTCTAATTCTCAAAGACAGCAACAAAAACAAGCATGCGAATCTATTCAAAATATAACTAGCCAAAGTAGCAGGAAATTAACTAAAAACTTAAATAAATAGAAAACGAAATCAGCTTCATAGTTCATAGTTCAAAGTTCAAAGTTCATACTCGCCGCCAAAATTAGAATAAGAGGGGAAGCTCTGTACATATTGTTGCCATGTCAAATTAAAAAAAATTGAAACCATGCTACAAACTTTTCTCTATTCTATGAATAACAACCTTAAAAAATTCTTCAACTTCGAAATTACCTCGTGACGGACAAAAATCCGAAAATCCCAGGATTTATTAGAGCCTCGGATTCTGAAAAATTGAGACTTTTTATTGAAAGAGAAAAAGGAAAATGTTTTTGATTTTTCCCTGTTGTGCTATACGTACAAATACTGTAAAAGACTGGAAAGTGTTTTTTTAGCAAAAATAAATGCTAGTCAATAAAATAAGAAGAAAAAAAAAATAGGGATATTCGCCAAAGCCAAAGGAAGGTGTAGTTCTGGACATGTGGCATCTAGTTTTCAATGGGCCAATACGTGTTTGATGTTTCCTAGTTGGAACCTTCGAACTTACAGAAAAAAATAAAAATAAAATGTTTGGTGGACAAGGATGAAAGTTGTTCATTTTAGACCATTGTTTTTTGACACGTGAGAAAGATTTATTTGACTTGGCTCTCAATTCTTCCATTGGACACACATGTGATACGAGAGTTCAAGTTTGTGGTTTCGAAAAGTGGCAAGCCCCACTAATATCCAAATGGGCTCACCAAATAACGCAGTATCAGGGGTTTTAAGTGGTGTAGTGGCATCAAAAGAGAAATTTATTTGACTTGGGTCTCGGTTCTTCTATGAACAAACACTTTGACAAAATTTGTATATATGTCAATATGTGGCAAGCTCTACTAGTACCTAGATGGTCTCACCTCATAATGCAATATCGAGAGTTTTAAGTGGTGTAGTAGTATCAAAAGAGGAATTTATTTGACTTAGGTCTCGGTTCTTTTATGGACACACACTTTGACACAACTTACACATATGTCAATGTATGATTGGATTACATTATTTACACACATACCATCATTGATACTTGATGAAAAGTAATACAATACTTGCTATACGTTTAAGTTGTGTCAAAATGTGTAATTCTGGACTTTTTGTTTAGGTCTTGCATTGCCAATGACATTGACATCCCAAACGAAGTTTTACAATTTTTCGACTGGAGAGACACTGGGGAAGGGAGAATTTGAAGTTTTTATTAAAAACATTAAAAAAAAAGCTAGTTGCGATTTATAGATTTTAACAAACAATTTTACCTAATTAAAAAAAACAAACAATTTTACCTAATAGAATTAGCCTTTAGGTAGGAAGCTGTCATTTATTGTGTTTAGTCTGAGATAATTAGAGTAGGTAAAACCCATAATAGCTTCCTATATTTGGATATTTAATCAATATAACTAAGAAGAGATGAATATAAATAGATCCAAATCACAGTTTCGTCTACATTTGATGAAAAATAAAAAGAGATGTGCTTCTTCAAACAAATATTTAAAGCAGAATGTACAAAATACAATCAATTGTTTCATCTATCAAATGTGTTCGATAAAAAATTTAAGAAAAACATCTTCATTAAATGTTTAAATTCTTTTTTTAGAGAATAAATATTTAAATTATTAAATTTGAGATTAACATATATTTGTATCAAAATGTTAACTGAATAAAAAAAATCACCTCAAATTGACAAACAAGCACAAAAAAAAGCCCTTTAAAATTTTGACTTTCACGGTTTCACCTGACAAATTTTGCTAATCTTCTTTCTTTTTTTAACAAATAAATATCAAAAAATTATATAAAACAAAATAAATATTCATCTCAAATTAAAAACTATGTGCAAAATTATAGTCTTTTGAAAATACGAACAGGCACTTGACTTTATTGTGATTTATTGTGCTGAAATTTTTCATTTTAAACAATTACTCTCTCAATCCCATTTTGTTTGTTCACTATTCTGTTATCAGCTGCCCTAAAATATTTATCTATTTTAAAAAGTCAATAGATTCTTTTTCATAACTTTCCAATATATCCTTCGGTTTATTTGAAAAAAAAAAAAAAAAAGATAAATTTAATTGAAAATATGATATTGTCTTTTTATTTATTTTAGGGTGCGTTTGAATCGACTTCAAACGCATTCCGGAAATGATTTTCCGGAAAATAGTGTGTTTGGTTGGTCCGGAAAATTCTATTTTCCGGAAATTGAAATCCGTTGACCGAAAAAAAACGCCTTTGACCACGGAAATCAATTACCGGCTCTATTTTCACTTCAAAGGATTTCCGGAAAAGAGAGAGAGAGAGAGAGAGAGAGCGCGCGCGCGCGAGGGAGAAGACCAGTAACGGCGCGATCTCCAGTCCTAAGACCAGTCCGACGGCGCGATCGACGGCGCGATCTCGCGAAGGCGAGATCGCGCCGGATCGCGATCGCGATCGACGGCGCGATCTCGCGAAGCGTCGATCGCGAACGCGAGATCGCGCCGTCGCGAGATCGCGCCGGATCGAGATCGCGATCGACGGCGCGATCTCGCGAAGCGTCGATCGCGATCTCGCGAACGCGAGATCGCGCCGTCGCGAGATCGCGACGTTGATCGCGATCTCGCCTTCGCGAGATTGCGCCGGCGAGATCGCGATCGCGCGATCTCGCCTTCGCGAGATTGCGCCGGCGAGATCGCGATCGCGCGATCTGGATTTGGGTTTTCTGGGTTTGGTTTTGCCCCTGGATTTGTGTTTTCCTTTCTTCTTTTCCAAACACTAGAAAATGTTTTCCGGAAAATTTTTTGAAATGCAACCAAACACACACAAATATTTTCCTTTTCCAGAAATTAACATTTCCGGAAAATATGTATTTTCCGGAAAACGTTTTACGGCAACCAAACACAGCCTTATTGATTCATATTCATGAGGGTATCATATTTAAGGGTAAAACTTATGTATTGTACCTTAGGGGTTGTTCCTTAGGTTCTTCTTTTAGATTCAGCCATGTGGTTATTTAACAAAAAAATATACTTCCATCCTTAGAGAAAAAATTCACATAACAGAATCTTAAGAGGGGAACCTAAAGAACAATACTTAAGTACTGTACCTAAGTCTTGTCCCATATTTAATGTTAGTGTCGACCTAACAAAGTGCTTTCACCGTTAGAATTTTTGGAAATTAGTGACCTTTTAATATTTTATACTATAATTTTATTTTTTTTAAGTGCATTAAATGATATTTGGGGAAAGTTTAATTTTCTAAGGTGAACAAACAATTTGGAATAAATGAAATAAAAGAAAATAATTCAATACTCTATGAACAATATTTCCTATAAAAAGAATCAATTTAAGACCTAATTAGTTCAAAATAGATCGAAGTAAACTAAAATGGATTAATGATATGCTAATATGGTTCAAAAAGGGATATGGATCCTCTCCATTTCCCTTTGAAATGGATAGTGTCCAATTCACGGACAGGATTTGTTTGAAAACCATCAAGGGTAAAAAACGTGCCACGTCAATTAAAATGTAAACTCACACTTAACTGGGGTTAAACACTTAAACTAGAGGGTTGTTTAACTCAACCGGACAAAAAAAAACCTTTTAGGAGGGAAAAGTGAAATAGAGGCATATCCGTGCACGTTCAAATCTTCACAGATTTTAACCAAAAATAAAAAGACAGAAGGATCAGAGAACAAGTTCAGAGCACATCATTGTTTCTATCTTGCCAAAACAGAGGTATATCCGTAAAACTTGTTTATGCTTATCTTATTTGATGTTTGATAATTTTTCTGCATTTATATTGTTGTCTTGGTGAGTTTATATTGTTGTTTTGGTGGCTAGATGCAAGTTAGAGTCTATCTGAATTTTTATTTTTAATTTTTTGAGATAAAGATTGAATCTTTATAATGGCTGGATGATTCTTGGAGTCCATCTCATTTTTTTGCATTTATATTGTTGTATATTGTTGTTTTGATGGATGGATGCAAGTTAGAGTCTATCTGAACTTTTATTTTTAATTTTTTGGATAAAGATTGAATCTTTATAATGGCTGGATGATTCTTGGAGTATCTTTTTTTATTTTTTTGAGATAAAGATTGAATCTTTATTAGTATATGGCATATTTGATTGCCTGGTTTATCGACACCAATGGTCCCTGTTCTGCCTGGTCTATTTCCCATTTGATTGCTAACATTCAAGACTTGGCTATGTCTTTTGTTTCTTGCAATTTTAGTTGGATTAGTAGATGCCGTAACTCTACTGCTCATTCAGCAGCCAAATTTTCCCTTGCTTCCAATGACTCTTTCATTTTTACTCTGTCTCATTTTTTTACATCATCTCTGTTTTGAAAACAAATGATAGGTGAAAATTATAATAAATTTATGGTCAACTTTTTCCTATGGATAATGATGGGAATGCATGTTCCTTCTAATGTGCCCATGGAATCTACCCATTTAAAGGGATGGAGTTTGAAACAGATGAGATTGCATATGATTTTTATAATGAATATGGCAGAAAGGCTGGTTTTAGTATTAGAAAAGAATATGTAAATAAATGTAAAAAGACTAGAGTGGTTACTTCAAGGAGATTTGTGTGTGTGAAGGAGGGAGTTCGAGGCAAAGACAAGAGAGATTATAATATAAAGAATCCACGAGTAGAAACAAGATGTGGTTGTGAAACATGTTTGGTTATTGTACTTACTCAAGATAGTAAAAAATATGTGGTGACTGAATTTATTGCTGAGCATAACCACTATCTCCACCTCTCATCAACTGTGCACATGATGCCATCACAACGGAAAGTGGCTGCAACTCATGCTATTGAAATTGATTTGGCACATTAATCGGGATTAAGATTAAAGCAATCTTATGAGCTTTTTAGTAAGCAAGTTGGTGGATATGATAATCTTGGTTTTACCAAGCAAGATCATAAAAACTATTTACGCACTAAGCGACAGAGAGACATGGAGCATGGGGAAACTGCTAGCTTGGGAAGATATTTCAATCGTCAACTAAAGGAAAATCCTTCATATTATTTCGCTAC
Organism: Quercus robur; assembly: GCF_932294415.1. NCBI lineage: Eukaryota > Viridiplantae > Streptophyta > Magnoliopsida > Fagales > Fagaceae > Quercus > Quercus robur. The sequence goes on along the minus strand of NC_065539.1, from coordinate 17,969,333 downwards.
TCAATTGGATTGTGAAGAGTTGATTACTAATATCTTTTGGGCTGATGCAAGAATGATTATTGACTATAACCACTTCGGTGATGTAATAACGTTTGATACAACGTATAGTACAAATAGAGATGCAAGGTCACTTGGGCGTATTTTTGGGTCTCAATCACCATAGAGAAACTGTTGTATTTGGAGGTGCACTTTTATATGATGAAACGATTGAATATTTTGTATGGTTATTTAAGACCTTCTTAGAAGCAATGTCTGAAAAGAAGTCAATCACTAATTTCACAGACCAAGATGCAGCAATGTCAGCTGCAATAAAAGTAGTCATGCCTAAGACATATCATGCATTGTGTAGTTGGCATATGTGGCAGAATGCTGAGAAACACTTGGGTCATTTACTCAAAATGAGTTTTAATTTAACGATGATTTCTTAGCATGTATCTATGAGTATGATGGTGAAGATGAGTTTCTTACAGTTTTTGGAATGAAATGTTGGATAAGTACGATATTCGTGAAAATAAATGGCTAATTGATCTATTTAAATTGAAGGAAAAATGGGCCCAATCATATGTTAAGAGAACTTTCACTGTAGGAATGAAGACAACCCAGCTTAGTGAGAGTTTCAATGTTGGCTTGAAGGATTGCTTGCGTACTGATCTCAATATAGTAGAGTTTTTCATTCATTTTGAAAGAGTTGTCAATCAAAAGCAGGATAAAGAGTTAGAAGCAGAATGCAACTCTAGACATAAATTTCCAAGATTGAAGCTCAAAAGTTCTCCTATGCTTAACCAAGTAACAACAATGTACATGCTTACGTTGTTTGATTTATTTCAGACAAAAATTGAAGAGGTAATGACACTCTCCATCCTAGGACGTAATGTGAGTCAAACACATAGTTATGTGGTTGGAGTTTTCAATCAATGTGGAAAAATATGAAGTCATGTGGAATCCATTAGATGAGACTCTATCTTGTAGTTGCAGAAAGTTTGAGTCATTCTGTATTTTATGTAGGCATGGTTTGAAAGTTCTTAATGTATTGGATATTAAGTTGATTCCTAATAGATATATCATGAAGAGGTGGAGAAAAGATGCAAAAGATGGAAGCAGAAAAAATTGCACAACACATAACATTAAGCCGAATACTCAACTGGAATATGTAGATCGGTATCGAGATTTATGTCCAAAATATATTCAATTGGTGAATGAGGCATATGAAACTAAAGAATGCCATAATATTCTAAGATTAGCAATTGTAGATTTGAAAAAAAAAAAACTTTATGACCTTAGGAATTGCAAAGCTAATGTAGAAGAAGATATCATTAGGCCTTCCACCGATTTTGCAGACAAAGAAGAATAATTATGTGCTTCGATTATGATTGTACCAAAAGGGATAAAGAAAAGGGAGATTTATCGTAATAAAAAACATAGGACAAAATCATGGATAGAAAAGATGCCGAAACCAAAGGAAGGCACATCAAAGAAGCAAACAAAGAAAAGAAAAGTGCAGGAAGTAATTTTCTAAATTATCCTTATTTTCACCATTCTATTTTATTTTTACACATTAATATAGTATACTATTATTGTTGTTAAACTAGTACAATTTTTACAGGAAATATATGCACATGATGTCATGACACAAAAGAAAATTGAGGATATCTCTTCTGGAAATATTACTAGTTCTACACAACTTTTAATGGTAAAGATATTTACAATTATATATTTTACTTTGATATTAATAATAGTTTAGATGCATGATTTGATAATTTTAATGCTAAGCTTGTGATATGTGTAATGTGTAATTGGTTTTCTTGTAGTCAGCTTCTACAAGTTCTGCATCACATTAGGGAGGCTTATCAGCAAGTGTTGCATTAGCATCATATTTAGAGAGTATATCAAAGGGTTGTAGGCTCCAACAACAAAATTAATTGTGCAGGAGGTCTCTTGACTCAAGGAAATGTTGCAAGTGGAGGTCCCTTTACTCAAGAAAGTGTTACAAGTGGATGGAATGAGATGGTTCATAAATTCAAGCCATTTTTCTAGTTTAGAATCATGTTTTATAATCTATGGCACATGTTAAGATTAAGTGCTCTTGTTTTATAATTTTTCTAGTTTAGGACTGGAGTTTTGATGGTCTAAAACTTAGTCACATTTGGTCACATTCAAATGTTCAAATTTAGTCACATTTGTGACCAAGTGTTCTAGTTTTGTAATTTTCTTACTTTAAGATTGAAGTTATGATGATCCATAGATTTCCTTTTGTTACCAATTGACAGTGATTTGCATGTTTGATGTATCTCTGCATGGTGTTAATTTTTGCATAATTATTTGTTGCTGCAAAATTTTTTATGTTTTTCTGCATAATTACTGTTTGTGTTTCTGCATAATTACTGTTTGTAATTTCTGCATAATTACTGTTTGTGTTTCTGCATAGTTGTTGTTTTCTATAGAAGGTTTTGGATGTATTAGGAGTGGATCAGTTTCCCTATTTGCTGTAGATAGTGTTCAGTTTGTGTAGACAGTGAATATAATGTATTTTGCAATAAAACAATCTAGTTGTCATCTTGCTTTATTGCAATCTAGTTGTCGTCAGTGAATATAATATATATTGCAATCTATTTTGCAATAAAGCACTATTTAAATTTCTAAGGCAAGTACACATGTGCAAAGCAATTTAAGGCCAAAATGCAAATCACTTGGTTTTTGGTTAAATGCACATTCATGTGAACTCTGTGTACTTGCATTGCAAATTGGTAAGGAAGCCAGTTAATCACTTTCTTTTACACTGCTCACCTAATCTGTGTACTTGGGTTGCACTCTTATGAGTTACTTGGCATTACAATCAAAATTCAATCCAACAGAGTAGACAATAAGAGAATTTAATTAAAAAAAATGAACAAATTTTATTAAAATGTACACTTTGATCACATAACAAGAATTCCATTGAAATAAACACTTTGATTATAATAACATGAAACTTTTACAATTGGTGTGCTTATTGCTTGTCTATACATTCCACCTCTTGCTTCTTGATTATACATTCCATCCAAAGTCTACAATTTTCAATCTTAGCTTGATCACTTCAACTTGCCCCATCTCTTGGTATGAATGTATGATGCTTCTTTGTTATGTAAGTTCCTTTGGTATCAAAGCTTTGGGATGTATCATAGCTCCAAAGGCCCTTCCAAATTACTGATAATTAGGATCAATGAAACCTACAAGCAATATTAACAAATCTCAATCCTTTAGAATTATAGAGAAACCAATAACAGAACCTGTCCAAAAAATTATGCAGACTTTCCAAATGGATAACCAAAAGGCTAATACAAGAACCAATCTACAAAAAGAGAGGCACAAAAAACAGTCAGAAAATTCAATTATTCTTCCTATAAGAGCTTTAAAGTTCAAAGACCAACCACAAAAGGGTTCTCAACAGTTCAGATTTTTGAAAATCGAAAATTCATCTGCCTCACCCTAAAAGCTAGTGTATATCAACAGCTAGCAGCCAGTAAACAAAAATCTAGCCATAGGCTAAATGTTTTCTTTTACAGTTCATCATCAAAATACAATAATGTGCATTCCATTCCTACAAAGGACAATTTACACACACCCAATTCTGCAATCAGTGGCATGACAGGGAAAACAAAGAGACATTCACAACACATTCCCTAAAACCTTTCATAATAAAGTGAACAATTAAAAATAAAATCAAAATCCATGCAAAAGCACAAACATTTATATAACAATGAGACCAAAAAAAACACCCACAAACCAAAAAAATGTAACCAAACATTCTAATAACCACAGCATAAAACACACACACAGAGATAATATATAAAAATTTTAAGCGTATAAACTAATCCCAATTCAAAAGAAAATTAAAAACCCCAAGAAAGCACTATCACAAAGCAACTTCTGGCGGATGAAACCAGGTAGAGAGAGAAAACTTACTGGGTAATGCCTATGCCTATAGGTGGGCGGCACTTTCCAATGATGCTAGGTTGGTGTGAGACATAGCCCGCGCAACAACGGTGGCTTGGCATGATGGTTGGTGGCACTGGCGACGATGAGGGCCGTGGGATGGAGAGAGAAAATCCTTGGAGATGAGAGTTTGAACTTTGAAATTTCAGATGGGCTAGTGAGAGAAAAGAATATGTTGATTTAACCTTGGTTTAACTAGAGTTTGAATTTGTTGAGTTAAGTTTTTAACATTTTAATTGACATGACACATTTTTTACCCTTGATAGTTTTCAAACAAATCCTGTTCGTAAACTAGACACTCTCCATTTCAAAGGGAAATGGAGAGGATCCGGATCCCTCAAAAAGAGCATAACAATAATAAATGTTATTATATAGATTGGATGGAACACATGGCACAAAAATTAAACTCCAATATAAGATCTATTTGGATTTTATGTCAACTTTGACATTATTCCAATAATAAGCCAAAAAATGATAAATGCAATGAAAGTAACGTTACAAAGCAAGTTACGGTAAAGGATATACAATGAACCCCCGCATGTTTTATAAATTTAAAATTTGAAGGTAGGGTTGCCCAAAGTTGAATTATCATACCAATAAAAACAAAAAAAAGGTTCCCATAAAAAAAAAACAAAAACAAAAAAAGGTGACCTAAATTTGTAATATTACTTAATAATATAAATTTCTACAAATGATAAAGGAAAAAAGCCTCACTCTCAGCTGAAGCCACCCATGACTTGTTCTTGTGTGGGATTAAGATTCTTTTTTTTTTTTTTTGAGAAAAGTGTGGGATTAAGATTCTAGTTTCTAGGAATAGATGCCTTCTGGATCAAGTCCCACTAAGTGTCTATTTGGAAGTCTAGTTTTTAGCTTCTTCTTTTTTGGGAAATAAGCTAGCTTTTAGTGTTTTTTTTTTTTTTTTTTGGTCACACATTTAACATAAAAATTACCAAAAACTATATATCTTTTGATAAATACTATGCAAATAAATTACTAGAAATTGCAGGATCCCAAAGGAACACTAAAAAATGAATCTTACAATATAGAGTAAGAAATATAATAAAAATTGAGAAGTAAATTCTAAATTCCTCAACACTCACTAATATAAACATAAGAGCCCAAATATAGTAATTTACATATCATGACTTTTTTTTTTTTTTGGCAATCTAGTTGCGCATTTGTTAGTGTGTCAGATTTCAGGCAATAACCAAATAAATTTCAAAAGCAAACCAACATAATTTATGGAAGTTTTTGCATGAAACTCTATGTGATCCTGAGCAAACAACCAATAAATAAGGCATAGCCACCCCATCTAAAAGCCAAAAGCAATCATCAGGTGGGAAAAGGAAAAAGTTTTTAGAGTTGAATGAATGAATGATTATATGTCAACAGTCTTTGTTAAGATATTGTTTGATTAGATGAATCCTTTGGGCAGCATCCTGCGTTGTCTTTTTATTTATTTATTTTTTTTAATTTTATTATTATTATCATGCAGGAAATTTTTTTCAGTTGGACTTGGACTCACAAAACAGAGCATTTCCAGAGAATTCATAGAAGGACTGGGGTACCTTTCACTTCTATGCTTCTCTTTGATGATGAGGATAGGAACATTGAAGCGGTAAAGCTTGTTCACTCCTTTATTTTTCAAAACTGTTTTCCTTGTTCCTTATTTATGCATGTGAAGCATCTTGGGTTCATGTAAATTTTTAATGCCTCTCGTGCTACACAAGTAATTGAGGAGAAAATCATTCCATGTCTCTTGTTAGGTATCAGAACTTTCAATGAATAATCTGAAACCTGTAATGTTTTTTATAGTTACAGGTATCAAAAATGGGTGTAACAAGCATATTAGTTTGTAGTGAGGTAAACCTTGGAGCTTTGAGGCAGGGATTATCAGAATTTTCTCAGAAGTCAAGTTCATCTGGCAGGGACTTGCAGAATTGAATCACCCTCTTTCTCAGAGTCATGCATGACCTTTATAGTGGTGTAAAGCTGAGCACTGCAGCCTGCAGGGGAGAGAATGTATTGTTATCAACTCAAACCATTACAATAGAAGTATTGTTTTGCTACATTATTTATTCATACCATCAAACGATTATTTTGTAGCCATCTAGCTGAGAATGAGAAATTGACCAAGTTAATGCTTTGCAAGTTCCTATATAGACCCGTGTCTGAAGAATATTAGTACTCTCGCACAAACAATTTGCTGAGAGTATGACTATCTTCAGTTTTTACAAGTTAACTATATGCTGCCATCTATCCCATGTTTGCATTACATTAGTACTTTAAAAATATTACCACTAAACTGATGAAAACTATTATCAATATATACTGTTCTAAATTTTTGAGCTGCATTTGGGGAAAAAAAGTAATACCCTTTTCTCCGAAAAGGAATAAGAAGAAATTTTCAACAATTTGCAGACATGTTTACCAAAGCATACATTACCCTGAAAGAGAATTGAAGATTCATTGGAAATACACACACAGTCATGTAAGTAAAAGCAACTTCTGTTAATAGTAGGTTTGAGTTACAAGTTATAGAAACATTCTGGTCCTTCAAATAAACAAATCTGAATTCGTGGTAATTTGTCAATGCAAGAACAAAATGCTTATACATGCACAAATTAGTCATATACAAAGAAGCTAAAAGGAATCAAAGCTTTATCATGGACCACGCCTTAACCGAAAACATATGTATGAGGAATCAATACTGTGTCAAACAAGCTATATATTACATAGCTTCTTTGCAGCTAGTTGTTGCGCTCTCTAAATGGTGGTCTTGCATCACAAATGGCTTCATATTTCTTTGTTGAAGGAGACGATTGAATATTCAAGTTCTCTTTTACAGACTGCAATAGTTCATCATCCTCCTTCAGAACCATCCCTGAACTGTTATTGTCAAAAGAGTGCACCATATTGCTCAAAACACCCATCATTTGTGAGTCTGCAGCAGACAACTCACTAATCCTGTCACTCAGGCCCGCAATAAAACCCAATAAGTTTTCTCTATCCGATGACAATTTCATGACATCTTCAAGTAAACTTCTTTTTTCGCTCTTTAGTTCATTAATGAAGGCATCTGAAGTTTGCAGCTTTGTCTCCATTTGAGTAGTCAAATTCCTCATTTCCAATTGTTTTGCATCCAGTTCAGCTTCAATTTCCAGTGCCTGCTGTCTTGAATGACATAAAGATCTTTCCTGCAATTCCAATTTCTGTTGTATATTATGGAGATCATCTTCAAGTTCCTCAACCATCAACTTCTTCTCTTCAACTTCTAGTAGAGCCAAAATTTCAGCTGCAGCAATCCTCTCCCAAGCTTCATGGACCAAATTAATCTCTGCCTGCTTCTCAGCAAGCTGTGAAGAAAAAGAGACTAATGAGCTATTAAACTTTTGTTCCAATGACTTCACAAACTGCAAGAGATCATCTATTCTCTGGCTTTTCTCGTCTAGGAGGTGGATAATTTTCTCTTTCTCATGCTCAAATGTTCTCTCTGCAACAATTTGTGAGAGAATAGCACTTTCAAGTTCTCTTCTCAGTGATTCTTGCTCCAGCCACCCAACCTCTTTCTCGAGTTGCTCTAGAATCTTGTCCTTCTCTGTCATAGTTTGGAAAAAACTTGTTTTCTCTGACTCGAAGGACATTGCTGTCTCCATTCCTGCAAAACTAGCAGCTTCTGCTTCCCTTTTTTTGAGCTCTTGTTCCTGTAACAAAATCTGTTGCTGGAGATTATCCATTCTTACGTCTTTCTCTTCTAACATCTGTACGAGGCCATTTTTCTCTTGCTTGATTGTTTCCCCAACATCTATTTGTGCCAGAAGAGAAGCTTCTAGCTCTTTCCGCACTTCATGATTTTCTTCAAGTTCACCTTTCAAATGTTCTGCCTTTGATTTCCAAATCTGCAATTCAAATTCAATTTCATTTTCTTCACATATTTTCTCAGCTAATTCAGTATTTGCTCTCTCTAAGGCATCACAAACTTCTGTAAGTTTCTTCTTTGAGCTGCTCTCAATCTGCAAAACTTGTTCTTTCAAGAGAAGTTGACACCTGGACGATTCCTCAAGCATTTCCCTGTACCTCTCAAGTTCTTTCTGCATTATAAGCTGCTGCTCTTCAATGAATTCCAAGGACTCAACCCTCCTCAATAACAATTCTGCCTTCTTGCGTTCTTCTATGATATCTGTCTGGGCTCTAACCAAAGCGGTATTCTTCATCTCCCTGTAACTCTCAAGTTCTTTCTGCATTAAAAGCTGCTGCTCTTCAATGACTTCCAAGGACTCAACCTTCCTCAATAATGATTCTGCCTTCTCACGTTCTTCTCTGATATCTATCTGGGCTCTAACCAGAGCGGCATTCTTCATCTCCAACTGCTTCATCAATAAAGAAACATTATCCTCTCTCTCTTTGTCACCTACAATCAGTTCAGCCTTTTCCTTTGCAAGCTTCAATTGAGCCTCAGAAAGGGCAGCATTCGTCATCTCCAGCTGCTTCATCAATAGAGAAATACTCTCTTCTCTCTCTTTGTCACGTACATCCATTTTAGCCTTTTCATTTGCAAGCTTCAATTGAGCCTCAGAAATTCCTAGTTTTAGCTCCTCATTCTCCAGCTTCAACTGCATAGCCAAGGACTGACAAGCTTCAAACTCCATCATAAGCTCTTTTATTGCAGCATCTTTGTTCTCCAACTCAGACCGGCAGTCATTCAGCTCTGCCCCCAGTTTTTCCAGTTGAGCCTCATAAATTCCTAGCTTTAGCTCCTCATTCTCCAGCTTCAACTGCATAGCCAAGGACTGACAAGCTTCAAACTCCATCCTAAGTTCTTTTATTGCAGCATCTTTATTCTCCAACTCAGACCGACAGTCATTCAGCTCTGCCCCCAGTTTTTCTAGTTGAGAACTCAACTCAGCTTCTTTAGCCCTAAGATTTGGAGTACACTCTCTATGCATCTGCTCCAAGCTTTTGAGCTTGTTTCGTAGCTTAGCTAGAGAAGAGGAAGCTCCTGATTCTTGTATTTGAGCTTCCTGAAGTTCTCGGAGGGATATCCGCAACTCCTTGTTTTCTTGCTCTAGTTTCCTCGCTTGATATTTCATTTCTTTATAAATGGTCTCTTTTGTGCCCAGCGAATGCCTTAGCGCTGAAATTTCATTGTCCCTGTCAGTAGTGAGGCAGTCCAGTAGTGATTTTGCATCCTGGCACTCTGTAAAAGCATTCTCAAACCGTGTCTGGAATTCAGAAACTTGAACTTCCAGATATTTCCTCCGGCTTTCTTCATGAGCCAGGGCTTGGTTACACATTTGTAACTTGTTTTTCAGATCTTCTGAGATTCTGGTTTGAGAATCTAAGCTTGTCTGTAGAGAGCAAATCTCATCAAACAATGAAGATTTCTCCTGCTCCCATTCCTTCTTACTTGCCCTGAACTGATTTCGTAGCTTTTCATGTGCTTCTTCTAGATGTGCAAAATGCTCCTTTTTCCATTTTAGCTGATCTTTAAGCTTCCTGTTCTCATCCTCTAGATTGAGCAACATATCATCTCTTACGCTCAGTTCTTTAGATGCTTTAGCTCTTTTCTCTGCTTCTGAACACTTCTTCTGAGAAACTGATAGACACCCTTTGAGGCCTTCAATCTCTTCCTTATGTGCCCGAATGCTTTGCTCTTGATCCATGATCTTCTCATTGGCCTCATCTAAAGCTAACATCAAATCTCTGTTTTCTTTTTCCCATTTAAGGCACTTCTCATCATAATCAGCTCGATGCTTATCATTTGCAGCACTCAGACGTTTAATGATAAACTCTTTTTCATTGAAACTGCATTTAAGTTCCTCACACATTTGCTTAACCTCAGAGATTTCTTGTGTCTTGTCATTTAATTCTTGAGATTGCTTCTCAATTTTCAGACTTGCCTCCTGTAGTTTGATGAGTTGTTCATTGTGGGCTTTCTTCAAGTTCTCACACAATTCTGCTTTGCTTTTGTATTCTGCCTTGAGCTTCTCAATCTCAGCTTTAGCATCATGTAGCTCCTCATAAGCCCTGTCCATTTTCTTTATTTCACAGCAATAAAATCTCGAAATTTGCCTGATTGCAAGCAAAAAACAAACTAAGAAAATAAGTTGAAGTGGATTTGAGTACCATGACTCCATTAGGTAGATACAGAAGAACATCATGTAACCAGAAGAGACAACATTAAGTCATAAATGTGAATCAGAATTCTAACTATACCAGAAACTTCACGAGTCATAATTGTCAAATGAATTCCTCAATTTTCTTATCAGCTATTGTGTCATACAATAGCTGATAAGAAAATTGAGGAATTCATTATACAAGTGTCACTCCTAAAGTTTATTCTATTCACAATGACTAAATTTTATACTGGCTCTCGAGTCTCAACCTACAGCAGCCCTCTTTTTTTCTGGGCTTGGACTGATTGTGAACAAAATATATAACATTAAGCACAGACACAACCGGTGTTCCTAAAGTTTATTCTATAATTTTGATAATAGATTGCATCTTCTCAGTACTTAAATCCTTCTAAAGTTTATCATACAATTCCCAAGATAGTATTGCATATCCCATTATTCAAAGGCAAAAAAACATGAAAGTAAATAGTTTTGTACAAATAAATACAGCTCAAGTGACAGATTTAGAATGGAAAATATGAACTTGTGCATTCAAAAATCATTGAATTTTTTCAATATAATCTTGACAGAAGAATGAAAAGTGGACTAAATAAAATTTGCTCTATACTAATTGGCTCTTTTTAAAAGTCATTTCTAATCCACAAAGCTCCCACGTTTAGGGAGTTTGGGAGAGGCCGACTTCTGAATTTGAACTCATGACTTGTTGCTTTAGGTGAAAGACCCTTGTAAACTAATTAGCTCTTTTTATACTTTCATTTTTATATTAAAAAAAATCTATAATTCTTAAAATTCCACAAAAATTTTGTTTAACAACATGTGGAACATTTGTATGCTTCCGAAAGAATGGGAGAGCTGACGTTAAAGCTTCACTAAATGAGAAAAGTTTGGAATGAGCAGGATTGTTTGTCCAAAGATTTGTCTTTTAATTATGCATTGCTTTTACATCAGTGGGAGACACATAATGGAGGTACAAACAAACTCCAAGAAAAAGAAAAGGCACAAAATATTTCTAAATTAATCTGCGATAGTTAAGAAGGAAAATAAAGTTTAAATCTTTTTATTTTGGAGATTTCATAACTAGCAGAAAGTATGGAATTTCATATTGAATATTTCACATCCACGACTTGCAGAATTTGAATGAAACAAACAATTTGGTTCTTCATTTTTGCATCATCAAGAACCAGAAAACTATGATCTATGACCTGGTTGAGTAATTAGTAATTTGAGAACAAAAACAATATAAATAAAATTAATCTATGGAAATCCTGAGATTTTCTAGTGAATCAAACAGAGACTAACACAAAAAATCAACTAAACCCACATATAAAATACACAAATTTATGCAAAAATCCTTGATGCGTGTATAAAGTAAATGATCCAAAGACTGACTTTCACATGCTAAGAAAATACCAAAAGAAAATCACCCAAAACTTCAAATGCGAATAACATAATTAAAGAAACCACCAATACACCGTCTTTGGTTACCAAAAGAAAGGAAATTGGTGAAAGTGATATCCCAAGATTTCATTTTTCTTTTCCTAAGCAAACAAACAATTTTCAAGAAAAATGAAGGGAGACCCAGAAGAGTACCTGGTTGTGAGATTACAGATTCGACATCATACGATGAGTTAACGCTGATTGGTTTCTTTGGGATTTTCTGGTTCTTGGTGAAGAATGAGATTTATGAGAGAGAATGTGAGTCCGAGAAAGAAAGAAAGAAAGAAAGAAAGAGAGAAAGAAAAGAGAGAAAAAGTGGTTTCGGAGAAGAGAGCCGTTAGAGAAAGAGGGGGCCTTATTTTGGATTTGAAATTGTATTTGACGAAGATTGACAGTTAGAGAGCGTTATCATTAACGACGTTAGTCTTGGATCCACCATTTACTAGCCGTTAGGAGTCGAGCTTGGGTTGGGCTAAGGTGAATGAAATTTTGCTTTAATTTGGCCCAATTGTGGTTGAGTTGGGTTGGGCTCTCAAATGGCAAGTTCTGTACTAATATTTGATTAATTTTCTTTTTCTTTTTTTTATAAAATAATATTTGATTAATTGATTGCTTACAAATGGCAACTTCTAATACAAAGCTTGGCATTTTGATCACTTTTTTTCTTTTAATAATTTTATGGGGGCTAAATCCGGGTATTGGTATCCACAATTCTTTAGTGTCTGTTTGGTAACAAAACAAAAAGTTTTTTTTCCTCCAAGTATAATACTACAAAAGATATAGTTTTTATTTTTATTTTTTTTATAGCTTTTAATAAAAGTTAACTTATTTTCCAAAAAACTACAGTAGTTTTGATAAATTATATTTTAAAAAAAACAAAGAGAATTTTTTGTTGTTGTTGTTGTTGTTGTTGGTAGCCAAACGAACGCTGAGAACAAATACTAATCATGGGTGAGTAGTGATCAACCACACTCCCTGAAAAAAAAAAAAAGGAAAAAAGAAAAGAAAAGAAAAAAAACCAGGAGACTATTCGAACAATTTCCACTTTGATTGTTGAGAAACACTGAGCAACCTAGTGATTAACCTCTTTTTATTCCTAAGTTAACCTTTTGATCAACCTTGCACCATTGTTTTGATTATAAAAAAATGATCTCAGATCACCTTGTTTTTTTAACTTTTTTTTGGGGGGTAGTTTTGTGCAAACTGCAAAGTTCACCTTGCTTTTAGATCATTCCATAAAACAAGTCCTACTAAACTTAGCAAGCTAATGATTCTATTTGAATAGCTACTATAAAATACCAACATTAGACTTATTTAGTGCCGGGATGATCCAAAAAGAAAGATTAAAAAAAATATATTGTATGAAATTTATAGTCCTAATAGAGAGAAATAAAAAGAAGAAAGGAAAATGAATGGCTTGAATATAGAGAAAGAAGTTTGTACGTTGAGCATTAATTGTTGGTTGATGATTTTTTATTCTTGTGAAAAGCTACTTTTGTGCCACAGGAAAAAAAGGCTAGAAAAAGAGCTTTATTGGACACTAATACATAGGAATTAGGATACCAAGGTGAAACATTGGACTGATATACAATATGCTGGGATGATTGGAGGACACGAATTATTGTATTGGAGCACTTAAACAATTCATTCATAAATCATAATTAAATGGGAAATGATTTGAAGTGGAATAAGATTTTTTCCCCTCATCACCAATAGAGAGGAATGAGAAATAGGACTAAGTTTGGACCTTCCCTGGATCAATGGTAACTATCGTCCGCCTAGAGAAAACACTTCAAGGCTTAGTAATGACAAAAATAAAAAATAAAATAAAGAGATAGGTTATAACTTGACTTTTGGTTTTAAATAAAATATTGAAAATTAAATTAAGAACTTTGTAATTACACTGGTACCTTATTGAGTTTAAATGTCTTCACTTCTGTGGGGGGATGAATGTAAACTCAATCTGAGGACCAATGCCCAAGAAACTAATTTAAGGGACGGGTCCAACCCAAAGTATGGTAATAAGTAAAATGACTTGCTAAGTAGGAGGAAGCCATTTGGGCCTACTGTCGAGGAAATTCGAGCTGGCTTCCTTTCTCAAGGCTCATAACCGAGGTGATAGATAAAACCTTCTCCTCGAGATGGTGAAGGGACCTTGGATAACACCTCCCTTCTCAGATCAGGATCCTCCAACTTCCTAGCTCAACCCGAGAGACATAACATAAAAAACTTAGAACCCAATGAAACAATCACCTCCGCATTAATGAGGTCCCTTACCTAATGTCAGCCACATTAAATGCTAAGTGCCTAGCTTGAACAGTGAAAGCACCCCCAAAAAGTCCTCCTTCATTATCAAAAGATGGCAGAGTAGGGGTTGATGGGACAAGTATCCCCCAGATCTAGTTGGGGGCAATCCAGTTAGAGAGAGAGGGGAATGGGGAAGATGGCTATAAAAACAGGGGAGGGGTAGCAGAAGAGAGGGTTCAGAAAATTAGAGAGAGAAAGTCTAGGTAAGAATAAGAGAGAGAAAGATAAACTAGAGAGTTATTGTACATAGTTTTTAATCTTTGAATCCCATCCATGTACCTCGAGAACATCATCCCCCCCTCCCCCCCCCCCCCCCCCGGGTATATGAAAGCTTGATTTAGTCATCTTTCCATTTTAACTTATTGCTTAAACCTCTCATTGTGGATTACTTCCCATCTTTTAGAAATTAGTTGTGTAGATCAAATATCACTCCCATTGTTTGTGTGTTGGTTGTTTTTGACCTCCACAACTTCCATTGTTGAAAATTGTAACTATTGAATTACAAAATAAAAAAAGGATAAAATTTAGTTACAAAATTAGTTGTAACCTAAAGTTATAACCTTACTCAATAAAATAAATATTACTGCATATTTTGTGTTAATCGAATATTATTTACTTTATGGTTTATAAGTTTATATTTTATATATAATTTTAAACTACAAAAACTTGTTGTAGGGATAAAGGCTCAAGATAATATGTTGGGCCTTGGGCTTTTGTCCGAGGATGTTGAATGGTCCGAGAAGGGGCAAATAGTCATTTAAGGTCCCAATTTAAAGTCTCATGAGTAAGGAACAAATGAAAGGTAGTCCGAGGAGGAATTACTCCTCGAATGTGGCGTGTGCAGCTCAAATATGTATTCCAGCAAGTAGAATGACCTTCCAAGAAGTTGCAGCAATAGGAACATGCCTCATGAACATACAAGAAGGAAGGAAGCCCAAAAATATCTAGGGGAAAGTTGCCCTTCAATTCAGTACTAGCTGTTGTTCAACTCATTAGGGCCTAGTTTTTTGACCCACTCTCTACAAATTTATTATATTGGGCTCATTGGGCCAATATCTCATACGTTTTGGGTTTGGACTGTAAATCGAGATCCTAGAATTGTCATTTAAACAATTAAAACTAACAAAAAAATCATCTCTTAGACAAGTGATTAGACTCATTCATTTTTAAAATAGATTATCTTATTATTTTTTACGAAAAAGTTTATCTTATTAATTGCTATGATAGTTTATTTTAGGTAAAATGTTATTATCTAAGTTTCAAGAAATTTAAAATTTTACTCAAATTAAAATTCAATTACCAAAAATTTCAAGAAATTTTAAAATAAAATTTTATCATAGTTTTTTTATATAGTAAAACTTACACATTACATGTATCACACTATCCTTGCGTCAAGTGACTTAATATATATGTTTGTATTGAATTAATTTAAGTAAAATTTTGTTAGATTTTTAAGTGGTATGTTAATTAGTAATGTGGGGCCCGGCCCAAAATAATAGGCTAGTTAAACTACGGGCCCGTCCGAGGAGCATCCTGTCCGAGGAGAAGTCACAGCCAAAACCTTATTCAAAACCCAATTGCGGTAAAAGAAACCTGTCTGAAGAGTAACTCCTCCTCGGACATTACGAAGTTCGGATGAAGAGCTTGCCCCAACCATTGCAGTTCATCCTCCAAGCATATAAAAAAGAATAAAACCCAAAATATCTCATGGAAAGCTGTCACCACCACATTAAATGTGTCACAACCACCCTCTTGGCCGCATTAATGAGGAAAAGACTCCTGAACAGTACTACCTTGGCCACTGCAACTCACAAGGGAGTGATAAGGGTGTCTGATAGGACAAGTGCTCAAGTGGGGGCTTAGATGATCAACAAGTGTAAGGTTCAGATAAAAATGAGAGAACTATATAATGTAGTGGAGTCCCTCAAAGAGGGGGACGAAAAAATGTATTCGGCACTCAGGAAATATAATTTTCTGTTAGATATCCATTCTTGTGTTTTTGTTCCTGCAATAATATTGTCCATGCATCAGACCGACTAAGCTCACTGAGGCTAAGTTCTTTGACTCATCCTCTACAAATATTTATTGTGTGTTGCGCCTTGGGTCAAGGCCTGATCAATAGGGTTTGGACCAGGAAAATCGTGCAACTACAAGTAAGATAAATTTTTGTTTGATAATATTAATAAGATAATTTTGATAATATTTGTACAGTATTTTATTTATTTAAATGATTATTTTTTCTTTTTGAGCACCAAATTTTTTTTTTTTTTTTTTTTTTTATAGAACTTCAATGTACGTATATTCTTTTTTTTTTTTTTTTTCAAAGAGTTTCAACCTATATCGTTTGTTCCTGATGATAGCTTTTTATCATCAGACCAACTTTACCAATTAAATTAGCTTGAACCCATCAATGTATTGCATTTTAGTCATGGTTGTGCTTATTTCCGCAAAGAAATATAGTAAAAGCATGATTAAAGCCAAAGAGATTCCAAACAGAGAAAAAGAAAAAGAAAAGAACTTAGAAAGGGCACTTTGAAAATGGTAAAGGCAGGATGCATGCTTCTTTTTTTTTTTTTTTTTTGGCTGTGCATTTTTTCCACGCGTGTTATTTTGACACCTGTCTCTCCTCAGTCCTCAGTCCTCACTCTCCTCCCAATATTCCCTTCTTCCTTATTCGTCAAGTATTGGTTATTCTATTCATAAAAATAATAATAATAATAATTATATTTTTTAAGAAGAAAGAATAATAACAATAAGGCTTACAATAATTATTTAAAATAAAAATAAATAAGGCTTACAATAATTATTTTTAAAAAAATAAATAAATGGCAAGCTTAGTATATGAAAGTCCGGTGGAATTTGCTTTACGTGATGGCCCGGAACAGAGAAAACTATTTCAAGCGTGGAAATAACTTTCACTTTTTTTTTTTTTTTTTTTTGAAGTGGGAAATAACTTTCACTTGAGGAAAACAATTAATATAATGTAAATGTACATAATTTGAAAGGTCCTACTCCTACCAGCCTTCTCTTTGGAAATGAATGCTCCACGTGTTTTTTTTTTCTCCACATGCTAATTTCTTTTACGTCAAATTTCCATAAGATTCCTTCAGGAGAAAAGAAAAAGAAAATTCTTTATGATTAGCACTAGGCACTGCAGGTTTTGTTTTTTTGTTAACATTGTCCTTGGACCTTATATCATTAATAATCTGAGGTTTAGCATCAAGATTTTAATTGTTAGCCCAAAAAAATTTTCCTTCTAAGTTCTAAACTTTTGTACCTTAATATAAATTCCACCATATTATAATCTGAGGAGGTGCTCAATTAAAAAGCAATGAATTACCTAGACAAACCCAAGAAACAAGTTACAGGGTGGGTGTCATTCAAGACCCAAAAAATGAAAATGGGTGATGGATGTTCATCAATGATTCAGTTTTAAATGAATTGCAATATTCAGGAAAAGGTTTTTTTTTTTTTTTTTTTTTTTTTTTTTTTTTTTTTCAATTCTTGAGAAGTTGAATGCATAGTTGATTGTTGAATGAAAATAAGACATAACCCTTAAAGGGTTGGTTTACCTTGCTCTAATAATTTATAAAGCCTCATAATATATGAAGTATTGGGTTTAAAATTTTTTAGTCAATTACCTCTTTAAGGCCATTCCAATTTTGAAAAATATGCTTTTATGTGATTACTAAAGCGTCATAATATATTAAGTATTGAGTTTAAATTTTTTAGTCAACATCCTAGGGCCATTCTAACTTTCAAAAATATTCTTTCAGGTGATTACTTGGTATACGTGTCGAATGAAGACTACAGGCATTTGGAGAATGGTCAGCTACAACTACTTGACGAATTTTGAACACTTTCATTAACCAAAAAAAAAAAAAAAAAAGAAGAAGAAGAAAAAACATAGGAATTGATGTTTGCATTTGTGATAACCTATTAAGATTAAAAAAAGAAAAAAGTAGCAAGTTTTAGATACCTCCTGCTAATTATAATTAAAAATCTTTTAAGACCATTTCTCACGTAACGTTAACCTATTATGCTCTTGCAGATCACAATCCCATATGATTTTTTTTTACAAACTTTGAGAAAGATGCATGATGATTTTGTTTATTTGCTTTTGCATATTTTCCACGCGTGCTACTTCAACAACACCTGTCTCTTCCCAATATTCTCTTCTTCCGTATCGCTCAAGCAATGGTTATTCTCTTCAGAAACTATTGAAACTAAGAAAATAAAAAATATCTTGACCAATGAAATCAATTTTCAATAATCAAATCCTATTTGAATGATAATCTAAGTATTACTTTTAAAAACAACAAAAAGATGGGATGTGAAAACCATTGATATATAATACATAATTTTGAAGGTCCTACCTGCCTTTTCTTTGTTAATGACATTGACTGCATCACATGCTAATCTCTCTTACCTGAAATTTCCTTATGATTAACACTAGGCACTGCAGGTTTTTCTTTTTCAATTCCTTTCATCTTTTTTGAGGGGTTTCTTATCTGAGTATTGCAATTAAATTATACTTCATTTTAGTTTTATTTTTTGTTATGTTTTCTTCTGTTCTTTTTCATTGAGAAAGTGTTTGACTCTCTCTCTCTCTCTATTGTGTTTAGTTATATATACAACATGACAAGGAAACAACAATCTCTTGGATGTTACCCAAAAAAAAAAATGAAAAAAAATCTCTAGCTAGAGCTAGTTTAGATTATACTTGTGTTTCTGTTCCCACCCAAATAAAGCAGTGACAAAAGTTTTCCACTAGCATGATTCTATGGTCAGACGACCATTTGAAGTGAAAAAGTGGTTTAGAAGCGCACAAATATGATAAGGTGCATTGCACTAGCTATATAGATCATGGAGATAGGAGAGTCTTGCACCATCATGTTAATTGTATAGCACAAAACTTTTTACCTTCGAAAGTTAGAATTCCACCATATGTATAATCTAAAGAGGTTTTCAATAAGAAAACAATGAATTGCCAAGACAAACCTATGAAACAAGTTATGGGGTAAGTGTCCTTGTTGGTTGAAGATAACACAAGGGAAATTGTGATTGCAGATTACATGAGCAAATGCCTTAAAAGCCTAAAAAATGAATATGGTTGATGGAAGTACGTTAATTAATGATTCAATTGAACAAATTGCAATATTCACAAGAAGTTGAATGCATTAATTGTTCAATGAAAATAAGATATGGGAACTGTTGATTGCATTTGTAAGTGGTATTACCAATTCCTAAGATTTAAAAAGTTGGAGTTCCAAGTTTTAATTTAGATACCCCTCTGTGCTAATTATAATTCAAATCTATTAGGACCATTTCCATGATTTTGACAAAACCCAAAAAATCCTAACATAACTTTCGAAATCTACTAATGATGATAATTTTTCAATGGAAAATATTGCTTTATATGAGAAAATTCCCAAACAAAAAACAAGTAGAGAAAGCAAATGGGTTTAGACCCAAAAAAATAATAATTATATTTTAGCATCTCTCTTTTATGAAATTGGATTTTTTTTTTCCTTATTAAGTAATCACTCTCAAAGATTACACCCCTAATATAAATGTTGGAGTTATCCTATATTTGATTATTGGCCACTAATCAAAGGAAAAATATAACGGTATTCGAAGAATTTGTACCAAGTAGAATCATGTTATATAAATAGTTAAATACTGTAATCCTAATTTTTCATATAATGAATTATTAAACGGTTACCTTTTGAAGTTAGCATAAACTTATACTCAAATCACATAAATTTTCTAAGTTAATATTTTTTTCCTCTCTTCTTTTAACAAAGTGCAAAACTGATTTTTTACCATATGACTAAAGGACTTAAAAATATTTAAAATACATAGAACATTATTATGCAACCTTTGTTATTAGAGGAGAAAAGCAAAAAGCCCCGGATCGAATTCAATCATTCAACACTCTTTTGTTTTATATGCCATTAATAATAATAACTCTATTGTTTTTATTGCCCCAAATTAATAATTCAAAAGGCCAAACTTTATCTGGGTCATTTTCCCTAAGATGCTAGACCGCTATAAAAAATTTATTAAAAAAAAAAAGTAAAAACCATAGGTTTTATACTTGTAGCAATTGTATATCTATAACCTAATAATAATCCGCTTTCAAAAAAAAAAAAACCTAATAATAATCCACACGTGTGAGTGAGGCGAACCGCATATGCACGCAATGATTGGAAGGTGGAAAAAAGCCAAGCTAGCAAATTTGGACGGTAGTGATGCCCCACTTGTCATGAAATCAACGCAGGAGATTTGCTCGTTGATTTTGTTAATCATTTCCCAACTTCCAAGTTGTAGACTCCACCAGGTCCAGGCTTCAACTTTTATTCAATGATTGAAGGTGCACAGTAAGACCGTCCCCACACATCGTACAATCAGAACCGCATGTTTCGATGACCTTGATCCTAAATCAAAATATCCACAACTCTAAAATAAATAAATAAATAATAATACTAAGATAAGAAGAAACAAAAACATAAAAAAAATAAAACAAAAACATAAAACATAGTCACATACATTAAAAACGAGAAGGCTTGTAAAGTACGGTAAAGACGAGCTTTGCTCAGTCTCTCTTTCAGTTAGCTTTGCAGAGACAGAGTGTAGAGAGAGAGAGAGAGAGAGGGAGAGAGAGAAGGGTTTCGAAACCCCACTTTTTTTTTTTTTTGTCACCGTGATTTCACTGATCTTTCATTTCTAACTCTTTCCGGAGAACTTTTGTTTTAACTGTTTTTTTATACCCAAAAGTTTCGGTTTTTCCGGTGAGAGGTTTCGGATTTTGTGTTTTTTCACAGTGATATGAGGGACCATGGGACCATTTTGAAACTTTGAAATCACGGTTTTGTTCTCAAGGTTGATTTTTTTTTGAAGTGTTTCTTCTTTATCTTTCTTTGGATAATTAGATTTTTTGAGCTGATTTGTTATCATTATTGTTAAGAAGACTGAGTAATTGGTTATCATCCCGAGGTGGGATTAAAGAATTTGATTTGTAAATGAAGACAAAATTACTAGTTTCCAAGAATTGAGCTTCATGTTTTTTTGTGTTAGTTGAAGTACTTATTTGTCTTGGAAAAAAGGTAATCTTGGTTGGTCCATTGTGATATTTTTGGGGGGTTGATTAAGCTAGGAGCTTCATTTCAGAGGTTTCCCTTTATGGAAAGTCTTTGCTGACTTGATTGGAGAAGAAGGGTCATGATCCTGACTAAATTCATTGGACTAGAAATTTTTTAATTTTTTTGTGTCTTCATAATTATAAGATGACTCTTCAACTTTGGTGGTAATTGTTGTAATATATGGAGAAAAAAGATGGAAACTTTTGAACCCATTTAATCTTGCTATTAGCTTTTTCAAGCTCTGGCTTTTCTTAATGAATTATTGAGATTAATGGGATTATTTTGTTTTTGAGATTGAATTGGATTTGATTATATCTTAATTTGTTTGATCTATATTGTATTGATGGATTTGATCAATTCCTAATATAGTGGTTACTGCAATAGGCAGGAACCACTTCCAAGTTCCAACTCTTGTGCTCCCCAATTGTCTGTGGATTCCTCTTCATTTTCCCTTAAAACAGAACTCGTTGATTCATCCAAAAATTTTGATTTTTAAAGATTTCTTGTGAATTCTGAGTTCGAATTATGGCTTTCTCTTTTACTGGTTTCCCTTGGCGGTTGTGGGGTGGGAATGAGAAAGAGCCTGTCTCAAATGGGTCTTCCATGAATTCTTCATTTGAGTGGGGATTTGGTTTGTGGGAGCCTGATACTGTAAAATTTCCTTCAACCAAGATAGCCTCTTCTCAAAGGAAGGTTAAGAGGAAATGGCCTAGTAGGGAAGAGAGGAGAATTGAGGTTAAGGGGAAAGGGCATAGGGAAGAGAGCATAATTGATAGGGAGTTTGATGCTGAGTTGGTGCCATCTGATGGTGTTTGTTTGTCGGGGTCAGAATCTGATGACCCAGACTGGTCCATTGGGTGGTTCGAGCCTCATGGACCTGATTTTGACAGTAATGATGGTTTAGCTGTGTTGGTTCCAAGCTATAGACCTGGTTGCAAGAAGGTGGTGGAAGGTGCAAACAACCAGCTTTTGAGTGCTATCAAGAACCTTGCAGATGAGTTCTCTCCTGGTAAGAACTATTGTTTTTGCCTTTAGTTTTACATTTGCTGCTATTATTCATTCTCTTATTTTGTTGTGCTTGTTATGCTCCTATGCTGCACTAGCTTTTTTGAACTCTAAATAGTGGTTAAAATTGGTCCCCTCCTCTGTTTTATATAACACACTTCAACTCATTTTGAACCTTTTAGTTTTAATGGCATCAAAACAGTAGAGTAGTACTGTCCAAGGAGCAATGAGGTGTTTTAGACTCTAAACTAGATAACTATAACAACCTCTGGAGATATCTAGTAGCTTCTTTCTACAGATGTTTATTAACCATGATGACCTCCATCACTTGGTGCACGCATCTAAGGGGCCAGGGGCATTAGAGAGGATCAGCTTCTCTGGTATCCTGTGAATTCTTAAAAAATTAAAGAAGGAAGAAAAGAGAGGGAAATGAAGAACAACATTTATTAAATTGTTAACCAGAATTGGAGATTACATAAATAAATTTACTTCATACAATCTTGCAACTCCTTATAGGGTTATAGAGAATAGCTTTACTTCAAATTGTCATGTACCTTATGTAAGCTCTCTTCCCAGTCCTGGAGTTCAGCCATTCATTAGCGGCCAAACTTTTATCACCAGTAAGTCATAGTAATTCCTAAATAAGGCTAAACTGGTCATAGATGTCATACTTCTTATTTTCAGTTGTTGTTTGAGCTCAATTTAACTGATTTGGGCTCTTGCATAGCTCCCAGATTAGTGAACTAGTAGACACATAGCTTTGATTCTTGAAAAAAATGTTCTGCAAATTCCTTTTTTTCCGTTTCTCAAAAAAAAAAAAAAAAAAATCCTTTTTTTCCCATCCCCCTCTTTTTTTCTTGAATTGTATATTTGAATGTTCCACATGTATTGCATTTACATTGATAAATGCCCCAAGTTATTTATGCTGAGTTTATCACTGCAAATTTATTGATTATGCAGAGGGCACAAACGGTATGGCACAATGGCTTTCTTCTCCTCAGAACTTCAATATCTAGAAATAGCTGATCCTTCTTAGAGTGGCCCTATTTGCGTTCTTCATTCTTTGATCGTTTGAAGAATCTGACCTGTTCCAGTACCAAATTTTGTTTATAAAAAGAGATGAAAAGAAAAAAGAAGCAATAATTAGAGCAGAAAAGATCCTGTTAGGCTCTCAGCATCTTGTGTAGAAGTGCAGATTAATAACCGATTGAACTTGACCCTAAATTATCCAGTTAAGAGAGCGGAATATCAATCTCACATGGACTGGAAAAAAGGCTCCAACAGATGCATTCCAGCACACTTCATGTTCTGTAATTCATCTTTCCATTGGTTCGTTGCACCTGCATTCACTGAGATTCAAGGACTAGGAGAAACTTGAAGTATAATGGAGATATTTTCTTTTATTGTAAATATAGGCACTGAAGAATATCCTAAACCTGTTGACTATCAAGCTTTTGTGAATATGTGAAATATATTTATGCTTTAACTCGCTAGTACTGTAAATAATTCTACTCTTAGTTGATCAAGGGCCAGCCTGTTGATATCTCATTGCATCCTCTTTTTCTTGTCTAAGAAGGGCGGTAAACGAGCCAAGCTTTGTTAAGTAGTGAATGTTCAAGTTTAACTTAACAACAAAGGTAGAATGTTCAAGTTTGGCTTGAGATTGATACGAGCCTAAAAATAATGTTCAAACTTGAGTTCGTTATAAAGTATAAAAGCTTGAACTCAATATCAAACTCAAATTTAAGTTCAATATCATGCTTTTGAGCTTGAGATCCAACACAAGTATAACATTAAGCATATATCAAGTTTATTATCTAGTCTATTTGGTTTGGATGAGTAGTCTCAACTTATAATTAATTAAAGTCTTAGAAGGATATGAGTTTACTTGTCAAGCTCATATCAATTTTATTACCAAACTCATAAATAAGTTTAGGTTCAACTTGTTTTGTTACTTTTGTATTGAGCCTTCGTATTCACAAACTTGTTTATGAACAATATTTTTTACTCAGGTTTGGCTCGTTTATTAAATAAGCTTAAAACTAAAGTTTAAGTTTGACTTGCTTATAAACAAATAAATATAAGCAAATAAATATGAACGAGCTTTTTTATCGAGCCAAACTCGATCTGTTTATGAATGGCTTAGTTCATTTACAGTTCTATCTAAGATTGGGATTTTTTTGTTCTCTGGCACTTAGTATTATTTTGTTAGTACTTTGAAATTTTGAATGATCTAATGATCTACATTTGTTGTGTTTCCATCCTTGAACCATTTTTTTGTTAGTACTTTGAAGGACTTGTAAAAAAATAAAATAAAAGCCTTGAGATTGGCTTGGTCTTTTTTCCCCTCCCTTTTGCCATTTAGCTCTATCTTAATAATGCAATTTTCATGATTTAATTTTGAAGACCTGCATTCATGTTGATCTTCTCTTTCCACACAAACTCAAAAAAGACTTTAACGCGTCTGAACCTTCGCCCAAAAAAGAAAAAAAAAAAAAAAAAAATCTGATCCTTGCTAAGACTTGGTGGTAGGGAAAGTCTATACATTTTGAGTGTTACACACACACGCGCGCGCGCAAAGACTTGGTGGACATAATTTCCTGTGTCTCTGACTATTTCTTTCCTACTTCCCAATGTTCCCATTGTAAAGGCACAGCCAAAATTGATAGATGCAAAGTTGTTAGTGAGTCAAGATAAGTACGTAGGACCACTTGTGTGGTTGGTTGCTGTTTAATTTGTGCACTGATAAAGTCCTTTAGTCCATTCAGGTATCATATGTGGCTTATGTTGTTGGGAAGCTGAATGTGATTAATCACTCAAAATTCTTTCCTGTTCCAAAAAATAAAACCAAAAGGTTCTATAGCGTCCTTTGTTACTAATTTTTTTTTTTTTTTTTTGCTGAATGTCCTTTGTTACTAATTTTAGTGGGCAGGATGTGTGATAGTACATGCTCGGGTCCCCTGATGGTTAATAGTAATACCATGTTCTGTGCTCAGTTTTTTTGTAGTACTCTTTACTTTATGCATTTCCTTCAGCAAACAGCTAGCTGTATTTATATCTCAACTTGAACAATCATATGTAATGCGGCCAAATGGTCTTCATCAATGCCCCATACTTCTCATCCATGTCATTTAACCACTCCACTAGGTGTTCAAAACTCTCCTCTCATTAATTCATTTTTTATATCTTAAGGACGTGACATCTACTAATATATTCACGGTTGTGACATGAGTGTGGATAGGAAATTAAAATATGGATCTCTCTCTTTTTTTGATTTGGTTGTTGAGCTATTATCTTAATTATTTAGAAGATTCCTAAGTCTGGGTGAGGATCAGAGATGCTAATCTTCAGAACCCATGATTTTGACGGATGTTACTTGTAAGGAGATTATTGATTTGTTTTATAGCATAGGATGTCAGTGAGATAAAATAATGATATATTTTAGAAAATATCTCTGTCTAGCTGGGTTCCCGAAATGAAATTGTAAATGGAACATTAATTTAATGATGCTGTCTATTCTCATTATGCAGGACCATTTCGAGGTCTATCGTCCTTTGCATCAAATTAAGAAGTTTTGTCATTTCTTGTAATCCATTTCCTACCTTCAAAAAATGTAGCAAACGTTATTCTAGTTAATTTAACTGAGAAATTTTTTTAATATTAAATAAAAGAATTGTGGTTCAATTTTAGTTTATATTAAAAAAAATTGATTTTTTTTTTCTGATGATAAAGAACAACCACTATAAAGCAGATACCATAAATTGAAGTGATTCAAATTTTACCTACATCAAAAATAGTCATACTTAATATTTCAACTTAGAAATTTAGGGTCTGTTTGGTACATGTGTTTAAATAACAATTTTCAATTTTTTTTAAAATACATGTGAAAGAAAAAGTGTATAAAAATATGTGTTTAAACACGGACCAACCCTTAGTTTCCTCTCTCGTATTTGGGTCGTCGAAAGAGTGCAATTGAAGTTGAAATGGATAATACCCAAAAAAAAGTTGAAATGGATAACATCACGTTCACGTAGGATTCTCTAGGCAATTACTTCACTTGTCTGCTGGTAGCTATCACTAATAAGTAATCACTCAACCATATGCTTAGAACAAGGTCCCTACTAATGACATGTAGGTTTAAAGAGCACCGAGCAAGCATTAGGATAGAACCTTGGTTTTGATAACCTTTATCAATTAAAAGAGTCAATCTCATCAATGGCATCTTCATCTAGTGGTACAGAGATTTTGGATTCTATTTTAGAAGAAGGGGAAAAAAAATCAAAACAGAGAAATCTATTCCTCCAATTGTACAGAAATAAAATAGGGTCCTCCAGATCATCAAAAAAGAGAGGAAGAATCTGCACAAAAAATGACTGACTTACCAGTCGCAAAATTATATGCTTTGAAAAAGTTTGTAACTATCATTTCTTCTTCTTTTTTAGAGCAAGGTAAGTATCATTTCTAATCAATATAAAATCAGACCAATTTGACCCACAATTTTAGGTCATTATTGTAATTTAGATATATTAATCAAAATTTAGATTCCTATTCTATATTTAAATCATTCTATATATAATAATTAACAAATTTTAAACAAAAAAAGTTATATTACATAAAAAAATTTCGTATATCATAAAGGTAACAACACAGGTAATTCTAGGATGTCATGTGGGCATAATTTTTATTTTATTTTATTTTAAAAAAAATTATGGAATTGTGGACATAATATTAAGAATTTAAGATCTGTGGCCGGTGTGAAATGATGATATTGATAGGTTACTTGAACAACTTTTGCACTGAAATTTAACACAAAATAAAAAGAAGTAAAGTTAGCTTAAAAAGCATAAAGAGAAAAATGGAAAGAAAAGAAAGGTACCTCTTCATTGTGTCAGTGCCAACCATGACATGCAACGTGTGAGTGAGTGATTGGGTGAGGCTTGGGGCCTTTTTGGCAAATTCTTAATTTTGGTTTGAAACGGAGTTAACAATAAAAGCGAGCGAAGTTTGCTCCCCTCCATGATCCCATAACTTTAAAACTACCAAAAACTTGAAAACACACAAAGCTGTGTTGTGTTCTGTTGACATATTCCCTTCACCTTCTCTCTGTCTTTATAAATCTAAACCTTTCTTTTCTTTTCATCTGTATTTGGTTTCATGTGTTCTCTTCTTGCATAGAGAGATACACAAATATACAAAGAGAGAGAGAAGAAGAAGAAAATCCAGAAAAAAGAAAAATGTTACAGAGAGCTGCAAGCAATGCATATTCATGGTGGTGGGCAAGCCATATCAGGACTAAGCAATCAAAATGGCTGGAGCAAAACCTTCAAGGTACCTTTTTTTTTCCTTCAAAATTATGTAATATTCCTTAGAAAGAATTCATATTTGGTTTTTTTTTTTTTTTTTGGTTTGAGGTGGCGTTGTAGTTTGAGCATTGAATTCTTGTATAATGCAGTGGAAAAAATGTTATCTGCAGTGACATGGGTTTTTGATAACTGATACATTATTGAATCTGGATTCCCATGTTACTGCCATATTCATAATTCGATTAAGGTTCTTTTCTGGGAATCATCTCAAAAAAAAGTGTTTAGGTGTTTATGTTAGATATGGTGTTCATTTTATTGGTCTGGAATTTAATTGCCACTGATGACCTCTATGTGAAATGGCACCTTCTTCGCTTGTAAGAGTAAGGTTGAGGGTGAGATCTTGTGTTCATGATCTACCGGATACATATGTAAGTTTGTCATATTCCAACTAAAAAAGGGTCTGGAAATTAATTAAGGTTTGCTGTAAATTAAAGTCTCTATTCATAAGATTTGGATTGAACATTTACATGCCTCGGCTCTGATTCAATCCAGATCTCCAACCTTTGGATCAATCTGAAATCTGAATCCGCTCCCTATGTTCCTTTGTACAACATTTGATCACTCTGCATCCTACCATTGTTGTTCTCGTTGTTTATTGGAGTATAAAGTATATGAAATTCAAACAAACGTGCGAGGGTTTTACATAGCTACTACATTGATACTACTTAGATGTGACTTCTTATCCTTAAAATAGACAAACTGAATTTTATTTTTTTTGTTTGAAACTTTTAATGTTATAAATGAATTGGTAGAATATTGTTTCCACTAAAATGAAAGCTGAAATTGATGTAGAAATTGGAACACCTTCATCTGCGAACAAAATGTTCTAATATTCACAGTATCAAAATAGTTTGTGTGCCTGATGAGCTAATAAATTTTATGGAATTGCAGATATGGGGGAACAGGTGCAAATCGTGCTTAAACTCATCGAAGAGGATGGAGACTCCTTTGCCAAGAGAGCAGAAATGTACTACAAAAAGAGGCCAGAGATCATACACTTTGTGGAAGAATCATATCGAGCTTATAGAGCTCTAGCTGAAAGGTACGACCACATATCAACAGAGCTACAAAATGCCAACACCACCATTGCTTCTGTTTTTCCAGAAGAGGTTGAGTTTGCAATGGCTGAAGAAGAAGAAGATACCACACCAAGATTCCAAAAAAAGACTCCAGAGGTTCCAAAATCAAATATTCCAGTTGTTCCAAAGGTTCCAACCAAAGATTTAAAGAGCATCGTTACGTCAGCTACAAAGAAATTGCAACATAGGAAGACATTCAAAACTGCAGCTACTACTACTACTACGGTTGCTAAATCTGGTTTGAACAAAGCTGAGGCACTTCAAGAGATCGACAAAATTCAGAAACAAATTCTGACTCTACAAACGGAGAAAGAGTTTGTAAAGAGCTCTTATGAGAATGGGCTAGCAAAATACTGGGAAATTGAGAATCAGATTAAGGAAATGCAAGAGAGAGTTTTCAGTTTGCAAGATGAATTCGGTGAGGGCATGGTTATCGAAGATGATGAGGCTCGGAAATTGATGGCAGAAGCAGCTTTAAAATCATGCGTAGAGACATTGGCTCAGTTGCAAGAGAAACAGGAGAAATCCACTAAGGAAGCAAGAGTTGAGTCCCAAAGGATAAAGGATGCCAGGGAGAAGTTTGAGAGTCTCAAAGGTGCGTTTCATGGTGATCAGACTAGTCAGCAAAAGCCACATGCCAGAGATAGGTCTATGAAAATAGAAGAGTTAACAAGCTTAGACCAAGAAGTCAGCAGTGTGACACAAGAGAGAAAAGAATTGGAGGTGTTACGTGAGAAGATCAAGGAACACTTTGAGGTTGGGTCCAATGCATCTCTCACTGTGACAGAGATGGCAGAGAAGATAGATGAGCTTGTGAATAAAGTGGTTAGCTTAGAAACTGCGGTTTCATCACAGACTGTTCTTGTAAAGAGATTAAGAACAGAAACTGATGAACTTCAAGCACAAATTCGAAATTTGGAAGATGATAAGGCAATGCTTATTGATGGTTCAAACAATTTGAGCTACAAGCTGAAGGAAATGGAAGAAAAGCTTCACACAGTTCAGGACCTAAACTATAGTTTTGAAAACCAGAATAACAATCTCCGGACACATTTCACTGAAGCACGTTTAAATCTCAATCACCTTACTGAGAAATTGCAAAGCGTGAAGCCTGATGAGGAGCTTGAGTTGACAGGTCCATTACAAACAGAAGAGGGATCTCCAGCTGAAATAAGATTGCAAAATGGGTTGATAGAACAAGAGGATCCATTGAATCCTAGTGAGGGTTCTGCAAAATCTGACAATGCTCTCAGTAGTTCTGCTGAAAATGAAGATCTATATCACTCCCAGGCAAATAATGACCCTGATAATCTATCAGTGAAAGGCCAGGACTTGATATTGCAGCACAAAGATGATCCATTAAATCCTGGTGAGGGTTCTCCAAAAGCTGACAATGCTCTCAGTACTTCTGCTAAAAATGAAGAAGTGTATCAATCCTGGGCAAATAATGAACCTGATAATCTATCAGTGAAAGGTCAGGACTTGATATCGCAGCACAAAGATGATCCATTGAATCCTGATGAGGGTTCTGCAAAAGCTGACAATGCTCTTAGTACTTCTGCTGAAGATGAAGATGTGTATCAATCCGGGGCAAATAATGACCCAGATAATCTATCAGTGAAAGGTCAGGACTTGATATCGCAGCACAAAGATGATAAACAGACTTCATCACGGACTGTGGATAATCTTCTTACTGTTAAACCAAAGGAACAGGAAAACGGCCAAGAGGATGAACCAGACTGGAAGAAAATGTTCTTGAATGGCTTGGAAGAAAGAGAAAAAATGCTTCTAACAGAGTACACCACAACTCTCCGCAGTTACAAGGATGTGAAGAAAAAGCTTAGTGAAGTGGAGAAGAAATCACAAGACAACACTTTTGACACGTCGATGCAGCTAAAGGAATTAAAGAGTTCTAATGCTATGAAGGATGAAGAGATTAAATCATTACGTCAGAAAGTAAACCTTCTGCTGAAATGTTTGGATGAAAATAAGGATTCAGAAGACTCCAAAGCCTCAGACTTCCCACAGAAGGCTAATTTGTTGGATGATCTAAGTTTTGATCCTAAAGCAGGAACTGGTTTAACAACTCTGGTAACAGAGAAAGACAACTTCAAGTTGACTCTACTTGACCAACCTCCTGAAACTATGTCAGCAATTGAAGAAAAACTCCGAATGAACATTGACGAACTGCTAGAGGAGAACTTGGGTTTCTGGTTAAAATTCAGCACCTCATTCCATCAGATACAGAAATTCGAGACTGGAATCCAAGATTTACAAGCTGAGATATTGAAGCTTGAGGAGAAAGGAAAGAAGCTAGAGGCAAGTTCAGCAAGATATTCTCTGAAATCAGATGCACGGCCAATCTACAAACACATGAGAGAAATACAGACTGAACTAATTTTGTGGCTGGAGCAATGTGCATTACTCAAAGATGAACTACATTGCAGATTTTCATCTTTGTGCAACATTCAAGAAGAAATAACAACAGCTTTGAAGGAAAGCGCAGAAGAAGACGAGTTCAAGTTTACAAGCTATCAAGCTGCAAAGTTCCAAGGTGAGGTATTGAACATGAAACAAGAGAATAACAGGGTTGGAGATGAATTGCAAGCAGGTTTGGATCATGTGACTACACTCCAACTTGAACTTGAGAGGACTTTGGCAAAGTTGAACGAGGAATTCGGGCTTGCTGGATCAAGGAAGCAATCAAATCCTCTGCTGAGACACACAGAGAATAGTAGGAACCGGGTTCCTTTGCGGTCATTTATCTTTGGTGTGAAACAAAAGAAACAAAAGCCATCAATCTTTTCCTGCATGACCCCAGCAATGAATAAGAAGTACCCTGGTATGAGAGCAGAACACAATGTGTAAATTGTTCTAATTCGTTTATATTTGTTTGAGAAGTTCTTTTTCTTTCCTTTTAATTTTATGAGTATTATTGACAATAGATAAAGGATTTCTTTGTTTCTTTTGATTTGGAATCGGTGAAAGCACGCTTTATGTGTGCTTTAAATGTTAGTCTGTAACATCAAAACGATAGAGAACATTCCTTCTATCTATTTTTTGGATAAGGAAATTTGAGATGGAATTTTAAGCAAAATTTTAATTTTCCGAGGTTGATTTCTCTTATTGAGGTTAATAAGTGAGTAATTTTAAAAACTTGGTAGAAAAATATCACATTACTTAAATCAAATCGATCAAATAAGAAAAAGAAGTTTCGTTGAGTAGCTAATAGTAATTAAGGAAGCCTTCCCATGAAGTTTCGTTGATTTTCTTTTTCCTTTTTTTTCTTTTTTGAGAAACTACTAAAACAAATTCCTTCAAGTTATTAATTCTAGAAACAACTAAAACCAAGGTATGTTGATCACACATATTATTTATCAAATACTTTTCGTGTGATTTAAATTTCTTATACGAGTACATGCAACATACCATTTCTTTTATAACATAAGAAATACACCTAAGCCAAAAGAGGGAAAAAAAAATCATGAAGAAGCTCAAATCAAGCTTTTTCTTATTTGATCAAATTAAGTATATATTTCTTGATTTTTTTTTTTGGATATATATGATAAAATTGAGTGAAGGATATTGTTTCTTTTGTAGTAAAATACTAAAATTAACAGGATATGAGTCGTCACTAATCTATTTATAGATACTTAGATTTTTTTTAAAGTAAAATGAGTAGGAAATAAAGCTGTCACTAGAGGCGATGCATCATGCACTAACTAATTGCCAAAAATGAGTAGGAAATAATAGTTCGATTTTTCCCCCACTTGTTTAAGGCCACAAAGTTAAAAATAACGATTTACATGCATTGAGGAATTGACGACTTCACCAAATGCTATTTTTGAGAGGAATTTTCTATTTAGTTTAATGTTAATTATTAAGGAAATATTGTTGGAAATCATTCCAAATGAAAACCTTAGTATATGCTTGCCTAGCACTGAAATTATATTTCAGCTGTGTTTTGCATTTTTTTGGGGTCCCATGGCATTGTTCATGGACAACCAAACTTAGCAAAATGCAGATTTCTAGGTAAATTTAGGTCTCATAGCATTATTCACACATTTAAAAATTATTTTGCTACAATACTTTCAGCAATAAGTTTTTAGTAATAAACGATATCCAAACAAACCCTTAGATCTATACAATTTCATGTCAACATCATGACTCTCTCATGCACCAAATGATACTTCTGATACCACCTTGGCTCCCCTTCCCTTGGCAATGTAAAGCCCTATGTGATGCATGAGCTCCTGCCATGACAAACAAAACGACAATCAAGAAGGATCTCATAAAATACATAAGCAGGTCAGGTTTAAGTTTTGAAACTGACAATTGAATCTAAATCACTCGAAATTATGCACCTCTACATTACTGTTACCCAGACTGAACAAGAGATTGCAAAGTTCAACCACAAAAGGAAGAAACGACTATTTTGAAATAATTCTTTAAATCACATGTTCTTCTAACCACTACAACACTTCAGGCGGGTCCATAGTAGTCATCTCCATCAAAATCTATCTTTTTCTGACTAGCAATCCAAAGAAACCAATTTTTACAATTATTCTAACAGCTAATATTATGTTGTGTTCAAGAATATTTTGATCTATAGCATCTCCTCATGGTTGTGCCTAGAAATAGCCCTACTATAAGTCTCACCAACAGAACAAAAATAAAGCTACTTGTATCAAAGGAACCGCATTTTTCTGAAAATATTCTGCAACCTAAACCATAGAGTAAACACGGAGGTAGGGAGAGAACTTGATGCCAACCCTTGATGCAAGCTTATCTGAACAGCTCTCCAGCACTTGTAATTTAGTTTACTAGTGTTGCAAAGGTTGTATGTAGAATCTCAAAACAATAACATCAATATAACCATCTTTTTTTTCCCCTGTTTGGTGGCTAAGCAACAAGAATATGATCAATTGCAAAGAAGGTTCAACAACTCAGGCATGATAATATCCAGGTTTAACTTCATCAATTGCATCAAACTGCATGGTTTAACTATCATTTATTGGATAGTTTACTTACAGACCAAGATAACCATTATTATAGTTTGGAGAATTTCAAGCTCCTGTTTGCATTCTATATCTAAGCAATGAAAAGAAAGATAACAATACACATAGATTCAGAAATAGTTGTACATAACAACAATAAAGACAACCACGCCTTAGTCCCAAAACATTGAGATAGGCTATGGATCCTCTACAAACTAATCAAGGTCGGTCAAATATATTAGGGAATGTCCCAACTTGTATTTGTAGTGATTCATTTATAATAAAGTGACTAAATTATATGTTGGGCATCAATCTACTGCAATCCCCATTCTTTTTTTGGCTTGGGACCAGCTGTGAATAAAATATATGTCATGCAGCAACTTGTTTCTTTATAAAACTATTATTTCCTTCCTCATTGAATATATAGATCAGATTGTCTTTTTATGTAAGTGCTTTACTAAACATACAGAAATTCCTAGGCCTAACAGCAAACATTTACTCTGAGATCCAAGTAACTAGGTCCTCCGCATTCAAATTTGAATGGTTATAAGGATTTAAAAGAAACTCAAAAGTTTACTGCAAGCCAAAAGAGAATTATATAAGTCAAACTACCTGTGGATGAGCAATAGCATCCTTCATTGTATTGGCAACATGAATCGGAAGATCAAAAGTGGCACATCCATTTGAATACACAATCACATCCTCCAAAGGAACAAGTAAACCCCGATTTCTTGCAGACAATGTTGAACACACAAAATCCAGCACACATACATCGGTGCATATCCCTACCACCAAAATCTCAACAAACAAGAAAAGTTACAAAATTAGTTTGATCGTCGCACTATTAATTGAAAGTATTACAGCTCATATACACACCACAAATTCCCTTTAATAATCATTCAAACTATTCAATCAAAGCAGATGATCTTTTTGTGGGAACGGGAAAAGCCTACCTTTTTTATCTGGTTATTTCTCACCCAATCTATAAACAAATTGGAGCCATCTTTTTCAATTGAACCGAGAAACCCATCAATGCAATCTTTGCATCTAAGTGTTGCATTTGGTTCATTCTCTAACCATTGCAGGGCTGCAGATTATAGTAAGAAAGCAAAATGAGTAAGGAAATTCGTAAACCGTTCAAGGCAATGCAAATATGTTCAGCTACAACAGGAAAAGTATAATAGATAATGATAGGGATGAGAAAAAAAGAGAGAGAAAATCAAGTACCAGGAACCAGTTTGGACTCATTTGTTCCGGCTATACAATGAGGTGGATATGGAGGTTCAGGAATATCTGGGTGATGAGAATCAAGGAAAGCAAAAATAGGCCATTTCTTCTCACAGAAAACTCTGGCAAGTTTCACAGACTCATCCACCATCCCAGAAATTTGTTCATCAGGTTGTGTTGGAGCCTATAAAAAAATTCAATTCCATACAATTATATTTGCATAATACATCCTACGAGTACCAAGTCAAATATTAAGAATGTAAAACCATCCCACCATAGATAGAAACACAGGAAAAATATATAAATGGACAGTAAAAGTAAAGATTGTTCTTCATCTTATTCTTTTTACTGTCTTCTTGGGGTAAAAAAAGAGTTCTTTCTTTTTCTTTTTCTTTTTTCTTTAAAAAAAAAAAAAAAAACCAAACTATAGGAATTGTAATTTTCCAACAGAAAAGGCCGATTGAAATTAAAACCGCAAGAAACAATAACATAAACTAAAAAAAAAACACCCGAAAACGACAAGAATATCTATACAACGCATGTAGTATTAGTTTTCTGATGATATTGAACATCTCGACAAGACAAAGCGAACTCAAAAAAGGGTTGTTAATGAAATTAAGAACGAGGTATCATGTGATGTTTGGGACTGACTTGACTGTATTGTTGTTGTCATGATTGAAATCAAAGCCTGTAAATTACCAAATTGCCAGAGCCGACGGTGCAAAAGCCATTAACGATATCGACAAGGACGAGGCCAGTCTTGACTTCCTCAGACAAAACCAGAGATTCTTGATTCACTGGAAGCTCCTCCTTCAACAACTCTATCGTTGACGAAGCCATTTTCTCTCTCTCTTTTTTTTTTTTTTATCGTGGCTATCTGATCAGTTTTCAATCTAAAAAGAGACAGACTCTCTATTTGTTTTGGTTTATTATTATCTGGGGAAATACTGTTTCGGCTTTGACCAATGGGTGCGTACTTGGACTGTGATGTAAAAGAGAGAAGAATAAGAAGTACACTAAATTCCGAAATGCCAGTAAAATTGCTAGAGCCGTTGGATTCTCCATTATTTTGTGGAACCCATTTGGATTTGATTGGTGGAAGAAGTCTAGAAGAAGTTGTGGTCTATGGGAGTGAGTGATGACTACGCAAAATGTGTGCTGGCTTTAAAAAAAAAAAAAAAAAGGGTACGGCCCACTTTAAAGTGAAGTATCTTACTATTTTCTCGATAGAGACCAAAAAAAAAAAACAACTGAGATTTCATCTATCGATTGGCAAAACTAGTGGAAATGTTGTCCTCCTGGCATAGGTTTTTAATTTTAATTTTAATTTTTTTGATGTGCATGTGTGGAGAAGAGAAAAAGAAGTTAACATATAAACGAGCAACTCAAGAAGCAGTCATGCCCAAACCACAGATTAAATATAACAAAAGCATTACTAAAGGCATTCTAGGAACGTTTTTGTTCAATCATTATATAAACCCTCTAGAACAATCCACATCAAACTTGAACACCAAACTCAAATATACCCACCACTAACCAGGGCCATTGTCAATTTCTACTTATAAAATGATTTTTACATACTCTCAATTTCTTCTTATGCTCTTGCACCCACTTTGAACCTGCATTGTAAAATAACACAAACTATGGTTCACGACATTTTGCAAATTTAATCACCTAAACAATGGAGAAGTTTGCAAGCCAACGACCCTATGAGCAAAGCCCTCAAGAAAAGAAGCAAGAAGCATTAACCATTGAGATGACCTCCAAAAGAATTAAGAAAAACTCCCAATCTGATTTTGTTTAACCACAATTTGAGTACTCCATAAAGTGGACATTGTTCTAGTTAAGAAATTTCTAGAAATTGCTAAAGTCAATCATGTACGAGTTCTCAGGATCCCATTGTGATCCTTTCATATTGTCTCCCAGCATCCTTCAATTTCTGAAACATTACCAGAACTGAGAATTCTTAGAAATTAAGGCTGCGTTTGGTTGGGTGTAAAATATTTTCCAAGTGTAAAATATTTTCAGGTGTAAAATATTTTTGGGAAAGGAAAATATTTTCAAGTGTTTGGCTGCATTATGAAAATTGTACTAGAAAATGTTTTCATGTGTTTGGTTGTATTCTGAAAATGCTATTTTCCTACTAGTTTCTCATATTTTTCTCACCAATTTTCTCAGGTACCAAACAAATTTTATAATAGAAAATTGTAATATGTAAACTTTTAAAGAAACAAAAATCAAAACAAAACCATTCTCAATACACAAAACCATTCGGTCAAACTGAGAGAGGGAGGAGGAAGAGAGAGTGATCGCAAATCAAGGGAAAGGGAGAGGTAGATTGAGAAAGAGAGAGTTCAGTCGTGGGTGGGTCATGGGCGACGAGATCGGTCCAACGACAGCAAGCTTCAGGCGGCGCTGAGATTGAGACGAAAAGAGTTCGATTTAGAGGGCGGTGGGACGATCTCACGGTGCGATCTAGAGGGGTGTGATCTCACGGTGCGATCTCGGCGGGACGATCTCCCCAGCGCGATCTCGCTGCGCGAGCTCTATGGCGCAATCTCGCGGCTAGATCTCACCGGCGCGTCTGGGCTTGGGGCGGTGGTCTGAGCTCGATGGCGCGAGCCCGATCTCACTCTCTCTAGTCTCTCTTCGTGCTCTTTCTCTCTCTCTCTCTCTCTCTCTCTCTCTCTCTCTCTCTCTCTCTCTCTCTCTCTCTCTCTTTGCGCGTCTAAGTCCGAAAATCATTTGTAGTGAAAATTGAAGTGTAAAATATTTTCTAGGTAAAAGCCATAAAACACATGGTCAACTAAAATTGTTTTCCGGAAAATTTTATTTTCCATGCGCAACCAAACACGCGATAAGGTATAAAATCATTTCCTGAAATGGTTTTACACCAAAACAAACGTAGCCTAAAAAATCCAAATGATAAATACTGCCAAACGAGTGTGTCAAAAAATTTTCCCAAAGTGTAAACTAGTATATAGCAGGGACAACAAATTCTGCAAATTATTATGTTCCCTAAATTTACCATGCAACAACATAATAAGTATTACTGAAAAAGTGAATATAATTTACATAGCTTTTCGGCGATTTTGGTCCATTAGCATTGATTTTTAAAATATTTAGGCCCGAAACACTGTTTGGGAAATATATAGCAATATACCACTTTTTTAGGTACTCGAGCTTGGCAAGCTCGAGTACCATGTTTTTTTAATCCACTATCGCCCCATATTCAAGGATCCCTATAGTGGCGTTTTTAAACCCTATAATGACGTTTTCGGGCCAAAAAACGCCACTATAGGGCCCTTGAACCTGTTATGGGGACTTATAAAAAAATTTTGCAGGAAAACGCCGCTATAGGGCCCAAAAACGTCACTATAGGGATTAAAAACGCCACTATAGGGCCCCTTGAACCTGTTTCCAGACTTATAAAAAAAATTTTGCAGGAAAACGCCGCTATAGGGCCCGAAAACGTCACTATAGGGCCCCTTAACCTGGTATGGGGGCTTAAAAACGCCGCTATAGGGCCCGAAAATGTCACTATAGGGCTTAAAAACGCCACTATAGGACTCCTTGAATATGGCTCGATAGTGGATTAAAAAAACATGGTACTCGAACTTGGCAAGCTCGAGTACCTAAAAAAGTGGTATATTGCTATATATTTCCCAAACAGTATTTCGGGCCTAAATATTTTAAAAATCAATGCTAATGGGCCAAAATCGCCTAGCTTTTCCATCGTCCTGTTTCGATTAATATATACATAAACCAAATTCTGGCCCTATCTTTTACATATATCTAAACCCAGCCCAGATAAGAATGCATGGTGAAATTTTTGGCCCAAATAGGATTAAAGAAAATGGAAACTAATCAAATTTCCCATTTAGGAAGTCTAGTTGGGCTTGAACTCGAAATATCTTGAAATTAATACCATACATTAATAATACAACGGAAATATCTTGAAATATGTTAAAATGGAAATTATAAATTTCTAAAACCAAAGACAAAAAACAAAAGAAAAAATCTGTCATCTCATTGTCTCTCCATCTATGTTCTCACCTTTCCTTATCTTGATCTTTTTTTATAAGCTTTCTTTCATTCTTTGCAATAGTTTCACAATGGTGGACGGTGTGCTGTGTGTGGGCATAACAGCTTTGAGGCTTGAGCTTCATCTGAGGTAACCTCTCTCTCTCTCTCTCTCTCTCTGAAATGGAAGACATGAAATGAGAGTAAACACTACACAGCTGACATGAACATGAAATGAGAGTAAAATCTGGGGGTGTTTGACAAAGGAGTTTAAGTAATGTTATTTAGATATTTTTAACATAAATGTGAGTAAAAATGTATATGAAAATGTGTAAAATGTTATTTAAAATATTCAAAAATGTGTATGAGATGATCAACCAAACAGGCTTTTACTCAATATTTCAAATTTCTTTAATCGGTACACTGCACGGCTGACAAAAACATGGTTCACACCACTAAACACTACACGCACAGCTAAGCTGACAACTCACTGCACATAGCAGCGCACACAGCCACGTGGCCCACGGCTCCGCACACTAACAATCTAACTAACTTCCGCAAGACAATATTCTGGCCTGTTTGTCATCCCTCTCAAACTCACATTTTCACATTTTAAATAATATTACATACTTTTTCATTTACAAATATTTCAAGAAAATATAAACAATAATTCTTAAACTACTTTACCAAACACCCCACCACTCACCCACTGTACAAACTGTAACACACGGAGGGATGAATAGTCTTTTTTTTTTTTTTTTTTACTCTATCAATTATTATAAGTTATCAGCTATTACACTAATTGATAATTTGACATGTATCATATGAACCCATATACAGTGATATTAATTTTGCATTTCAAAAATAAGAATAATAAATTTTCAATAAATTAATAAATTATTTCAAACTCCTATCTTTTTATTTCAAACAAAAATCAATAATGAATTATTGGCGAGTGTATTTTTCTTTTAAGAATATGTATTTACAACTCATAATTATGTATTTATAATTCTTAAGCCTATGTGCTTAGAGCATTTGTTAATAAAACCATTACTTTAATCAACTAAATCAATGAATATCTAAAAAATACTTTACATATAAGAAAATTCTGTAGGGATCAATCCCCAAAGGTTTATCCACCACAAGGTAAAAGGAGCCAATAGTCAAGGGCCATTGGCGTGGTAAAAATTTTTTATACTCTTACCAAATAGTCATGTACAAGCCTTGATGCATACAAAACAACTAAAGTAAATTGTAAATTGCACTCTTAAAGTTTAGGAGTATTTGGATTTAACATCCTAAAGTTTCAAAATTTGAATTTCACCGCCTGAAGTTTAGGATATTTGGATTTTACACCCTGACATTTCAGAATTTAGATTTTACCCCCTAAAGTTTGGAAGTGTTTGAATTTTACACCCATAAATTTTGAAACTTTAGGGTATAAAATCCAAACACTTCCAAACTTTAAGGAGTAAAATCCAAAAACCCCTAAAATTTAGAGGATAAAATCCAAATTTTAAAACGTTAGGGTGTAAAATCCAAACACTTCTAAATTTTAGATGAAATCTAAATTCTAAAATTTCAGGGTGTAAAATTCAAATGCCGCCAAACTTTACGGGTGTAATTTGCTAAAGCATATATAATCATAAACTATATTCAACAATAGATAATCAGGGCTGACCCTTGGCCTAGGCCATAGCCTAAGGCCCCCTAACATAAAAGGCCCCCAAGTATGGTGGCTGTAAGTTTTTTTTTTTTTTTTTTTTTTGGGTAATTAAGGAAAAAATAAAAAATGTGAGTTATGTGTACCTTTTTTTTTCCCACTATTAAGAAGCCCTAAAATATTAGAGTTATGCTAATATATTACTAGTTTGATTATGGGTCTATTTGGATACCGCTTATTACTAAAAATACTGTAGCAAAATAATTTTTAAATGTGTAAATAGTGTTGTAAGAGCCAAATTTACCTAGAAATCTGCGTTTTACTAAGTTTGGTGATCCATAAACAGTGTCGTGGGACCCCAAAAAAAGACAAATCGCAAATTTCAGTGCTAGGCAAACACACACATGGGCCCTATAAATTGATGTGCTAGTAATTCAACACTCAATTGATTTTGTTGTTGAAATCTCACATCACTGTCACATTAGTTTGTAAGCTTTTTGTAGTCAAATTTGTAGTAAATTTAGCATTTTAAATACAACCTAGTCACCATTAAGTGAATGAAAAATGCTAAAACTAATACAAATTTTACGACAAAAACTTACAAATTGATATGACATGAATATGATCAGTGTCACTTAAACAATATAATAAATAAATATTTGAATAACTTTTTTTTTATTAGTGATATTTCAGTTTGTAAAACCTATATAATAAGTAAGAATTAATAATAAATTGAAATAAAAATATATAATAAAAACATAAACTAAATTTATTTAAGTGAAATATAAAAAGTCCCCTATAAAATTTTCACCTAAGGCCTTAAACTATCTTGGCCGACCTTGTAGATAGTATAGATACAAAACTAGAAAGGATCCATCCACATAGAATCATTTGCCCTTCTTCTTGTCATCATGTGGGAGCTGTACACCCATGAGCCCAAGCAAGTTGGAAGCAGGTCCGGGAAGCCCTTGTTGGGAAGAAAAGGAATCAAGAAAGCTCTTTACAAGGTTCACATCTACATCCACAGGAGTGAAATCCTCATCCATATCTTCTGTGGCATTTGATGTTCCCTGCATGCATTAACATTAAATCAAATTCATCATTTGAGCAGAACACAAATTGAAATAAGAACAAGAAGGGAATCTCACATGCAAGCATAAATAGAATAGTGCATATCTAAGCAAACCGGACACTTATTACAGAAATTATAGAAATGTTTTTGCTTCAACCAATAATTAAACAAGTTGAATTTATTGGTTCATGTACAACCAATTGATGGAAATAATTAGATTCTAAATTATTTCCACAACATCTTGGCCACAGGAAAGTAAATTACCAGGAAAAGAAAACTGCCCAGATCAAAATCAATACAATATTCTTAACACACAAAGGACCTTCCAAAAAAAAGGTATTATATTTTTCTCCCAAATAGGCCATGAAAACAGTTTGAAAAGGTAGAAAGACTATTTATGATTGAAAAAAACTCAGTAGTATACTCTCTTCATAGCAAGAATGAGAAATGTACCTCATCCTTCTTTGTTGCTTGCTCATTAGCACGAACAAAACTTTTTGCAATGCTGGTGGGCTTCAACTCTTCATTCATAGCATCAGAATAGGAATGCATGAAAGTATCTTTTTCTTCCTCATTATCCTCAGAAGGTTCCGCTATATCACTCTCATCTTCAGACTCATCTATAAATATCATCAATGTAATCA
Source organism: Quercus robur (assembly GCF_932294415.1). Taxonomy (NCBI): domain Eukaryota; kingdom Viridiplantae; phylum Streptophyta; class Magnoliopsida; order Fagales; family Fagaceae; genus Quercus; species Quercus robur. The sequence goes on along the minus strand of NC_065539.1, from coordinate 17,927,265 downwards.
TAAGCACACCCCAACAAAACAGAAATGCAATGTGACCGCTATATCACTCTCATCTTCAGACTCATCTATAAATATCATCAATGTATTCATAAGCACCCCCCAACAAAACCGAAATGAAATGTGAACCTTTCAGAATTTAATGACCTGCTCAAATGTTGAGTAAAAAACTTAGCTTATGTTTGCATACTAGATTAGAGGCATCAGTCACTTATGGTGAGCAAATTTTCAACAAATATTTTCTTTTGTTGTCAAGTTACATAAGCACCCAACAAGTTTTGAATCCATGACCTTACCCTCCATCTATTACTACGCATTATGAGAGTTCCATGGTGCCGACACAAGATAAATGCCTCCAATTACATAGATGCAAAAAAAAGACGGTCCAACCAATGGCCTTATGGATGGAGCCTGCTATTAGTTGGGCCTAAGGCCTAATCAATTAATGTCTAGGATTTGTTACATTTATTCACTTTATGTAATTGGCACATAATCCAAAACATAGACACGCACACAAAGAAGAAGGGGTGAAAAGAGAGGTCAAGCAGATTCAATAAGCCAAGTAACAAATATTATTAAAAAAAAAAAAAAAAATTATGTTCTTCAGAAGAGAATTATTGTAAAAATAATGTATATGAGTAAATCATAAAGAACTGACAAACAAAGAGAGACGAAAAAAGTTTTCCTGGCTATCATGAAAATCATTAATATAAACAATTTATACAACAAAAATTTGTCTAGTGAATAAAGATTATGTATGACTTACCCAAATCAAAGTCCGATGATGAACCATCTTCTATATCAACATTACTGCCCACATCTTCAAAACCTTGACGCTTCATTACTGACTCCATGTCTTTAATGAAACGGTCAACATCAAGGTCCACTTCTTTTAGGTTCCTTCAAGAGACAGTTAACAAAACACATTTAAATTCAACTGGTAAAATTGAAGTCTCTATCCTTCAAATATTTCACTCTTTTTATTTAAAAATAAAAAATAAAAATAAAACCACAGAATTGGACTTTATGACATCCGCTCTATAGTGATTTCTCTTTATCATTAAGCCAAGACTCCGATTAGTTTCTTTTGTAATTAGGCCAGATTCAAACTCAAGTCTCTATTTGATGACAAGACACTTTACTAGTTAAGCTAACTAGAACCTACTCCAAATATTTCATTCAACACAAAAAGTGTACAGTAATGTTTCCTAACTCAAGAATGTTCAACTTAGGACAGTGGGAAGACAAAAAAGAACCCAGATCAGCTCACTCAAAACCACATCAGCGAGGTTGAGCTTGAGCATACAAGGAATTGCATGGGCTTCAAACCGAAAATTAAAATTGGCAGAGGCTCCAGTGTGAAAATAGGGAAAATAACCATGTCAAAAGCTACGAGATTAGCTAGAAGAATGAATAAATCACAGCTAACTAATTGATATGCAGATTAGTTAGTGTTATTTAACCTGAATTCATGTGTGCATACAGTAAAGAAAGGAAAGGAGTTGAATTATGCACCCATGGCTGAATCTTTTATATTTACAACTATTCCTCCTCCCCCACCACCCAACAAAAATAAAACAGCCAGGATGCCTATGAAAATGTATGCACATCAGCGTGCACATTTATGAGAACTAAAATGTAAAATGTGCGAATAAATTTATGAATGAATGAGATGAATACAAAGGTATAACACATAAATACACGCACACATACAAAGGTACACTAACCTGTTTTCAGGAACCTCAGCTCCCTTGTAGCTTGACACCTTATGGACAAAATCCTGCATGGTCTTAGCTATATCACCAAGACCAACCTCATCAACATTAGAACTGGACGAAGGACCCGTATCGTCCTGGCCATTCTGTTTCTTTTTATGTTTTGAATTATAGAGGTCCATCTCCTTTTGTCTCTCAAGAAGTGCAGAGTTTAACTCGTCCTCTCCATTGTAAAGCCAGGAATCATCATCAGAAGGAGGAACTTCCTGACCACTAAATTCATCAGGTGAATGTGGTAAAGCAAGAATCTCATCGATTCGTTTCACTGGAGCACTCAACATTTCACTGTGACAAAAATTTATACATTTGCAATAGTCACTAATGGTAAAAATAAAAACCTTACAGTGAACAATTTGATGAAAGAGAAAATATTTATCACTCCTATGTATTGGTCCACATAAAAAACAGTGAAACATGTGCAGAATATTTGAAATCACTAATTATGTAAGTGAAGCATTATGATTTTGAATATATCTTGATGACAATCATATACCTGGTCCTCAAAAACAAAGAACTGTTCCGGTAATACTCTTCAGCATTGTGCATTAACCTCTGGTACTCTTTAGACCCTGGAAGCAGTCCTTGAAAGTATCCACTCCTCTCCAAACTCTCCTTATAGGCCTCCCAAGTGCGTCCCTTCCCTTCCAAACCCTCTCGCTTTCTTAGCTGGTACATCATCTCTAACCCGCATGTGATTTTCAGTCCCAATTCGGCCTCTCCATATGCCACTTTATCACTCCTATTTGGCATTGGATAATTCTTCGGCGCCTGAAAGGCCTGTTGAACCAATTGTGCATACATTGCCCTTGACATCTTCACTGCCACACAAACCAACTCTTCCTCTCTCCCTTTAGGTAAGAACTTTTCCATTTTTGCTGCGTACTTCATGGAATCGATGTCTCGATCATAGAAACTCTCCACCGCCAATGAAATCAAGCAAGGCTCGTGTTTCAATACTTGTGCCACCGACACCGGAACCCTAACCCTAACTTGATGCATATTCCTTTGAGCTCTCTCGGGATAATCTAATATCCGTTTCTTCACTGCAGACTGAATCGACTCTGATGCTCGCGATTCCTCATTGTGATTGATGATGAATCTCAACGAATCGGATAAGTTAGGGCTCGAAAGGCGGTCTTTGGGTACTACATGGATATGACCTTGGCGAATGAAGACGCGGTTGAGACTGTTCTCAGGGTTCAGCCAGCGTGGGAGGTGGAAAGCGGCTTCGATGAGGAGAAACTCACCATCAGTGTCCCATACTCGAATAGAGAGGGAAGGGAAGGTGGTAGAGATTTTGAAGAGGAGGAAGACAGTGAACCACTCGTCATCAAGATTGTCACCAAAGCGGAGCTTGCCATGGAGGTGAGGAAGATGGGAGGAGCAGAGGCATGAGGGTTTAGGGAGGGAAGAGAGAGAGAGAGTGAAGGACTCATGCTGCCATAGGTAGTCAGTTGTGAAGGGAGATAGGGTTTGGAGGATTTGGAGGTGGAGGGATTGGAGAGAGGAGGAGAGTGAAGGTTCAGAGGTAGGGGTGGGATTGGAATTTAGAGTTAAGTCAGGGAATATGGCATAGAAAACGGTGTCATCTGGGAGCCTCGAGTTCTTTTGGGAGAATATGTCTGAGAATGCAAGGTCGGATTCGGGAACTCCAGCCATGGTCTCCGGCTCACGGATTTCTTAGTTCTTTGTACAGGTTGCTACTAGTTATTTCTTCTTCTGGATTGATGTCCCTATGAATCACAAATGATATAAATAAGGATCTGTTCCAAATGATACAACTAAAACCCCAAAGTCTAGGTGCAATGTACTAAATTTCAGAATCAAATAAAGAATCAAACACACACACACAAAAATAAAATACAAGTAAAAACTCATGAGCAGGAAGCATACCGCATATAGTTTAAGCAAATCACAATGAAAGCATATCAACCATGGTTTATAATCAGTTTGTGCTAAAGATCACATTCAGACAAAACACACACTAATTCAACAAAATGAAATATATTTAAGTAGTGGCCACAAAAGGGGAAAAAATCACAAATACTGAACTAAGATCACAAAAAATATGAGATCAATTGAGAGGGAAAATGTACCTGCCACTGCAATTACTAATACATATTTGCATTCAGAAAGTACTTAACAACATAAGCATGGTGAATGTAATGTTAGATACAACTCAAACAATCCCAGATTGCATAAATGAAATCTATTTTGCTTATCTATCACATTGTATCACTTGTATCCAAAGTTCTTGCAGACATAAATAAAATCATTGAAAATTCAGCTATAAAATAAATATACAATTTTTGTAAACATCCTTCCATATTTAAATTGATTTATGTCTCCGGGAATTTAAATTATAAACCATGCATTTCTTCAAAGATATGAAATAAACATGGCCGTGCTCAATTTTTTAGCTAAATTATTAAGTCCAAATATTCAATGTGTAAATTTTTTTTTTGGTTATACAAGATAGAATTTTTACTCTAGCCTAATCTAAGCGTATATGTGTGTGAAACTTTCTCCTGAAAACTTAACCCCAGCCCTTACCCCACAAGCATTTATACTGGTGAAGTGACCACCGCACCAAGGGTGTGCAGTGGTCAATGTGTAAAAATTGAACAGCAAGGAAAGTGGGAAACTCAAAACAAACTCTATATTCTTCATTTCCTTTTTTATATATAGGTAATCAAAGATTTATTGCATAAAAAGTATATCGTGTTCACGTTGGTGAACACTCTATTCTTAAAAACAAATACAAGTAACTCAAGAAGAGAATATATTCTTCATTTCCTAAATTATCTCAGTAACCAAACAAAGCCTAAAGCTAGTAAATAAAACCAATTCCTCAACAAGCAAACAACGAAAGATGTTAGGATCATATTTTTTGTAATTGGCTAATCTTTTGACAAAATGCACTTTACTTGTAATTGGGTAGATCTAAGATGGGTTTAGTGCTTCAAGAAACATGTTGTTTAAGTCAAGTATTAAAAACATGAAGACTGGTCTAAGAAACAAGTGAAGAAAAGATGCTCATTAATTATTGACAGATAGCTCGACACCACTATTGAGACTTAATTCGAAGCTCAATAGATAGCTCGACACTAGCTCAATCTATCAAGAATTACAATATCAAAATTTCCAAATTTGAAATCTAGCCCAAGCTTATGTGTAGGGTTTCTTTTCTTACAACCCTAAGCATATATAAGGCTTAATTTAAAAATCGTCATATATTGATACAGATACAGAGACCAAGAGTCTTATTTTTCTTTGTAAAAAGCTACTGTGTTTTGTACGCCGTTGGATTTTGTAACCAAGTGCTTTCTTGATTTTCATTGTTGATGAAGTGAAGAATTTTGTAGCCAACAACCATTCAAGTTACTGGAGTTAGTCACGTACTAGGATCCGTGCAAAGAGTTAGTTACAAATTGGAGATTTGTGCATCAAGGGAAAAATGACTACTACAAGATCAAGTCCAATTGGGTATTGGAGCGAAGGTTCAACTATAGGTAGATATTTTGGGATAGGCCTGGATGGCTGGATAGTTGGTAAGATTCGTTATACTTGTAACTGCTTGATTGTTGATTAGTGGATTTTTGGAAGTGGTAACCTTAAAATCACTTGGTAGGGTTTTTGCCTTGTGAGATTTTCACCATTTGTCAACAAATCACCGTGTCAATTTATTTTCTGCTGCATTTAGCATTTTTGATGATTTGTTGGTGCTTCCATGATTTGCATGCAATTGAACCTAATTAATCAATTTGGATAATTGAATTAATTAACCGAGGTCAAGCTATCTTAACCCAACAAAAGAGTAAAATTTTGTATTTACCTGAAAAAGAAGCTTTGCTATCCTAGTGGTGGCAAACGGGCGGGTTTTGGGTTGGATTATAAATGGGTCAGTACATAATTACTCATTTATAACCGTTTATATATAAATTAAATACCCATTACCCACCAAGCCCATTTAATTTAGTAATGCACCCATTTAACCTAACCCAAATACCTCTAGAACTACCAAAATGGCCCGAATACCCTCTTGACCTCCAAAATTACCAATATGCCCCTAGAATGTCCAAAATTACCCAAAAAACACTAAAATGTCAAAAATTACCAAAATATCCCCAAACAATAACACTTGATTAGTGACGAATAGCATTTTTTTTCCTTTTCCTAATGGGTAGATCAATAAGGCATTTTTTTTTTCCCTTTTCTTTTCATGTATGTTACAATTTGTTTATTAAGATCACTGTTATTGAGGAAATAAATGAATCATTGTTATCCATTTAGTTCTCTTTTTCCTGATTTTGGTTTAGTATAGTTTCTGCATTTTTAGACTTATTTTCCATTACTAGTTTAGAAGGCACGTGCAACCCCTTTAGTGAAAAAAATTAAAATAGATCTTTTATTTGAAGAAGCATAAAACCAAGTACTAAAAAATATATTTCATAAAATGCTAATCTCATTAATATAACAATTTTGATTGCACGCAAACTTAAAATAGCTATTGAACCAATGAATATCTATATTACTATGATTTCTAATAGTTAGAACTTATTTACTAAAGGCTAATAAGTTCTAAGAATAATAACAAACATTATCTTCCAAGTTTCCAACAATAAGCAACTAAATTAAAATTTTGAAACAAATGATGCCATATGCTACAATTGATGCCCTTCATCAAATACCTACAAGTCTTCAACCATTCACAATAAAAATTTTGTTATACTTTCTTCTTTATTTTACAATTGATGCGTCTAGCTACAATGTTTAGCTTAGTTTTTGATGAACGCCCTTTTAAGCAAGAAAAGGAATAAAAAAGAACAAGATAACAAAATGAGTATATCCAAGGACAATGAAAGTGAAAACTACAACAACAACAACAAACGCAATACAACAGCTTCGAATATCTAAACTTAACAAACTAAGATTAACCATGTAAAAAAAATTTATTTTAACTCAGAATTTATCATTCAAAGCCCTAACCAAGCTCTAGCATTTATATCTACACTAATTAATTCAATATAAAAGTCTTTTAAAGGAAAAGCCTGCAAGTACAAAATTTGAATTAGTATCTACACTCAAATCATTATTATTTATGATACATGAACACATGCCCAAAGAAAGCAGCCTGCAAATGCATACAAAGAAATAATATTTCTTTCCTTGATCGTGGCAAAAATATAATTGATCTTTATATCCAACCCTTATTTATAATACATGAAACTGTACAAAGGGAACAGCTAGCAGGCGTAACAACATTAAAGTTATTTATAATACATGCTAAAGTCATTGCATCAAGGAGTAACTTCTTATTGCACTATGATAGCTGAATTACTGGCATACAGTTTAAGCTTTATTAGGTGGTTAGCCTATTAAATTCAATTTATAAATTCTTAATCCAAAAGTTATTGTGCCAAATTCTTAGTTGCAAAACTCTGAAACCAAAATAGGGTGGAAACAAACTAAACAAAATTTATGAATGGATATGCATATGGTATAATTCTTAATAATATTTCTTCCATCATCAAAAGTGAAATTTATCAAAAGATATCTATGAAAAAGTTACCTTGACCACCCCTAAGCGAATTGCACCTTTAGGTATTTTTGCGGCTCAAATTCTGCAATAATACAATGACCTCAGCATAAACTCATAAACTCATCTAGTAAACTCAATAAAAACACTATATCAGACATAATTTATCACCCACATAATTTACTATACTTGAATCTCTAACCAACTACTCAAATTAAGTGAAGACAAGAAAACCTATAATTTCATAAGCATAGACATGAGTTTCAAATATTGCATCAAATTTTTTCTGTACAAACATATTCTCATGCGTCAAATTTCTACATTCATATTAGAATTCAATATCTTTGGGTTTATATCAGAACTCAATATATTTGAGTTGATAATTGTGGACATTGCTGAGTTTCTCGCTGAAAACTCGGCCTTTTGCCTTTGTGAAAAGGTGAGTTTTGATAGAGTAAGTGTGGCTGGGTTTTAAAGGCTTTTTTTGCTCCCCCAAATGCTGGGTTTTTTTACCCAAATGGAAACAGAGAGTGTGCTTTTGTTGATTAAAAGTCTATATTATTTGATTTTCCATGAAAAAATATGGCAAATCAAAATCCAAAAACCCAAATAATAATTCTAACACATAAATACCTGAATTACACTTCCTCTAAATCTTCGATTTTTTTTTCTATCTCACCTTTTGATCTGTTTCTGCCTGACTTCTCTTGACCTGACCATACAAAACCATGAAGATGCCCATACTTGTCATTTCCATCCTCTTTCACCCCTCATCGACTATGTTGTTCCCTTACTGACTCACCCACTCTCTGCTATGCAGAGAAGTCCTCTCTCTCTCAAATGGAAACAGAGAGTGCGCTTTTGTTGATTAAAAGTCTAGATTATTTGATTTTCCATGAAAAAATATGGCAAATCAAAATCTAAAAACCCAAATAATAATTCTAACACATAAATACCTGAATTACACTTCCTCTAAATCTTAGATTTTTTTTTTTCTATCTCACCTTTTGATCTGTTTCTGCCTGACTTCTCTTGACCTACCATACAAAACCATGAAGACGCCCAAACTTGTCATTTCCATCCTCTTTCACCCCTCATCAACTATGTTGTTCCCTTACTGACTCACCCACTCTCTGCTATGCAGAGAAGTCCTCTCTCTCTCTCTCTCTCTCTCTCTCTCTCTCTCTCTCAGTGTTGTGCTTGTGGACCTGTGTTTGTCTCTTAAGATGAAAATGAAACGCACTGTTTAGACTCACTAAAATACTAAAACTTGACCAAACCAAAAACACTATTCCTAAGGCTATTCACTTTTTTTTAGTTAATAGAAATAGACATGCCCTCAACCGACCTTCTAGGCCAGTATATTACATATAATTAAATAACTGGCATGATTGCATATTATTAGATGGTATTTTAGCCAGATATAATGTTCATCTGTTCCTTTTCTTCACCAGATAGTTGGTTGAACAAAATCTAACCTAAAGAAATCCACCAGCAAACTCTAGAAAGGGCATTCATGCATTAACTTCATAGAAAGGACTCAATTTTAAAGTTTGGCGAGCTTTGGTATGCTTTGCTTAAATGCCAAAAAAAATTTCCCAGACCACTTTGGATCACAGTAGTGACACCTTATGCAGCAAGTAAAAACCTGATAGTTATCACTACAAAAGGTAATTTTTCTAGGCCCAAGGACCACCATTATATATCATGGTGGTGGTAGTTTTTGGTGGCATTGGCCCAAGAGAGTAGCAACAGCTGAAGCAACAAGTAGACAAGTATAAACGCTTATTATACACAATAAATAACAAAAATGGGGACCTATCTAATTGCCTCTCCCGCATGCAAGTCAAAACAGAAACAGAAGTAATACGACAAACATAGAGCCATAGAGGGGCACCAGGCCACTAAGCACATGGATACAAAAAAGCCTAGCACTTTGATCTAGGACAATCAGCTCCAAGGGTTGAAAAAAAAAAAAAAAAAGAGAGAGAAAATTGCAAAGAAATAGAACCTTAGAATCAGCATCAAGGGTTTCTTGGAATGAGCACTAAGCAGTGAAACAGAAAAACAGAATTTAGAAATTGTCATCTAGAGTTGTAAGGAATCAGCACCAAGCATGGGGATTTTCAGGACCTAAAGACAAAAATTTTGGACAAAAGCATATGCTTTAATAACACAAAACAGAACATAACTAGCACAGAACCAAGCAAAGCATTCTAGTCAAAATAAAGCAGCAAACAGCAATGCCAACATCCTCAATCACCACAGTTCTATTCACAGCTGCTTGACATAATCAAGCTCCTTCCAAAAAACTTCAAGGTGTCAAAAATACTATAACACAGACAAAATAGAAAGACCAAAACTTTAAATTAAAGTACTAGAAGGAAAAGCCCAAAACCAGGACAGTACCAATATCTTGGTGACATTTCTAAACATGACTCTGTAAATTACTAGTCCCATTCTCACTATCTGCCACAAACGTTAGTACATTTTCTACACTTGACTCTTCAATGGCCATCATCATGTAAAGGTAATATTTCAAAATCATTCCACACTTCAGAAGTCCTACCCCTAGTTCTTTAGCTGGCATTTGAAACTGTTTGTTCAAATTGATCAATCCCCTTGGTTACGTACATGGCTCACCTTAAAAGATTAATTGTGAATAAATTCACCTATTAAAAAAAAAATTAAAGGTCAAATATAACATATATTGGATCTACCCAACACTGAACCAAGGGATTACAGGAAAAAAAAAAAACCATCCACTCTGCCGTGCACATATTGTGTTACTCTCATACCCCAGAATGACAAGACTAACTGTTGCCAATGAAGATAATGAATCCTCCAAAACCAAAACATCTTCATACTAATAAACTGGAACAGCCACTAATTAAAGGGCATTTAAGCAAAATTTATTTGCTAAACTTCCTCTAACAGCATTCAATGAAACAAAATGCTAAGCCTCTAACCCTCTATTCACTTTCAGAATCATCAGCACTAATATGACATTACATTCCAATAGCAATAGCAAGCCTATTTGAGTTCAGTCATCAATCACATGATAAAATTCTCAGATGGTTTTAGCATCAAAAAGTTCCATTCAATTAATTCGCAACAAACTAGCATGATTTGAAAACTAAAAAATAAATAAATACTAATCAAACTCACAGAAAAGGCAATTTCTACAGAACCCAGAAGCCAAAAAGAGGAAAAGATCAAAGAAGCAAATCATCAAACACCTGAGCTGCAAAATAAAGAAAATATATATACAAGAACCCATGCACAAAGAATAACAAAGAGAGAGAGAGAGAGAGAGCCAATTTTTGAAAGAGACTTACACAAAGGGCAAGGGACAGTGCACTTTCGACAGGTTTAAAGCGGCGGTAGAACCGGCGACGGCGACGGCGAGATTGAGAGAGAGAGAGAGAGCAGAGCAGAGAAGCGGAGAAGGTAGAGTCGGTGGAAGAGAAAGAAAGAGGCTACTGGATTCTTCTATCGCTTTCGCGAATGTTGGGGTTTTTTTTTAAATCTCTCTGTGGAACGCTGTCGTTTACTTACTACAATATTTTATTTTTTTCTACATAACGGTTGTCGGTTGTGGACGCTGCAAACAGAGTTGCTGGAGCTGAGCTGCTGCTGCTGCTGCATACTTTAAAGTGACACGTGTTCAGGCTGTGAGTGAAATTTCTCCATTAACGTCTCCTCGTTTCTCTGTCAAATGCCGTGGGGTCTGGATATTGACGAGAGTAAAAATTAGTTAAAACTGTACAGCGAGGTTATGAATAATATTAAAAAATGTGATGAGATCATAAATAGTGATAAAAATAAATTAAATTGTGAAATAATTTTAATTTTTTATTGGTATCTAAACACACATTTAGGATCTGTTTGGATACCACTTATTGTTAAAAATTGAAAATATTATAGCAAAATAATATTTAAATGTGTGAATAATGCTATGGGAGCTAGTTTTAAAGTTGTTTTTGCTAAAAAAAAATATTTACAGGTTCCATGAACAGTGCACGGGACCCACAGAAAACAACACAAATGCACAATGCAAGCTCAAAAATGTTATCCAAACTTCACCTTAGTGTGCGTTTGGGTTAGGATGAAAAATAAAAAATTATTTCATTATTCAGTTTATTTTTACTACTATTCATGGTCTCACTACACTTTTTGGTACTATTCATAGACCCCACTGTACTATTTTAACTAACTTTTACATTTATCTACAGTACTTTCAGTAATAATTTTTCAGTTTCAGCAAAATAAGCAGTATCCAAATACACCCTTAAGCAAACCCCATTAGACTAAAAAAAAACTAATAACTTGTTTGGATGAAGGGAGAGTAGAATTGAGGTAGGGAGAGTAAATTAAATCACCTTATTTTGATATTTTTTAAGGGAGGAGGGGGAGAGATTTGGAGAGGTTCTAATTACTTCTAACCCCTCATTTTTAATTCCCCAAATTGGAGAGATTTAAAGGGAGAGTAGAGCATAAAAATACTTAACCAAATAAATTACTAAATTTACCCTTACCATATTAACAAAATTACAAACTATGAAGATGTTAATTATTCTCTTTCCCCTTACTTAATTTTAAAAACATCCAAACAATGTGGAGAATAACCATTCTCCTCTACTCTCCTCCCTAATACTCTCCTTTCCCTCTACTCTCCTCTCCTTCCAAACTTCCAAACATAGCATAAAACTCATCTTTCCCTATCATCAGATTCTATCTTATCTTCTGTTGAGGTGCAAAATATCACAAGTATTGAAATCTAAAACTAAAGGGACTCTCAAAAATAGGCGAAGCCCAATCCACCAACCAAAGCCCACTTAAAACGAGTAAGAGGAGGCCCAAACCCAAGAATGGGCAAGCTTTGGGCCTTAGAAAAGGAAGGAAAATGAAAAAGGAAGCTCAACCCAGCATTTGTAAGGAGAGTTTCTTGAGGAGTCTAGAAATGGACTGGACCAGAATACCTTGGAACTACCAAAACCATGGGATCCTTGGGAAATACATGAAAGGATCAGCTAAGACTTTGACAGCTCAAGGGAGCATGCTCGTGGACATAAAGAACGAAGATAGACATGTCTCATTAGCCACCTATGGCTCAGAAAAAAGACTGATGATTTAGGAATAAGCACTTGATAAAAAAAAACTTGGTACCTCGAGGAACGCAGGAGGGTGAACTATGAAGGAAGGTGACTAAGGATCTTTTAGCTTAATAGGGAGAAATCTACCCATTTAGAGAAAATTACAAAAGGAGAAGTCGTCAAAAGGTAGGTTTAAAAAGGAGCATCTAAAAGCTTTGGGAAGAGAGGATTGAAAGTCAGCCCTTAAGACCCTCCAAAAGAGGAAGGTCAGCTGAGGACTTTTTAGGGGGAAATCTCAAAAGGAGAATATAGTGAGAAAATAAGGAAGGGACTAGCCACCAATGTTGTTGATACAACATTGGTTCTGGTACCCATGACAGTAAATAGAGGGAATCAATGCTACATCAAAAACCCTAAGAAGATACTATAAAATGGGATGAAGCCATCAGTAAAAAACATTCAGCAATAATTAATCAGAGCCAAAAGAGCCTTTAAAAGACTTTTTTAAAATTCAAAAAGGGAGAAAAGAGGGAAAACACCGTGAGGAATCTTGAGATAGGCACTAGAGGATACACTTGGATTCAAGGAGATTCAAACCTCACAAGTCTTAGAAGCCTACAAAGAGCTATCTAGGAAGGACCCAACGTATTTAAACTCAAAATAATGAAATATCATTTATTTTCTAAGGATCCCTAACATCCTTATTTGCTTTTTCTTTATTTCTTTACTGTTCCTTAGTCATTTGCTTTGCAATATATATATGTATGAATGTGTATGTGTTATAGGATTCATATTTTGTGCACAACTTAGTTCGTAATCAGCCCAACACAATTGCGGTAGACCAAGCCAAGTCCACCAAACAACAAGTACAAAACTCTTTAGGGGCCCAGGTTCCTTGATTCCACTTGGATCTGGGTACTGTCCAAAATAAGAACCCACAACTTCCAAATCTGTCTTACCACATGCTCTCACCATCGACCCACTTGACCATGTTTGTCACAGTGGGCTGTGGGTTTGATATGGGTAGGTCACAGGTGGGTTGATTATGGGTTTTCTAAGTTTTAAGAAGAACAAAGGAGTAGGAAGAGAGAGAGTGATCTGGGCTTGGTTTTTTGATGAAGGAGAGAGAGAGCAAATGTTAACGCCGTTTGTCATCTCAAATGAATTAAAAGGTCATGTGCGTTGCATGTGACCACTAGACATGTGTCATTTTAATATTTTGCCACCTAACTTGTATGCAGCAGCTCTAGCAAACTTGTATGCAATGTTGCAAATCAAATCCTTGTCCGTTTGTGGAAATCGAGTTCAAACTTCAGAGTAAAAATTGACTTTTACCAATCTCACAGTTTTACTTTTTTCACAGGACTTTAAGTTTTTATTGGCTTATGGTACAAAGGACAAGCTCGAGTTTACAAAACTTCCTCGTAAGAGATTTTTAGTAATATTGTTTAAGTGTTGTAGAAATACACGTGAGTTAAATAATGTTGTAAAAATATGTGTTGTGATGTTTAAACAACATTACCAAACACCCTCTTAATTTCACTTATTAAAAATTGTCAAATCATACGCCGGTTTGTATTTTTTATAACTCGAATTTGTAAAATTGAGGTTTATTTGAAACTCAATTTTGTGAAATGGAGTTTCAAATTTGGCTTTAAAAAAAAAAATCCAAAAGAATTAGCTATTTAGAACTTTATGATTCAAAATTTATTTTTGAAAAAATACTATTTTTTTCGCCCAAACTATACCTATTTTTCACTTTAATACCTAAACTATTGAAACATATAATTGAACTCCAAAAGTTATAACTTTGTTTCAACGTCCCTTAAGGCCTGTTTTGGTGTTAAGTATGACAAAATTAATTATTGAAACACCAATTTACCATTTTCTAAAAACAGCGATATAAGGGTAAATTAAAATTTTAATGCAAAATTAGGTTAGATTTAACTTTTTTTTTTTGAGAAAAATCCCCTCTGGGTAGAGATCATATTATTGCAACCTTAATAAATCGAGTTGATACACCTCAAACACGGCTGGTGGAACAGACTCCATCCAAACCAAAAAAGGAGAATTGGCAGCTTGTCTTGCAAGCTTGTGAGCCACACAATTTCCTTCTCTATTAATATGCTGAAATGAAATAAAAGAAAAACAAGAACTTAAACTCTTGATATCTAACAGAACATGTCCCATAGCCGAGAGGTCCATGAGTCTTCCATTAATAGAAGTAATAATGTTTGCAGAATCACCTTCCACAACCACTCTATCAAATCCGAGTTCCTTAGCAAAAACCAAAGCCCGGCGAGCCGCTAGCACTTCCACCATCTCCACCGAAGCAGGCAGCGGAATTTGTTGTGAGAGAGCAGCCATAACTAATCCTTGTTCATTCCGGATTATAATGCCGATGCCAGCTAGTCCAGCCTGTGAGAAGACTACGCCGTCAAAATTCGCCTTGACACAATTTGCAGGTGGTGGTCTCCATCGTACTGCCCGAGCTGTCCGTGGTATCTGCGCATGTGTAGGACGCAGCTGCTGAAACTCCTTGAGAGCATCGAAAGCTGAAGCCGAAATCTGACCCAATGGAGTTGAGTTTTCACCCAACCGGATCTTGTTGCGCCTCATCCAAATTGCAGAGGCTGTCATTGCGAAAAGCTCGAAAGAATTTTTCTCCATTGAAACTTTATCAATCTCGTCGAGGAAGGATGTGCAGTGAGTAGTGGTCGCCTGAAGTTGAACAAAGTGGACTTTCCAAATATCAACCAATTTCGAGCAAGACCAGATGGCATGCAGAGGATCCTCTGCGTACAGTTTGCAGTCCGGACATAATGCATCGTCGAGAACTTTTCTTCTCACAAGGTTGGCCCGAGTTGGCAAGGAGTTATTCCCAGCTCGCCACAGAAAGTTCTTTACTCAGTTTGGCACCTGAAGCCGCCAAATAGCCTTCCACACCTCCGAAACATCAGTTGCACCTGTGCTATTGACGACCTCTGTTTCAGCAAGGTCTAAACAGAGCCGATACCCAGACCTGACCGAATAGACACCGTCCCGGGTATGGGGCCAATATGGGACGTCTTCTCTATTGAAAAGACTGAGCGGAATGGCCTTAATGAGTGCAGCTTCCTCTGGCACAAAACACCTATCAATCTCATCTTCCTTCCAGCACAAACTATCATGATTTATTAGGCTATACACCCTTGCATCAGCTTGACCATCTATGACAGGGGATAAAATCTTGCCTTGCCGAGACCCAGGTAGCCAAGAATCACCGTAAATGCTTACTTTTGAACCATTCCCGATTCTCCATTTCAAACCTCGCCTGATGATTTCTCTTCCCTTCAAGATGCTTCTCCAAGCAAAGGATCCTCTAGTTTCCTTAGCATCAAAAATGGTCCCATGCGGGAAAAATTTAGTTTTGAAAAACTTGTAGAATAGAGAATCTTGGTTTTGTAATAACCGCCAAATTTGTTTTCCTAGCATTGCATCATTGAACTTTTGTAGCTCTCGGAAACCCATACCTCCAAGCGATTTAGGCCTACACATTTTACTCCATTTAACCCAATGAATACGCCTTCTCGTGCCTCGTTGACCCCACCAAAACATCCGGATCATTGCTTCAATCTCATGGCAAAGTGTGATAGGGAGCTTAAAACAGTTCATAGAATATGTGGGAATGGCTTGCACAACCGCCTTCAAAAGAACTTCCCTCCCGGCTTGGGATAGAAGTTTCTCCTTCCACCCTTGAAGCTTCTTCCAGATACGATCTTTGATGAAAGCGAAGCTTGTTTTTTTGTTTCTTACCACAAAGGATGGCAAGCCTAAGTATTTTTCATATTGCTTTACTTCGGGAACACCAAGCAGGTTTATGATAGAATCATGAATCCCTCTATCCGTGTTTTTACTGAAGAAAAGAGTAGTTTTATCTCTATTCAGCTTTTGTCCGGATGCATCTTCATAGGTAGACAGAAGGTCCTGGATGTGCATACATTCCTGGACCGAAGCTCTACAGAAAAGCAAGCTATCATCTGCAAAAAATAAATGGGTTAATCGGGGTCCACCTCTGCAAATAGATATACCCCTAATCTCGCCAGATGCAGCTGTCATAGCTAGTAAGCCATGCAATCCCTCAGTGCAAAGAAGGAAGAGATATGGAGATAGAGGATCTCCTTGTTTGAGTCCTCTGCTAGGATGGATGACCTGAGACAGCTCCCCATTAATCAAAATGGAATAAGTGACAGTAGTGATACATTCCATCATAAGATCAACCCATTTTCTGTGAAAACCCATCTTTTCCAACAGACCCTTCATAAAGGACCATTCAACTCGATCATAAACCTTGCTCATGTTAAGTTTAAGAGCCATAAAACCTGTATTACCACTTTGATGATTTTTCATGTAGTGTAAGGTTTCGAAAGCCATAAGAATATTATCAGTAATTACCTTGCTAGCCTGGAAAGCACTCTGATTCTCGGAAATAACAAGTGGTAATAAAGGTTTTAAACGATTTGCCAACACCTTTGAAATTAACTTGTAAATAACATTACAGAGGCTTATAGGTTGAAATTCAGATATTTTTTCAAGATTCTTCACTTTTAGGATAAGAGTAACATAAGTGAAATTAAACTTTTCAGGAATATGGCATGAATTCAAACAATCTAAAACCGCTTTGGAGACATCATCTCCAATCAAATGCCAAAAAGATTGAAAGAAAAGAGGGGGCATACCATCAGGACCCGGGGCCTTGAGTGGGGCCATCTCTTTAAGAGCAATTTCTACCTCATGTCTTATGAACTCCTTAGTCAAACCATTATTCATATCCTCAGTGATTAAAGGTTGGATGACATCCAGCACCGCATGAGTACCAGCTGGTCTAGAGGATGTGAATAAGCTAGAATAAAAGCCATGAACAATGTCCTCAACCTGTGATCTGTCCGTACACCAAGAATTGGATTCATCAAGCAAACCCACGATTCTATTACGTCGAAATCTCTGAGAAGCCTTGTTGTGGAAGAATCGGGTATTGCTATCACCCGATTTTAGATGCAAAGCTCTTGCTCGTTGCTGCCGCATCAAGCTTTCTTTTTCAAGCAACTCATTCATCTCAACTCTAAGAATTCTTACTGCTTCAAAATCAGCCCCCTGTGTCGCTACAAACTCAGCCCTTTCTAGGAGTTTAGACTTCTCCTCAATCTGCTTCTTCACACTACCAAAGGTACGTTTACTCCACTCCATTAGCTTTTCCTCACAAAGCTTGATTTTCTCCAGCACAATCTGAGAGGATGAGTACGGCATGTGAGTCATCCAAGCCTCCCTAACAGTATCACCACAACTACCCTCTATTAGCCACATGTGTTCAAATCTAAATAATTTGCATTGCCTTCCCACAATACCTTCAGGCTTGACAATTATGGGATAGTGGTCAGAGACATTTGATCTAATGCATTGCACCTGTGTGGCTGGATTCAACGCAAGCCAATCTTGTGTAGCTAGAGCTCTGTCAAGCCGTTCCAAAACCATACCACCACCACGTTTGCCCCGCCAAGTATAATTTTTACCCACATACCCCAAATCAATTAGTCCACAGTCATCCACAGCTTCTCTGAAATCTCTCATAGCTGCTTCACTTCTCAATGCCCCGCCAAGCTTCTCATGTGATAATAATATTTCGTTGAAGTCACCAGCCACCAACCATGGCAATCTGAATTTCCGATCAAGATTCCGCAATAAATCCCAAGTCTCATGCTTCCTCCCAGTTTCTGGCATCCCATACATACCAATAAATCTCCAAGAGTCATCCCTCCCTTTGTTGACAATGATGTCAATATAGTTAAGGGAAGATGAGTCGACAGTAAGTTGCACCGTGTTCTTCCAAAGCATGGCTAGTCCGCCAGCCCTCGTAACTCTTGGAACAACCCACTTCTCGTCAAAATGCAAATCATCACATAACTTTGCCAGCCTATCTTCGTCTGCCCAAGTCTCGGCCAAGAAAAGGACAGCAGGATCTTGTGCCCGCACTAACAGTGCAAGCTCATGAACGGTGCATTGGTTCCCAAGCCCCCGCACACTCCAGCACAACCAACTCATGGCTCTCGGCGGGGCTGTTGAACAGCCTCCACCGTTGGACTTGTGCGTGAATCATCATGCTCAATATTTTTGAAACGGCGCTTTGCTCCCAGCAACTTATGTATGAAAGTCTCTGCATGGCGTTTTCCCAGATTTGCTGGATGAACAAGCTCATCAGCTTTAGCATTGGACCGAGTGGCTCTAACCCATTTGTTTGAAGTCTCCCTCACCAGGCCTGGTTTCACTAAAGGAGTATTACAGGATGGGCTTTTTAATTTAGGTCCATAGAATGAGCTAGCTGGGCCCCCGTTTGTCTCATTGCCAACACAGCCCGGCCCAAGCTGTTGAGAATCTTCCTGCGTTTTCAAATCCCCGAAAATCCTCTCCGAATTTATGGGATTATGCATGTCAACTTTACGTGCCTCATTATGACTCTGAAAACAAGGCGAAAAAACCTCCTTATTCAAATTCAAATCGCCATTAATGTCAGCCGGGACATCAGCACCTTCCGTTTTTGTCTGCATCGCTGGCCGGAACGGATGATCGTCCTTTCCGTTCCGACTAGCTTTCTTCACGTGAGAAGCCTTATCCTTCAGTCTCTGTTTTTGTGATTCAAAATATCCAGGCACACAAACAACATTTTTGCTGGATGAATAAAAAGGAAGGGCTCTAATACTAGAATCATACCTCCTGTCCTTGGTTTTGAGAGAACCATTGCTGTGAATCCAGACTTCGCAGTCTTTATCAGCATGATCCAAACACCCACACCAGTAACATACATTGGGCAGCCGCTCATACCGGAATGTCACCCATGATTGTTCTCCATTCTCAAGCGTTACAACTCTTCCACGACAAAGGGGTTGAGTCACATCCACACGTACTCTAACTCTCAAAAATCCCTGTCCGCCTAGCGAAGGACCCCCTGCCATATGATGCACTTCACCGATCACTGAACAGAGCTCTTCTGCCGTAGCTTGGTTCGTATAAGCAATCGGGATGTCATGCACTTGGACCCAAAAAAGGGATTCTCGAAAGACCAAATCTCGTAAAGGAAGGGTTTGATTATAGAACTGGAGTATCACTGCATGCTTATCAAAGCTCCACGGTTCACTTTGTAGAACCCGATCAACATCTGCTTTATTATCAAAAATGAACAGCAATCTATGCTCTCCAAGGAGGATAGATTTAACAACAAAACAAATGGCAGGAAGTTAAATGTTACAAAGTTTTCATTTGGATGGTTGATTGTACTTTTTGATAGTTTAGGGACAAAGCATAAAATGAGATATAGTTTAGAGTAAAAAAGTGTAGTTAAAATGACTAATTTATTTTAAAGAATATGTCTAAATATATTATTTAAATATGTTGTGGGTTCTAGCTAGCTCAACTAGTAAAATCTCTAATGGTTAAATAAGAGATCTGGGGTTCAATTCTCGCCTACACCAAAAACTGATTGATATCTTGGTCTGATGATAAAGAGCTATCATCAGGAGCGGACGCCATAAGTTAAAACTCTCTCTAAAAAAAAAATGAAATAATGTTTAAGATTGGACCCTTATTCAAAGCTCAATGGGTTCATTTGTGTCGTTTAAGAAGTTGAGAAACTGGGATGCTTTTTGTCAGCTAAAAAGTAAGAAAAATGCTGAATTTTTTTTTTTTTTGGCCAAACATTATGTTTTTGCACCCCAAAAAAAATTACTGAGAAACCTTCACCCAAACTTATTTTTAAAAAATTCTAAACATTATGTCAAATTAAAGCTTGAAACTCAAGTTTCACTTCTAAACTCGAGTTAAAAAAATGTGCTATATAACTAAAGTTTGGACAATAAATATTTGGCTTGCTTAAGCCTTCAAGAGTTAGGCCATTTTGAAGGTTTAAGTATTGTAAGTCTTTATAATAATAAAAAAAAAAAATGGATGTGATTCAGCTAATGGTGAGTTAATCCAGGGGTCCCCTATGGGGCTCTTGTCCCACATCGTTTAGTTTCAATTTTGTGTGTGAGTTTAAAAAGTCTTGCTTAAGCCTTCAAGAGTTAGGCCCTTTTGAAGGTTTAAGTATTGTAAGTCTTTATAATAATAATAAAAAAAAAAACAAATGACTGTGATTCAGCTAGTGGTGAGTTAATCCAGGGGTCCCCTATTGGGCTCTTGTCCCACATCGTTTAGTTTCAATTATGTGTGTGGGTTTAAAAAGTCTTGTTTAAGCCTTCAAGAGTTAGACCATTTTGAAGGTTTAAGTATTGAAAGTCTTTATAATCTAAAAAAAAGGAAAAGAAAAAGAAAAAGAAAGAGGACAATAAATATTTGCCAAAAAAAAAAAAAAAAAGGTTATAGACTATGAGCATACCACCGGTCCACCAGGTAGCGAGAACCTGGTTGCAGCGAAATAAAACTCCATATTTCAACGGTCCAGATTAATCCTTATCACCATTTATTTCTGTAAAGCTAAAAGCAAATCCCATCTCTGCAAAGTGCAAACATCGACAACAATAATTCTGTTCCTTTTTTTTTTCCGAGAGAGACACACAAACACAAAACCAGAATTGTTTGATCAAAACCCACCTAGTATATTTTGCTTTGATTTTGATTTTGATTTTGATTTTCACGATGTGTTACGGTCAGCACCAAGCTTTTTCTCGGGACAGCCTAAGCTCCTCCACTAGGCAACAACCACCTGCGACTGAAAACAACAACAATGCGGAGGATGTTGTGGACAATCTGAGGGACCGGCTCGCCGACACTGAGGCTCGGCTGGCTCGGGCCAGGGCTCGTGAAGCCGAGCTGAGCCAACGGCTCGAAGAAATGAAGCGTTTCGTCTCTGTAATGGAGATCCTCGAGACTTACCTCAAACGACGATTCCGTGAGCATCAAGAACACGTTGATCGTCTCTTCAAATCTCTACCCGCATAAAAAATATATTTATATATTTACTAACCCAAAACATCCTCTCCTCGGTGATACTATCTTTTTTCTTTTAAACCCATTTATCAGATTCGCTTGTCTATACATGTTTCTTTGACTATGTTGTTTGTGATGTTATCTAAGAAATGGTTTCATAATTCTATAAATAGTTTCTCACTATCAATGCTGTGCAGAATTTTAGAGAAATTTCGGTTTCTGTTGTTTAGTTGCTGATTCTGGTTAATCCAGGAGTTCGAATTTAGCTGAAAAGTATTGGAAAGTGAGCAAATTTGATATTCTTTCAGGTTCTATATGCTTAATGTTAGATCAAATTCATCATTTTCTAAAAGCTTATATTTTTTGGGACAATTGGTAATCTATCGTGGTATCAGATAGCCGCATATGCTATAGAGTGTTAGATAAAATGATTAAATTCACTATTTTCTAGAAGCTTAAACTTTTGGGACAATCGGTAATTTATCACTTGATATACTATATGGACTGCCCTGGATGGTAGATACTATTCTGTGTATTAATCATGTTGCTTATGTGAAATTACTAGTTTTCGAAAATTTTCTGTAAATTGATGTTTCACCTACCAATATGTTAAGATGGGAAGGTTATGGTTAGGTAAGGAGTAAAGGAATTAATTTAGAATATTAGTTGAGAGAACAAAACAAAATTGGGGAGCATATCAGCATAGCCACCATTCAGTTATGTTGGTTGAAGAGAAATTTGGTTGTGTTCATTGGGTTTTAGGTGGAGTGTTAAAGTAAATGAATGCATTAATCTTCGTCAATTGGGGTTTTATTGTAGTTGATTACAATGTGTGTGGAACAAAATTCAAAGATAATGGGAAGATGCAAACTTGTACCACTGGTTTCTATGATTAAGTTGGAAGTCTTCATCAATTGAGGCAATAAAGTTGACAGCTAATTCCCAACTTACCAGCATCATACCTTTAACAGTGACTGTAGTTTCACCATTATCAAGCATAGGGCCACAAAGCATCTCTCTGTGGAACAAGACCAGCACCAGTGGAAGGGAATTGTGCCAGGGAAATTCCCTAATCTAGAAGATGGATATTAGTGCTTTAAATATTTGTACTTTATTTGCAGAGGCTCCAAAGTTTTTGAAGTTGTGAGATACTTTCTCATTAGAGTGTTGTAAAATATAGGAATTGGCTGGATATAAGGATGTTGGAAGGCCTTTCCGTAGTATGCTATTGGAAAGAAATTTGGGTTATGCTATATAAACTGGTGTTGCACCGGAAAACTTGTAAATCAAGCTCAAGGAAACAAGGGTCATGCCATGTAATGTATGTAGTTGGGAGACCTCATCATTTTGGGATTTGATTGGAAGTAACATACTGGATTATATTGGACCATGGGACTAAGTTTGAAGTAAATATTCCATGATATTTTACTTTGTAGCCTTTTCACAGAGTAGGTGCTCAATGATGCTGGTGCAATTGAAATTTTCTAATTTATTAGGCATTCTATTGGTGGCCATTGTTGAATCTGAACATAAATTCAATGGTTTGATTTGATTTTTTAGGTTAGTAACACCAGACATGCACAAGTATGAGTTTTTTAAAATTTGTTCTTTGCTCTCACCTTGAATGTTATATTGCAATTTCAATTTTTATCTAAAATTTCTTGAGCTTTTGTTATGGAAGATCGGATGATAGTGAATGATTGGATTATATTTGATCCTGGGAGTCATTTGAAACAATACTATATAAAAAGTTAAGCTTCCATTGTGTTTTACTGTGTCAATCTTTATACATTTGTTGGATCGCTGATTTCAAAGAACAAGCCTCTTGTGAAAGAGTAGGTGATCAATGATTCTGGTGTTGCTAGAATTCTCCAATTTATGTGTAAGAAGAATGGGAGGATGTCGATCACTTGTGGGTATGCTAGAGAGTTGTGGTCTCTAGTGCTATATTTGTTTGGGGTGTAGTGGGTTATGCCCAACAGAGTTATTGATTTGCTAAACATAGAAAGGGTGAAATTTGAAATGTTTAAACTCTGAATGGTATGTGGACTATTTGGAGAGAGTGTAGACAATAGAGCTTTCAAAGGTCTTGAATGGACTATGATGGATCTTAGGATGATCCTTTTGCGAACTTTGTTTGACTGGATGGCTGTTTTACGTTCTTACTCAACTTTGTTATAATGTATTGATTTTTGTAACTTCTCTTGTTTTTTGATGCCATCTAGCTACACATCTTGTGAACTGGGTAGTGTTCATCTTTTTCAATAAAATTTCCTTACTAAAAAAGAATCTCAATGTATTGAAAATTCTGCTGGCAGTTCTCACTGATTCTGAAATTAGTCTTAAGCCTTGATTTTTATGTATTAGAAATGGAAACAGGGTTATACACTTATAGTAACTTAGCATACTCAGGTAATACTTATGGATCAGTGATTAGTTTAAGATTAAGGGGATATTACTCCTGATTGTGGAGAAAGAATTATTCACATTTAAGGAAAAAAAATGATGCAAACATTCTTCTTCTGTATTCATTGTTAAATTGGACTTTGCTTGGAGCAGTGAAAGTCGTTAGTTCTTAAATTTGGAAAATCAACGACATGCAAATGGTCCAGAAAAGGGCACTCCAATGTGTAGGTCAAGATAATGCATTTTTGTTTTTTAAAGAATGTTTTAAATTTTTTTTTTTTGAAGTTTTGGGAAAATAAAGAATTTATTAGGAAGTTCGATTCGAGAGGTTAGATTTCATAACTGAATAATTTTGGTGGGTATTTGAATCCATCAACTGCTCCCCTGTTTTCTCTGTTCGTTCATCAGAAACTTTTAAGTGGACTAGTAGTCAAGGCACATGACACTGTTTAGTGCTAGACAACTATTTAACAAATCCTCTAAATGCTTTTATTATTCAGTGTTAATTACTGAAATTAACCATTTATACATACAGTTATTAAATTTGTTCCGTTTATTTATTTTTTATTTTTAGTTCTTGTAATATTTCGTATTATATTGAACTCCAATTTCTATTGCCCACCTGAGTCACCTGACCTGAGAAATAGGGGGGGCATGGGACTTCTACTATATGAAGAAGAAGCTATCAAACTAGAAACCCAGCAATAATAGCCCCAAAGCACACCAATGTAATGACCAACAGGCAACAACACACAATCTTTGCCTTTTGCCATTACATAGGGAGACACAGGTTGTGAATTTGTAACCAGCTCCTAAGTTGAGTGGCTGATGGGCTTTCAAAGGTGTCTTCTGTTCAAGCTTTGGAGGTGAGAAAGAAACAGTTTGCAGTCTAGAAGAATCATCATCTACTCGTTTGACTACCACCAACAACACAATGGCTACATTTAACCATAGTTATGACAAAAGTTGTTTAAGCAAGAATAACAAAAAATATAGAATATTTTGTGATAGCTAGGTAAAAAAACAGAAGAAAAAAAAAAGTAAGGACTTGTCTGTTATGTTTATCACAAACTTCAAGAATAATATTTTAGTGGAGTGTCATTTCTTAAAATCTCAAGTAAAGTTGATTCATAATTGAAATGACTTTTAAGAGACATTTGAAATTTTGTCTAAAGGATCATCAAGTATGTTGTTTACTAAAATGATAAATTTCTTGAAATAAGCTTATTGATTTAATTATGATCCAAATTTTAGGAGATTAAAATAATAATTAAAAGTATATGGATTAAATTGTGATAAGGCCAAACTATAAAGGTAAATTGTAATATATATATATATATATATATATATTCTCAGCCAACACTCAAGTGATTTTGATTAATGTGGATGTTTAGGACTTTTTATAAGAGCACTAAAAAAAATATTTTTCTATATTTTAAAATTTAATAATAATAACAATAGGGAATAAAGATTTGAAACTTGATCGTCTCTGTTGAAAACACTACAAAATATTAATTAAATTAAAGTGCTCTATATTTAAAGGGCTTGAAACGTAGTTATGCTATGCTCATATAACCTTGATCTCATTTTGGGTATTTACTTTTCTTTTTTATTCCAAGGGAGAAAAAAAATCAAAAGCGAAATGATGGAAGAAAACTAGAAAAGAAAACTTTGTATTTTTGTAAGATTATTGCGATGCTTCAAATTTAAGACAACCAACTAGCGTAATGGGGTAGTAATGATTAAGGCAAAGAACCAATTTGTCAAAGAGACATTCATGCCCTGGAAGTCCGATTCTAGGTTGCAAGTCACAGATGTAGAGGAAACTCAAAGAATTGCCTAAGCTGAGTTAGGGCCTTATGATACATATATAAAATAATTAGATTGTTATATAACAAATATATCAATATGGAGAAAACTTTTTTTTTTTTTTAAACCCTATCCAATGTAAGGACACGGCTTCTATCCAATACATTAGCACATTAGACTTGTTAAAATATGGACAGGTGATAAATAATTGTTACATATTTACATCTTAACCTGGTGCATTGGACCCAACCCTTGCTTCCAAAGTAAAGACATGAGCCGACGATATTTATTATTGGCCAAAAATAAAAGAGTTGGCGGCAAGGAAAAAAATAAGTTAATTTATTTTATATGAATTCCTCACCAAAGTTCAAACTTTCTAACGTTCCAAGGTTGAGTCAATGTTAAAAAGGAGGAAAGACTTTAATTACTTGAAGAGACCCAAGCAATGGAGATGTAATGTGATTTTTCAACCACTTTATTGTCTTTGTAATTTATATGGATAGCAATGACCAACCTCATAGACTTGTCCCTCAATCCTCATCATCAGCATCTTAATAATATATTGCTATACTAGTCGGCAAAGACAACCAAGCATCTCATCTCTTTCTCATTAGTCCAAGACTGAATAATTTGCATTGCATGAATCCTTATGCCAATTGTATTAAAAGGTCCAAAGTGAATATGACAGAATGAATCTGGCTTTGAAATTTCTTTTTCCAATCAATTCTCTTGGGACCCATTCATTGTGCCAATAATGTGCCTCCCCTTCAGTTGTACTATTTTTGCAGTCGGTATTCAGAGTCATATTGTGCACTGAATTTACTCTATGAGTTTCATAGTAATTCTAACAAAAAGTAACTTAAAATGTAAGAAAACCTTTCCATATGGCTTTAGGCCATTCAGCTTGTTTAAGAGGAGGGGTTAGAATATAAAAATGAAGAGAAGTGAGTAAAAAGGTTGATAATAGGATAGGTGGAGAGTAACTTTATGGATCGGATCGAATCGAATCGAGGATCATTCTTCTTTACATAAAAAGTAGGAACTTGAAAAATAGAAGAATCATCATTTCATTTAAATTGAAAAACAAAACATTTCAAATTGACTACATTTAAAATAGTTTACATTTTTTGTTACAATTTTATGACATGAATCACGATTTTTAATAGCTTTCAAGGGAAGGGAATGAAATGATTTCTATTTCTTGTTTTAATTATTTCATAGTTTCTTGTATCTTATTTGTTAAAAGTGACATAAATTGATAAAAATTCAAATAAAAAACAAGTCTTCTTATGTTGTTGAGAAAAATGTGAGACAAAATGCAAAAAATAAGAAGCTATAAGCTTCCAATCAAATAGAACAAAAGTGTATTTTATCCCAATTCAATTAGTAATTAAAAAAAACTCTTAAAAAAGTAAATGTTTGTAAGTTTCCATTTAGTAACTTAATTATTTGTTAAATGTGAGAAAAAAAGAGTTAGCTCATTTTATTTTATTTATAAAAAAGGATAATTTTGTTAATTTACTGGGAAAATGAACTTTTTGTGAGGGAAATTCATATAACTTAAATTTATTTATTCTATTTGATATTTATTTTTTTGTCTAAACTAGTTTGTAAAAGTATTTATTCAACTCATTTTGTAGCAATTTATAAAGAAAAGTACTACATTTATAATATTTTCACAACAAATTATAGGTGGTAAGTTGCTACTAATTCTAATTTGAATGCAGCACTTAAATTACTTTTTTACCCACTTATAACAATAAATAATAATCTACCACTTAAGATTTGTTGTTAAAATATTGTGGTAATATTTCTCATTCATAAAATCATCTACCTGTATTATTTAAACAAACCAAGTGACCTATTAAATAGGTAATAAGACTAAACATATACTTGAAAATTTTTCTTCCAAACTTGTTAAAAAGTAAACTTTTTCTTTTTTTTCTTCTTTAAGAAAAGCCAAAATTTTTAAAAAGAAAAAAAAAAAAAAAAAAACGGTGGGTGGCTAAACCCAAAAAAAAAAAAAAAAAAAAAAAAAAAAGAAGGAAAAAGTTAGTGGCATCTTTCAGCTGTTAATTTTATCCTCTCAACGGGCAAGAAAAGGGGACATTACAGTAATTTCAATATACCTCCAAACTGAAAGCAACTTGCGAGCGGCAAGGAAAGAGACAAAAGAATCAAAAAGGTTCACGACCTGATTTCAACAAGAAGAAGTAACACTCAAAATTCAAAAGTCTCACTCTCACTCTTTCTTTCACTCCCATTACCATAATAATATCTCTTCCTAACTCTTTTCCTGTTTCGGTTATCAAATACTAATAATAATAATAGCGCTAATAAAACTCATCTAATCTCACTTAACACATTTCCTATACAATCCTCACTCTTTGCTTTGCTTCTACTCTCTCCCTCACACACACACACACACAATTTTTTTTTTTTTTTTTTTTTTTATGCTTTATAGCTTTGCTGTGTGTTGAAAAGTAACGGACTGGGTTTAATTCTTGGAAAGCTGGTAATACCCATTTGAGAAAAAATGAAAAAGAACGCTAAAATGGAAGCTGGGTCGAGTTCACAATTCCCAGACAAGCCGGAGAGAGTGAAGGGTGCTTCCATTTCCTCCAGGCTTGGGTCCATGTTTCCAAAGATCGAGCCTTTTGTGCCAAGAACCGATCACGACCCGAATGACCTGAGATCTTGGGCCAAAAGAACTGGCTTTGTCTCTGATTACTCTGGAGAGACCAGGGCCAGTGCTAGTGACAAGAATGATAGTGCTGGGTTTGATTTGGAGAGAGGTTTTGATCATAGAAACGGTGGGTCGTCTCCCAAAATCGAGATCGACCCGGTTCTGGGCCGGACTAAGCCGAACCAGGGGATTGAGATTGAACCGCTTGTGAAGAATGAGAATCAGAGGAGGAGGAAGCGGGATAAGCCTGTGTTGGGGGATGGAGAAGATGAGAGGAAAGTTGGTTTGAATGGAGTTAATGGGAATGTGAATGGAGTTAATGGGAATGGGAATGGAAATGAAGTCCCAGTAGTTACTCCTTCGGCTGCTGAGGCAAAGAAAGAGGAAGAAGTAGCCGAAAGAGAGGCGAAAATCGAAGTGTATCCAGCACTTGAAGAAGAAGCTCATGGAGGAGGGTGGCGCTTGCCGTCGGAAATGAAATGTGGGCTCAGAGATAATCCTGGTTTTGGTTAGTAATTTAGTATTGTTTTCACTTTTTTTTTTTTTTTTTGAATTATGTTGGTGCTGTGCTTGGGTGGTATATATGGAGTTGCAGTTTCTTATAAGTATTGGTTAAATAAGTATTGGTTAAATGATTAAATTAACCATATTCTAATAGCTTAAGTTATTAGGACAATTGGTAATTTAACATAGTATTAGAGCATGAGTTCTGAAATCGATCCTTGTCTCCTTCACTTTACCTACCATTTAAATTCCCACGCGTTGGGCCTTAACTATTAAAAGTGAGTTTTGGCCCACACGTGAGGGGGAGTGTTAAAAGTATTGATTAAATGATTAAATTTACCATATCTTAATAACTTAAGCTATTAAGACAATCGGTAATTTAACATAGTTACTGCTTACTTGGTAATAAGGTTGATGTTTAATACTTGATACGATAATGCAGTGAGGCAGCTAAAGTGTCCATTCCTATCTTATATAAGTATATAACAGCGGAAGCTGAGAGTAAGAATCCAAATTAGAGTCTAATTGCACTCCAATTTTGTGGCAAATGTCATTTTAATTTTCCTATTATTTGATGGAAATAGTTTCTATATATTAAATACACTCCAATTATATGCCAAGTGAAAAGAATAAATGTGGCGGACCCTGATTAGTCTGTTGAGGATTCATATCCGACCACAAAATTTGGTACTAAGTCTTGTTGTTGTATTTGGCTTGGAGATGAAATCTTATTTTTAAATTGTTAGAGCCAAGGCTGAAAATTGTTAGATCAAGCTAAATTTGTAATTGTACGGGAATTGTAGCTCAAGCCTTTATCATGTAGTTTAGAGAAAGACATAATTAAGAAGTTAAAAAACAATTTCTGGCAATTCCTATGTAGCCTGTGGATCCCTCTCTCTCTCTCTCTCATGTTGCCCCCCCCCCCCCCCCCCTCAAAAATAAAAAAATAAAAAAAATAAAAAAACTGTTATTTCCCTTTTAACATCATAGGAAGGTTTGAATTGCCATTCTTCAAATCCTGTTGGAGTGACTTGCTAGAGTTGAGTACCTTTTCCTGACTCTTATCTGGTTGCTTAACTGCAGTACCATTAATGTATTATGGCCTCCAGCACTATCTATCTTTGGCTGGTTCACTAATATTCATCCCGTTGATAATTGTACCAGCAATGGGTGGAACAGATGTAAGAATCTCTACTATTATCCCTCTAACATCTAGTGGAATTAAATAAGTTGAAGTTACTAATTTTTTTTCTTCATGAACTATGACAGAAGGATACTGCTAATGTGATTTCAACAGTGCTGCTGGTTTCTGGTATTACGACAATACTGCACTCCTACTTTGGCACAAGACTTCCTTTAGTTCAAGGGAGCTCATTTGTATTTCTGGCGCCGGCATTAGTAATCATAAATGCGAAGGAGTATCGAAATCTTACAGAACATGTAAGTTCATAAAAATTAATAAACTTTTCATTCTAATCAGCCAGATATGGTATCTCTGGCACCAGCATTAGTGATCATAAATACTAAGGAGTATTGAATTCTTACTGAACATGTAAGTTCATAACAATAATCAACATTTCATTCTATCTGATGTAAGCTTATATAGCTTTTCCAGGAATACCTTGAACATTCTATATTCCTGATAAATCTTTTGCAGTTATAGGAGATTTACATGATAGTGATAAACATTTTGGTTGGATGGGAATGGCTAGCATCACTGTGATGATTTTTCTGTTAAATCATTTTTGCATATCCATTGATGATTTTTCTTGCATGTCAAACGAATCAGAGATTTTTTAATCCTTGAAAGGATGCCACTTTATTTTGATATGAACTCATCCTTTAGTTTCAATACATTATTTATAACTGCAGAAATTCAGGCACATAATGAGGGAATTGCAAGGGGCAATAATTGTTGGTTCAATATTTCAGAGCATTTTGGGATTTAGTGGTTTGATGTCCCTGTTTTTGAGGTAAATCAAAAGGCCAATTGTGATATCTTTTTTGTCCTCGTCTCAATATTTAATGCTTATGTAAAATGAAGTTCACACACGTAAAAATTCTTGTGCAAACTTTGATCGACTTTTTTGAATGTTTTAGTTTTGCCACTGCTAAGTTCTGTTTTCATGCTTCTTAGGTTGGGTTTCTTTTCTTCTTATCTGATTATGACAATGTAATAAAACACTTGTTAGAATGTAAATTCTTGCACGTTTAGCTTCCTTTTCACATGGAAAGATATCTTGGTTCTTCATAGTTAATATGATGCCATGTGGTTGTAGTAAATAGAAATTTTGATGAAAAAAATATCAATAATGCATCATTAGCTTTCTACTACATTCTCTTTGTAGGGTGCATTAATAATTTTTCAAATTTCCATTTAAGAATTAAAATTTTACTTCAACACTCAAGGTCTGCCAGATCGAGTATCCATGCAATTTGGACCTTGCCTTGTGTGCTCATGTATCTAACAATAACTTGCAGGTTGATTAACCCAGTTGTGGTTGCACCAACTGTTGCTGCTGTAGGTTTAGCATTTTTTAGCTATGGGTTTCCACAGGCTGGTAGTTGTGTGGAAATCAGTATTCCACATATAGTATTGCTTCTTATATTTGCCCTGGTAAGTGATTTTCAACTGATTTAGATCATTCTGTTAAGTATGTCTATATATTTTATAGTTCTATCCTTAGTACTTGCCAAAATTGTTTCAAATATCGACCATATAGAAGAAGTTAAGGGCTCACTTCTTCTTAATTCATTTAAATGCTTTTGTAAAGTGTTCAAATCATTTACTGTTGCACTTTTGTTGTTTGTTTAGTACCTTCGAGGAATATCCATCTTTGGGCATCGTGTATTTCGAATTTATGCGGTATGCTTCTTACCTTTCACTATTATATCTCATGTTGGGAGAATATATTAGTGATTTAAATATATACCTAGTTTTTATATACAGAATATATTGGTGGTTTAAATCTATAGCAAGTTTGTATATGTGCTTTAAATATCAATCATTGTGTACTCTCTATCTTTTATAAGATAGGTTGGTCCGTGTCATAACAATAAATTTTGATACTGTAATAAAAACGTAATTAACCCATCCACGCTTCCAAGAAGCCTTGTTGTAAAACCTTATATATTTCCTTAGTTGGTGGTTTAAATCTATAGCAAGTTTGTATATGTGCTTTAAATATCAATCATTGCGTACTCTCTATCTTTTATAAGATAGGTTGGTCCATGTCATAACAATAAATTTTGATACTGTAATAAAAACGTAATTAACCCATCCATGCTTCCAAGAAGCCTTGCTGTAAACCTTATATATTTCCTTAGTTGATGAGGGTCCATAGCCGACCCCAATTTAAGGGGGCATTAGGGCTTAGTTGGATTGAGCTTTAGTTGATGAGGTACTTTAAATGTTTTTTGTTTGTTGAACGTGGGTATTATTTAATTAATCTTACTGAAATATCTCAATCATTGCAGGTTCCCCTGAGTGTTATGATTATATGGATATATGCCTTCTTTTTGACAGCTGGCGGAGCCTACAATTACAAAGGCTGCAGCCCTGACATTCCCAGTTCAAATGTCTTAATAGATGCATGCAAAAAGCATGCATATACTATGAAGCATTGCAGAACTGATGTTTCAAATGCATGGAGAACTGCTGAGTGGGTCAGAGTTCCCTACCCTTTACAATGGGGTATCCCTATCTTCCATTTAAGGACTTCCATGATAATGATCATAGTGTCGCTGGTTGCATCAGTGGATTCGGTAGGTTGCTTATATTCAGTGCACACAAAATAAGTAAATATTTGTTGTTGTTGTATTCCCCAACCCGCCCCCCCCCCCCCCCCCCCCCCCCCCCCCCCCCCTGGGGCAGTCCTCACAATTCATGCCCATGAGGCACGAAGTGCCACATTTTACAGAGGGCTTTCTCACTGTAGGAGAACAGTGCTATGTTTTGAATTGCTAAGCCATCTCTTTTATGGAAATTATGGAAGTGCCAAATGTGGCATGACTTCCTGTAGTCATGAAACTCTTGTGACTTCATTTGTTGAAGAAAGTAGAATATTAGAGCTTGCAAAAGCACTATTATTTAAGTAATTTTTTTTATTTCTTCATGCAAGAGCACTAAATAAACATGGAGATGGAATTATTATTTTGATACTGATGTGGTGCAACAACCAAACCAGGTTGGAACCTATCACTCCGCATCTTTGCAGATTAATTCAAAGGCCCCAACTCCAGGAATTGTGAGCAGAGGAATTGCGTTGGAGGGCTTATGCAGTATATTGGCAGGACTTTGGGGTTCGGGAACTGGATCAACAACCTTGACAGAAAATGTGCATACCATTGACATGACAAAAGTGGCTAATAGAAGGGCAGTGGAAGTTGGTGCGGGTTTCTTGATCCTCTTCTCCTTCGTAGGTAAGCATCCTAAATCTAAGAAAACCCAATATTGAGACTGAAATCCTTCTATATATGCATGTTCATGAGGCCTACAGATGGTCATGATATGTCCAGATTAAGTCCAAGCCAATCTGTCAGGTTTGATACCTGAAAGTATAGGAGTTTTCTTTATTCTTAGTTGGATTCTATATTTTAATTCTCTTTGTTGACTAATGTAACTTGGTTATTATCATCCATGAGTTGTTTCTTTTGGTTAAATTACACTCAACTCTCTCAAAGTTAAGGGAAATATCAAAAACCTCTTATTTTCATTAAGACAACCCACTGAGTTTTTGATATTGTATTAATATATCCCCTACAACCATTTGTGTCATTATAAATTGAGTCAAAATACACATTTTTGAAATTGAAATCTCATTCAAAATTACTTCAAATAGTGTGTACTAACCAAGCTGATTATATGATAAAGAAAAACAAAATAAAGTAATAACCTCGGGGGCTAGTGTAATTTAAGAAAAAAGGAGGGTGTTTTGGCATTTCTCCAAACCTCAAGGGAGGTTGGTTTCATTTATCCTAATCTTTTGTAGCTTTAATTAGGATTAATTGCATTCATTTCTTTACTTCTATTTGATAGGAAAAGTGGGTGCACTTCTTGCTTCTATACCACTGGCAATGGCTGCTTCCATACTGTGCTTCATGTGGGCCCTTATTGTGGCATTGGGTCTGTCAACTTTGCAGTACGGTCAAACAACAAGTTTTAGAAACATTGCAATAGTTGGTATTTCATTGTTCCTTGGGTTATCTATCCCTGCCTATTTCCAACAGTATCAACCTGAATCCAGCTTGATACTGCCAAGTTATTTCGTTCCTTATGCAGCAGCATCAAATGGACCTGCCCACACTGGGAGTCAAACAGTAAGTTGCTCTTACCTTTTGCTTAACATAGTTTTAAGCGCACAACTTCATTTAAAGCGTAGTCATTTGAATCAGCTTCCCTTCCCAATCAAAAGGAAAAAAAGGGAGGAACTTCAATCAAAAGTGATTATTTAAACTTTGAGGTCGTAAAGTTATCTAAATAACTGAGCTTATATAACATGATATGAGCAATTTCATGCTGACTTGATTATTGGAATACTCAGACATTAGGAAATACAAAAAGCAATTCTAATAATCTGCATTTTTGGCTAAAATAAATTTGATGTTAAAGATGGTGAACTAATATTTTCTGATAAAATCCTTCTAATAGGTATGTAAAAGAGATATTGACATAACTCTAATCACTGTAACCTTAGATTGAAGGAAGAAAATAGGAGCTTTTCTTGACTATTATTCACTTATTGAATTTTTGAATGTCATTTCTTGTTTCCCTTGTTCCTATGATAAAGAAGAGCTAATCTGTCATTATCTTCATTGGGTATGTTTCAGCTTGATTTTGCAATAAATGCACTTATGTCTTTGAACATGGTGGTGACGTTCTTGGTGGCATTTGTACTAGACAACACTGTCCCAGGCAGCCGGCAAGAGAGGGGGGTGTATATATGGTCACGTCCTGAAGAAGTTGCAAGTGACCCATATTTCCTCTCAGACTATGCTCTTCCAAAAAGAGTTGCCAAATGGTTTCGTTGGGCAAAATGTTTGGGGGTGTGATTAGCAGACAATAGGATTAGCAGCCACTATTAGGAGATTTCTCTGCTTAAATATCACTTCCTAGATTTTTTTTCTTTGGGGTGGGAAAACAGTGGAGATATAGTATAGCTGAAATGAAGAAATTGGATAGTTCAGCATACATAGCAATAGTTTTTTTCTACACGGAATTTGAAATTTCATATTTTATCAAATCAATAAAAATGTGAAATTGCTTGTTATAATTGAGACAAACAAGGATGATTCCAAATTATAGCAATTGTAAAATATTCTTTCTAATAGCTATTTTTGGACCCTTTTTAAGTTTTGTTTCCCTCTTGTTTCTACATTGAATCTAAGAAAATTGGTCTTAATGGTCCATCTTAACACTTAAACCAATCAAAATAGTGACTTTAAAAAGTTGGTAAATCAAAGTAACACTTTGTATCTGAGAAGTTAATTACTTACACTGAAGCCTTAAACACGCGTACTCTTTCTCTTGAACAACCTCAGGTCATTGACCAAATTAGAAGTGGAAAAGAATGAACAAAGCTCAATTTGCTCTTTGTTTGTACAAATTAAATACAAAACAAATCATTGTATTGATGAACCTCTTCTTGATGTTTTATTTTGCCAATCCTGAATGAGGGAACGAAGGGTGCGATTAGGAGTAAGGTCGGTGTGAATGAGGCGCAAGTTTGTCATGGGTGAAGTATCATGCCCTGTTGATAGCCATTCACTTATGGCTTCTAGCTCATATGAAAATCCATCAGCTGCCACATGTGGGTCCTTCATTATATCCTGCACCCAAATATATAGATCTCATTTATCAAATACAATGGATATATGGGTTGATTGAAACATTATTACTTTCTTATTTTTCCCAATATCCATTATACCAAACCTCCTAATTTGACATAATAATAATAATAATAATAATAATAATAATAATAATAAAATTCCAACTTTGGGTCTTTACTCTTTACCAACTAAGTTCATTATTTTATTTTATTTTTTTTAAGGATAAGACTTGGATCCAATACTCCTATGCACTAAAACTTGACACAATATGAATACATGATAATATATGCGAACATGTGATAACATGTATCCGTATCGTATCAGATTCAATGCACTAAAGTGTATCGTATCGGATTTAGTGCATTGAATTGTTAGAGTCATGAGTTATGCTATGTCCTTTTGAAGTGAGTGGCAACACTATGAGTGTGTGAAATCTTTGGTGAAATTTTCAGTGCTTGTAGAGGAAAAGTGGGCCCGAGTTAGGCCCAAACATTGTCCCAAGTTCTTAAGTCTATATGTACTACATGTTGAAATTGGTTTGGAAAAAGGGTTAAGAGGCGAACCTGAAATATGGGGCAAATGAAAACTCTGGGTACATCGTCTGTATCATCGTCATTACTCACTACCTGAGGCCCACCTCTTGCCATTAGAGCATCAGCCCTATACTTAATTTTATTGAGATTTTCCATTACCCTAGAAATGTTCAAATCAGTATTGGGCTCACAATCAATGGACAAACACCTCAAAGCTAAGCCCGCAAATTCCTCTGCCAAATCCAAAGGCCAATCTCCAGCAGTTTCGTCCACATTCTGGACCAGGGCTGCCTTATCCAATGTCATTGCCTCCTTAACAAGCCCAGCCCAATTTTTCCCAGTCAGTAGCTCACACATTACAACCCCAAAAGCCCGAATGTCCAATCCCACATCGGATGCATATTCATCACGGTCTTCTTGTGAGAACTCATAACCACTGATCTTTGCAACATGATTTCGATCAAGGAGGATACTGGATGTTGAAAGGTGGCCATGAACCATTGGCCTGGGCTGAATCAAGTGAAGGAAGACCAAGCCCAAGCAAACTTGGACCGCAACACGGACCCGGTCATGCCATCGAAGGGCCCGACTTCTTGTCCTAAAGCTACTTCCATGGGAGGAAAATAACATGTCTCGTAGGCTACCATTGTGCATGTATTCAAACACCATGCATTTTAGCTCCAAACAAAAACCAACCATGGCTACCAAATTTGGGTGTCGAATATGGCCAAGCAGATTCACCTACACATAAGGAGTCGATCTCAGTCAAATTAACAAATCATAGAAGAAGAAAAAAAATATGTATAGATTTTCTAGAAACTTTCTAAAAATAAAAAATGGATAACATACATCAATATCATATATTTACTATAATAAGATAAAATTTATGTCCCATAAATAGTAGTTGCATGAAATGGATGTCCTCTAGACGGAGAAGATATGTCATGAAACAACTTTCTCACAATATGAGATATCCACGCATGCGAGAGAAATGTCTTATAATACTGTCTGATCCTTATTACTGAGAACCATTCTGCAAACTATTAGTTGTTATCAAACATGTTTATACAGTATATCTCTAATCATTGACCTCAACATTGCAGCCCTGTTGATTCATTGAATAAGATCTCTTTTTTTTCTTTCACAGTTTCATCTTGGAGAACTCTGAAAGAATTATTCTTTCGGTAAGCTCTGACCACTATGTTACATCTTTTAGAAAAACAACAAAAGTTGCGGCTTGACTTTGCAAATTCCTTTTTATTGATTATTGGTTTGAATTTTTCTACCAAAGTGATGGGTGCAAAATTCTTACTCTACAGTGCTGCTACCCAAGATTGTGACATGCTTGAATATCGTTGTTACTAATCTATAGTCAATTAATGTAATCATCCACCAATTTTAATTTGATTCAATTCGAAATTTTCAAACACTACAGTACAAATGATCTAATTGGTGTAATAACCTATTCCTAAACAGAGTTAATTCAATCAACAACAGTAATTTGGAATGTATTTGTTGACAGACTGCCATCTTTGATGCTTTCTTAATTACTGGAGAAGTCTAAATATATAGCATCGGTCAACACAGAGACAAATTAAGAAAAAAGAAAAGGAAGAATGAGGACCCATATATCATATCTACAACAAAACACAAGAAATCAACTATAGCTAATCCTTGGTCAATAAAATCATACTGCCATTAAGGACCTCGGGATGGTAGATATTTATAAAAATATTAAATATTATAATATAGTTAAAATAAGCAGATTCATGGTGAGTCATAAAATGCTACCAAACAGCAATCGATTGGAAATGACACAAATTTCTACTGCATAGTTTATTGCTTGGCTTCGAGTAACAAATTTTTAGTCATAACAATACAACAGCTTGTAAGACACTATTTTTCCTTTTATTCTCATTTCTCAGTTTTATGTAAAAGGCCATATCTAAGTCATCTGATCTTAAGCATAAATAATAGCCGCCTCTGTCAGTTCTCAAAAGGTCATCTCTATAAATAATTTAGTATTGTTACGTTTTAAGTTCAAAATTACTAATACTCTATTGTAATAAAAATTATATTGATTTCTTACGTGAATATAATTTACTTTAACTGAAATTCTATTACCAAATTTTTAATAAGTTTAAAATAGTAAAATGCTACTCCGATTAAAATTCTATTACAGAAAATTTCTAGAATTTTATTTTTAAAAAGTTTCATTTTTAATATACATAATTTTAATAATATAAAATATTTTTTTATTTAAATTATAGAAATTGGGTATTACATATCATGCTTGCATGGTATAGTTTAAGGTAAGCATTATATGTTGTAGGAATAGGACATGCTTTTGCTATGTGATACACTAAAAGAACATATAAACTTTCAATATACTTTTTTAAAGAAATTGAAATTATGGTCTTGATAAAAATTCAATTACCAAAAGTTTAATAAGTCTAAAAGAAGTTTTATCATTTATTGAAATTGCTGTATAATTTAAATTATAACTTTTGGTTTTAATAAAGTATTAAACCTACACAAACCTAAAGGGTTGGTCTAATGGTTCCTAAAGTCTCATAATATCTCTAAGTGAACCTTTACCTAATACCTTGAGGTTGTCTCCAAAGAAATTCCTCTATGTAATTATTTGGTGTGCATTTGTGAAATGAGAGACTATACACACTTAAAGGAATAATCAAACCCTCCAAGGACTTTGGACACCCTCGTTAGCAAAACAAAACAAAATAATTCAACAAAATAATTCTCAGAGCTAGATGATGTGCTTTTGGCACATAACACTTTAAACTATTTTTTGTTCTTTAATTTGTACAATTTATTTTATTGTTTAATTTAAAATTAAATTATAGAAATATTTTCTTTCATTTGGTTTTTAATTAATCTGTGCATCATACAAGTATATTCCTAATGCAACAATGTTATATGATAAAAATTATATGTTATACATTGTGGTTGCGCTAAGTGATCGTTATTTTCCCATGCGTAGACGATCTTTTATTATGAAAATAGTTTGTTCCAGGTAAAGCTAGCTATAAAATTATTTAGATGTTTAAGTGTGTGTTTGGATTGGGCGTTTTGCCCAATCCATGTGTTCTACGTTTTTTTTAGTGGATCCCATGGGTACTGTTCACGTACCACCAAACTCAGCAAAACATAGATTTCTAAGTAAATTTGGGTCCCATAACACTATTCACACATTTAAAAATTATTTTGCTATAATATTTTCAGCAATAAATTTTCAGTTTTCAGCAAATAAACAATATTCAAATTCACCCTAAAAGACCATTTCAATTAAAATTTTATTATCAAAAGTTTGAAGAAGTTGAAAAAAAAAATGTTCATTATTTATTTATAATTATTTCAGTCATAATTTTTTTTTTAATAAAAGCTTATATTACACAATGTGTTTTTGTCAACTTAAAATGATTTATTTCTTTCATTTTCATTGTCTGCTATTTGATTTCATCATTCAATTTCAATGATAATATTAATTTGTTAATTTACATAAAATTTCCATTTGATCCTTGAATCACACAGATACATTATTAGTGAATAACCAAAATAGAGCCCGTTAATTTAAGAAAGAAGGAAAAGAGTGAGAGAAAAAAACCTACATATTAAATTTTTTAGAAGTAACCATCATATAATAGATGCAATAGATTTAAAATCCCATTATATCTAAGAAGAGAAATCTAAGGCAAGTACTAAACTAATATTAATTTAACATATTTGAAGAAATTATAAAGTGTTTATTAAATTTGAGGTAATCAACTTTTTGCGTGAGTTGGAATTTGATCAACCATTTTAATATTGCTTGAAAGATTTTTTATTTTTAAATGCTTTTATATATATGTGTGTGTGGGTCAACTAATTCTAAATATATTTTTTTTTTTTGAGAAAAGTCAATACATAAAAAATAATTAAAACTGTAAACAACTATAATTTTCCCAAATTTTTTTTTTGAGTAAAATAATTTTCCCAATTAATTTAAGAAAGAAAGGGAACAAGTCTGCTTACCCAAAAATAATGCAACAAGTCAATATATATTTCATTTAATGTCATGAATAATATACTAAAACATTTTAGCCTGTTTTTTTAAAATCATATTTAGTTATAATCAATTTAAGTCAAACACCACAAGTAAATCCATATTTAAAGATATCAAATAATATGTAAAACTTATCCAGAGTTTATTAAATTTTAGCAATCGATTCAAATCAAATTTTTTTGCACTAATCGTATTTGATCAATATTTTTTATATTGCTTGAGAGTTGAAACCAATTAACTTAAGGATTATATAGAATGAAGATATTATTATATATTTTCTTATTTTTCTTTAATGCAATTTATAAATTTCTTGCATCTATCTACACAATGTATTCTTTTATACCATGAATAATGAATTTGCCTGTCACACGTTCACGGTTATCCTGCTTGTTGTTCCTAAAATAAGCTCTAAAAAAAAGGGTGTGCTTGGTTAGTCGAAAATGTTCCTATTTTGTCCTTCATACTTTCAAAAACCAAAGATTTTTGGCCTAAAAGTAAGCGATTTCAAGAGGTGTTCACTGTTTATTTTATATTTGAGAAAGCACTCTTCATTATATTTTAAGAATGCAAAACACCTGGATAGAGAAGAAAATACTATTTTTTATGACATAGTCCAATGAAAGTTATGACAGCTACAAAAGACAATTTCTAGGCATAGAGATGAATCATGAATAAGACATTGTATTAAAAAGAAGTGAATGTTACCTTAGCATGGAAAGCTTCGTCTGATAGTTCAGTTGATGAGTTGAGTGTTTTGATTGCAACTGTGCCATGTTTCATGCGCCCTTTATACACACCGCTCCAATCTCCTCCAGATTTCAATCTCAAACTCTCTGAAAACTCACGAGTGGCTAATCTGATCTCTTCAATTGTGTACTCCCTATAACCACAACTCAATTCGTTCACTTTTGCAACCATGCTAATTGCATCTTTTTCTCTGCAAAACTCAATCCTCCTGTTAAGCACATCTCTCTGTCTCCTCAATTCCTCGATGTCCCTAACCATCTCGCCCCTTGTCCTTACCGCCTTTTCTAGCTGAGCCTCGGCATGAGTTTTTGCCAATGTGGAAATTTGGAGCTTGTTAGAGAGCTCGTTTTGGAGTTCTACAAGTGAACCTAGCCTACTCTT
The DNA here is from genome assembly GCF_932294415.1 of Quercus robur. NCBI lineage: Eukaryota > Viridiplantae > Streptophyta > Magnoliopsida > Fagales > Fagaceae > Quercus > Quercus robur. The sequence continues at coordinate 17,885,946 of NC_065539.1, read as the reverse complement.
GCTTTCTTCAATGTCGTTTACTACTTCACTCATGTGTTCTTTTTCGGCCTCTAATTCCTTCTCCATCTCCATTCGCATTTTAACTTCTTCCTTTATCCAACCTTCAAGTTCTTCAGTCTACATAACATGAAGGATGTTAATAAGAAAAGAGAAATGCTTTGTCAAATAGGAAACTAAGAGATTATGTATTACCCGCTGACTGCATAAAGAAAGGATCCATTGAGCTTTTGAATGCCTTTCAACGTTTTCCTTAGCTTCTTCTCTCTTCATTTGGACTGTTTGCTGAGCTTCACTAATTTTTCTTCTTAGAGATTCAATTTTTTCTGCGAGACTCTGATAGTTTACCATTTTTTTTTAGTATTAGAAAATCTGTATAACCATGAAATGCTATTGAAAGTTGAAACTAATAATAAAAATAATTTATATGATTATGAAGAAAACAAAGAATACATTTCCTATAAAGACCAAAAGGGAGAGGATAAAAGGAGAGAGAAAGAGACTTCAAATATTTATTTTGGTTTAGAAGTTTCTTAGTATCATAACAAAGGGGCGGGCATCAAAGAACAAAGCATGAATTTTTAAATATCATCCAAAATGCTAAAAGCAGTTCAACTAACATTCTCTAGTGTTTTTCATAAAAAAAGTTCAAGGTTCAAATCCCTCCGTCCCGTTGTTGTAACTATCGAATTATCAACCAACAAAAAAATTTAAAAAAAAAAATCTAAGATGTAAAAGAATCATTCATGACAATAATGTAGGCAAATATCATCCAAGATTGAAAAAGAATAATTCATGAAAATAATGTAGGCAAATTATTTGCTTTTTTTTATTGGAAAGGTAATTAAAAAATTACTAATTCTAAGTAAAAATTTAATATTTTGCATATATATACATAGAAGATAATATAGCAGCAGCACATGATTTGATATGATAAAGATAAAGCACCTAATTAAGCAGTAAGAGTTTAATTTCTTGACTTTTCGCAAAAAGGCAAAAAAAAAAAAAAACATGGAACTAGAAAAATAAATAAATCAAAGAATAGACCATAACAGGGACCCCAGTTTTTAGGGACAGGTAACACATGTGAAAATGACAGTGGTACCCTAGCATCCAAATTCTATCAATATCACATGGCTGGTATAGTCAAAAGAAGGATAAGCCGAGTAAAATTTTCATCGCTGCAAAAAAGCGAAGTGGACTTGTCGAACTAAGACATCATATTCTTTACAACCACTCCAAGTCCAATCTAGGACAAGAACAATTTTATTTTATTTTTTTATATAAATAAAAATAGTTGCAATTATAGCCACATATTGCAAAATTAAAAAAAAAAAAAAAATGATATTTTAGAATTACCAGATTAGAATCAGTGTATTCCGGCATATCTGACTCCGTTGGACTATTGTTGTCTAGATCATGATTATTATCTTCATCCAAATCTGAAGACACCAAAAGCTGGAAATAATTTTCAATTTCTCCGACATGGGTTTCCCACTGATTTTGTGAATTGCGTGTGTCCAAATCCATTGAGGAAGTGGGTGAGAAACGAGAATTCTTTTTTGACGAATGACCTGAAGGATCAGTGAAAATCTTTTCTATCCAATCTTTGATAGAAGTTTTGTCTTTCACTTTTCCTACCACAACTCCCTGATCATCTTCCATGATTCCTTCATCATTTTGTCCTTTGAGGAACACTTGCTTTCCTCCACAGATTATGTAAAACTCGCAAAAATCAGGCTTGTTTTGAAAAACGTAGAATGACCCACTAATCGTGCTCTTTGATTTCCTATAGATACAAAGATGTATGATTGAATTAAACCACTGAAGTCATTAAAATCAACCAAATTCATCTAATTAGTACATAAAAGTAGTACATACCAGGATGAGGACTTCATGAATGTAAACCCCATGACTAATTTGGTTATTTCGAGTTCAGAAATCAAATCAAGAATGAGTTTTTGAATAGGTTCATCATTTTTCTTGACTTTCAATATCTCAGCCTTTACCTAAAAAGAAAAGGAAGATTTCTGAGAAGTATTAACTGGAGGTAAAATATATAGCAACAAGATCCAAAAATCTCAGCAACCATTACAGAAGCATAAAAACCCGAACCTTGCCACAGAAAGCTATGTACTGGGAAAGAAACTTGTCAATCTTTTTCTGCTCAAACTTCTTTAAAACTTCCAGTTTTTCTTCACTTACAGCACTAGCAGGAAGCTTGCCAACTGAAACATAAACATGAAATTAGTAAAACCCAATTGAAACGCAAAGCATAACTTAAAAGTCAAATTGAATAACTTACATGGGGTGTAAACATATTCCTTGGAAATGTTGTTAGTAACATGGAGAATAACGATGGAGATTGGATGAGAACTCCATTTTCTAAGCGTCCACTCTAAGGTCTTGAATCCATCTTGTAGATCATTTCCAACAGCGACATAGACCTTCTCTGCTGGAGTATTATCCATTGGTTACTTACTATGACCCTTCAAATTTGCTGGAAAAACAAGAAGAATCTGACTTAATTATCCATTGAGTTTAGACAATTCCAGAAAGACCCATCACCGGAAAAGGACTTGAAAAGTTGTTGAGGTAAGCAAATCAGTGTAAAACGTGTTGAAGGAAGGAATAAATGTGTAAATTTTGTGGAAAGTGATGAAGAATAGGCAGCGGTGGATTGAATTCCTAAAAAGAGAGGTACTTGTGAAGATTTCAATGGGACATGGGAAATTTTTATGTTTGTTTAAGAAGGTAGGAGTAGGACGGCCTCGGTTGGACTTTTTTGTATGGTCTAGCAAGAAAAGCAAGGTTGGTTTTGGGTCCTCATCCTCGCTTACTAAATGGAATGTCTTTGCCAGTCTCAGCCTTGAATCTTCTTGGTATTTTCATGAACCCTCTTTGGTCCAAGTTTCTTTATTTTATGTCCTTTGATTGCTGAATAACTAAATTGAGATGATTAGCATAAGTAGCTATTTTCAGGCTTGTTAAAGTAAAACAAGCTAAGACAGGACTAGAAGTACATGTTTAGGATTGTTCATTTATACAAAGTCAAGTTCAAACTTAGTACCAAATTAAATTATATATAGAAGTTAATTTGGTTCTTTTTTCTTTTCTTTTTGTTGAACAAGCTCAAAATTTTGTTTATGAAATATTTGATTAATTTATTACTTTTCCTTGTACATTAAGTTACGACTAAAATTGTTTACCTAACTATAAATCTATGCTAATATTCTACCAAAAAAAAAATCTATGCTAATAATTAATAACTAAATTAGAGGTGAAATTAAATTGTTTGGGTTAATTGAATCTAATGATTTTCATTTATAAACTTTAAATATATATATATATATATATATCTTCACTAACATTGAAGGGTAAATTGTAAATTACACCCCTAAAATTTAGGAGTGTTTGGATTTTACCTCCTCAAGTTTCAAAATTTGGATTTTACCCCTTAAAGTTTGAAGGTGTTTGGATTTTACATTCTGATATTTTAGAATTTGGATTTTATCTTATAAAATTTGGGGGTGTTTGGATTTTACACCCCCAAATTTTGAAAATCTATGGTGTAAAATCCAAACACCTCCAAAATTTATGAAATAAAATCCAAACACCCCTAAAATTTTGAGGGTAAAATCTAAATTCTGAAGTGTCAGAGTGCAAAATCCAAACACTCCCAAACTATAGGGGGTAAAACTCAAATTTTGAAATTTCAAGAAGTAAAATTCAAACACTTCTAAACTTTAGGAATGTAATTTGCAATTTACCCAACATTGAATTATTAAAAGTTACATAGAATTTTTACTACAAAAATAGACTATTTATTTTATCAATAAATAACAAAATAATAATTTAATATCATATGAAATTGTTTATAAGCTTAAACAATCCAATTTTAAATTTACATAATTATATTTTTATAATTGTATAATTATAAACTTATAATATTATGTATACTTAAATATAGTCATGATATATACAAGGACGAAGTTTGGTAACAAACTTAATTGTAGCTTAAGGCTACAACTTCACTTAATATCTTTTTATTGGATGTGAATTTTGACAAATTCACCATTGAACTACATTTTCTTATTATATTCTCCATGATTGCAAAATTTTAAAAAAAAAATCAACGATTAATAGGTATGTCATTAATCACGTATTTAAATTTCAAGTTTTTATAATATAAAATTATGCATAAAAAATAAATTTATGGATTGAATAGTAAATAACATCTGGTGAATTTGTCAAACGTAGGATAGTGTCTCACTTAATACTTTTATTGGATGTGATTTTTGATTATTAGAATTTTTTTAATAATCGAAACATAAGATTAAGTTTGTCTCATTTGGTAAATAAACAAGCATAAAGAAGTTATTTTTTTGTTGAGCCTAATCTATTTATAAACAACTTAGTTCCTTTACTATTTTAACTGTATATATTCACTTGAAGAGAAATTCTCACACTTTTATTGGGAAATATTTTAATCTTTAAAGACTTAAATAACTTAAATCTTTACTCACTATAATGTGAGACACTTGATTATTCATATTAAATCAAGTGTTTATAATATGCAAAAGTATGTTTTGATTATGTAAGACGTCAAGGTAATGGGGTGGTTCATGCTTTGGCTTGAAGAGCGAAAACGACACTTCCTTTTCTAGCCTAGATGGAAACTATACCACTAAACATTCGCAATAGCTTTGTAAAAAAATTTACTTCATAGTTTGAGTAAAAGTTCGCAATTTTGATTCTTAAAATAATAATAATAACTCTCACTTCTTCCTTGATGGACATTGTCTCAAGTAATTTATCATTCAAGGAGAAATTTGGATAATAACTTCGCAAATATATAAATTAATGATAGGAGTCTGTGCATTAATTCCTTTTAGGATGGTAGCTTAGAGCTTTAGGATCTGTTTGGTTAGGCATTTTGGGAGATTAAATTACTGTTTTTAAAACTCACAACTTTGTTTTGCAACTATAACTCCGCATAACTTTTTTAAATGCTCATTTTAAACTCAAAACACAGTTTTCCAACCACTTATACAAATGCATATTACTAGAAATCATATTTATCTTTATTAATTAAAAAAAAAAAAAAAAAAAAAACTCATCTAATTATTTAGGTGTATAAGGGGTTATACACCTAACAATTTTTTTTTTTTAATCAATCACCTAACAAGATTCTATATATACTTTTACTGTTCTTAAATAAATTAAAAGTAGACATATTATTTCTTAATTGATAAGTTGAGACAAAAGCAGTGAAACTAGAAACCCAAATCAACCTAGAAATGAACTACTAGACAAAAATGTAGAAATAAAATTGGGTTATATATACTCATATTCCTAGAAGTATATAACCAGAATCAGTTAATTACTATGTAGACAACCCTCCTATCATTAATTTATATATTTGCGAAGTTATTATCCAAATTTCTCCTTGAATAATAAACTACTATGTGACAACCCATCCGGAGGAATTATATCTTATTATCCAAATTTCTCCTTGAATAAGAAACTACTATGTAGACATCTCAAATATTGATACCAAGACAAAGACAATCTTCTTCAGCAAAAAAAAGACAAAAACAATCTTCAGCAAGTACATTTTAAAAGCGTAAAAGGGAGATAGATGTCTAGTTGGTTTATGTATTGTTGGTGATTGGGTTATTATTGGGTAATCTAGGAGTATACTTCCTCCCTCTTATATAGGGGTGGGCTCTATCCACCATGGGGGCCACCCTCATGTAAGAATGAGAGAGTATACTCCCAGACTATCTAATAATTTTTTTTTATATATACAATATAAAAATTTTACTATAATATAATTTAAGTGTATATGTGTGTAAAACTCTCTTCTGAAGACTTAAATTCCAGTACTTGCTCCTCGTACCCACAAACACTTATACTTGTGGAGTGGCCATTGCACTAAGGATGTACGGTGGGTTAGTTGAATATAATTATAAAGTGTGCTATCTTGAACTCTATTTCTTTAATTTGAAAACTTTCTATATAGTGGCCCTTAATTCATAATTTCATATACATGACCGTTGCTCCCCTTCCAAAACAAAAATAAAATAAATTTTTATTGACAAAAAAATCCTAAAAATAAAAGATTCTAAAAAAGCTAATTATTAAATCCTCTGGTTCCATTTATATTTCTTATTCTTGAATGAACAAAATATTTTGTACCTATTTTGACACCCCCCCCCCCCCCCCCAAAACAAATTTCTAGTTCTATTTCTCCCGATGCACGTTGAACCCATCTAAAACTCACTGGGGGTATAAAAGAATGTTGGCAAAGGAAATTTTGGATAGTCTTTTTTTTTTTTTTTTTTTTTTTTTTTTTTTTTTTTTTTTTTAAGTTCAAATTTTAGAGTTTATACTTATAACATCAGCTTTTTATAATTGATTTTATCATTAGACTAAAACATTAATTAATTTTTAGTGTAGGTGGAGCCACAAAAGGATTGTCTGTTTTTGTTGGCAGAGCAAGTCTACAAATTCTGCTACTTGTTAGAAAAATGGACTCATCATGTAAATTATTCTTGTTGCCTCTTTTTAGTGTGCCAAATACAGCAAGGCTGGAGAAATGTGAAAATTGATTGATTCAAATCTTTTATTTTACAACATGAAAGAAATTTGTTATGCATCTTGTCTATCTTTTGAGAAAGCTGCTAATATTATTGAAATTATAGATGAAATTGGTCCCCATCACGATCCCAATCTATCTAGAGCCCAAGATGTGTGAAGATCCCAAGTGATCACAAAAGTTCTTAACAATTCAGCCACGGCATCGCTATTTTGCTTATTAATCATTACATGATGTCGTGTGGTGATTGATCGGTGAGCCATCGTAGAGGTTCATGCAAGATTCGTTACTGTTGACTCCAACCATGACTTTTTTTCTTCTTTTTAGCTTGTACTACTTTGAATGCTTTTCTGTTTATCACGTTTTGATCGTTCGTAATTTATATTCTTGTAAAACCTTTATGGTAGATTATAACAAAAGGGGGTGTAGCTCATATGGTAGAGCGCTCGCTTCGCATGCGAGAGGCACGGGGTTCGATTCCCCGCACCTCCATATTTTTTTATATTTTCCTTTTCGTTTTTCATTTTTCGGCCCAAAAAGGACAAAATATGGTAGAGCTTGAATTCGGGGTCCAAATTTGAAGCAAGCTTTGGCCCAATATACATGAATTAGGACTTTGGAATACAGAGGTTGGAAAGTTGTCTGGTCTTGTAGGCCTGGGCCGATACCTGATTGGATTATTCTCCCCAAAGATAAACTAGGAAAAACTTGAACCAACTACTTCATTTTTCACCATGAATATCAAGAACTATCATCCATTTTGATGTGAATCAAATTACTCCTTTTGCAAACTTATTTCTTCATTAAAGGCACGTTTGGTAGACTGTAATAGTAATTATATAGGAATAGGAATAGATATTATACGAAATACAAAATACTGTAATGCAATCCTTATTACTATTCATTTGTTTTGTGACAACACAATAATAGAACCCTGAAGACAATTGAATGAAAGCATTTTAAATCAAATTTAAGATATATTTTAGGAAATATCTTATTCATATAATTATATTTTCTAAAAAATAATATTTTTTAAATTTGAAAGAGAGATTATTTATTTTTTATGATTTTTTATTTTCATAATTGTTATGTGCATATGGAATTTTATTTATTTTTTGTTTGAGATAAAGATAGAAAAAGTTTATTTATTTAGAAATATATTAATTGTATAAATTATTATACCTACTAAGGAATAATTATTACATCCCTTATAGAGATGAATAGTTATTTCTCATTTTAAAAAATAGCTATTCATAAAAACATAACAAAACTACTAAATAGTTAAACCATAGAAATAATTATTACATTACAGTGCCTATTATAGTTAGGGGTGTCAATGTTCGACCCAACCCGTGAACACGACACGAACCCAACACGAGTTTTTTCGGGTTAGGGCTGGGCCTTAATGGGTTTCGGTCATAAATGGGTCAATCCAGAAGCAACACGATAATAAACGTGTCATAAGTGGGTCAACCCGCGTAACTCGTAATAGACACGTTTGACACGCCAATTTATTTGTGTCAACCCGAAATGACCCACTTAACACAACCTGTTTAACTCATATAACAAATAAATATTTATTTTATTTTAGATTTGTCAAATGCCTTTTATATCCAACATATATTTTAAATTTAAAAAGAAAAGTGAGTAATTACAAAAATTTACAAGTGATATAATTGGAAATTGAAACTTTTAGACCCTAGAACTACTAATACTTTTTTTTTTTTGGCATAAAACTTGCACAAATAAAATTGGATGAGCTTGTGGAAGATGTTATGAATTTGGACATCAACGAAGAATTTATGGATGATAATCGTGGTCATAGTTAGGATTAGTCTACTGTTTGCTCAAATTCTTTCAATATTGATATTTAGCATTTGACGAGTTTCAAGGATATTATATTTTTGTTGAACATTCAAGTAAGCGTTTCTTGTTCGAGACTTGATTTGACCTATTCTAAGATCTTTAGAACTATATTTAAGGGGAAAAAAGTAAAACCAATTTAAAATTTAGGTGATCAATCACACTTTAAAGAAATTCATATTATTGGTTATGGCTCCATACACTATTGACTATGCACATGGTCACACTCCCGCAAGTACAATTAGTTTTATCTAATCGGATTACACACTCTTACACGCTAAAAAATGTTAAAACCTATAAAAGGAGAGAGAGAGAGAGAGAGAGAGAGAGAGAGAGAGAGGACCCCCTAGTCTTCATTCCCCACGAGTAGGTAAGGATGGGCCCGAACTTTGGCACCTAAGTCATACTTTAATGTAAGAAGAGTTGGGGAGTTTGATTTATGTGTGTATGTATGCGCACATGCATGTGTGCAGGAGTCTAATTTCCTGATATGAAGTGTTTTTTCTTATATGATTCTTCATAAATTTTATTTTGACTCCTTTTTGATAATTATGAAAGATTTAAACTTGTAATTTTTTCTTTTTAAGCTCCGTTTGGGTAGTGAGCGTTTGCGACTGCATTTAGAGTAGTTGCGTTTTTGGCTTTTTTTTTTTTTTTTAAGTCCAGCGCCTGTTGCACTGTTCATGGGACATGAACAGTGCAATCAGGCTAATGAACAGTAACCAAAATTTTTTATTTTATTATTTTCAGTTTTCAATAAAATAAGCGGTATCCAAATGTATATTTAGTGATTGCTATTTATTATCAAGCTAAAATATCAATTAAATTTTTGTGTAAGTGGAATTTGAACTTAAAACCTTTGTTCAACAATAAGTAATTTTACTATTTCACTAAAGTTTACATATCAAGTGAAATTGAGAAATGTCGAGTCATGGATCTTTTACTATGTACTGTATAACTTGTAACTTTTATAATGGACGCCAGCTTGAACCTCAGTCAAACAAAATCCCAAAATGCGCAGTTCATACCATCAAAAGTGAAATTATTCTATTGATCATAGCAATGACAAGGGAAAGAAGAAAAAAGTGGAAAAAAATAATGAAAAGAAAGTCGAACATTTAACACACCATCATGTTAATATATGTCGGGACAGGAGAATGCACGTGCGTCACCGAAATAATCGAGATGCATTCGAATTAAAAGATGGAGTGCACGTGCCTTTCCAGTCAAAGGTCAAAAGCTAGTAGTGATTAATTACACGAGTCTATACTCCTAAAAATATCTTTATTCTTTAACAAAGGAGGAAGAAGCCAAAGATAAGAACGATGAATAGGCTCTAATTGTGGGAATCTGCTCCCCCGTACCATCAACATTTTTTAACTTTTTACTTAACCTACAATTATATATACTTAAGATTTGGCTCCGATCTAGTGTTTTGATTGTACTAAAACTTGTTGTGATAATAATGTATATCATGTCTTAATAGATCTAGTGCATTGGAATATTAGACTAATTTTTTTTATTTTTTTTTTTATTTTTTATATACATACATTTTTAAGATTTGACTTGGGTCCAATGTTTCTATTATACTGAAGTTTTTACGATGACGATGAGTATTATCGTCTCAACAGATCTAACGCACTGGAGTATTGAATCAGTTTTTTCCTTACAAAAACCTATAATTACGTAACTAGCATCTTATTTGCATATAAAATCATATAAAATTTGAATGTTAAATGCAAAATATATGGGGATTAGTTTCATCAATAATGGTGAGTTCTGTCTCTAAAAGATAATGAACATTGCCAAGAGTTATTCAGCGTAGATCGCACGCTGTTCATAGTTGAGGAATAAGATCGTACGTGTTTTGTTGATATAGTAAATGTTGATGAATTTGAGCATATATAATCTAAAGAGACGTGTACTTAGAGCTAAAATCTTATTTATTTATACGTTACTCAGTACACATTCCCTTTGTCTGGCTCTTGCACGTGTGATGTCACATGCCGTTTCAAAAGGATGTACAAGCAAGTAAGCAAAGGTGTAAGACTTGGTCTAGCAACTTGCAAGGATTGCTTTTGATCGAAAAAAGAAGTAGAAGAAAAGATTAAAAAAAGAAGAAGAAGAAGGCAAGTGTAATAGAATTAGATATAAATTTTTTTTTATAATTTATGGTTTAAATATAGAATAGAAAATTATATATATATATATATATACACATATATATTAGAGTAGTAAAATGTAAAATTATAGGCAAAAATGGGCTTTTGCCCATTTCGCCTAAAAGATGTAGCAAAATGTCTCTGTTTTGAAATTATCTAGTAAAATATTCCTATTTTGAAACTTGATTTTTAGAAAATCGAGTTATAGACAATCAAATTTAAAAAAAAAAAAAAAAAATTATGAAACTTGAGTTCCATGTGAATTTTTCCAAATAACTAAATTTTCATCAAATCGAGTTTTACATTGAAACTCGATTTTTAGATTTTCTAAAAATCAAGTTTCAAAACATAGGCATTTTGCTACATTTTTTGGGTGAAATGGGCAAATGCCCATTTTGACCTAAAATTATAAGGTCTCAAAAATTTGTGACAAAATTTTATTGATCTGAAATTCAATAATTATGATAATTATTAATAAACATTTATGATGATTATATTTGTATATGGAATTAACTATTCTGCTATTTTAAAGAAAACATGACATGACAAAAATCTAATTGAGGGATAAATGTATAACATAATTTAAAAAAATCTAAAAGAGATGGGTTCAAGTTAAATTTGGTGTAACTTTCCTAGAGTTACACCTTACTTAGGACTTAGATTTCAAAGAGATCTAATGGTTAAAAATGCATCATTAAATTTTATTACTTATGACATCCTTACCTAATTAAATACAAATTTTTTCTCCAATTATTTATTGCTTTCCAAATTCCTCGTCATTAAGGGGCACATCTTTAACGTGATTTTTTTATTATGAAAAAATTAGAATTTTTTAAAATCTTTAATGTGTTTAGAGAAAGAGAGGGAATGAAACAATAGCATCTTAAACGTTTTTTTTTTTTTTTTTTTAAGAAAAAGAAACTATCAAAATCTTAACCTTAGTTTTAGTGATTAGAAATTGTTTTTAATTCAAACTCATCTTCTCTACATATTAATTCTAATATTTTCATAATTAAAAAAAAAAAACACGTTAGTGTTTAAGTCTCTCTCTCTCTCTCTCTCAAACTTTTGAATTAATTTAGATGGTGCGGCAAGCAATAAATTTTTACTGATGACATAGATTGTTGGCTTTTTTTAACCATTAGATCTTATATAAATCTGCAGTTTAAAAATGGTGTTACTCTTGTGAAGTTACACCAAGTGTAACTTAAACATTAACGTGTAACTCAATTGGTAAAATCTCTGATAGTTGTATAAGAGGTCTGGGGTTCAATCCCCGCCAATACTAAAAACTGATTGGTGTTTTAATCTGATAATAAAAAGCTATCATCAGGAGCGGACGTTATATGTTGAAACTCTTTCTAAAAAAAAAGGTGTAACTTAAACTAATCTTAATTTAAAAATATATTTTATAATAATAACATTAAAATTATGATGCCTTAGAAGCTTATGTGGAAAAATATTATGAATCTATGATATCATAATTTGATAATTATAGTAATTATTAATATGCATTTATTATTATTTTGTTTGTATATGGAACTAATTATTTAATCATTTCAAATAAAATATATGACATGGAAAAAATCAACTTGAGGATTTAAATGTAAAGTATAATTTAAAATCAATTCGCAGTTATATATTAGAATAATAACATGTAAAATTATCAAGTCTCAAAAACTTAAGTGGAAAAATATTATGAGGCCAATAAAAATCAAACGTCATTTAACCTGACCATGTGCATTTACGGAAGAAACTCTATGCCAAAATATGTCCATTACATTAAGTGATAATGCAACAAAAATCAATATAGTAAAATTATACACGTTATTGAATTTATAAGTTAAAAGTTGTTGCAATAATAACTAAAAATTTGTACGTTATTGCCTCAACATTAATTTGTTGCGATAATATATACATGCTATGGACACCCTAAAATTGCATTGGAATTTTTTTTTTTTCCAATAAATTAATTGTTGCAAGAATTGGATACCGATTATTTGTTTTTGTAAATTATTGTGCAATCTATTGCAACAATAGTTGAAAGTGATTGATGCAATCATAACAAACTATGTCATTAGTTGTGAAAAATATTGTGTGATTGATAGTATTACTCTTTCACCAAACACTTACCGAAAGTTTTGTCATAGTCATTCTATATATACTGCATTGACTGTAGTATATATTCAAGTTAAAAGCTTTCACTAGGAGAGATTAGCCTACCATCAGAATCTAAGAAACTCCTCAAATCACGCTAAAATAGGGAGATCTATAATCTAGGTGTAAGAATCCATAGTTTTAAAACTAGATTGGACTGAATGGTTCAACCGGTTCAATTAGAAACCGAGCACTAGTGTGATATGATAAAAACACCTAAAATTGGTATAAACTAGGTAAAACTCGGAACCATGATCAAAACTGGTTCTTTGGCCATACCGATTCTTTAAACCATGCAAGAACATTGCTTGACTATGTCAAGTATTTCCAACTAGGGGTAGCATACACAACAAGGGGTTCATATGTATTTTATTTTATGCAAAGGGGACAACATTAAAAGAATAGTTCGTAAGAAAAATTAATTGGAGAATATTATCAACATTAACTAAAAATAAAATAAAACTTATGATGATGTAATAGTCATACAAAATGTAATATAAAAATAAACTATAATATATTATTCATACCTAGCTAGGTTAATTTACTTAGTTTCCCTCGTACAATTCTTCGTAACCAATAATCAATTCAAATGATTAATCTAAAGTTTAAATATGTATTTCAAAATTTCAAAATAAAGAAAATAAATCAATGTAAAAGTGTTAAAACAATGTACTTGAAAATTTAAAAACTGCTTCGCTACATTGTTTTTAAAAATTTATATAATTCAACTTTTTATTTTTTCCATTATTCTAATTAATTTAAATTGGAGTTGAACCTTTGTATTATAGCAATTGCCTTCTACCAATAGCAACAAGTAGTGGGTTTGAGTTTGGAAACCAACATTCAAAGAAAAAAAAATTGGGGAAAAGACTATTTACCATAACATCTTCCAAACCTCACAAAAATGTGGGAGTTTTGTGCACTGTGTACGATATTTTATATGTATAATCTCTTGTAATGCGTAGACCCCATATTTATATGAGTACTGGTATATTATGGGACGTTTGATGCATATATGGAAAATTCATTAAAAAGAAAAGACGCATATATGGGAAATAGACTTGGCTTGGAACTAGAGCTCTAACACACTAGTCCTATCAAAATGATGACACATGGCTATGAGTTGATGCGCATCACCATTTTTGGAGAAAATTCGGTTACAGTTGTCTTTTGCTTTTATGTCGATATTCTTTTGTAATGTATAAATCTCATTGTTATATTGAAACGGATATATTAGGAGAAGGTTGATGCATATATGAGAAGTTCATCCAAAAAAAAAAAAAAGACGCGTATATGGAAAGTGTGACTTTGCTTGAAATTAGTGCTCCAGCGCACTGAATTTATCAAAATGATGACGTGTGGCCAAAAGTTGACGTGTATCACCATTTTAAGAAAAACTTAGGTTATCTTAGCGTTTTACCTTTTTTGGTGTGTCTTATCTTTGTGCATTGGAATATTGGGCGCAAACTCCACCCTTTGGTTCCTCAAAAAAAAAAAAAAAAAGCTTCACCCTTTGGAAAGTATATCCTCAAGTAATAAGATATTTTTTTACCTCATAACCCTAGTAATAAGGTTTTTTTTTTTTTTTTTGAAAGGAACCCTAGTAATAAGTTGGCTGCAAATTTTGAATTGGAAATGAATGTGAGGAGGCCCACATAAAAATCCGACCCACTATGGCAGTCCAAGTAGGAAAGCTGCATGTAAGACAAGTGTGAAGAAATCCGAAATGTGTGATAAAATAGGAGGAAGGGACATAAATGTAAAATAAGGAAGAAGAAAAGAGAGAACTAGGCAAAGTCTCCAATTTCCGCCAGCCCGGATCTTTCGCGACCTTGTTTCAGACAAAATTTCTTCTGCGCAGTGCCAAAAGTCACTTCCCTTAATATATACACATTTTTTAATTACTGCTACTCTTCTATCTACCTATTTAATTACTATTATACTCTACTAGTATTACTATTAATCTCTCTCTCTCTCTCTCTTTTCTTTGAGAAATTCATTCCCTCACTTTCTCAAGTTCTCTCTCTCTCTTTCCTCTCTGGTTTTACGCCGGCTGGCAGCAGAAACCCCTCGTCTTTCCCATTTATAAACCTACACCTGCTTTTCATTCTCACACACTCGTTCTGAAAGCATCAAATAGTCCCTACTTTCACTTTAACAGTACTCTTTTCTCTCCCTAGATTCTCTCTCTCTCTCTAAAGTGAAAGTTTCATTTTTTGACGCTTCTTTGAATCCTTGAAAATGGGTTTGCATGCATTGTGTTGCTAAGGACCTTTTTTCACTCACCTATTTAGCTACCTAGCAATACTGTTGAAGCTTGTCAATATCTCTGTCAAAAGGGGTTTACACTGATTTTGGCTTCGTGATTATCGTACTCAACTGTGTATTTATTTTTTTGATCCTATATGAGGAACATTTAGTAACGGTTGGGCTGAGGTAATTTCAGTTTCGTGGTTCAAAGTTAGTTTCATTTGTTTGTTTCTTTCCTATTAAAAATTGTTTTATTCATATATATATACAATGTTCCGTGCTTGCTTGTGCCGCAGATTTAAATTTTAAGAGAAACCAAACAGAAAGCAAAAAAGAAAAAAAAAAGAAGAAGATTATAAAAGTGAAAAGAAATAATGGGTCCTTCAACGAACTGGTTGTCTTTCTCACTGTCTCCGATGGAAATGCTGAGGTCCTCTGAGTCTCAGTTCATGAGCTACGAGAACTCCTCCACTGACTCTCCTCACTACTTGATCGATAACTTCTATACCAACGGTAAAAATCCCAACTTTTTTTGTTTCAGTATTTATAAGAACCTTAAGTCCTGTTTGGTTGCTGAGAAGTTGCAGGAAAAGGATATACATGTTGATACTTTGGTGGAAAGTATATACAAAAAAAAATGCTTCCTGTTATGGGTTTCGCAAAGTTTTTATTTTTTTTGATTTTCTCAACGGTCAAGAGGAACGATTTTAGTGTCCAATACTTCGTCTGATGAGCTCACCGTATTTCTAATCTGCAAATCACTGACTCAAATCTTACTTAAGCCACGTAAAAAAAACCCCAACTTTTTCTGGACATCTGTTTGGTTGCTAAGAAACTTGAGAGAAACAGTGCAAAATATAGTCTTGAATCTTGGTTTTGTGTTTTTTCCCGGTTTTCAAAAATTACTGTGCCTGACATGTATAACTGAGCTATAGATATAGAATAGGATTGGATTATGCTCAGTTAAAAGCAATGATATTGTTCTGTCAGTTAATCCGTAGGGATAAATCTACTAATATAGAAGAAATCGATAAGTATAATCATTTTTCATAGCTGAGTAAATGACAAAATCTGGGTTGACTCGCTTCTTATGCATGCTACTGAGTTTTCCTTTACATTTTTGTTGTAGGCTGGGCAAACCAAAATGAAGTCAAAGAAGGTGAAGCACAAAACCTTGGCGATTCATCTTTTCTTACAAGTTTGATTGACCCACAAATCCAAAACCAACAAGTTATTCCAAAGCTTGAAGATTTTCTGGGTGACTCGTCGTCTATGGTTCGGTACTCGGATAGCCAAACCGAGACCCAGGACTCGTCCCTGACCCAAATCTATGACCAGGGTTCAGCGTACTTCAACGAGCCACAAGATCTCAAAACAATAACTGGGTTTCAGGCCTTTTCTACTAACTCAGGCTCAGAAGTGGATGACTCGGCCTCAATTGCTAGGACTCAGCTCGCATGTGCCGAGTTTGGGGGTCAATCGATTGAGTCAGCTGGGACCGAGCTGGGGTTCTCAAACTGTGCCAATGTCACAGGAGGAGCTTTGTCACTAGGGGTCACTCAGACTCACAGCTCTGAGCAAAAACCCATTGTTTCGGTTGAGTCTGATGGCACTAAAAAGATTGCTGATACTTTTGGTCAGCGAACTTCGATCTACAGAGGAGTCACAAGGTAGTACCACTACTCAATCCGCCAATTGATTTTTGCTATTATTATTTAGTTTGTGCATGTATGCTTGATAATAATGTGATTGTTTGACTAACTGTAACACAAGCTGTTGTGTGTGAAAAATGTAAGGTTTAGATTGGGCTTTGATTAATATAAGTGTCATTGTAATGATAGAGAACAAAGTCTCAGAGAGTAGTTTCTAGATTTTTGACTCATATTTGTTTTTTTACATTGATGCAGACACAGGTGGACAGGTAGATATGAAGCGCATCTATGGGACAACAGCTGTAGAAGGGAGGGGCAGGCTAGAAAAGGGCGTCAAGGTCCACACCATTTCTCTCTCTCTCTCTCTATATATATATATATATATAAATATTAATTCAATAAAATCTTTACTAAGTTTTATGTTACATTTTAATAGTGTTACATTTAAGTGTAACCTTTTTTTTTTGAGAATCTTTAAGTGTAACCTTAATGTCTAGGGGGAGAAGCAAGTACTGCCATACAGTAATTGTTAAGAAAAGAAATAAAAGAAAGAAAGAATAATCTAAATACTGTGGCACTGAAAAGAAGTTTGAAAGCATTAAAATAATTCAAGAAGCATTAATGGGGTCTCTGTGTGGTCACCTGGTCGATGAAGCTACTGCCTCATGTCTTTTAATGACTGACTGATGGTATATGCATGTACAATATGGGTACTGAGTTTTTTTTCGATTGCTGTTCAGAAATTTCCCTTTCTTTCTTTCTTCCCTTCAATTGATTTGATCGGATGTGCCGCCATTTTGTTTATTTCTGATGTTAACTTTAGCGCTTCTCATTGGCTTTCTCTCTCTTCACACCTGGGGTCGTACCTATTAGCAAAGGTTAAAAATTTTGATGCGACTCACATCTATCACCAGACCTTACAGAATTCAATGATTCTGAACTAGTCTGATATCTTATGAGTTGGCTTTAGCTTTTGCTTTTGCTTTCTTGCATCCATCACAGCTAGTCTGGGTTTGACCATTGCACCCATTTCAAATTTGAACTTAAAACTAAAGTGCACACTCCACCCCACTATTGTCGCCGAAATTGATTGAATGTGGGTCTTGGGTAGAGCTGATAATGTGGGCTATGATTCTGAGTCTCTGATTCATACATGGTAATATAGCCAACGGAAAAAGTTTTGGACATGGTTTGTATTAATATATTTTAGAAAATCAAAGATTAATAGTTATGTTATTAATAAATTAATTAATGTTTAAATTTTAAGTTTTTTTTTTTGTTTTTTATTTATTTTTAAATATAACATTATGCATAAAAAATAAATTTATAGTTCGAATAGTAAGTAATATTGGTAGAAATGAAATGCATGATAAGAATCTAAAGAACATGTAATTTAAACTTTAGCGGAAAGTTTTTCTTAAAAAAAAAAAAAAAACTACTAGATGAGTTCAATGGTAAAACTACTCTCTCGCCTCTCTTACTGTGTATGAGACTTTGAGTTCAATATATATTATGTGGGCCGTATGCAGTGTGAAAAAGAGAAAAGAAGTAAAGTCTAGCTGCCTGGTTACACAAAGCATTAATGTTTTAATGTGGTGAAAATTTGTCAGAAATCTCATCAAGATTACTGAAAAGGTCTATTATTGAGTTCCCAAAAGTTGGTTTATTGATCAGTGATTGGGAGTTTGAGATAAGTTTGGCTTGTATCATAGCAAATAGTTTTGTTATAGAATAAAAGTGCTATCATTTATTAAAGCATATGTACACTTCGGGAAAAAAAGAAAAAGAAACCTAAAGGTTCTCTCGCTTGAGGACAGAGAGAAAATGACATTTCACTGTGGATTGAAAATGAGCCATTATTTACTCAA
The DNA here is from genome assembly GCF_932294415.1 of Quercus robur. Taxonomy (NCBI): domain Eukaryota; kingdom Viridiplantae; phylum Streptophyta; class Magnoliopsida; order Fagales; family Fagaceae; genus Quercus; species Quercus robur. The sequence goes on along the minus strand of NC_065539.1, from coordinate 17,867,396 downwards.
AAATTGAACTCATGTCCTTTGAGCACATGCATTGGCATGCGCATTGTTCTTTTTGTAGTACAGTTTTCTAAAATATCTCCAGTCAGAAAAATTTTGACCACACTAGTAATTAACTTGAAATTCTTGCTTTATGTTTTGCATGTAACTTCGGATCTTGCACGTACATGTGGATATTGCTCATCCTTCGAATATGTTCTACAGTATACTTGGGTAAGAACTTTTCCTTATTATTTTTCTGTTCGTTAGTTTGCTTTTGAAACTGTATTGATCTAATTGTGGTTTAGGATTCCATAATATTAATTAATATAGTTGATTATAATGGTGTACATTGGATATAATATCAGGTGGATATGACAAGGAAGATAAGGCAGCGAGAGCTTATGATTTGGCAGCCCTCAAATATTGGGGTCCCACTGCAACTACCAACTTCCCTGTAAGATAGGCATATATAATCACGATTCCTTTTGTTTCTGCATGAAAAACTACGTAGCCTAGCTTAAAACTAGAACATTGAACTTAATTCACTCACCAAATTGGCTACTCCCTTTTAGGTTTCAAATTACTCCAAAGAATTGGAAGAGATGAAACATGTGACAAAGCAAGAATTCATTGCTTCTCTGAGAAGGTAAACTTAATACCACCTTTAGGTTTTTTAGCCTTATCTGCAAATAATTGAGAAGTTTATTTATATATCTTTCTCCCCTCTATGTTACAGGAAGAGTAGCGGTTTTTCAAGGGGAGCCTCTATATACAGGGGTGTAACAAGGTCTAGACATTTATGTGCAATTGAAATCTTTGTTCTTTGATGATATTGCTACTACAACTAATTTTTGTTTCTTGAGGCTATATGAATTGCTTTTCCTTTTTTGGTCATTCTGTTTTATTCAATACCATGTAATGTATAGCTACTAATGAGTTGTGTATTACTTTGATATTCCAGGCATCATCAACAGGGGAGATGGCAAGCAAGGATAGGCCGAGTTGCTGGGAACAAAGATCTTTACCTTGGAACCTTTGGTAAATATATGAGTTTAATTTCAGCTACAAGAATAGAAGTGATGATCATGCTTGTATGAACCCCACCCAATCTTAGCTAAAATAGAATTTGGTCAATCCTTTATATCAATTAACTTCTTTGTGGACTGATTTGTTAAATTCCTTGGTCATACAAAAAAGAAAAAAAGAAAAGAATAAAATGGTGCATGTCTGGAAAATGACTTAGACTCTATTTGTTATTGTTGAATGATGGCAGCCACCGAAGAGGAAGCAGCCGAGGCCTATGATATTGCAGCCATAAAGTTCAGGGGTGCAAATGCTGTAACCAATTTTGAGATGAACAGGTATGATGTGGAAGCTATTGCCAAGAGTTCTCTGCCCATTGGAGGGGCGGCTAAGCGCTTGAAGCTCTCACTAGAATCAGAGCAGAAACCGGTAATAACCCACAATCAGCAACCCCAGACTAGCAGCGGCAGCAACAGCAGCATCAATTTTGCTGCAATTCAGTCTCTTCCGGCCATACCTTGTGGAATTCCAATAGATGCTTCGACAGCAGCATTCTACCATCACAACCTCTTCCAGCACTTTCAATCCAATAACATCGTCACTACTTCAAACCCCCCAGGTTCTTCAAGCATTGCAACTCCAATGAATATATATCATCACCCACAAGCTGAGTATTTCTTATGGCCTCACCAGCCTTATTGACAACGTGACCCAATGTTGATCACTTCACTGATAATGCCAAATTTCCAGCCAAATTAACAATACCAGAAAACAAGCTCTAGTTGTGGCATTTTCCCGAAGCTGACCAACATCTGACCCTCTCACAGTTATACTCTCTCTAATTCACCTCTTAACCTGGGAAAAGAGGAAAGGCAGGAGGTTTTTTGTTCTGATGGCTAAAGTTCTAGTTACAGTAGCTAGGAAAACTGGATTTTGTAATTAACTTTGGTTCAATGCTTAGAATGTTACAGTGGTTGGAGAAAAATACTTTTGAATGGGGGATCCATCCATCTAGTTCCAAAAAAGAAGAAAAGTTTTTAGTATTGTTACTACTGTCCATGTCAGCATTTTATGATCCTTATTCATCTCCAAATTCCTTTTGTTTTTGAGTTGGTCCTCTTGAATTATTGTTGGTCAAAGTAAGAATCTTAGATGCTGGATAGACTTATTAAGTAATTAAGCATATGCGACAACATTTCATATTTCATGTGCTAACCCGACCGCTTTTTGGAGACCTGGGCTTTTTTTAACCCCTAATCCCTTCTTCCAAGCAAATATATCATCTATTTTGGAAGGACCTGTAGGCTGTAACTACTAGGGCACTAGGGAGGGATAGCTTTTTTAAATTTTGAATTTAAAATTTTTTCCCCATTATAATATATATACTAGTGATGTTAGAATGCAACAAATTTTACAGCATAAACTATACTTCAATTGGTAAGTTTTTGTAATAAAATGTATAGTACCTCTAACATTTTCATAAGTATAATTCTTTACGTTAAACAAAACTTTGACTTAATAAAGTTCGGTGTGACAAGCTTGAGCTGGTTGGCCTTGGTTTGATGAATAGCTCTTTCCACTAACTTCTGTCGCTCTATTCCACTACATTCTCCAGAATTTAAAGGGGATTTTTATGCGAGTACACTCTATCTAGCCAAAAAGAAAAATTATAAAGATCGAGCGATGTGTGTTTGTTTGACCGACGTTAAAATGCCAACATCGCTTTATTTTTGCAACTGTTGAGACTTTGAGAGGCGAGTTGAAATTGGTTTACAAAGGAAGTTATGTCTATGGTGGTCTCCTGTAAAAGATGTGCTAACCGCAATTTAGTTTACCTCAATAAGCTGTAAAAAAATGTTTTTGAAATTTGTTGTTTGTAAAACATTGTTGTTTTACGATATCAGCGTTGTGTGAATATGCATTATTATAACTATGATTTTTTTCCTCCAAAAAACTAAAAGTTAGATTATTTGAAATAAATGTGAGTAAAAAAATAGTGTGAGACTCGTAAATAGTAGATAATTCAAGGAAAAAGCCAACTTATAATTGATTGCCAAACGCATGCTTTCATATCATTGAGCTGGATTGAGGATATAATATTCTATAATGGTAACTTTTATGGTCCGTTTGGATTGAGGAGTAGAGTAGGGTTAATCAAAAATTAGCCAAATATTTGGCCAATTCTAATTTACTCTCCCTCTCTCATTCCTCAATTCAAACTAGCCATTAGGCTTTTGTTTGGTTGGGGATGGAAAAGCGGGGGATAAAAATTTTTTTAGTTTTCTCTTATGTGTTTGGTTGGGAGTAGAAGGATGAAAAACTTTTTTGTTTGGTTGAAAAGAAAAATAAGACAATAGAAAATTGTATTAATATAAATTTACTCTTATGCTCCTTTACATAAAACAAAACTTAAACAAAAGGCACTTCTCAAATCTCAACCAAACAAGGGCAGTATTCTAAATTCACTTTATTTTTCCCTCTCTTTTTTGATCTCCTGAAAATCACCCAAACCAAATGGGGCTTTAGGACACATATTATGTTCATTTACTTTTCTCAAAAAAAAAAAAAAAAAAAAAAAAAAAAAAAACTTTCGGGGCAAGGATTTTATCAGTCAAACGTAGTTCTTGCTTTATCTAATACCTCTAATATTATAACAATGCGTATATGTTTTACCAATCCAATAAAGAAGTTCATTGACACCACTCTTCCTCTGTTACACCAAACATACTAATACTTGAGTCTTACTTCCCCCTCCCATGTGTTAACTTCTAATCTAACTAAATTTTCTCAAAAAAAAAAAAAAAAAAAAAAAAATACTAATACATGAGAATATAGTATATTACTAGTCAGGTACTAGAAAGATGGCAAGATGCAGCTATATTTATTTTTTCGAATTCCAGCAGATGCGATTCCCCCCACTGGGCATAATGTAGCTCGGCCCAATCCATTTGAGCACACATGAAAAATTAAAAGCATTTTACTACGCCAATACCTATCGGCTCCTCCTTCCTTGTGGTGGTTAAACCCTTGGGGATTGATCCCCACTGAATTTTCTTATATGTAAAGTATTTTTTAGATATTTGCTAATTTAGTTTATTAAAGTAATGATTTTATTAACAATGCTCCAAGGGCATAGGCTTAAGAATTATAAATATATAATTATGAGTTGTATGGGGGGTCCGAGGATCGAGGAGGATTGGACCAAGGAATAATTTGCTTAGTCCAAGCCCGAAGGGACAAATGTGCTCCGAGGATTTCATCCACCCCAGGATGGAAACATAATCAAGACAATTGGCATCTTGTGATGTTCCAGGGTAAGGAGAAGGGGTAGTGACGGAAGCAAGGACGATAGGAGGAAGTTTCTTGGAAGGAACACTTTTCTCCTCTACATTGAATGCCCTGCACCAACTTTATCAGCTGTATTAATGAGGAAATGACCACTGAGTAGTAACTTCACAACTAGCAGCCATTTCTACCATCTTCAGCAGAGTTTTGATGGGACAAGTATCCTTAGGAATGCTTGGAGGCAAATAGGTGGAGGGGTAGGATACAAAGAAGGAGGATATAAAACGAAGGGAGTCTCCTAGAAATTAAGGATGGACATTTTCTCTAAGAAATAGAAAAACGAGAAAGTGAACAGTGCATTATTTGGTATAGAACTTAAACATAATATATATATATATATATATATATAAGAAACTAATCCTTGGACCTGCCCAAGGAGAGTTTTTATTTATTTATTTTATTTTTGATTCTCTACTTGTGTTGTACCTTTTAGCCATTCTAGTCTCTTCGGTCTTAGAGTTGGATTTAGCTTAGAATTGCACTTGAAGTATTTCCCACTCTCTAAAGAAATTATATTGTTTGGGCTTGGTTTGAAAGATAAGGTACCACTGTTCTTAGTGGGCTTGGGCCTTTATTTTCTGAATACTTACAAGTTGTAATATACATATATTTAAAAGAAAAATACATTCGTCAATAATTCATTATTAATTTTTTTAAATAAAAAGATAGGAGTTAGTATTTCATTGGTTTGCATTCTGCACCCAAAATTACTTTTGTTATATGTTGTTTTCTTGACATGTGTACAATTCACTTTTATTTTTGGGAAGTGTATAAAAATATTATTCAATAGAATATTAAACGGCCTTACTTGTGCCTTTTTTTTTTTTTTTTTTTCTTTTTTTGTTGTGGTAAACCTACTTGTGCTTTTAGGCATCTATATATAATATTTAAAAATTGACGCGATATTTATTGTTAGCATGCTCTTATTGAACCATATTAACGTAACATTTTGGTTTATTTGGTTTGTTGGGTCTAGTTTAGTCTATTCGATCTAGTTCATTCCATTTTGGTCTAATCAATTCACTTACGTCCATTTGGTCCACATCAATGATACTTTGGGAGGAGAGGTTTGTGTTGAAACACAAACCATTTCATTGAGTCATGTTTGTAGGTTCTTAATAACATTACATATTTTTTATATTGTTAATTTTTTTTTTTTAATATAAGTGGTGGATTAGTATGTTGCCTTATCGAAAATTTCTTGAATACTAATAACAAAAGAGATTAATTAGAATGACTAATTAATAATTAGCTAAAAATTTACAAGTTCTAAAAACATGGTCAAGAAATTTATGAGGAATAATCCGACAAGGTAGTGATTTTCCAGCATTCAAAAGGAAGCGAAATGGCATGCTGAGAAAGAGAGTGTTAGAGAGAGAATTTAGGTTAAGGATAAGATTGATAGAGCAAGCAATAATTAGTAGGAACACAATCTCTAAGTGCTCATCATCATATGATCCTAGCGTTGAACTGCTTTACGAGCCTCCTTGTTTCGATTTTGATTCTGATTTTATACCCAAAAAAAAAAAAAAAAAGTTTAGTGAAATAAAGAAGAAGAAGGAAACAAATAGATCAAAACAGAGAAGAAAAACGTATCAGACCACAGGCGCTTGAAAAAATTCATTTGCAGAGAGAGAGAGGAGAGAATATTTTGAAATTTCTTAGTGTGGAGAGATTTTGAAATTTCTTTGGCGGTACAGTTGGTGATATATATATGTAGGGGCTAGGGCCCAAAATAATGTATTGGGCCTTGGGCCCTGTCCAAGGATACTAACAAGTCCAAGGAGAAGAATACGACTTAAATGATCCACATTACAAGTCTCATCAGTGGGGAACAAAGGGAAGAAGGTCTGAGGAGGAACTCCTCCTCGAACACGACAAACCTAGACCAAGTGTGTACTCTAGTAATTAAAATGCACTCCCTGAACACGTGAGAGGGAAGAAAACTCAAAATATCTAAGGAAAAGCTGCTACCACCACATTAAATGCACTACAGCTACTTTTCTGACTGTATTAATGTGGAGAAGACCCTTGAACAGTACTGCCTTAGCTGCCACAATTCACAGAGGGCTGAAAGGGGTGTCTGATGGGATGAGTACTCAAGTGGGGATCCAGATGATCAACAAATGTAAAGTCCAGATGATCAGAAAGGAACTATATAATGTGGAAGAGCCCCCATGAAGAAAGGAGGCAGAAAAAGAGTGAGAGAAAATACTATAGCATGCTAAACAATCTTAATATTGTGATCTATATACGTTAAATTTTGGTTTCCTCAAACCGAACGTCCATTGGCAATGATGGCTTTTATTTGTGTTTGATTGATTTTTAACTCCATACTAGTCGTTGCCCAACTCATCAAGACCTAGTTCTTTGACCCATACTCTACAAAATTTATTGTATTGGGCTTATTAGACCAGGATTCCATACGTTTGGGTTTGGGCTCCAAATCTTGCCCTTACAATTGGCGCCGTCTATGGGGAGAACTTGTATGCCAGTGAGTGCAACAGTTAAGCATGGAAGGATCAGGTCTACACTAGGAAAACCCACGCCAGGCAAGTCCCCAACGAACAGAACCTATGGGGTCTCAACAACAGGGTAATTCCCCTGACCCTAAACTTGAACGAAATCAGCTAGAGGGGAGTGTGCATGTCACCCAGACGAACAGAAGCCCTTCTCAAGTGGGCAATCGCATATCCCAAAGACAAAACAACCATCGAGCCATGCAGCAAGAGATAGACGACTTAAAAAAGAGACTGCACCATGCACAACGAAGGCGGTCCCCTTCTAACTCCAACATATCCTCTAATGATGAAGAGGATAGTGATTACAGGTGGAGATTAAGAACTCCCCCAAGCGAGTCCTTCTCTTATGAAGACGAGCACCGCCATAAACGGAAGCACAAGGGACCATCTAGTAAGGGCCTGGGTAATGATGCCATGAACAAAGCCCTCGATCAGGTCTCTAAGTCACCCTTCACACGCAAGATAGAAGGTGCTAGACTACCTCGGCGTTTCCATCAACCTACGTTCACCGTTTATAATGGTCGAATGGACCCTGTGGAGCATGTGAGCCAGTTTAATCAAAGAATGGTCATCCACTCTCAGAATGAAGCTTTGATGTGCAAGGTTCTCCCATCCAGCTTAGGACCCGTGGTGATGAGATGGTTCAATAGCTTGAAAACGGATTCCATAGATTCCTACAAGCAACTCACCCAAGCTTTTGGCTCTCGTTTCATTACGAATAGACGAGTTACTCTGCCTCTGAGCTCATTATTATCATTATCCATACATGAGGGAGAAACTTTAAAAGCATACTCGGACAGATACTGGGAAATGTACAATGAAATGGACAGCAACTATGACGTCGTCGCCATCAGCACTTTTAAAAGCGGCCTCCCCACCTAGCACGGTTTTAGGAAATCCTTGACTGGTAAACTTGTCACCAGCGTTCGTCAACTTATGAACCGGATTGACAAATACAAAAGAGTGGAAGAGGACCAACTACAAGGGAAAGGAAAGTAGAAGATCATCCCTCAAAAGAGGAATGATTTCAGGTTGGAACGATACAACAATAACCATCCAAGAAGAGATTTGGTAGGGCAATCAGGATCAGCCAACACGCAGACGGTTAACGCCGTATTCAGAGAACCGGTACACCAAGTTTTAGAGATAGTCAAGAATGAGCCATTCTTTAAGTGGCCGAATAAGATGACTGGAGACTCCACAAAGCGCAATCAGAGTCTATATTGTCAGTACCACCAAGACCACAGACATACTACCGAGGACTGTAGGAACCTATGGAACCATTTGGATCAGTTGGTTTGAGAAGGGAAATTGAGGTACATTTTGCATCCTTCCAATGGTCATCCAGACTAGATGAACTAAGAACCCCGAAGAGACATATCTTTTAGACCTCCCATGGGCACGATAAATGTCATCCTTGCTGCTCCGGGAAGGACCGGTTCTTGTCCCTCCAGAGTAATGTCTGTGGCTCGGCTTTCCACCGAGGACAACAATCGAGAGTTCAAAAAATCCAGGAAAGAAGCCTCGCTTGTGCTGGGATTCTCGGACGAGGATAAGATCGGAACCATCTAACTCCACGACGATGCTCTGGTAGTTACACTCAGAATTGAGGGGTTTGATGTGAAGAGAGTACTGGTGGATCAGGGCAGTGCTGTGGAAGTAATGTACCCCAACTTGTACAGGGGGCTGAATTTAAAACTTGAAGACTTAACGGCATATGATTCCCCTTTAGTAAGCTTCGAAGGGAAAACCGTTACACTAGGGGGCCAGATCAGACTGCTCATACAGATCGGTGGGAGGTGGACTTCATTGTGGTCGACGCCTATTTGCTTTACACAGTTATAGTGGCTAGACCTTGGCTCCATGCCTTAAGGGCCATTTCTTCTACACTCCACCAGAAGGTGAAATACCAGTCGGAAGGCCGAGTAGAGGAGATTGTGGGAAATCAGGCCATGGCCAGACAATGCATGGTGGCTGCCATCTCAAGCCAACCCAATGCAGAGTCTTCAGCTTTTATTAGAAGGGACTTATAGCAATCAGCCACCCCGACAATACCCACTAATGAGCCAGCCAAGGAAGTAAAATGTGAAGATCTAGAAAATGTGATTGTTAACGCTGATCCAGAGAAATTCTTTCAAGTTGGCTCAGAACTACCTCTCCGAGAGAAAGAAGAACTGATTGGGTTTCTGAGAAAAAATGTGGACGTGCTTGCATGGGACACCTACGAGGCCCTGGGAATTGACCTAAACTTCATTTGCCACCACCTAAACGTTAATCCATCCACCAGCCCCAAAAAGCAACCACCTAGACGCCCGTCAAAAGAGCATGCCAAAGTCGTTAGGGATGAAGTAACAAAGCTCAAAAAAGCAGGAGTTATCAAAGAAGTCTTCTACCCCGAGTGGTTGGCCAATACTGTAGTGGTGAAAAAGAAGAGTGGGAAGTGGTGAGTTTGCGTAGATTTCACAGACTTGAATAGGGCGTGCCCAAAAGACTCGTTCCCAGTGCCTCGGATAGACCAGTTAGTGGATGCAACTGTAGGCCATCTTCGAATGAGCTTTTTGGATGCCTTTTAGGGCTATCATCAAATACCACTAGCCCCGGGTGATTAAGAAAAAATGGCATTCGTAACTCCTATTGGAAACTACCACCACAAAGTTATGCATTTTGGTTTGAAGAATGCAGGGTCTACCTACCAAAGGATGATGACTAAAATGTTTGAGCCGCAGCTGGGCAGGAGTATTGAAGTCTACATAGACGACATGGTAGTAAAAAGTAAAGTGGTGTCCGAGCATGTGGAAGATCTCAAAGTCATTTTTGATATCTTAAGAAAACACAAACTACGTCTCAATGCCTCTAAGTGCTCATTTGGTGTCGGGTTTGGCAAATTTTTGGGTTATATGGTAACTCACAGGGGAATTAAGGTGAACCCAGATCAGATCATAGCGATTCACAATTTGCAAGCTCCTCGGAACCCAAAAGAAATCCAGAAACTCACTGGAATGATCGTGGCCTTGAATCGGTTTATTTCTTGATTTGCAGACCGATGCCGGCCCTTCTACCTCCTGATGAACTAGAAAGGATTTGAGTGGTCTGAAGACTATGCCTTAGCCTTCTAGCAACTTAAAGAATACCTGTCGCGGCCACCCATCATGTCTAGCCCTGTGGCCGACGAGGTTTTTTTCGCCTACATCGCGGTGGCCCCTCATGCTGTAAGCTTGGTGTTAATACGGATCAATGGTGGCAAATAACGACCAATTTACTATGTGAGTAAATCGTTACATGAGGTCGAAGTGCGTTACTTACCATTGGAGAAGGCGATCTTGGCAGTAGTGCATGCTACGCGAAAACTGCTTCATTACTTCTAGGCGCACACGGTTGTTGTTCTAACTTAGCTTCCACTCAAGTCTGTACTCCAGAGTGCCGATTACACAGGAAGAATTTCCATGTGGAGCACGCTTCTAGGGGCTTTCAATATTAAAGACATGCTTCGGACCTCTGTCAAGGGCCAAGTCCTTGCTGATTTAATAGCCGAATTTTCCAAGCCCCCAATAGAAGCAGTAGCAAAGGAGGAAAACATGGATGGAAAATCGGTTGGCACAATCTCTACACAAGGAACCTCACGCTGGAAAGTGTACATCGATGGAGCGGCAAACCAAAGGGGATCCAGGGTAGAGCTAGTTCTAATATCCCTTGAGAAGATTACCATAAAAAAATCATTGAGACTAGGGTTCTTGGCCACGAACAACGAAGCCGAGTATGAAGCTTTATTGTAAGGAATGGCCATGGTGCAGAAAATGGGAAGGAAGGCATTAGAAGTGTTCTCGGATTCCAGATTGGCTGTAGGCCAAGTGAAGGGTGAGCTAGAAGCCAGAGATGTGAGAATGCAGGAGTACCTAAGTCAAGTCAGGCGCTTGCAATCGGACTTTGATTTCTTAAACTTGACACACGTCTCTAGGAGTGGGAACATGCATGTGGATTCATTGGCCATTCTTGCCATGTCCTCGGAGCAGGGTTTACCTCGAATCATCCTCGTCGAGGACTTTTACAGGGCAGACGTAGTAAAAAAGGACAGGGTTTGAATCCTTCAAGTCAGAGCGAGTCTAAGCTGGATCGATCCGATGGTGAGCTTTCTTAAAGATGATGCATTACCAGGAGAAATCAGAAGCCGAGAAGATACGAAGAAAAGTTCCTCGGTTTTGGCTGTTCGAGGATTACAAGCTGTACAAGCACTACTATTTTGGGCCGTATCTGCTATGTGTACACCCCGAAGCATCAGAGCTATAACTCGAAGAATTGCATGAGAGAATTTGTGGGAGTCACACAGGAGGAAGATCACTGGCACACAGAACCCTCACTCAAGGATACTGGTGGCCGGGTATGCAGAAAGAAGCCTAAGAATATGCCAAGAAGTGTGATCAATGCCAACAGTTTGCTCCAAATATCCACCAACCGGGAGGGATCCTTAATCCCCTCTCCTGTCCTTGGCCATTCGCTCAATGGGGCCTGGATATGGTAGGCCCTTTCCCTAAAGTAGCAGGAAATAAAAGATACCTGATGGTTGGCACAGACTATTTCACCAAATGGGTCGAAGTTGAGCCCCTGGCCAACATCAGGGACGTGGATGCAAAGAAATTCATCTGGAGGAACATCGTTACTCGATTTGGAGTCCCTCATGCCCTCATCTCGGACAATGGCCTTCAATTTGATAATAAGACCTTCAAGAAATATTGTTGCGACCTGGGAATTACGAACCGATATTCCACTCTGGCCTACTCTTGAGGAAATGGGCAGGCCGAGGTTGTTAATAAGGTCATAGTCAATGGATTGAAAAAAAGATTGGATGATGCTAGGGGAAGATGTGTGGAAGAGCTGCCGCACATCCACCTATTGGACTACACCACGACGGTTAACGGGAGAGACTCCCTTTTCTATGAATTATGGGGCCGAAGCAGTCCTCGCCTTGGAGATTAGCTTCCCAACGTTGAAAACGGGCACCTTCACTCCAAGTAACAACGATGAACTGCTAGGAAGAAATTTGGATTTAATTGAAGAGAAAAGAGAAAAGGCAATGATTCAATTGGCCTATTACCAACAAAAGCTCAAGTAGGGGTATGATGCAAATGTAAAACTATGGCCGCTAGTGCCAAGAGACCTAGTACTAAGGAAAATTTTAGGTAACGCTAAGAACCTGTCCTGGGGAAAGTTGGGGCCCAACTGGGAAGGTTCGTATCGCATCACTTCAGTATCAGGAATAGGTGCATATCATCTGGAAGACTTAGATGAGAAAGTTGTACCCCGCCCATGGAATGTAAATAACCTAAGAAGATATTATTATTAGTAATAGCAATTTTGCCTACACTATGTTTTATTGTAATTGCACGTCATACGGTTCACTACCATCCAAATGTTAAACAGAACCTAAGTCCTGCATGGCTCCTCGGATCACAGGCTTAGGGAAATTAATAACTCATGGCATCTATCCAAGTGTTAAACAGAACCTAAGTCCTGCATGGCTCCTCGGACCACAGGTTTAGGGGAAATTAATAACTTATGGCATCTATCCAAGTATTAAACAGAACCTAAGTCCTGCATGGCTCCTTGGACCACTGGCTTAGGGAATTTAATAACTTATGGCATCTATCCATGTGTTAAACAAAACCTAAGTCCTGCATGGCTCCTCGGACCACAGGCTTAGGGGAAATTAATAACTTATGGCATCTATCACAGTGTTAAATTGAACCTAAGTCCTGCATGGCTCCTCGGACCACAAGCTTAGGGGAAATTAATAGCTTATGGCATCTATCCAAGTGTTAAACAGAACCTAAATCCTGCATGGCTCCTCGGACCACAGGCTTAGGGGAAAATTAATAACTTATGACATCTATTCAGGCGTTAAACAATTCAAACGAGTCTTGAAGTGGGTGCATTTCATAATCTTAAATTGCATATATGTAGATTTTTAAACTGGACTTAAAGCCTAAACAGACCCAAAGCAAATTTAAACCTATACTTACATGCAGTATAGAGACTATTTGCATGTCAACCTTCATTACTTAAGATTCATTACACAGTTTTACTCCTAACACTTAGTCATATTAGCAAAATATTATTGTAAACTCTAACTGAAGGCACAATTATATTTACTCAGAACAATGCAATAAAATCCAAACAACATCAGGCAAAAGAACAAAGGATGAAAGAAAGAGCATTCACATTAGGAGATAAAGATAATATAATACGCTTGGACGAGACGTCTTTGAAAACAAAAACAAGATACAATTCTACTTCAAAATGATACTAAAAAAATAAATAAAAAGAAAAACCCTAGGGGCTAAGCTTCAGCAGGAGGATCTTTTTTTTGCTCTGGCTGAGAAGGAGGAACGTCCTTGGCTTGGGGGTCAACCCCATGACCCTCGACCTCTGCAACCTTCTCCTTGGAGGGATCCTTTGATTTGGAAGAGGGTTTTTTCCCTTTACCCTAGCCTTTTCCCTTCTCTCCCTTGGCTTCCTCACCTTGGTCGGTGACTTGGCTAGGTCCTTTTGTAGTTTCGGCTATTGGGATGGCATCTGGGATAGCCGCAGGTTGCTTAGAAGTTTCTGGGGCGTCGGTAGGGACCTTCCGAATCTCTAGGGGGTAGAAGATGTCTTCAAGCAGCCTCTAAAAAGAATCTGCAGGGACACCCGTAACGCTGAGAGCCTTGTCCCATGTAACGCTGCAGTAGTCCCTACATACTTCTGACAGTTCTTTGGCAAGCCTTACTTGCGTCTCCTTCACACCAAGTTGATAAGCAGCCCTCTTCTCGGCCTCGACTGCTTCCTTGGCCAGCTGGGTTTCCTCGACCTTCTGCAACGCGGTTTTGAGATCTAGGACAGCTTGTTTCTCAGTGGCAAGATTGATCTTAGTCACGTGCAACTTCTGGGTTGGTCCTCAGCTTGCTTCTCCGCATTTTTCAGGCCAGCCTCAGCACTTAGACGGCCTGATTGTGCCTCCTTCAACTTCTCAGTCAACTTATACTCCTCCTGCTTGATAGCCCCTACTGTTTTCTCTATCTAGGCGCGAGAGAGGGCTTTAGCATCGGCCAGCTTGTGAGCATCGCGATACCATTCCTCGGCCACAAAAACTTGCCGAGTAATCTATCCAAAGATCACCAAATGACATGAGTTAGAACAAAATATGATTCAATATTTATGCTTTTAAAGAGATAAGTTGCCTTACCATTGCAAGGTCCCTCTTCAGGGACAGGAAGAGTTCGTTCTGGGAGAAACGCCTATAAGCGTCCATGTCCCTAGGAAGGAGCATGGGCTACTCCAAGGCTTCAACGATGTACCCTACTCGGCCCCTCTGGTATTTCCGGACCGAGGCGTTCCAAGGATATGGTGCCCCATCCACCTCAAGCGGAAGGCTCCAACTACGCTGTGCCACACGCATTTCAGCCCTATCCAGCTCGTCGCGGCTCTCTACCGATGGGGCCCTCTTGTCACGAGGTTCCCGAGTCACCTTTTGGTGTTTTGCGCCATGCCGAGGGCCCACCTTGCCTTCCTCAAGCAACTCGGCCGGCCTCTTCTTCTTCAAGTCAGGGTAAACCTTCAGGCCAAGGTCGGCGGGGACTGTGGAGGGGCAGGAGGAAGGTTGGAGGGAGCTTGAGATTTAGTGGGCGCCTTGAAGGTTGACCCTTTGCCCCGGGCAGCCATAAGCTCCCTTAAGCTTTTATTGCCCTTGTTCGAAGCCATGTTATCTACCTCTTCGTAAGAGGAATCGTTCGGGCAGGCGATCACAAGGGGAAGGGTGCAAATGCTGGAGTTTCTGTCTGGCTCACCCTCGGCGTCCGAGAGGTTAATCAGAGGAGCCTTTAGATTATCTTCCTTAAAATAGAACTCGTTTATCTCCTCCTCTAATGAAAGGCGAGATGATTCAATCTCTTCTTCAACAGATGCTGCGGCTCCGGGATGGTCTTGTGGAGGTAGCTGTGCAGCTGGTGGAAGGTTTTGTAGAATGGTGAAGGTAACCAGCAGAAGGTCCCTTCGAGCCAAAAATTCTGGCTTAGAAACGTCGATCCATGATAACCTTGGACTACCGGCTCTTATTGATTGGCCAATGTCCTGAAAGATGCAGGACAGGGGCTCGTAACCCAAGATCAAATGAGCGACATGAAATTTTCCGTCCTCGCTTACAAAAATCTTCGACCTCAAGAGGTAGTTAAGGGCCTGAACGTTGGTATGGCCGAGTCGCGGAGCAACGTGGGCTTTATCTGCATAACAGCCAAGAAGGGAATTATGGTCAGATCGCTAAAAAGATATTTTCTACCAAAAAATGAAGTGCCAAGCAAAATGAATAAAGCTAAAAGGTTAAATCCCCTTCCAAGGGGACTGATCCTAAAGGTACCACACCTAGATCTCTTGCCCGAGTTGGACAATGAAGACCGTCGCTCCATTCCCCCGAGGCAATATGGTAGTCATCCTTCATACCCTTATTGGACTTGGGAAGACAGGATATTAGCCTAACGTCCTCGGACCGAGATTTAAGGTAGTACCCCACGCTGGCAAGCTTATGGCACTCGTACATGTGAACCACATTGTGCCACGTGAGCCCTAAACCCATTTGCTCGTTCAGGACATCTACGCAGCCCAAGACCCTAAATAGGTTGGGGGCGCACTGATAAGGGGTCAACCTATGGTTAATCAAGTAGTCTCGGGTAATCCTACGCATGGGAAGCGTTATTCCTCCCTCTATGAAAACGATTATAGGAATAACAACTTGACCCATATCTCTATCGGTCAGTACTCGGTCCTAAGGGTAATATTCTAAAACCACCCCCTGTGGAATACGGTACCTAGCTCTAAAAGCCTCCATAGCGGTTGGTGTATTTACTAAAAGCTTGAATTTACCCATCTAGATGAACTGAAAGGCCGAGGAGGAAGGCCGAGATGAAAAAGGCGTAATATAAAGGAATGAGAACTTACGGGTACTTGTATAATAATCTCTGAAACTTTCAGAGATCTTTTCAAAGAAAAGCTTCTTACAGGAAAGGACTATGGAAACTCAAGAGTTTGGTGCATTTTATGAAGACTGGGCGCTGGAGTTCTTTGAAGTTCTTGAATATTCGTAAAAAAGAAAGGCAAAGGGGGTTCCTTCAAGGCTTTATATAGCAGGAGAAGATGGAAAAGATTACTCCCGCTCGAAATACTAGGAGGAACGCCAGCCGTTAGATGTGGGGGACACAAAGCCGCTTGGAGTAATTAATAGCGCCTCGTAAACTACGACGCATCAGAAGTAACCACTCCCACACGTGTGAACCAAAAATCAGTTGGTCTTATCTCTTGAAAAATCAAAATCCCGCTTTTCTCCTCGGATGGAAGGGAAAAATTGGAGTTTTGAGGGGCTATTGTAGGGGCTAGGGCCCAAAATAATGTATTGGGCCTTGGGCCTTGTCCGAGGAGAAGAATACGACTGAAATGATCCACATTACAAGTTTCATCAGTGGGGAACAAATAGAAGAAGGTCCGAGGAGGAACTCCTCCTCGGATATGACAAACGCAGACCAAGTGTGTACTTTAACAATTGAAATGCGCCCCCTGAACACATAAGAGGGAAGAAAACTCAAAATATCTAAGGAAAAGCTGCCACCACCACATTAAATGCATTGCAACTATTTTTCTGGCCACATTAATGTGGAGAAAACCCCTGAACAAGGCTGCCTTGGCTGCCACAACTCACAGAGGGCTGAAAGGAGTGTCTGATGGGATGGGTATTCAAGTGGGGATCCAGATGATCAACAAGTGTAAGGTCCAGATGATCAGAAAGGAGCTATATAATGTAGAAGAGCCCCCATGAAGAAAGGAGGCAGAAAAAGAGTGAAAGAGAATACTATAGCATGCTAAACAATCTTAATATTGTGATTTGTATACGTTAAATTTTGGTCTCCTTGGACCGAACGTCCATTGGCAATGATGGCTGTTATTTGTATTTGATTGATTTTTAACTCCATACTAGCCGTTGCCCAACTCATCAAGACCTAGTTCTTTGACCCATACTCTACAAAATTCATTGTATTGGGCTTATTAGACTAGGATTCCATACGTTTGGGCTTGGGCTCCAAATCTTGCCCTTACAATATATATATATATATATATATTTGCTTTTTTTGGACATTGCAATTGAGGATGTTAAAAAAAATTGAGGATGTTAAAATATCTACATCTTTTTTTTATTTTTTTATTTTTTATTTATTTTATGAATTTTAAATAATAGTATAAAATTTTTTAGTTTATATAAAAAAAAGTAAAAAAAAAAAATTGATGACAAAAAATATAATTTTAAAACAATAATAATAGTATATAAAATTATTTCATATAAAAAATTATAAAAATAGGAAAAAAAGAAGAAGAGAAAGTTTAACCAGAACTGGTCGGTTTAACCGTGAAAACCGAAAATCGGGCCATTTTAACCGGTTATGAGCAGATTATGTTGAAATTCAAAACTACACTGTTGGGTTTTTTGTAATAGTTTGTCAAATATAATTTTGCAAATTCCACAAGTGCTTTCAATTGCTAATAGCTTGTCTTGGTATTTAATTGAACTCTTTACGCATGAGTTATGTAGGGGACGGAATTGGATGATTGAAGACACTCAGATAACTCGAATGCTAAGTGTTGAAGGGGAAATTGATGCTTTGAAATAAACTATGGGGGGCCCAAGCTGAAACTCAACGATGGGCTCTTGAGATGATGTCCAGAGGCTTTCGGTGTGGTGATAAGCCCATCCAAGCAAGAAATAAAGGCTGCACTTTGACAAAACAGCAATAAAAGCCCAATAAACCCGCTGCCTAAGTTGAACTTGTTGCTACTCGAACTAATGCTGAGGCACTTCCACCTAAACTTAATGGTAAAGCCAAGGTGAGTGAGATAGTTGCTGGTTGTGGTAATAATAGGAAAAAGTCTACTGCTTGGGATCATTTTGAAAAAAATATAGATTAGTGAGGGTCATTTTAAGGCTGTTTGCAATTATTGCCAAAAACTTATCATGCTAATAGGAAGGGCCATGGTACTACTAATTTATTGAATCTTGTGCCAAATTGTGTTAAGAACCCTAATAGAGATGCCTTTAAAGGGCAACAAACCTTAGCGTTTGAACCCAAAATGGATGGGGAGGAAGGGTTTTAGCTTGTACCAACAACTTTTACTGTTGAGGCTTTTAGAAAGGTACTTGCTGAAATGATTATAATAGATGAGTTTCCTTTTAGGTTTGTTGAAGGGTATGAGTTTCAAAGATATTCAACAATCTTACAACCGAAGTTGCGAATTAGGGATATCCCATCTTGTCAAACTGTGGCTAAGGATGTGATTGGCGTTTATGGTGTTGGTAGAGAGAAACTAAGAGAAGCCTTGAAAGGTCGTAGGGTGTGCCTTACTACAAACACATGTCATTTTATTGATGATGATTGAAACTTGCATAAGAGAATTTTGAATTTTTGTCAAGTTGAAGACTATAGGGGGGAGACTATAGGTAGAAAGGTTGAAATGTGTTTGCGTGAGTGGGGTGTTGATGGCATATTCACCTTGACAGTGGATAATGGTTCTTCTAATGGTGCTACCATTATATTTTTACAAACAGTAACTAAAGATTGGAAAGGGACTGTTTTAGAACATGAGTTCTAGCACATGAGGTGCTGTGCACATATTCTAAATCTGATTGTGGGGGGTGGTTTGAAAGAAATTGTTGAGTCCATTGCTAGGGTGTGTGAAGTCCTCACCAAATAAAAATCAAACTTTTAGGAGTTTTATGGAGAGATTAGGTATTGAATTCAAGTGTTTACTATGTCTAGATGTACCTACTAGGTGGAACTCTACCTACCTTATGTTATATATTGCTAAAAATGTTGAAAAAGTGTTCCTAAGAATGGACTTTGAGGATGATAGTTATTCTTCATACTTTATGAACAAGGAAAATTGTGGTGGTTTGGGATCTCTTAGTGGGTTTGATTTTCAAAATTGTAGGACATTTGTGGGTTTCTTGAAACTTTTTTACAATACAACAAAGAAGTTCTCCGGTTCTTTGTATGTTACTTCAAATACTTTCTTTGATGAGATATTTGTGATTCAAGAGAATATTGCTCATTTAATTAAATCTCAAAATCATCTCTTGAAAAACATGGCAACTAAAATGGAAGCTAAATTTGAAAAGTATTGGGGGAAAGGGGATAAAATTAATCATCTTTTGTATGTGGCTGTGGTTCTTGATCCAAGAAAGAACATGAGGTTTTTGAAATTTTCTTTTTTCTGAAATTTATAGGGATGAAGTGGCTGATGAGATGGTTGATTTAGTGAGGAAGACCATGGATAGGTTGTATGATTATTAATCTTGTGTTGATTCACCAAATGTGGTAGCACCAAGTGGGAGTGAGAGGATGCACATAGAAGGTGATACAATGGGTTGTACTGATCCATATGCGATGGTTAATTCTCGACATGAGCGTTTCTTAGAAGCTGAGAAGTCTATAGAGTGTAGCAATGAGATTGAAAAATATTTGGCTGAAAATTGTGAGAGTAAAAGGGATTTGAAATTTGAGATTTTGGGGTAGTGGAAAGCTAATTTAGATAGGTACCAAGTGCTATCCAAAATGGCCAGAGATGTGCTGGCTATACCTGTTTCTACAATTGCTTCTGAATTGGTATTTAGTACCGGAGGGCGTATACTTGATTCATTTCGAAGTTCACTCTCCTCTCATGGTTCAAAATCTTATTTGTGCTCAAAACTGGCTGCAAGCCCATACCTGTTTCTATGATTGCTTCTGAATTGGTATTTAGTACCGGAGGGCGTATACTTGATCCATTTCGAAGTTCACTCTCCTCTCATGGTTCAAAATCTTATTTGTGCTCAAAATTGGCTGCAAGCTCGTGTCCCAATTTCTTTTCACAAATCAAAGGACAAGATGGAGGCCTTGGAGGATGAATTTCATGACTTAGGTAATATGTTTAACTTCCAAACTTTTTGTCTATTAAGTGTTATTAAATGTGTCATATACTTAAGCAAAATTTAATCTATTGCCTTAATTTTTTCTTTTCTAGTTTTGAATCAGACAACAACAAGAAGAAGTTCTAGTTCTTGCTCAAGCAAAGGTGGTACTCGTACCACAGTTAGTATTGATGAATGATTACTGACTGGGTATATTTCTGCCCTTGTAATTTTTGTTGATATTGGTTACTTCCCTTTCGGTCATTCTGTAGCTTTAGTTCTTTGTCTTTATGTATTATTGATAAATATTTTTTCCCCTTGTATTGTAGGAGGAAGGAATGTTGCATTTTGTATAGGAGGCAGTTTTTTGGATATATTTTGGAAACGTTTTTGTGCAGTAACTACCTTCTCTGCTGCCTCTATGGCTTACTATATATATATATATATAATTATGAAGATGTTCTAGTATTTGTAGCAATGCTTGCTGTGTGGTTCTGGAAATTTACTTGATGTGTGGAATGGTTGGCAGGTTTAATATGTGTTCAGATTGACTTTTTTATGCCTGAGTTTTCTTGAGGCAATTTTGAGGTATTGCCCAGTGCCCAGGCCCTTAGGCTTAGGCAATTTTGAAAATATTTGTTACCTGTATTGTGTGGATGATTAACAAGTGGTAAAAAAAATGGTATTTTGTGGTTTTTTATTTGTTGGATATTTGCCTAGGTTTTACATGCTATTGAGGTTTAACAGGTGGTAAAAAATGACATTTTGTGTGTTTTTATTTGTTTGCTATTGTGCCTAGGTTTTACTGTGTATTTTTTTGTTCCCAAATGTCAATACATGGGTACTAGGAAGTATAAATTTGGATTGATATTGCTTCAAGTAGATCTTGAAGGCCCATTTTAAAGGGTACTGGCTTACTAGGAAATATTAATTTGGATAGATATTGTTTCAAGCAGAGCTTGAAGGCCCATTTTAAAAGAAATTAAGTAAAAAAGAGGCCCAATCTGATATGACAAGATTCAAAAACTTTTAAATCCTTATAATTTAGAAAGCCCAATAATTTTGGCCAAAAAGGTCCAAAAAAATTAAATCCATGAAAATCTACAAATTTGGCCCAATCTGTGGTCCAGACCTGCCAAATCGTTGAATCTGACCCGCCCCAACTGATGACCCGAATCAATGGGTTCGACCCATATGTTCAGTTAAGTGCAGGTCAATTTTCCAATGACTTGACCCAATCGGGTCGAGTACGGGTCAGGCCCAAACTCGGGCCGATATGACCCGTGGACAACCCTAATGAAAGGTTAGGATTTTAAGAATTCTATATGGTAGAGTACTCTAGGAAATCTAAAAGATCTTGATCCACAGGGCATGACCCACGCATTTGAGCACACGTGCAAATCCAGACCAAATAAGATTTCAGTCATAAATTGTAATTTTTAGGCCTTAAAATTATTGTCCACATATAAACTTTGAAAATCAAAAAGGTTGGAAAAATTTAACTAACATTGCCCTTTTAAGTCTTAAAGGGATCCACAACGCTTCTTTTTTAAGAAGTGAATGAATAATGGTAAAGACTCTTTAACTTTAATATTCCAAGTTAGGTGGAATAAACCTGAGTTTGGCTGGATGAAGCTTAACACAGAGAGCTCTTCATTGGGCAATCCGAGAATGACTAGTGGAGGGGGCTTAATTTGAGATCATAAGGGTTTCACCCGTTCCATAGGGGTGGTATATCCTGTAGATGCCAATGTTTGGGCTTTTAGAGATGGTTTAAGGCTTTGTATTAGTTTAAATCTCTTGGCTGTTGAAATAGAGCTTGATGCTAAAGTTGTGCTTGATTGGATTACTGAAGAATTTAATAGCAACTTACATCATGCGTCTCTTATCTTGGATTGCATGACTCTTATTATCCAAATTCTTCAAGTGAGGATGAAGCATTGTTATCGCGAAGTAAACAAATGTATGGATGCTTTGGCTAGAATGAGATCATCTTCAAGTCAAGATTTTATGGTTTTTGATAGTCTGCTTGTAGATTTATATATGCTTTATTTTATGACGCTTTTGCTTTGTATTATTAGAGGTAGCGTCCTCCTTACGCTGGCTTTGTTTAGCTTCTTTTAAAGCATTTCAGTTTTAACAATTAAAAAAAAAATAAAGGATTAACTTTGATACTAACAGGGAAATATCTAAACATCTGAAAAATAAGATTGAACATCCGCTTGGCAAAAAAATAGCTACGTAAGAGCATAAGCAACGGTATGGCTAAATGCCAAATGTAAGCTCCTTTTACCATTATTTTACCATTCAGCCCAAAATGTCCCCTCCATTGAGTGTTGTAAAATGCAACTATTGTAAAAAAAAATACAATTGTGCTATAGTGTGGTTCTAAATGTAGAACCACACTGTACAATTGTCCCCTCTCATCTCTCTCTCTCTCTCATTCTGACTCTCAGTTCCTCTCTCTGTCTCTCACAACAGCTCCTCCCTCCTTACTCCCTCTCTCACATCTCTCTCGTTCAAAGCTTGTACCGGTGCTGGGTTTTGGATTTTGGAGGTTGGACTGACATGGATTGGTGGGTTGGGTTTGGATCAGTGGGTTTGAATCAGTGGATTTGTTGATCGGTGGGTGGATCGGTTGGGTTGATTGTCAGTAGCTCCGATGGGTTTGCTTTTGGTTTGGGTTTGATCTTTCTGAATGGGTTTGCTTTTGGTTTGGGTTTGATCGTTTGTTTTTGGTGGATCGGTTTGGATTGGGTTTGATTGTTTTCCGATGGTGGATTGGTTTGGTTTGATCGTTTGGTTTTGGTTTGATGGTGGTGGCGTTGCTTTAGGGTGGTGGATTTTGATTTTGGCTGGATTTTGCTTAGCAGAGGTGGGTGGTGTGACTAAGAAACTGGACAGTGGTGGTGGTGGTGGGTGGTTGAGAGAGAGAGAAATAGAGATCAAAGAGAGAAGTGAGAAATGTATTTATATTATTTTAATATGTAGTATGGTAAAATAAAAGTTGGGATGATGGTGTATTGTAAAATAGTATTGTATAACTGATAAAGTAGTTTTTTAAGATAGTAAAATATGATAGAATTGGCATGAGCCATTGTGGATGCTCTAACTAGGCAAAAATGGCGCACTATCACTATTTAGCAAAAAATTTAGTAATCTACCACTGTTTTGGAAATATGTAAGGATCTACCACTTTTTTGGAACTCGAGTTTATGAAACAATGTGTGAGACTCGAGTTCCATAAAATCGAGTTTTTTGAAAAAATATACTCTGAAAAATTTTGAAAATTTTTTATGATACTTTAGTTAAATTGCAACATAGTTGATAATAATATGCTATTTGGCTAAAAAATAGCTACGTAACTAAATAATTTCAGAAGAGAATTTTTGATAGTATTTTTAGGAAAAACTAAATATTTGGCCAAAAAAAAAAAAAAAAGCCAGTATTTCTATTTCACTCATCAAATTCAAATACACAGTTTCTACTTTCTATACAAAAATTAGGGAAAAAAAAAAAGGTAGTGTTATAGTTCGCAAATTACAAAAGGCGAAGGCAATTGGTGTTGAAGCAACCCAAGTTCACGGTCCCGAGCGACTCAACCCCTGACGAGCCGCGACGAACCCAGGCTCGACCCTCAAGGCCTCTTGGAAAGCCTCCCTAGCCTCTTCTCTCATTCCTTTCCGTTCGTAACACTCTCCCAACAAACAAAACGCCGTCGCTTTGTCACGAATCCCACTCAGCCTCACCGCCTCGACCAAATCGTCCACGGCCGAGTCAACTCGCCGCTTCCGATTCATGGCCAGCTTCAACTCGGCCCTCGTCACGAGCGCGTCCCCACGCGCGCTCTCGGAGAGGGACTTCACGCGCGGCGGCGACAGGGCCAGGTCTAGGGATCGAATCGCGGAGGCCGTGTGGCCCATGAGGTGTAGAGCGTGAGCTTTGAGGAGGTGAGGGGTTGGGTCCTTTGGAGAGAGAGAGAGGGCTTTCTCGGCTTCGATGAGAGCGGACTTGGCGTGGGCCTGGGATTGGGCCCGGTGGTGCGTGGATCGGGCCCGAGCGAGGAGGTGAGACCCTTGGACGAAGTGGCGGTTGGTGTGGAGAGCGGCTCGGTTCTTTGTTCGGAGCTTGTTTAGAGCTTGTCTTGGGAGTTTGTGAACCGCGACGAACATTGCTAGGGTTAGGAGTAGCAAAGCCAATTGGATCACAATCTCAGTCGCCATTACCGTTCTCTCTTGCTCTATCTCTCTACTCTCTACTCTCAGTTGACTTAAATTGCGATAATCTGGATTGTTCGTATCGAAGAGGACAACAATAGTATATCCTGAATTTTGGGCCAAGGTTCTAACTGGGATCGTTAAAACTAGTTTTGCAAACACACTAGCTACGTGACCATTTTTTAAGATTTGAGTTCCGTCGAAAAAATCATGAGATGATATATATATATATTTTTGATAAGAAATACTGAACTTGTATTCAAGTGTTAAGAAATAGTAGCTACATCAATATCCTAGCACAGGCCCGCTTAATATGACTCGGGCAGGATTCTACCCAAGCAACGTAACTAACTAATGACTTAGAATATTGTGCTAACATGTGGGCAGAGACATTTCCCTGCCTTTTTGTATGGGAGAAACAACATGACCTGAACCAACGTGCTTGATGGAGGATGCTGTCCACGATGAAGAGGATCGAAGAGCTTGGTGTCGCTAAACCTTGGACAGCATTGAAGACAGCCATCGCATTACACTCAACCACCACATCTCTGATGTCTAAGTCAAGTGCGAAGCGTATGCCAACCTCCATTGCTTTGGCTTCCGTCTCAAGGGCGCAAAGGGGACCCACCATAGGGCTGCTTAGAGCAGCAATCATATTCCCATTGCTATCACGGATCATCACACCCAGCCCCACCTTCCTCTGGTTCGCAAACACAGCCCCATCAGAGTTTACCTTGTACTGTCCCAGTGGTGGAGGCGCTCAGCGAACTGGTTCGGGGCTCACTGCAGCTGGCTTCCATGGACCCTCATTGGCCATCTGGAACTCATCCATTAAGCCAAGGGAGGTTTTCAAAGTGACCCTACCAGGTTTACCCCTTCCACCGGTACGGATGACATTTCTCTCTTTCCAAATACCCAAGCACACTGAGACAAATCGTTTAGCCAGGCCGGGATGCACTTCCTCATCTTGTAGGAGCTTTTCCATAATATCCAAAAAACACCAGTTGGGTTCGATATCAAAAGGAAGAGAGAGCTTACTTGTGTTCCACACATCCTTGGCATGAGCACAAAACTAGAGAATATGGAGAACGTTTTTCGTCAGGTTCCAACATAGAGCACAACCACCTTCCACTGCAATGTGCCTCTGCCGTAGCGCCTCTTTGGAAGCCAGAATGTTTCTAACTGCCTTCCAAGCAAAATGCTTGACTTTTTGAGGAAGGTTCATTCTCCACAGCCCCTTCTATATGTTCTTCCTCGTCGAGGGGTTCGAGCAATCTGCTTTGCTGCCACCCTTGTTCACCTCATAGGCTAGCCTATATGCGCTTTTAGCCGTAAATTTTTCACTTGGTGATTCCGCCCATATCAATTTGTCCTTGGGCTGATGTAAACTTAGAGGGATGCTTAAAATAGCATCTGCTCCTCCTCTGTGAAACAGCCCCGGATCTGCTCAGCTTTCCACTCCATGGATGCTCTGTTTATGAGGTCGCAAACTGGAGCAACATTTGGGCAAGCATCTTCACATGTGACCACACAATAGGAAGACGGCTTAGGAATCCATTTGTCACACCACACCCGTATACTCTCCCCCGAGCCTATTTGCCACATCGTTCCCCTTTTCACCACCCCTTGGGCCGCCATAATGCTTCGCCAAGCATAGGAGGGGTGGCGGCCTAAATCTGCCTCCAAGAAAGAGCAGTGGGGAAAATACTTCGCCTTAAACACTTGGGCAAACAAGGAAGTAGAGTTGGTTTGTAACCTCCATCCTTGTTTTGCCAAAAGCGCCAAATTGAACATCCTCAAGTCCCTGAACCCCATGCCGCCCATTTCCTTTGGCATGCACAACTCATCCCAGCTTAACCAAGCTAGCTTTTTCTCATCTTTAACCTGACCCCACCAGAATTGCCGAACCAAGGAAGTAAGTTCATCACATAATTTCTTCGGCAAGAGAAAACATGACATGGAGTAAGACGGTACTGCTTGTGCAACTGCTTTGATAAGAATTTCCTTACCAGTTGTCGTCAAGAGTTTTTCCTTCCAACCCGACACTTTGTTTGCGACCCTCTGTTTTAAATTGGTAAAAGTATTGCTTTTTGACCGGCCCACCAAGGATGGCAGCCCGAGGTAGGATTCATGAGGCCGGATCTCAATTGCACCGAACATTGCCTTGATTGACTCCTTTAACTCATCTGTTGTGTTAGGACTGAAAAATAAGGAGGTTTTCGACCGATTTAACTTTTGTCTTGATGACTGTTCGTAGACCTGAAGCACCCTCTGTATTTCAGCACATTCCTCCAACGAGGCCCTCCCAAAAATGAGACTATCATCTGCGAAGAAGAAGTGAGACACTCTAGGTCCGCTACCCGAGGCAGCCACTCCTCTTAGCCTCTGCTGTTGAATTGAACTATGGATTAGAGCAGATAGACCCTCTGCACAGATGATAAAGAGATATGGAGAGAGAGGGTCGCCTTGTTGAAGTCCACACGATGGACGTATTTCTCCACAAGGCTTGCCATTAATTTTCACTGCATAAGAGATTGACGACACGCACCTCATTACTATTTGCACCCAATGCCCATGAAAGCCTAGTTTTAGCATTATCTGCTTTAAGCACTCCCATTCTACCAGGTCGTAGGCTTTACTCATGTCTAACTTCAACGCCATTTCCCCACTTTTGGCTTTTCTTCGTTTGCCGATATGATTCATCACTTCATGTGCCACTAAAATATTATCAGTGATTAACCTCTCTGCCACAAACGCACTTTGGTTTTCACATACAACTTCCTGCAGCACTACCTTCATTCTGTTTGCCACCACTTTTGAAGCCAATTTATAAGCCACGTTGCACAAGCTTATTGGTCGGTAATCCATGACCCTTGCCGGATCTTTCGTTTTTGGGATGAGCACAATATGAGTCTCATGGAACTTGGGCGGGGCCATGCTGTGGTTAAGAAAGTTTAAGGTATTACATATAACAGTCTCTTTAATAGTAGGCCAGAAATGTTGGTAAAATAAAGGGGGCATACCGTCTGGGCCCGGGGCCGTCGTGGGGTGCATCTGCTTTAAGGCTTTCTTAACTTCCATTGCCAGGAATTCCCTGATTAGCGAGGCATTCATCCTATCCGATTCCTTTGGCTGAATTGCATCAATAAGCTCCCCCTCAATCTGAGGGTCAGAGGAGGTAAAGAGGCCCGTAAATGACTGTACAAATTCATGACCAATATGCTCCTCATCTTCTATCCACACATTATTGGAGTCCAGCTCCCTGGCTATAGTGTTACGCTGCATGCGGTTGGATGCTTTGGTGTGGAAAAAAGTCGTATTCTTGTCCCCTGCTTTCAACCAACTATTCCTTGACCTCTGAAGCCACATATCTTCCTCAATGGCAAGAGCTTTGTTTAACTCTAATCTAACCTCATGAAGATCATTCAAAGCCGCACCGCCCATGTTCAAATTCTCCAGAATTTGGAGCTTCTATTGCAGAGCAGTGACTCTTCTACCCACGTGGCCAAAAATATTTTTGTTCCACGACGTTAAAGCGAATTGGCACTCTTCCAGGCAGTTAGCAATTGGCCATTGAGAGCCCTTGTTTTCACCTCTTGCCCACGCTTCCTGAACCACCTCACTACATGCCTCATCTTTGAGCCACATGGCTTCGAACCGAAATAGTTTTGATCTCCTGGATTTCTGTCGAGGGGGGTTGGCTACCTTTAGGAGTAGAATACTATGGTCAAAAGTAGAGGAAGCAATATGTAGTAATTTGGAACGTGGGAACGTCCCAACCCAATTGGTGGAGACCAGTGCACGGTCTAGTCTTTCTTGTATCCACCCACGGTTGCCCAACCTTCGCCGCCAAGTGAAAGCCGAGCCCTTGTACCCCAAGTCCTTGAGGTTGCATCTATTTATCGCATCCCAGAATTGTTTCATTTGACCCTCAAGTCTAGTATTACCACCCTCCTTTTCACTTGTGAACATGAGTTCATTATAATCCCCATACACACCCAAGGTAAGTCACTGCGACAACTAAGTCTTGAAAGCAAAGTCCAAGATTCATTGCGCCTACTGATTCTCCGAAATGATAACATCTATATGGTTAGGAGAGTAAGTTTGCACCTCCATAGTTGTAGAACACCTCCATAGGAGGGCAAGCCCACCCCCCCGACGAATACAAGGCACCACAAGCCCCTGTTTTCTATCCAACTTCCTTTGTACCCATTTCATCTTAGTAACATCATACTTAGTCTCCATTAAGAAGACTAAAGTAGGATCTTCCTCCTTCACGACTTTGTAGAGTGCTTTAACTGTGAGGGGGTTCCCAAGCCCCCTACAGTTCCAACTTAATGCACTCATTGTTCTCGGCGGGGCTGACCCGCAGCCATCATCGATCCTAACTCTTGAGCCATGAGTTTGCTAAGGGCCATGACATCCCCATCTACCTTTTTCCTCTTCACGTTCTCCACCAAACCCGAAATATCTTTCAAGGGAGGGCGAGTTCTAAGCTTACCACTCTTTTCATTTTGTTCTACGTCCATCATGGTACCCGTCCCCAAGTCATCACCTTTTACCCTCACTATCCCTCTACATAAAACATTTTCTTTTCTTTGCATGGCTGGTCCTACTCGGCCTTTCCTTAAGTTTATTTGGCTGGACTTTTTCGGTTTAGGCTTTGTGGGCTAGCTGGTGAAATTGGGCCCATAATAAATGGAGGGAGAGTTGTAAAGTTTACCTGGGCTTTATTGGTTGGCCCATTATGTGGCTGTGACCCAGATGTTGACATTATATTGCTTTTTGACATTTCCTGGGGCCCATCATGTCTAGCATCATCTTCCACCTTCATCTGCGTATGGGTTGTCTGAACATTTGTTTGAATCACCTCAGTCATACCCGTGCTTTGCACTGCTTTATGGTGATTTGTTGTGTCAGCTGTATCCCCAAAAATCGCTGCGTCAATCTCCTTTAGTTGCTTCTCGAACTGACTGCCTCGCTGCTCGTGAGGGATTTGTGGGATTTTCACCTCGGTAGTTGCAACCACAGCCCCCATGTTAGCTTTACCTTTTTCATTTTCCTATACTGCCGTCTTTGGGGATCAGTTCCCTTTACAGGACTTTGCGAATGCCGGTCTGATCCAATGACAGCCTGAATATGGAGGTCTGGGTTCTTTTGTACCTCCTTATCGTTGTCCCGAGATGGTGCCAAGACCAGTTTAGGTTTCTGGAGTCTTTCCTGCGTTGCTCGCAGCCATGGCCCATATGGCTTGTCCTCTGCATTCATCCGTTCAGTACGTCGAAGCCCTACCAGGGAATCATTTTCATCGTGGGTCACCATACCACAAAGGTAGCAAAATATTGGCATTCGCTCGTACTTGAAATCAACCCAAAACTGACTTGATTCTCCTAGTCGAACCTTCCGGCCTCTGCACAGCGGATTTGAAATGTCTATCATTACCCTTATGCGCATGAAACTTCCAAGGTAGAAACCTTTTTCATTTGTGTCTACACTTTCCACCGCCCTAATGGTGGACCCTATGCTGTACCCCACCTCCTTGGTTTGGAACGTGGTTGGGATGCCGTGGATTTGGATCCATAGTGCCATCCTGTCAAACTTGATCTTGATCACTGCCTCCCCTGTTTTCAGCTTGTGTAGAGCAAGGAGGTATTTATCAAAGGACCAAGGACCTTGAAGTTGGACTTTATCTGCATCATCCTCATTTTGGAAAAGAAAGAGAGCCTTATTATCTCCTAAGTCGCTAACCTCGAAGCTTTGGTTCGTTTTCCAGATCAATCTTAGAACTCGCGCCACTGACTCCAAATTCACACGCCGTTTCGTGAAGAACTTCTCGGCCAACACTCTGTTGCTTTCTGTCACTAGAGCATCTATAATAACCTCTGCTCCCTCCCTCTCTGATAGCTGTAAGCTCGCACATCTATTCAAGATATCATCCATGACTTTCTTACCATGAAATGAAACCAAACGTTTCTACTGAGTTGATCAGAGAACTATTCGTACAGAGACGAAAAAGTTTCACCTCTGGGACTCCTGGGAGAACCTAGAGAGAAAAAAACCGTTTATCATGAGATGATATTAGAAGCTTGACTTCCAAAAGTGATCATATAATCAATACTCAAGAGAAATGTTATCCTCACTACGTTTTCGCAATACTATTACAACAAATTATTGGTGGTAAGTTGTTATTAGTCCTAATTTAAACTTACAATTGAACCACTGCACATCCTTGGTATGATCGTCACTCCATAAGTATAAGTGTTTGTGGGGATAAGGGTCGAGATTCAAATCTCCAGGAGGGAGTTTCACACACATATATACTTAGATTGGGCTAGAGTTGAATTTATATCTTGTAAAAAAAAAAAAAAAAAAAACCTACAATTGAAATTACCTTTTTGACTACTAATAACAATTTGTCACTTATAATTTGTTGTGAAAATATTGTAGCCATATCATTTCTCATTAATTAATAAATATGGTAAATTGTAAATTACACCCCTAAATTTGGGGTGTTTGAATTTTACACCGTAAAATTTCAAAATTTAGAATTTACTCCCTGAAGTTTGGACTGTTTGGATTTTAAATCCTGACATTTCAGAATTTGGATTTTACTCCCTAAAGTTTGGGGTGTTTGAATTTTACACCCTCAAATACTGAAACTTTAGGGAGTAAAATCCAAACACCCTAAAATTTATGAGTTAAGATTCAAATTCTGAAATGTTAAGGTGTAAAATCCAAACACTCCCAAATTTCAGAGGGTAAAATTCAAATTCTGAAATTTCAAGATTTAAAATCTAAACAATCCCAAACTTTAGAGAGTTGAATCCAAATTCTAAAATTTCAGGGTATAAAATTCAAACACCCTCAAAGTTTAGGGTGTAATTTACAATTTACCCTAATTAATATGTTTTAGTCACATAACTAGTATATTTGTAAAATTAACTTAATGGCAAAAAAGCCCCTAATTATCTAAACTCGATGCTATTACTATAGTTTGCTTGTTTTTAAAATTGAGTATTGTAAAGACTTTTATGGCTTAATTAGTACTTTCTCTTTCTGTTTCAATAGAAATGTCCTTGTCCTCGAGGCACTTTTGAGGATGTAATTTGATTTCGTGATTAAGGATTGTGAGTCTGTACTTAACAGAGAGGAATTTTATCAAATAGTGCTTGTGTTTCCCTAATTTGAAGACAGTAACATAAATATCGCGAGGCTTGAACTATATTATCATTAATGAGGATTTCAACTTACACGAATAATAACTAATCTTGACGTTTATTCTGTTTCATCATCTATTAATCTCTATGCGGTAAGTAGCTTTCTTGCAGTGAAGTAAGCAAACGACTACACTATTAAGCTTAATACTATTCTATAGAGGAAATATAAGAAAGAATATGAGTGTGTTGGTTGCCTCATTTCTGAAATCTGACCATTATTTATCCTTGAGTCTCAACTATTACGGTATTACCAACAGTTTCCCAAGCCACATTTTTGTCCTGACCTCAATTCTCTGGGAAATATCATATGTTTGATGTGTTATCATTCGTATCTTGATTTTTGGAGTAGTTCCTGAATTGTGCTATTATTCAAATTTTTTAAGGAAAAACTCTAGCGATGTATCTAAACTCACATCCAAATCTATTATAAGTTTGTGTCCATTGATGCATCAAATTAATATTTTCACTGAATACTGTGGTGGTCCCACGCGTAAGTATTATAATCTAATCACAAGTTGACACTCATGTATGCTGTCAAATTAGATATGAACTTAGGTTTGTGTTTAAGCTGATTGTTTGTAATTTTATAACCACTGAAGTTAATTGTACTACCATTCGTCACATATTTAATTTGTGTCACATTAGCATATGCCATCTGTTTTAAAATTTTATTTTTATACAAACAAGAAACGACTACTAGTACTAGAAATTAATTTTGTCAACATTGTTTCTCAAAAAAGAAAAAAAATTGTCAACATTATTGCAATAATATACATACATACCGAGTACTAGTTTATACAAACAGGGAATTGAAGCTGAAACCTAAAACACATTTAGGTTTGTGTTTAGACTGATTGTTTGTAATTTTATAACCACTGGAGTTAATTGTACTACCATTCGTCACATGTTTAATTTGCGTGTCACATTAGCATATGCCATCAGTTTTAAAATTTTATTTTTATACAAACAAGAAACGACTACTAGTACTAGAAATTAATTTTGTCAACATTGTTTCTCAAAAAAGAAAAAAATTGTCAACATTATTGCAATAATATACATACATACCGAGTACTAGTTTATACAAACAGGGAATTGAAGCTGAAACCTGAAACACATTCAAACTTTTAAGCAAATTGTTGGATTTCCAATTTTGGAAATTGCAATAGAAAACACTCTGTACACAAATTGTTTTTCCCTACAGTTTCTCGTGGAGAGTTTTTCCCAGTAGTCGTGTGCTCTATAGGTTTAGGACAGACAACGATGCTTAATGTTGAAAGCCTGAGGAAACATACTAGTAGCTGGTGAAAAAAACTTCACCCACGGAACTGCTGGGCCATACAATTTTATAAGTCTCACAAAAGCAATTTACAGGAAGGAACTCTTGCAGCTGCAGCAGAAGTGACAATAGAACAGAATTTGAGGATTAATTACTCCATCACAAGTTGCCTGTGACGATTGAGGTCGTTGAGATAGTTTGTGCAAGTATAATCTTCCAGGTCACTAGCACTGAAAAGGTGTGATCTGGCTTCTGTAAACTTTTGTTTCAGTTCAAGAGGTCCATCATCAGCCTTCAGTAGCTGCACAAGCTGCAGTCCACAACTTTGCATCAGTAATCAAATCTTGCAGCTTGATCATGAGGAAGTTAAAATTAACCTGATACAGAAAACATGGCATATTTTCATACCCGGTTCATGTCAGGACGCATGGAAGGTAAGTGGTGGATGCACATTGAAGCCATGTACATAGCGCGTCTCATCTCACTAACATCATATGCATCTCCTAACCTAGGATCTGCTAATTCCTTAATATTATTCGTGTCCAGCAGCGGTTTTGCCTGCACATAACCAAAAACTAAATGAGTAGTCATTTATCTTTGTCAAAAGTATTTCATAATCCATAAAGATATTAGCAAATAGGAAACACAAAGCCCAAATATTGCAGCCTAAGGTAGACAGTCAGTCTTGGTGCCCTCAAAATGTTTTATGAACGAATTTTGTAGCCTGACATGATTATCACTATAACCATTGATTGGACCTCGCTCACAAAAGTTTTGGCATAAACAAAACCATACCCAGATGACAAGGCTTTGTCTACTTGAATCAACAGCACGGCGGCCAGTTATGATCTCCAGTAATAAGACTCCAAATGCAAATACATCAGTTTTCTCATCAACAATCCCATGCATAAAGTATTCTGGGGCCAAATACCTGAAGTTCATAAAAAAATTTGTAAGCCCAGATGACTATTAACTTTTGAAATGAGAAACACTTCTAACAAATCATTGAAACTGATGCTTAACCCGAATGTGCCCTCAATAGGGAAAACAACATGGTGAGCCCATTTTTCTGGCAGCCACTTTGCGAGTCCAAAATCAGAAATCTGCAAGTTACAGGCGAAATCACAAACTTGAACTTATCCCATTTTAGGGACTACATTATACATAAATGTCAAATTTAGCCCTTGAGAAGTAGCAAAGATACCTGAGCATCGAAATCTTGGGTGAGTAATACATTGGAGGCTTTGATGTCTCTGTGAATAATTCGCCTGTTGCATTTGTGATGGAGATATTGCAATCCTTCCGCCACCCCTACAGCCACCTTAAACCTTATCTTCCACTCCAGACACTCAGATGAACCTGAAATGCTGAATGTCTCTTCATCAGCCAAATAAATCTATAAGTTTTGGCTTACTTTGTTTTTCTTATAACTAAACTAGTTCATTCGTGGTCATATTTTATACAATCCTTCTCAAACATCTGCTGCC
The DNA here is from genome assembly GCF_932294415.1 of Quercus robur. NCBI lineage: Eukaryota > Viridiplantae > Streptophyta > Magnoliopsida > Fagales > Fagaceae > Quercus > Quercus robur. The sequence continues at coordinate 17,833,378 of NC_065539.1, read as the reverse complement.
ATCAAACCGTTTTAAGTCTTAGTGGTTCCAAAGGAAGAATTCCCATCACTTCAAGCTTTGCCTAGTAGAGAAGCAGAGATGCAGCAGATGTGGCAGAAACACATATTGCTATTTATGTTCACTGTATGTGGACTAAAAACAATCATACAAGTAGAAAGGAACAGAAACATCAAAGTAAAGAGATTGAGACAGCACCGAATAACAGAGAAGCCAGGCTGCCGTGCGGGGAATATTGAAGGACAAGATGCAGACCACCATCTATCCCGAAACCAAGCAATCGAGCAGCATTGGGATGGTCTATGTGTGCAATAATTCCAACCTCAGACAAGAATTCACGTATTCTATCCTCGTCTTTCTTCTCTTTCTTTGTTATCTTTTTAACTGCTACAACTTCACCATCAGATAAGCACCCTTTGTACACCTCTGCGTGCCCCCCTTTTCCAATCAAGTTCTCTATCAAAGTTTGATGAACAAATTAGAACCATAGTACAATATAATAATAAATAGACACTGACAATTTAACTAGAATTTTTGTAAATATTCAATATGATTGGATTGAGATTGTTGTTAGATCATTGACTACAACTAGTCATACAAGTGTGAAAAAACGCTTGTCAACAATCCATTGATTGATTTATAGTTCCGCAATTAACGGCATAAAGTTGGACTGCAGAGAAACTAAGCCCGACTGAAGATTAATATGTAATTCCAAATTCAGAGACTAACGGAGAAAATCTTAAGAAAACGACTTGCTGCTTGGACTTATACTTACACCAGAAAAACCTGTAAAACAAGAGCATGTCTTGGAAACTGGACCATACTAATTTAGACAACATTAGTCATAAATACACACTATTCAGAATAAATCCAACAAATTCAGCAGTGATAACATACAAAATTAAAAATCTGTACTTGTCAACTAAACCGATCACAACCCAAGTTAAGGCGTTTTTCACGGAACTTTTTTTCAAATGGCAAAGTCTTTCTAAGCTGTTTGAAATACGAACCCATTTGACGACTTGTTCATTATCAGAAGCAGTTAACAGTTAACTGTCTCAACTTTACTGCCACGTGTGGGTCAATCAGTTCTGTTCCACAATTCACTTTTATTTTTCCATTCAATAAAAATTGGGTCAAGGGGTCAGCTCCCAAAGAAAAATTTATTGGGCCGGTCCAAGTAAGTGGCGGCTAGTTGACTAGTTCCCAATTTTTTAGTCAACATTGTAGTAGTTGATAGTTAATAGTTGATAGTTGATAGGTTCCCACCCTTTTGTTTTTGTTTCATTTTTGAGGTTCTATCTAGGACCATATACAAGCCATACTGCATTCAACTAGCTAGGATTACATGGTTTTTGAATGAACTAGGATTATATAGTTAAGTAATGCTATATATAAATTGAATGTTTGAACTTTAAAACATCCCATAAGATGTCATGTACAGTACAACCTTTTTTTTTGTTAGGTACAATGTCACGTACAAGCTATAGAGATTAAAAAGAGACTATTACTTCATTTTTGGACTTGAATGACGAAATGTGAATATTAATGAAATTAATTTGGATTAATAATGGCCAAAAGGCTAACTAATGAGGAGAAAAAAAGCAACTTTACTACCAAGTGCTAACAATGCATCTGTCACTAAAGAGTTTCACTTTCACTACCCACTAAAGTTCTCCACTAATCAAACCTTATTTGAATTTTTTTTCTCACTTAAGCATCTTGAGCATATGACCATCTCTCTGATCACTTGCGAATAATTATTTTTGGTTTCACCTTTAAAATTTCACCGTGAGAATCTATTTTTGCATTATAAACTTGAGTTATATTATTAAAAAAAGAAAAAAAAAATGTTACATAGTAAATTATGGTTGGTGGACTTCAAATTCAAGCAAAATGAGATAAGTGGGGCATGTGAATCATCTATTAGTAAAAAGTCCACTAACATGATTTAAAAAAAAATCATAATAATAATTAGTCCACTAATAAGATTTCTCAATCGATTAGGTTGAGTAGGTTTTAGCTCTAATATTTAGATATTTAGAAATAGAAAAAAATAGAAAAAGACAAGGAAAGTAAAAGTAGAGGGAAAAATGTTTTACCAGAGCTAAAATTGTCTGTAGCAGCCGCAAGTTCAGCAAAATCAAAGTTCCTCCAAGAAGGTTTGGGTATGGGAATCTCATGATCCTCACCGCATTGAATTCCATCCTCGGCGCTTCGAATCCTAGCCAATTTCCTCCTCAGATAATTCTTCCTCGAAAGATCATAGCTCGCAGTGAAAGAAGATATGGTTGATAACCTTCTCATTGATTTCTTCTTCAAACCATCGATCACAGACTTCCACTGCGACCCACCACCATGGCTCTGACTCTGACTCTGACTCTGACCCACCATAGATTTCTGGCTTGTTGGAGAAACACAAGAAGATGAGCTAAAACTATTGCTACTCCCACTGTTGTCTGAGTCATTACCCCCCATAATAGGAATGTCCAATACAGCTCTTGGTGACGAGTCATCTTCTTCTGCTTCTGGGTTTTGCTTTGTTTCTCCTTTGCTAGTCTCTGTGTAAGCCATAACATATTAAAAAACAAAAAAAATGAAACGTTTTCTCTTCAACAAAGCCAATAATTTACTTCATAATTGTGGTATTAAATGAAAAGCTACGTTTTCTCAGCAAAGACAAAAGAGATAATCTTGAAATTAATTCAAATAAAAGCCAAATTTACCTTCTTCAACAGACATGGTTTAAGATTTTTTTTTTTTTTTTGCTTTGGTTCCTTGGATTTTCCAAAGCTTTAACCAATTGGGTCAAAACCCAGAACTACAAGCTTGAAAACATGAGGCTCATAAGGAAAACATTAAAAAAAAAAACTAACCAAAAAAAAAAACAAACAAACAAGAATATCCACCACTACATTTGGGGTGTGCAAATGGTCTAAGAAGAAAGGAAGCAGTGGAGCAAAAGAGAGAAGAGCGTTAACAACAGAAGGGTATATCTTAGGGAAGTGGTTATTCTTTGAAGGTTCAGAGACTTGAAAAGCAAGGGAAAACCAACACTAGGATGATTGGAATATATGCTATATTTATACACAATACACTGTTAAATTATTTTTTGATTTCTGGATATGTTTTACTATATTGTATTTGTTTGTAGCTAGTAGAGTTGTTGATGTTGTTGTGGTGACGCAATCTCGACCGTTGCTCTGAAAATCGTGATTTTAGGCGTGACTAACGCTCGTTTAAATGCGCAGGAGAAGGAATTTATATAACTAAGGGTAGTTTGGGGACTCAGTCACTAACAGTCAGAAAAGATATTTTTTACGTGTTCATAAATCAGTTTTTTTTTTTTTTTTTTTAGCATAATAGGTAATAGATTTTGAGTGTGTTTAAATATCACTTATTTTGCTGAAATTGAAAAATTATTTTTGAAAGTTAGTCGAAATAATACAGTGGGATCATAAATAGTGCCAAAAAATATAGTGAGACCTATAAATAATAACAGAAATAAATTAAATAGTAAAATAATTTTCAATTTTAATCCTAACCTCAACGCATAGTTTATATAAATATAATTACGTTTATATAATGGAGAAGAGAAAATAATGGTATTTTTCTAATTAAAAAATCTTTTCTTTTTCTTTTGCAGCACTAGCCAAAGCAATTACATCATAAAAGAATGCTAACAAAGGAAAAAAAATCAAAACTATTAACCATCCCTAAGCAAAGTAATGTCATAAATCATTTAAATCTTTGTTTTTGTTTTAAATGTTTAGTATTTGATGCTGAACATGGAGTGTTCCCATGTTCGTACGAATATCGATGCCCAAAATGCGAAGGCTAATGACTTTTTATTAAGGCAACCAAAAGAAACAAGGTATACTGCCAAAAAAAGTTTTGGATCTTTCTAGGATTTTTCAAAGTAAATCTATTACTAAATTTTTCTTTGACGTGTCGGTACGAAAAAGTTTCGCAGATTTTTGGGAACTAAAAAAAATAGTGGAAATTTCAAATTAAAAAGCAATTTTGCTGTTTGCAAAAGCCAAAAGGAGGTTTGTAAACTGCGCAAGTAAAATTGAATAAAGTATTGTGAAATGGGAAAAGTTAACGGTACATTTATGTTATTCGCTTAGAAACTATTTTAAAATTTTTTTTTTAATTTTTTTTGACAATATTTTATATTTTTCATGAGAATAATATTAAAACTTTTTTTAAATGATACAAATGTCCTAAGGCATTCATTAAAGCGTCCCTTATAAAATTGAGGGGTGTTTTTGTTTTTGCTAACACTTGAGGATTGTTAAACATATAGCAGTAAATTCCTACCATGAGATATGAAATTTGGGTAATAAATGGGACCATCCTGAATGCTATTATACTATTTGCTTTCACTTTGTGATGAATTGAGGACACTACTTGTTTCTATCTTTTCTTTTTATTAATTTTGTGACGAACTTAAAATGCCAAATTATGATCATATTGAATAATGAGCGCATGCTAGAAGAAAAACACTTTCATGAAGTCTTCTAATCATGGAGATGAGACAAGAAAGCAATGCATTTCAGAGCCAATGAAAGTGTTCGCTTCTATCTGGAATAAAACTGGCAAGGCAACAAGGATGCTTTCTTACATAAACTTGTCTTAGCAATAGCATCAAAGTGAGAGTTCACATCTAAAACGTGGATAATCACAAGCAAAGTCATATCTTTTGTTTAGTCAAACATAATTTTCACGCATTTCAGAATTAGTTAGTTCAATAGATAAAATCTCTTATTATCCTATCCTATTATATATATATATATATATATATAAAGGCAAAAATTCAAAACTAACCCTCTAACTTTCAACGTTTTTTCATTTCAGTTCTCTAACTTTCAATTTTTGTCAATGCAAGATTCCATTAAAACTCAGTAAAGGGCTATCGTTAAATACACTAAAACGACGCCGTTTTTATTTATTTATTTATTTATTTATTTATTTATTTTTAACTTCAAAATTAAAAGAAAAAAAGAAAAATCTATATAAAAAAAAAAAGAAAAAAAGAAAGAGAGAAAAGAAAACATTTCCCCTTCCCCTGAAATCTTTTTTTTTTTTTTTGAAAACCCCCTTCCCCTGAAATCAAAACAAAGAAACATTGAGACCCAAATCCCTAACGTAAATCAAAACAAAGAAACATTGAGCCGTGGTGAATTGGCTATACTTTAAGAACAATTAATGTTCAAATCATTGCATAAACCAACCTTCTTTATTTAGATTATCAAAGTGAAGATATCAATGGCTGCAGAAATAGGAAAGTGGAAGCTGATTGTTGGAGAACGATGAAGTGAAGTCATGAATTTATAGGCCAAATTATGAAATAAAATAATGCCCAGGAACCACAAATGAAAAACGTTGAAAATTAGAGGGTCGGTTTTGGATTTTTGCCAAAAAAAAAAAAAAAAAAATTCACACGTGGGCTTTATCTAAACAAATGAATTCTTTTAGATTGAGAAAAAAAAAATCTAAATATAATTTAGGGTAAATTCCATTAATATATCCTGAGATTTTGGCTAATACCAACCAAGTCCAAGACTTTTCAAAACTGGACAATTTGGTCCCTAAAGCCATCTTAGTCCCTAAACAGTTAGTTATTTTTTCTCAACTTTTTTAGGAACTAAGTTAGCATTAGGAACCAAATTGGTCAGTTTTAAAAACTCTTGGACCTAGTTGACATTAGCCTATGGGTATATTAGTGGAATTTACCCTATAGTTTAATATGTGACATGCACAAGTAACAAAATAATAAAAATGTGTTGGGTTTAAGTTACACCTGGTGTGACTTTAAGCAATGTTATATCAATAAATGTTTTTTAATTGGATGCAAATTTTGACAAATCTACCATTAGATTACATTATCTTCATATATTCTTCATGCTTTCAAAATTTCAAGGTGATCAAATATCAATAGCCATGTCATCTATCACTTGTTTAAATTCAAGATTTTGTAGCTTAAACTTTAAAATAATGCATAAAATATAAGCTTATGATCGAATGATAAATAACATTCGATTGACATGAAAATTGACCTGCATGTTAGAAATATATAGAACATGTAATACAATAGTGTGATTTTCAAAATATGAATTCAATAACAAGTTTTGAGTGGTGTAATATTACTTAGAATTACATCAAGTGTAACTTAACGCAACTCATAGAAAATATATAAACATAATATGTGATCATGTTGGTGTTAATCAATTTAATTGGTAAATTATGATAGAATTAAATCTTCCTTAACCTTTCTCACGCTAAAGAATGAGGATCAAAGAGTAAGAAAAGATTACCTCCATTCTCTAATTTATTGATTCAACAATGAATTAAAAATAATGCATTTGATCCCTAGCAAAAAGGCCAATGAAGAAATGAATGCTTAATTACAAGTGAGAAATTGCCTATTATCCTCTACTTAATTGTATTATTATTAAAATTTCTCAACTCGCAGGATTTGAACTACCACTAAACTAAAATACATGATACACCAATTAAAAGCAAGATTACTCAATCATACTACATTAATAGAAAACGCATGGGTATACCAAATGAGAATCGATCAAAACGTCATGTGCACCAAAGTTAATTATTACCATTGGTTTTGAATAAATATTGATAAAAAAATTGTTTGAATGTAGAAGTAAGGATGATTTTAGTCCAAACATTCTTTAATTTAGTAAACTATTTAACAAGAGTTAATCCCCAATGCACCTTTTCAATGTTGATGTGATGAAGATTTAGACCAAATTGATTATTACCCAATATTTTGATAGAAAATCACATCATCAAGATGTTCCGGAAGTACTTAATAATTTCTCTCTAAAATTGAAGTATCTTCGATTTTGGTTCTATGTATATATAAAAGAAGAGTAACTTTGGATACTGAAGTAGTTGTCACCCGAACCAAGCTGCTGCTGCTATCGCAAGCAAAATGTAGTATAAAATGTTAAGTGGAGAAGGGTTATTGTTAAGTGGGTGAACTAAACCCGTTAGTGTGACAGCAACGTTTATAATATACCAGTTCTTCTTGCAAATTAAATCACAAAACCCAAACTCACCAACCTCACCAAAGTCATCGAGGTCACTTCAGTTAGGGAAGTGCGTTTGACTGAATTCTCATTGACATCTTTAAACTTTAGTATAACAGAGATTTTGAGGGACCCTTTTGTACATTTGAAGGGAGCCAAGGAAGTGGACCTCAAAAACTAAAAAAATATAAATCTTGCTGCAACTTTCACTTAAGACCTATTTCAAACCAGTTTTGGAGCTCCAAATTCAAGGTTGGGACACCAACTGAGAATAGTCCGAGAGAGAGAGAGAGAGAGAGAGACCGATATATCAATGATAATGTGGGAAGAAGATATTTGCCTATTTGGGGATGATAACAATGTGGGTTAGTTAAGGTATTCACACGCCCCAAAAGGCATGCCCCAAAGCCAATTTAAGATGGATCAGTTGTCCACAGCCTAATGATAAACAACAAAAATAGCTCACTGACCATTTAGCAAACATGTGAGATCATGCACACTGCGACGTGCAAATCAGGACAACTGGGAATAGTAAAATGTTTTTTTGGAGTAATTGAAACTTGTGAAAGCTCCACCAAATACCGACGGGAGAAAAGGCTAAATGTGCATGGGTTTAGTGTTTCGGATAAGGCCTGACTGGAACCAATCATATTTTTGGATTTCATGATCGAAATTTACCAGAGTAATTGTTGAATTCAAAGTTGAGTTGATTGAGAATTGATCTGAATTGATGGCCTATCTATTTAGATTAACAAGATCTGATGTGATCTAGTAGAGGTTGGTCCGACAGCCATTGTCCCGAATCTTCTCTTAATGCGTTAATATAAGAGAAACTGCACTAAACCCACGTTTTGCATTTTTGAATAGTTGAAGCAGTGGTGCTTCAACAAATTTGTTGTGTCTATGTAGGGGTGGCTAAGTAAGCCTAAACCCATTTGCCCACCCAAATCCACCAACTCTAATTGAACTCAAACTCACCCAATTATTAGTTTGGTTAAATGGGCATCAACCCAATTAGACTCAGTGATTATTGAGTTTTAACTAAAAACCCATTGAGGCCCATTTAACCAAAAAGCAATATACTCAAATTCAACCTAGCCCTTCCCATAAAAAAAAAAAAAAAAAAAAAAAAAAAAAAAAAAATACAAACAAACAGCCCTTAGACATTTCAGGGTTTTCCTTCATCTCTCTCTCTCTCTCTCTCTCTCTCTCATAGAACAATGAGGCATAACAAACACAACACAGAGACCACTAAGTCTCGCTTCTTAGGAACCATATCCGCTTCTTACAGCGTTTTTTTTGTTTGTTTGGAAGCCCCATGACGATGACGTTTGGAGCTACGAACACAGCTGTGCTAAAGGATCCAAAGCTTCAGATTCCAAGCTTCCTTCGTGGCGACCTTCTCAGGCCATCTTCCAATTCGCTTGCTTTAACAGCAACAACAAGACAACAAACCCACCTGCTTTCCTCTTCTAGCTCTTCTTCGCATGTTATCAGAGTTGTCTCCAAGGTTCAATTTTTCTTTCTTTTATTTTTTTTTTCTGAAATTTGAATTCTCTAAGTTCTCGATTCTCTTCCAGTTTTGGTGATTTGTTTGGTTGTTGAGAAAGTGCAGGAAATGGAAGCTAAGTGCTTAATAACTTAGGCCCATTTTTTTTAGATTTTGTTGTTTAGATAGTGTTGTTTGCATGCCGAGAAAGTGTGGGAAAATAAAAGGAGAAGATTGATCCAATTTAAAGCAATTTTCTTTTCAAGTTTGTATCTTTTGTTTAATTTGATTTTTTGGGAAAAGTAGAGTGGAGACTAGAGAGAGTGGAAAAGGGAACCCAAGAAAGTGTTGGGGTTTTCACTTTAATGGCATTTTGGTAATTTTGATAGTTGGGTAATTGGGTGAGTTAGGGTTTATCCATAATAATTGGGTTGGGTTAGATTTGGGTTAGAAGCAATTAGTTAAATTAGTTAAATGAGTTTTAATGAGTAAATGGGTTTTATATATCCAACCTAATTATGCCTACCCCAAACTCACCCATTTGACACCCTTAGGGTCTGTTTGGATAGAACTTATTTTGCTGAAATTGAAAACTGAAAACACTGTAACAAAATAATTTTTAAATGTGTGAATAGTACCGTGTGACCCATTTTTAATGAAAAAGTTATTGAAAAGTGTAATTTGTGGGTCCGTGAACAGTGCACATATACACTGTTCACTGTGGAAAGTCAACATTTGTGGTTACTGTTCAATGAACAGTAACTGCATTACTCCAAAACGCGTGAAAAAAAAAAAGAACAAAAACGCAGCTTCAGAAACGCAACGCAGCAGACGCGGAACCCAAACACACACTTAGGGTCCATTTGGATACAGCTGAAAACTGAAAACTGAAACTGAAAACTGAAAAACACTGTAGCGAAATAATTTTTAAATGTATAAATAGTACCGTGGGACCCATTTGTAATAAAAAAGTTGCTGAAAAGTGAAATTTGTGGGTTCGTGAACAGTACACGATGTGCATTGATTGGTCCAAAAAAGTTTGAAAAGTCAAAGTTTGCGGCTACTGTTCATTGAACAGTAGCCACAATTTGAAAAACACGTGAAAAAAACAAACAAAACGCAGACGCAGATGCAATCAGCCCAATCCAAACGTAGCTTTAGTCTATGATGATGAGTCTCATCAAGGCTTCAGTGATACATGTTGTATTGTCTATTATCGTCATGTGTTTTGTGGTTGATGAGTCCACACTAAAAACTCAATTTTTTATTCAGCAAAAAAAGAAAAAGAAAGAAAGGGTGTGGTATTTGCATCACTTTCATTAAGCCATGTGACGCTTGATTTGAGTTTCCAAAAAAATAAAATTCTTGGTGAAGGGTGTTATTATATTTCTACAAGAACTATGCTTTTAGATTAAAAAGAAAATTAGAGAGTCTAGATGTTAGGGCAATTTGAATACCACAAAGATGGACTAATAAACGTTTTTATGGTTGCTATTCCAATTGGAAATACAATTCTAGTCTCTAGAGATGTTTTATCTTATAAATTAAAATTGTCAAAATTTAGACTAGATAAATGAGAGAGTAAAATGATGGATCTGAAAGCCACATGCTTTCAAATTTAAAAGGCTTGGATATCCTTTGCAATGTATTGTTTTGTAACCAACAAGATGATGAATGGGTGTGGGGTAGATGATGAATCATGGACCTTGGGTTCCACAAGGCATTTCCCAATCCCTTACAATCGAGCCTACTATTGGACCAAGTATATTTTGGGCTCGTAAATAATCCAAATAATCCTAAGTACATTAAACTACAATTATCCATACAGTTTTTTAAAGACTTAGGCCCAGTGAAGATTTAAAGGTTGACCCCCAAAATTTGTCCTCATAGCTCAATAGTTCATTAAAGTCTCCCAACAAAACCAATGGGAGTACATTTTGGGCTGCTAACTCCTTTAAAGAATTAAACGAGTCCGTTAGCATTTTCTAGTATTAAATGAAGGAGAAGCGTAACTTCATTTTTCTTTTTCTTTTTTTTACCCAAAAAAAAAGAAAAAGAAAAGAAAAGAAGGAGAGGCATAACAATAGAAAAACAGAGCACCATTTACAGTTAAAGGAAGAAGATGGTTAAACACGTATTGGACTCACACACACGTATGAACCACTAAATTAAACTATGTCGTTTCAGTGTGGGTGAGAGTTAGTTATAACTCGTGTGATTCTGGTATGGCACGTGTTTGTTCAAACCCAATCAATTCAAGCTTCAGAAATGGCGGGAAATTCTGTTACAAGTTAGTTAGGATTGTTAGAAAGTTCTGGATCCTATTTTATGTGTGTAAATTCATTTATATATAAGTGAGATGTATTGTATTTCGATTCATTCAAGAAAATCATAATTCAGTTTTCTCTTCTCTGATATTCTCAATTCTCTCTCTCTGGTTTTCCTTTTCTTTTCCTTGCTTCTTTTCTCTTTCACGCATCATTCATTTCTCATAGTTCTAGATACAGAGATCTATGTAAACATCTCTGCAAATCTCACTTGTTTCGTCATGGTATCAGAGCCACAAACGGCCTTCACTGAACAGATGGCTTCAACTACAATGCCATCTTCGTCTTCAACAATGGGGTCTATGGCGTCTTCCTCTACTGCTTCAATCAATTTGATCAATCAACCTCTTTTGTTGCTGTCAAACATGTCAAACATGATGACAGTAAAGCTTGACAGTTCCAACTATATAGTTTGGAAACATCAAATCTCAATGGTGCTTGAAACTTACTCCTTATTTGAGTTACTCGATGATACTCAACCAATTTCTGAGAAATTCCTCACAGATTTTTCAGGATCTGTTACTTTAATCTTCAATCCAGAGTATTCAATCTGGAAATCAAAGGAGAAAGCACTTCTTACCTTCATTAGTTCAACGTTGACTCCTTCAGTTCTTGCTCTAACTGTGGGATGTCACTCAACAAAGGAAGTTTGGAAAGTTCTTGAAAACCATTTTTCTTCAATCTCAAGATCACACATTATGAATCTAAAAGGAAAACTTCACAACATTAGGAAAGGCTGTGATTCTGTTGATCTGTATCTTCAAAAGATCAAAGTTGTGAGGGATAAGTTGATGGCAGTTGGAATAATTCTTGATGATGAAGAATTACTTCACATAGCCATCAAAGGCCTTCCCAAAGAATTCAATGCTTTCAAATCTGCTATACGAACAAGGAGTACACAAGTGAATTTTGATGAACTCACTACTCTACTTGGTGCAGAAGATGAATCTTTGAATGAGTCTAATGATGTTAAAGAGACTTTTGCTATGGCAGTGAATACCACACTTAGATCAGGTGGTGGTGGCTATAATCAGTACAACAACAGAGGAAGAGGAAGGAATAACAATAATAGAGGAAGAGGTAATGGTGGTGGTAGAGCATCTAATACTTTTCCACATCAGTTTTCATCATACACTTCAAATTAGAACCATTCAAATTAGTTCTCTCAGTTCTCTCCATCATCACAGTTTCAAGGTTTAAGAAATGAGAGGCCATCATGTCAGATATGTGGGAAGAGTGGTCATACAGCAATTGATTGTTACCATTGCATGGACTATGCCTACCAAGGAAAGCACCCTCCAACCAAGTTAGCTGCTATGGCAACAGCTTCAAATGCTACAATTGCTCAAGAACAGCCTTGGTTAGTTGACAGTGCTGCAACGGATCATGTCACATCCAGCCTCAATGCACTCTCCTTCCCAAAACCTTACACTGGACAGGACCACCTAACTGTTGGTAATGGTCAAAACCTTCCTATCACTCACATAGGTAAAGTTCAATTCCCTACTCAACACTCATCCTTACATCTTAATAATGTCCTTAGGGTACCTTCAATAGCTTCAAATCTTGCTTCTGTTCACAAACTCTGCCATGATAATAATTCTTGGTGTTATTTTGATGAAAACCTTTTATCTGTTCAGGCCTTGACCACAGGGAGAGTACTTTACCAGGGCAGGAGTGAACAGGGTGTATACCCTATCTACCCTAGTAAAGCTCCTAATATGTCTTTACCTTCTAGAGTCTGTAATCATGTCTCCACATCTTCACTTTGGGAATTATGGCACAACAGGCTTGGTCATCCACATGCTCAAGTCCTGCAAACACTTCTTCCTAGTCTTAAGATTTCTTCAAATAATTGTACCAGTGTATCTTGTACACACTGTCTTAGTGGGAAAATTCATAAACTCCCCTTTCCTACTTCCCATTTTACTGCTCATTCCCCACTTGAATTAGTTCACTCTGATGTATAGGGCCTTGCTCCAGTTTCTTCTATCAATAAATTCAAGTATTATGTGTTGTTTGTTGATCACTATACTCGGTTTACTTGGGTTTATTTTCTTCAACACAAGTCTGAGGTCTTTCCTATGTTTGTTAAGTTCAAATCCATGGCTGAAACACAGTTCTCATCAAAACTTAAAATCTTAAGATCAGATAGGGGTGGTGAGTATATTTCTAAGGAGTTTAAGTCTTACTTATCTGCCTATGGTATTCTCCATCAACTCTCTTGTCCATACACTCCACAGCAGAATGGATTGGTAGAACGAAAACATAGACATATTATAGAAACCACAATTACTTTACTGTCTAAGGCTTCCCTACCTTTCCAATTTTGGTCTTATGCTGTTCAAATTGCTGTTTTTCTCATAAACTTGCTTCCTACTGCAACACTTTAGTTCCACTCACCATATTATCTGTTGTATCACTCCCAACTTGATCTCAATTAGCTCAGGATCTTTGGATGTGCTTGTTATCCCCTTCTCAGACCTTACACCTCACACAAGCTTGAACCTAGAACCAAGGAATGTGTATTTCTAGGTTACTCTTCTGTTTCCAAAGGTTACCTATGCTTTGATCCCATTACAAATTCTATGTATACCTCTAGGCATGTTTTGTTTAATGAATCCAAATTCCCTTTTCCTACACTGCCTTCTTCTTCCTCACAGTCACCTGTCACTACTACATCTCACTCCATTTGGTATTCTAATCTTCTTTACTTACACTCTCTTCATCAACCTTCCATTTTAGGGCCAGCCCCACAGTCTGTCACTACTGCCACACAGTCTGTCACTACTGCCACACCTCTTGCCACTTCCTTTGATCAACTCTCTCACACAGTTCATTCTCATGCTCCTGCTTCACCTAGTTGCACTGCAACTTGCTCCCATCTGTCTTCCACAGCTCCTATTGGTTCTACTTTGCCATCATTACCTGCCTCTGTCTCACATATTTCCTCCTCTAGTGACCTTTTATCCTTACCAATTGTTCCTGTTAACACTCACTCCATGCAAACTAGGTCCAAGAGTGGTATATCCAAACCTAAACTCTGCTATAAGGCCACTCTGGACTATAATTTTACTAAACCACCTACCTACAAAATAGCTTCTTTTTATCCAAATTGGTGCAAGGCAATGGATGCTAAATTTGATGCATTGCAGAAACAGCAAACCTGGGTTCTTGTTCCTCCTTCTGATCATTTCAATCTAGTAGGGTGTAAATGGGTTTACAAATTGAAGCTTCACAGTGATGGTTCAATAGCCAGATACAAGGCCAGGCTGGTAGCCAAGGGGTTTCATCAACAAGTTGGAATTGATTTCACAGAAACATTCAGTCCTGTTATAAAACTTGCTACTGTCAAATTGGTTTTGGGCATTGCTGTCAGCCTTAACTGGTCTATTAGGCAATTGGATGCCTCCAATGCCTTCCTTCATGGCTATCTCAAGGAGGAGGTTTATATGCAGCAGCCACAGGGTTATGTTCATCCCTCTAAACCTCATTATGTCTGCAAATTACTCAAATCCCTTTATGGATTGAAGCAGGCACCTTGGGCATGGTTTGAGAGGTTCACTTCCCAATTACTTCACCTTGGTTTTGTGGCTTCCTTGGCAGATTCTTCTCTGTTTGTTTATCAGTCTGGCTCTACTATTCTCTACCTACTACTGTATGTTGATGATATTATCATCACTGGTAATGCTCCTAACCAGATTACCTATCTCATCTCAGCTCTCAGTGCCACTTTTGATCTCAAAGATCTTGGCCCCCTCAATTATTTTCTGGGTATTCAAATCACACCCACCAAGTATGGTCTTACCTTATCCCAGACAAAGTATGCCTCTGATGTTCTTCATCGTTTCAATATGCATAACTCCAAGCCTACTAAAACCCCATGTTGTCCTGCCACAAGACTTACTCCAGATTCTAGTATGCCCTTGTCTGATCCTTCTACTTATAGAAGCATGGTTGGAGCACTGCAGTACCTCACATTTACTAGACCAAATTTGGCATTTAGTGTCCATCAGTTATGTCAATTTATGCAATTCCTTACAACTGCTCATCTGGAGGCTGCTAAGAGAGTTCTCAGATATGTGAGGGGCACTCTTTCTCATGGCATTTATTTCTCTCGAGGTCCCCTTACTTTAATTGCCTTCACAGACGCTGATTGGGCAGGTGACCCTTTTGACAGGAAGTCCACCACTGGGTTTATGGTGTTTTTAGGCTCCAATCCTATTTCTTGGTCCTCTAAGAAGCAGAGCACTGTGTCTAGATCCTCCACAGAAGCTGAGTATCGTGCACTTGCCACCACTGCTGCTGAGCTTTCCTGGCTTCATCAGTTGTTTCGTGATCTTCTCCTTTTCCTTCATCATGTTCCAGTTTTATGGTGTGACAATGTGTCTGCCATTGCTCTTGCTTCGAATCTAGTTTTTCATGCTCGTACTAAGCATGTCGAAGTGGATTATCATTTCATCAGAGAACGTGTTCTTCGCAAGGACTTAGCTATTTCCTTTGTTTCTGGCAAAGATAATCTTGCAGATATATTCACTAAGCCTTTGCCTGGTCCTTTGTTTCTCCTATTTCGGGACAAACTCATGCCTCATTCCTTCCCCATTCGTTTGAGGGGGGATGATAACAATAGAAAAATAGAGCACCATTTACAGTTAAAGGAAGAAGATGGTTAAACACGTATTGGACTCACACACACGTATGAACCACTAAATTAAACTATGTCGTTTCAGTGTGGGTGAGAGTTAGTTATAACTCGTGTGATTCTGGTATGGCACGTGTCTGTTCAAACCCAATCAATTCAAGCTTCAGAAATGGTGGGAAATTCTGTTACAAGTTAGTTAGGATTGTTAGAAAGTTCTGGATCCTATTTTATGTGTGTAAATTCATTTATATATAAGTGAGATGTATTGTATTTCGATTCATTCAAGAAAATCATAATTCAGTTTTCTCTTCTCTGATATTCTCAATTCTCTCTCTCTGGTTTTCCTTTTCTTTTCCTTGCTTCTTTTCTCTTTCACGCATCATTCATTTCTCATAGTTCTAGATACAGAGATCTGTGTAAACATCTCTGCAAATCTCACTTGTTTCGTCAGCAATCTTCATTGATAAGGATGTTTGGTGTTGTGGATTCAAAGGGATATTGAGACTCCCCATCATAGAAATTGGTTGTCATCTCATCCTAAGATGGTCATTTATTGGCATAATGTGATACCATAAGTAAGGCTCCAGATTTATGAGCCTTAATAGTGACGTATGGTAGGTTTTATGTAGAGAAATGAGTTATATACAACATTTCTCTTTCTTATTTTAAGTGAGTGTTTGGATAGAAATTATTCTCCCTGCATTTGCGTTTTGTTTTGTTTATTATTTTTTTTTTTACTAGCGCCTCTTGCACTGTTCATGGGACATGAACAGTGCATTAAGGCAAATGTACAGTGTTTGGGTGAGTGAATAGTAACCCAAAAATTATTATTTTTATTGTTTTTAACAATAAGTTTTCAATTTTCAGTAAAATAAGTGGTATCCAAACACACCCTAAATATAAATTGGCTTGACCAAGACCTAAGAATCAATAGATTGTTGATGGGAGAGGTGGATTGAGTAAGGCTTGAAGGTTGGGGTATTAAGAGGGTTGTAAAGATACCTCATTGGAGAGCCCTTGGGATATATGACATTTGGGTGAAGAGATCTCAGTATAATCATTTGGCACCTTGCATGCAAAGATGGGCAATATAAACTGTTTTGAGATGAGTTTGACTTGGTGTGAGTCATAGTTACTAAGAGGATTTGAGCATCCGACATAATTAGGGGCTCTGGATGGAGGGAAATGTGAAGAAAAGCCATCGGTTTGATCATACTCGGAAGGAAGGATGACAACAAAGATGTTTGGAGTTAGGGAATGGAGATTAGGATTGTTGTTCATTTCTTGTGAGAGGGCTTGTGTATGGACACTATAAAGGGTTGAAGGTTTTTGTTTAAAGGGGGAAATTGTTTTTTTTTTTTTTCTATTGACCTAAAATAGTTTACACCCTAGTATTTACACTTTCCTAATCAACCAAAAAAAACAAGAAATGAAAAACGGTGCTGTGTCCTCATATTAGTTTAACTTATTCTCTGCTGTGCTGTGTCGTCATATTATTGGGCTCCTAAATGCAAAACGGTGCTCCTTCCCACAGTCAATCCTGACAAGCCGAATCCCCAAACGGCGAAACGCGAAGCCAGCAAGTTGGTCAAAATCCAGTATTGGCAGGGTAGAGAGAGCAGTCATCGGATGGCTCTACTGGGCGACGACGGTCGCGGCTACGAGCTGGCCAGAAAGCTCGAGAGCGTCGGAGTATGGCGGACGTGGCTGGGCGAGTCCAACTACGCCATCTTCCTCCGCTTCCTCGAATCCCCATCCTCATGGGATTCCTTCATGCGCGTCGACGACTCCAAATCCAGGCCTCAGATCCTCCTCCAACTCCGCGTTCGAGCTCTCCTCTTCGACAAAGCTAGCGTCTCTCTCTTCCTCCGCTCCAATCCCTCTTCTTCTTCTTCTTCTCTCTCTGTTTCCAAGCTCAATCCAACTTGTGAGTTCCTGCTTCAATTTCCACCTCTTACTATTCCTTAATGGAAATCCATGGTTTGTGATTGACGCCGTTTGATTTTGCAGATTTGCAATTGCACGGTGATGACGTGTACTTCACGCTGGAGAATGCAGCACAAGATGTTGGTGTTTCGTCCAATACGGCGTCGTCCAAGGTTAGTTCCTTCGTTCCCCTAATTTCAACTGTATTGCTAAGCTAAATTTGTACTAAGATTTAAGTATTTTGGTTTACTAATCATTTAACTGTTCTATTAAGATTATGGCATGGGAGAGCAGATTTATGTGAATTAATGTTGTATGTGTAAATTGAAAGGAGAGTTAGGATTCAGGAAATTAATTTTTTTTTTTTTTTTTAGGTCATTGTTCACTCAATGCAGAATGTATTTCCGAAAATAAAAAATAAAAGGAAGAAACAAAAAAGACCTTAGCCTTCTTCACCTAAGAGTGCTTCGGAAATCGCTCATCAGATTATTAAGTCACAATTACATCCCAATAAATCCTTAGTTGTAATAAAAACCCAATTTCAAATTTCTGAATGAAATATGGTATCTAAAATGATAAAATCTGAAGCGATAAAGCAACGAAATAACTGGTGTCTGCACTGACTCTCCTAGGGTGGGAGGGACTTGACCTGGTCGAGTTAAGCTCTAGGTGGACGTGTAGTGAGTCAATTAGCGTCAAGAAAGCCTCCACCATGTAGCCACAAGGTCACTGGGTGAGCACTATGCCTCTTCGGATTACTGTAAATGCACGTGATCTAAGGTCGATATCTATTATTTGGTGGTGCATCTAGGTGGCTTCAGTAGTGCTTCAAGCTGTTGTAGATCCTTGTTGGTGATCCATGCTTAGTTTGATTCTATTGTCCTTGTCATCAAACCAAAAAGCATGGAACAACTTCTTCCCTAGTGAAAACTATTTCCTCATCCAAAATAGCATCTATAGATTCTGAGTGTTGGTGGAAGGTTTAGTGGGATGGGATGAAGGATAGGATTGGTTATTGGGTCAAGAGAAGGTTCCTCAAATGGGTCATTTGGTATGACTTTTGGACCTTTGTAATAAATGAAATATTGATATTAAAAGTTGAGCTAATACCATAGTCAGGTGGGATATCATTGACATATGCATTCCCAATTTGTTTTAGCACCTTGAATGGTTTGACATTGTGAGCTTGTAGTTACCTAACTGTTCCCGAAGGAAACTGCTTGGGCTTAATACGAACCATGACATAAACCTCTGCAATAAGTGGCATGGGACTAGATCTAATGGCTTCCCCAACACAACTTCAAATGAACGAATGCCTATGGACCTATTGATTGAATGATAAGTAAACTTAGTTGTAGGGAGAATGGAGTCCCAATTCCTAGAATGCTCACCCACAAGATATCTTAATAGGTTACGATGGCAACTACTAACTACTTCGGTCTGACCATCTGTTTGGGGATGGTATGCCATAGAAAATTTTAGCTTCGTGCCTAAAATGTGTCAAAGGGGTTTCCAGAACTAACTCATGAACATAAGAACTAACTTCCCTATCAGACATGATGTTTATGAGAATGCCATATAATTTGATGATTGTCTAAATAAAGCTTGTCAACCTTAGAGGCATCAGAGGTTTTGAAACATGCGATAAATGTGCCATTTTGGAGAATCTATCCACTACCACAAAAATTTAGTCAAGTACAAAATCCATAGTAACATCTTTTGAAGGGTGGTCAAGACCTCAGGTTTCAAAAGTGGTGTGTAAAGGCCAGTGTTCTGCTTCCTATTTTTGACCAACTGACATGTATGACATGGACTAATGAGTAATGATCCTAGCAACATGTTTCTTTAGGCCTGGCCAGTAAAATTGGCACTTCCTCTACAGTCTTATCACATCCAAAATGACCTGAGGCCTCCTACTTGAATGTCCCACTCTAAGAAATCTCTCAATGAAATCAGTGGGATACTGAGGCTCCGACCATGATATCCAACATATTATCAAGCCTGGGGATAGGAAATGATATTTGACCATGATTTTGTTGATTGGAGTCAGCACCATAGCATTGGGATTTCAAGAGAAATTTAATTCTTCATCAAAATAATCTGTCTCCATAGGAGTACAATACTTTGCTCATATATTAAGCCCTAATTCAATCTTATATGGGAAAATCTAATTCTAATTGACTGAGGGAATCTAAAATTCTAAATGACTTGGGAAATCCCAATTTTTGAATGACAAAATTTCCATTTACTCGACCTACCAAAAAATACCATTTACTCTAGGAAATTAAATTAAAAATACTAATAAGCCGATTTAACTACCAAGGCCCAAAATAAAATACAATTTTTTAAAGAAAAAAAAAAATTGACTTGTAAAATTAAATAAAAATAAATATTTCATTCCGCTTTCCGCATCATTAAACTATCATATCTTTTGGATTTTTGATGGCTCAAGATAGTTTGGCTAGATGGTACTATGCCTCTTTTTTTAGTTGGTTATTTCTCCTCCCGAACGATATGCATTAGGTTGATCAACATTATGGATTCAACTGTGCAGATTCAATCAAGGGCAGGTTTTAGTGTCGGATCAAGATATGGTGAATCTGAGATTGATAATGTATCCCAGAGATTCAGGAATGAAGAACTGTCTGAAACATGGTATAATCAGTTTATTGAGAAGTATAGAGTTAGTAAACCCTATAGATTGTCATCTGGGGACCATGAATCAGACAAACGTACACCTGAAGATATGTCTTCTTATCTAAGACTTCTTGAGAAGCAGAAAAAAAGGCGTGTGGCATTCAAGGAGGATCGCTACATGGGCTATGGTAATTCCATGTTGGAAAATGCATCAAACATGCATCCAAATTCTGTTTTAAATGGTAAAAATTCCATTGAAGATGATGCACCTTTTTTGCCAGAGACAATGTTTACATTGAACTGTGTACCTGATAGTGCACTCCCCCTTATGGATAGAGTGGAAGAAAACCAGAAAGTGGAGTTCTATGGAGTTCTTGATAACTTGCCTCAAGTAACGATAAGGAGTCCTGTGATGATTGAGAGGCTTGGTATCAGGCCTGAGTACCTTAGCATGGAACATGGTGGAAACTTACATCATGGAAAAATTGGGTCTGAAGGAAAGAGGAAACATCTTGGTCCAGAGCAAGCATCACAGCTGTCTCGAAAGGTAATTGCACGCATGTTGACAAATTCGGGGTTTGATGGTGCCACAGAAGTTCCAGTGGAAGTCTTCTCTCAATTACTAAGCTGTCATGTATGTAAATTAGGCCGGATATTGAAAGTTCTTGCTGATAGTTACAGAAAGCAGTGTTCAGCTACCGAACTACTTAAGATGTTCCTTAAAACATTGGGATATAGGTAACCATGAAATCTCTTTTACATTATGCTTTCAGAACATAAATTGTATTTAACTTTCATGTTGGTTTTTATTCCCCTTCAGTTTTTGCAGAGAGATAGGAACACTGAATTTGTATTTTTATTTTGTGTCTGTGTGCATGCATATCCCCACAAAAATATATACATGGTCAACTTATAGTTGTGTGACTAATTGATCTTGAATTCTGTCTGGAATAATCTTGTTCTCGCTTCAATTGGGAAAGATGTTCTCATTTTTTATTTTGTGTCTTGTCTTTGACTGGTAATACAATAAAAAATTTTCTTGCTTATATATGATAGCTCTCTCTCTCTCTCTCTCTCTCTCTAAATTTATGTATTTTAAATGCAAAGTGAAACTAAAGAACTGTGGGGCCAAAAAGTTTCCTGTAATTTATTTGTGGCTTTGAAAGTAATCTCTCTCCCCCTGCATATAATTGTTCTTTCATAATCTTGCTGATTAAATATGGCTCAACGGGCACTTCTTCCTCCCATAATAATGGGATGGAGATTGACGTCATGGATTCGAGACCTGCTGTGAGTGTGTGTAGCTACTAACTTACCATTAAAGGCCATCTAATTTGGAGTGCAAGTACCTGCCCTTCCACTTGCAATCCAGTTCAAGCATACCCTGCTGGAACCCACCTTTGCAGCAACTTTATACCATTATAGCCCATTTAATGGCCAAGAGATGACATGTTTTTAGCAGGTCTGATCTAGTGACCATAACTGATTGCATAATTTTGTGAAGGCTTGATTAGACCAAAAAATATTCTTTAAATGGTTCAATATTTTATTGAATAGCCTATATGTTAAACAGGCTCCAGGGCAAATCAATGTCCACAAAAATCTCTATTATGCCATATGGCATAATTTGTGAAAAGATCTAGGTAACGAGTCTGAAAGGGTCAAAATATAAGGAAATTGGTTTTGCTCTTCATATTTAGTGTCTCACTTCTTTTAGGTATAAATTGTTTCAAATTTGAGCTTGCTTGTCTTTTACATTAGTAAGATAAATGGTAATTTAATCTCACATATTTCTCTTTTCTCACAAGTAATTTGGGCCCTTTAGCGGAGCATGTAAAGGATGGCTCCAGGAATTTGGTACAGCAAACTCAGCAACTTCAGGGAATCCAGTCGCAGCTGCAGTCACTGCAGCATAGTTCCCTTCGAATGGCCCAGCAGGTATGTGCATTGACATTTGGTTCTCTGAATTTTACTTGCCTATTGCCTCGGTTCCTTGTATAGTGTGATGAATTGTTTAGAGAATTGCAAATTCAGCTAGCTGGTTCTAATTTGTAGTTGGATCTTTTCCTATATATCAAGTTATGGTATCTAACTTTTAACAAACTGCCACCCCGCCTTTTCCATACCTCAGGATTGTTCAAAGAATGGTGTTTTTTATGAACATTTTTGCGCCCATTGTCATTTTTTATTTTCTTAGCACAAGCTTTTAGTGTGGACTAAGTTTGGCAAGCTGGATTCCCGTTTTCTAAAATTTTCCATAAATTTTCAAGTTTTAGGTGTTGGTAGATTTTCAATGTTGACTTGTATGGTTATATATATATATATATTCCCATTTGTTAAGGATCTAGTGTGGCATTATTAGTATGCTGATTTCATTATAATTTTTGGTGAACGTACAGATGCCTAGACAAATACATCCGCAGATGCAGCCAATTGTTCATCCCCAAAATTTGACTTTTCAGCAGCAGCCACAGCAGCAGCAGTTGGATAGAATCCGAAGACGCCAACCAGCCACTCCTCGCCCTGTTATGGATGTGGAGAAGGACAGACCAATGGTACAAGTCAAGATTGAAAACCCATCAGAATTACCAATGGATGGTAATTCCTTCAACACTATCAGTGCTAGACATCCCCAGATGCAGTTACGGGCACAACAAATTGCTGCAATGTCAAATCTCCATGCTCAAACTGGCACTCCATTTAGACAGATGACTTCGCTTCAAATTCCCCAAGTCCAGACACAGTAAGAAAAACCCCAAAGAAGAATGCTTTCCACCAATGGTTGTCAGTATGAGAAATTCCTGACTGCATTTTTGTGAATTTCCTGTGTGCCTGCAGGAGCATGGGCATTGTTAGAGCTCCACCAGTGAAGGTTGAGGGCTTTCAGGAATTGATGGGTGGGGATGCTAAATCAAAGCATGATGCTGATGAAAATAGGTTGATGTCCCCCTCAAGTAAATAGCTTTGCTAGTATTTTGATCATTCATTGCACGTGTGGGTGATATTGACCTTGGTACTTCTGCAATACACAGCTCTCTTTTTTTGTACTAAATGGCACCGCCTTTTGCATAATTTTCTAACATAAAGGGTAGCGCATTCAGTGCTCAGAGAGTCAGAATTTCCACTTCTATGGGGTTTGAGAGAAGTGATTATGAGATAGCCTTACTTGAACCCATGACATGTTGCTTTGGGTGCATGGCACTTACCATGAAACCAAGACCCGACCTCTATTTTCTAACATAACCTATGCATAGTTTATGTATAGTTTGATTATAGGAATGGATCTTGTTAAATTAAAATTTCGTAGAATGTTGTTTTGTAACTTCATTTGAATCCACACATTGTACTTCTGCTGGGGTCATCCCCTTTTTGTTGCTAATGTGCGTGCCGTGTGGATGCAAAAGCAAAAAGGCATGGGATAGATGGGTGTGTTGAAGAAACACTTTGTTTGCTTCCTACTTTGACAAATTTTTCCCTAACTAGTGATGCATAGATTGTGTTTTAGAACTAGGATTCCGCCATAGGGCCCATATCATCCGTGTTGGCTGGGGCCTGGGGGTGTATGGCCCAAGTTACCTGGTTGTTAATACAGAACATCATCTCGGATGGTGGTGCACTGGAGTCTTGAGGCATGCCAGTGACGCCAGAAATAAAACAGAACATCATTTCACTGAAAGAGATGCCTGGCTTTGATCCTCCATGTCTTTCTCGCCAACCCAGCTAGCATCCATCTAAAAACTTTCTCAACCACATAATGGCATTTTTCTCTATTGCGCGTCTTTTCTTCTGGGAGAGCATATCACGTGTAGTTGAATGAATATGTTATACCTGGAAGGCTTTTATTAGCGGAATAATAATGTTTTGGTGCTTATTGGTCAATTACAAGTGATGTGTTACCTTACCACCGGGCCTGCTGGCCCAAGTGGTACCTAGTCATCCTAGTGACTTCAAGCTCAGGGGTTCTAGCCCCTGCATAAACACTTACCCAGCAAAAAAGAAAAAAGAAAAAGAAAAAAAAAGAAAAAGAAAAAGTGATATGTTACCTTGCTTCTGTTTGTTTCTGCTTTCTTTTTTTGTGTTAATATATTGTCTTATTCAGCCAAAAAAAAAGTGATATGTTACCTTTATCGTATGCCCCCTCAACTTTTGATAACTCTGCTGTACTACTCACTTTGATAGGACGATGGGCCTGACCATGTTCCATCAATCATGTGCATGAATTATTTAGGTGGTCGCAGTCATTCTAGTAAAACAAGAGCCTCTCATCATAAAGGCTATTTCTATTTACAAAAAGATCTCAATTTGACCTTGCAAGTAATGGCGAGAACAGAAGGTACCTTTGTGAGAAATAGCTAGTGCTGTTCAGAAAGACCTTTAAGCTGCCAACAATAGAGATAAAAACTAACTGATTCATGCCCGATGTTAATACGCTTCGCATCGTCATTTTCTCATGCTATAGCTGTTGAGAATAACTTATTTTCTATAGTTTATTTGCACAATGTGAGACAAAGAATTTAAAACTAACTTATTTTCAAAAAGTTAAAAAGTTAAATTATCCAAAATAAAGCTGTGATAAAAAGCAACAAATTAATAACCCTCCTCGAAATATTGATTGCCTACCTAAAGTTCCTCCAGATCTGGCTCGTTGAATAAATTTTGTGATGCTCGTTAGTTGTAATGCATTTATGCCTACCTAAACTTCCTCCACCGACAATCCTTACCATGCATCGGGTCCCACACCTTAAAGAAGCCTTGTGGTGGACTATAAGAAAGGGCTATGCATATCGTCTGGGTTGTGATCTGTTGACTGTTTGAAGTTACTAGTATCGAAGGGAAGTTGCCATGGAAGTTAATACAAAATCAATTAAATCTGATTTTCACCATGTTAAAGAAATACCAAACTCTATTTGATACATGAATGAATTCATCTGTTGTCTAATTTTATTTGACACTGAATAGATACTAATTTTATTATTATGCATTAATTTAATTTTAGTCTTGACATATTCCTTAATCTTGATTCTTGAATGACGATTTTTTTTTTTTTTTTTTACTTCCACCCCCCAAAACACACACATATGTTGTGATTATTGTCCAACAAGGCCTACCATCTACATGGAGCGTTCCTAAAGCATTTTTAGGTATGTGCTATTGGATATCGTCGACATCCACTTTTGTGTTTGCCTCAGTGGCCAATAATGACAACAAAAAGCCAAAAATCAGGGCACATCATACTTTCGCCCTAAAACAGCAATAATTATGCCATCGAAAAAGTCATAAAACCAAACCCACAGTGTGTGGGACGATTATGCCATTTTCGTTCTTCTAGTTTTTTCTATCTTAGCAGAGCATCAAAAGTGAGAAGATAAACGGAGAAGTCAGAAGACCATTACCAATCCCATGAACTCTATGGCCGAACGTAAGAAGCTTCACATAGCCATGTTTCCATGGTTAGCCTTCGGTCACATAATCCCATTTTTAGAGCTCAGCAAGCTCATTGCTCAAAAGGGTCATCGTATTTCATTCATATCCACACCAAGAAACATCGATCGCCTCCCAAGTATACCTCCACATTTAACCCCCTTGATAACTTTAGTGAAACTTCCCTTGCCTCGTGTAGAGAACTTGCCAGAAAACGCAGAGGCTACCATGGACGTACCACACCACATAATCCCCTACCTTAAGCTAGCCCACGATGGTCTCGAAGAGCCTTTGTCTCACTTCTTAGAATCTTCAGCTCCTGATTGGATTATTCACGACTTTGCCCCTCACTGGTTACCACCAATCGCCACTAAGCTAGGCATCTCCCGGGTCTTCTTCAGTATTTTCAAGGCATCATCAGTATGTTTATTGGGACCAACAAATCAAGACGCTCATGATCCACCGACGGAGCTCCAGCACTTACTGGTCCCTCCCAAATGGGTTTCTTTCCCAACCAAAATAGTGTTTCGGCTGTATGAGGCGAAGAAAATCTTCGAATCCTTCGAAGAAAATTCTTCCCGTGTTTCTGACTCATTTCGTTTCATGACCGCGTTATCAGGCACCAAAGTCTTGGCTGTCAAAACTTGCATGGAGATCGAAAATGAATGGGTGAAGCTCCTTGGAGAGCTTCATGACATTCCTGTAATTCCTGTGGGCTTATTGCCAACCTCGGCCCAAGAGAGCAGTGACAGTGAAGGTAATAGCACTTGGTATTCAATTGTTGAGTGGTTAGACAAGCAAGAGAAAGGGTCAGTGGTTTATATAGCACTCGGAAGTGAAGTTCAACCTAGTCAAGAAGATCTCACCGAGTTGGCACATGGGCTAGAGCAATCAGGGTTGCCATTCTTTTGGGCTCTAAGGAAGCAAAGTGACTCGGCCAGTGGGGACTCGGTTCAGCTACCTGAAGGGTTCGAGGAAAGAGCAAAAGGTCGGGGGGTTGTTTGGACAAGTTGGGCACCTCAGTTAAGAATATTAGCTCACGAGTCGGTTGGGGGATTCTTGACTCACTGTGGTTGGAGTTCAGTTGCAGAGGCTTTACAATTCGGACGGGCACTTATTATGTTGCCCTTCTTGTTGGACCAAGGGCCAATCGCAAGGTTTTTAGGAGAGAAGCTGGTAGGAGTTGAAGTTCCTAGAAATGAGGAAGATGGGTCATTTACCAGGGACTCCATAGCTGAGACAATAACGTTGGTTATGAGGGAAGAGGAGGGAAAGACTTACCGGGACAAAGCTAAGGAAATGACTACCATATTTGGAGACACGGACCTACAGTATCGATATGTAGACAAATTTATTGAATTTCTTGAACGACATGCAAAACTGTGAAAAAGAAAGAAAGGGTAATGATACTCTAACTTCCTCAATTTTTTTTAATAATTTTATTTTTTTTATACATCTAGTTTTTTATTTTTAAAAATGTGGATTTTTTTTTTTTTTTTTGGTATTAATATTGTGGTAGGGGTGTTTAGGGTATGGTGCCTTTTTGGGCAATTTTTAGTATCACATTTTGTAGTAGGTTAGCCAAAACTATAACCGCACCATACCTCATTTTTGTGGTCATATGTGCGGTGTAGTACGGTGCAGTGTGGTGTGGTGTGGTGTGATTTAGAATTTAGCCAAAATCATAACCACATTGCACTTTATTTTTGCGGTCACATATGTGGTGTATAAGATGCATTTTGAAGTCAACATATTTTTCAAATTTTTGGCTTTCTTGCCTAGCCTAAAACTGATTTTTTTTTTGGTCAAGTTTTAAACTATTGAGCTAGTTTTTCTTTATTTTGATCTGACTTTTCTAATTAATGCTTGCTATGATTATTAAACTTTTTTTTTTTTAAAACTAGGGTTATTAAATTATTAATAATATATTTAATATTAAAAAATAAATATGTTAATATATAGAGAGGGTGCGGTTTGTGCGGTTTTATTATTATAAAACAGCAAATTGCACTGCGCTTTGCAGTGCGGTGCGGTGCAATTATGCTATTTTGCGGGCAGTTATGGTGTGGCTTTTATAGTTTGTGTAGTTTGGTAAACACTCCTAATTATAGGTATTGATGTAAAGTAGGAAAGATTAACAAATACTTTAAAGATATTAGTTTAGAAAATATAATTTCGAATTTTTTTCATAGGAAAAGAAAAAATAATTAATTTTTTTGGTAAAATTTCGTTAACATATCATGAGATTTGAATTAATGTCAATTAGGTTTAAGATTTTTCAAAACTTATTCGATTAGTTATTTTTCTCTATTAAAAAAAAAAAAATTGACCTAGTTGAGATTAGTCTAAACCTTAGGATATGTGAATAGAATTCACCAAAGTTTTTTGTAACAATCGTCTTAAGGAAACTTTTCATGTAAAATAATGGATGCTAAAACCTAACACTCATAAGAGGATATTTTTCTATAAAAAAAAAAAAATTGATAGAGAAATTAAAGAGGAAGAAATAAATGAAGGATTGCGAATGAGAGTGGAAGAGAGAAAAAGATAAAAGACTTTCCAATGAACAATAGAGACGGCAATTGTGGTTGTGTCATGTGTGGGCTAGGAGAGGTGATGGCGGCTTGATTGGGCTATATATGGCTAGGAGTAGAGACAACGGTATGTATGAGCTATGTCAATGTGGGGTTGAGAGGCGTAAAACAATTTATGCCTTGTTGTTTTCATGTAAAACTGAAATTATTAGATCAGTTTCAATTCATTAACGCAAAAATTAGGAAAACGTCTTTTCGGAAAAACGTATTAACAACCATATTTGATATGCAGACAGATTTGTGGAGTTTCTTGAACACCACCACAGCCTCTGAGCCTCTCCATCAATAATTAAAAGGTGAAAAAGGAAGTAAAATCTCGCCAAAAGTTACTCTCTTTTTTCAACCGTTATGAGATTTTAATTTTTTTATAAAATGTTTGGAGCATCGTTGTTCCTTTAGGGTTGTGATTGTTTTTAGTTTTAATTTCTAAGCTGTATCTACAGTTTCTAAATCATGTGTAAAGTGTGGACATTTTTGAAACATGTGTATACTTAATTAGCTTTGAAAAATTGTGAACATTGTGTGAAGTAGTGTAGTTCAGGAAGTGTGAAACAATAAATTTTCCTCTATAAAAGTGTTACTAATGACAACTTCCACTTCATTTTGGCAGATA
Source organism: Quercus robur (assembly GCF_932294415.1). NCBI lineage: Eukaryota > Viridiplantae > Streptophyta > Magnoliopsida > Fagales > Fagaceae > Quercus > Quercus robur. Next base: position 17,804,677 of record NC_065539.1, on the reverse strand, counting down.
TTATTGTTTGGTTAATTGGTACATATGGTGGGTTTTGGGCTGATGTTCTCTTGTGGGTAGGATAAGCTCAAACGCTCTATTAGGCTGCATTTGTTTCGATATAAGATATTTTATGATGGAAAATATTTTTCAACCTCAAGGAAAATTTATTACATATAGGAATGGCAATGGGGCAGGGTGGGGCCGAAGAATGGGCTCTTTGTCCCGGCCCCGCATGGTTTTATGTTGCCCCATCCCCACCCCTTGGGGCCCCGCCCCACCTCGTAAAACTCTATTTTTTGTAAATTTGCCTTACAACTAGTACAATTTTTTTAATGAAACCTATTTCATTAAGAAAAATATACTTGAAATTACAACTAAATTTATCCCATCAAATCATTAATCAAATCAATTTTTAGAAAAATTAAATAATATATCAAAGTGTTTATCAAGACAATCACAAAGAAAAAAAAAAAAACTCATAGTATAACACATAACAAAATAAAGACAGAGAACTACATTAGGTAGAATAAAATAAGTTAATATTGATATGTTTGTTTAAATAGTATGGTTTTAAGGTATGAAAAATTTACAATTATAACCCTTGGCAACGTGGAGCCAAGTGGGGAGGGGGACGGGGACGGGGATGGGGACGGGCAGGGTGGGGTGGGTCTAAAAAGTCTAAACCTGTGCGGGGCTAAAATCTTGCCTCATCCTTGCTCCACCACCTTTGTGGGGCGGGGAAAACCTGTGCGGGGCGAAACAGGGAGGGGTAGGTTAAGCTGGGCAGGGCAAAATTACCATACCTAATTACATAGAAAGGGAGGTGAAAGGGATCCAACCACAAATATGAATAGTGTATTGTGGACTATAATTTTTTTTTTTTTGGCTAAATTATCAAACTCATAATTAATTTTCTTCAAAAAAAGTGCATCCACCACGCTATTGACTAGTGACAACTTTTGGTCTACCAACAATAATTATGGAAAAATGTCAGTATTACAATTTTTGCCATAATTTGTACACGTGATAAGTTATGAGTAGTGGAATAGTGGAATAAAAGTGATGGATCCACAACTCTATTACTCAAAACTCATTATGTGAATAAGTTGTGTAGGGTTGTCCATCCAATCCGAAGACCCGATCCACCCGAAGATTCCGACTGTATCCGACCCGAAAACCGGCCGACCCGATCAAGTCACCGGTCGGCGGCGGGTCATTTGTTCCAAAAACCGACTCCGGCGGGTCGGTTTCGGTTTTCCTCCCCAAAACCCGAAAAAACCCGATCCGACCGATATACTAAGATTTTCATCAAAAAGTTTCCAGAATCCGGCGAAAGTTTCCAGATTCCGGCGATATTTTCCAGATTCCGGCACAATTTCCAGATTCCAGCGTTAAATTTCCAGATTCCGGCGTCAAATTTCTAGATTCCGGCAACAAACTTTCATATTTCGGCGACTTATCAAGTAGATCTAGTGATATTTCGTCCAAATCTAGTGAAATCTCACCGGATCTAGCGAGATCTCACCAGATCTGGTTAGATCTCCGCTGGATTTGGCGTTTTTCTCCTGAAATCAACTATTTTGGCTGGTTTTTTACCGTGGACGATTCCGACCGAACCGACCGTGTTTCCGGCGCAAAACGGACCGCACCGATCCGACTCCCTCGCCGGTCGGCGGCGGGTCAGGATTTTCTCAACCCGATTCTATCGGGTCGGTCTCGGGTTGGGCACAAACCCGACCCGGACCGACCCGTGGACACCCCTAAAGTTGTGGCAAAGTTGTAAGTTGTGGAGTAAAAGTAATGGGTCCACCATCACTTATAACTCGCTACATGAATAGTTGTGATAAAGTTGTAGCAAAAATTGCGATCTTAATATTACTCATAACTAGTCACTAACTTATGCAATACGCGGAATAGTTGAATAATTTTTTTTAAAATTTTACTTGGTTTAAAGTTATGATCACTTGGAAAAAAGAAAAAGAAAATATACATAAGAGATTACTACTACTAACAAAGCAAACCTATTTTTTTCCTTCAATATTAGAGCAACCACATTAGTGGTTGCAAAAATTTGCAAAATACAAAAAGTGCTCAATTTTGCACATTTTAACTCAAAAAACACTCACATCAGTACTTGTAAAAATGTGCAAATATACCAAACTACTTGGCAAATGAATAGTAATCGTACATATATGCAGACAGATTGTGTGTGTGGGGGCCAAGAGAGTTGATGGAGGCTTGGTTGGGCTATGTATGACTAGGAATAGGAGTAGAGACAACGGTATGAGCTATGCGTTGTAAAACAATTTATGCCTTGTTGTTTTCAGTTTCAATTCATTAACGCTAAAATTTGGAAAATATTTTCGGAAAAACCTATTGACTACCATATTTGATATGCAGACAGATTTGTCGAGTTTCTTGAACATTCGCCCTCAAAATTAATATTAATTATAAAAGTGAAGATAAACTCAGAAGTCACCAGCCCTCAAAAATAATAAATTATTCAAGTAGTTCGTGTACCGCCTGTTCTATTAAAAAAAAAAGAAAAAGAAAAAGAAAAAAAGAAAAAAAGGCCAAGCTTGATCATAAAATAGTGAAGAGAGGGCTGTTTTGGAAACTTAATGGGCCTGGGCTGACCAAAACCCCAAAACATAATGGGCCACAGGCCTCATGTAACGGTCTTGAGAGTTGAAACTGCAGTCCAAGAGAGCTGCTAGCTGTCACTACCGGTCTGGCGAGTTCTGTTCTAGATATTGTCGGAGACGATATGGCGGGCAGTGACTCGGAAGAACCGGCCATTCCCAACATGACGACGATATCTTGGCATAATTTCGGCGATGATACTGCCGAATTGGTCTTCTCCATCTCCATCATCGAGGTTCCTCCATCTCTCTTTCTAATTCTTTAATAGCAATTTAGAAAAAACAACAAATCGAGTATTAGATGGGAAAATTGAAAACTAATTATTTTGTTTCTTGAGTCAGAATATGAAAGAAGAGTACGTCGAAGATGATAATCTAGATATAGAAAAAAATTCAGATAGAAAATATTTGGATTGGAAAATCCTCCATTTTTGTCTTAGAAAAAAAGATCAATATTAAGGCCTGGGTCGATATTGATAACGTTACCAACAGGAATAAAAATACTAAGAATGGGTTTAATAATTGTCAAATAATCGATAAAATTGATAAGAAAGGCCTTTATTGTCTAACGATTCATCAAGATCAGAAAGTTAACCCATCCAATCGATAAGGTTTTTTCTTTGATTGGACGGGAATGAATGAAGAAATACTAAGTCATCCCATATCGAATCTAGAACTTTGGTTTTTCCCAGAATTTGTGATACTTTATAATACATATAAGATTAAACCATGGGTCATACCAATCAAATTACTTTTTTTTTTTAATTTTAATGTAAATGAAAATGTTAATAAACAGAAAAGCATCACCGGAAATAAAAAAAGTTTTACATTATCGAATGAAAAAACTCTTGAATTATAAAATAGAAATCAAATAGAAAAAGAATTCGTGGACCAAGTGGATCCTGAAGCGTCTCTCTCAAACGAAGAAAAAGATGTTGAAGAAGATTCTAAGGGATTAGACATAAAAAAACGTAGAAACAAAAAGCAATACAAGACTAACACGGAAATAGAACTTGAGTTATCCCTAAAAAGGTTGTGAGAGTGCCCTTTTTCGTGACACTCAGGCCCAAGGATCCCAGGCCTAAATGAAAAGGAGGATTTGGTGGACCGGGCCATGACTCACCGCAGCTAATGAGCTGTTTAAGAATCAAGTGAAATGCAGAGAATACTCCTGACAATATAAAGAAAATGGCAAACAAGGATATCGAAGAGTGCCAAAAATTAACAAGGTAAATTCAGAAGGAAAGAAACAGGATTAGCAAAGCGATAGAAATTAGTGCTGTGGGGATCCTGGGAAATATGAAGTAATGTTTCATTAATACATTATCTGTTTGATTACAGAAAGCTCACTAGGACGTGATACAAGGTTCAATCAAGCTCAAAAATTGCAGTCTTGAATGGCTATTTCAGCCTTCAAAACTTGCAAAGTTTGATTCTCGTTGAATCCGAGTATGTGCAATAGTGGCTTTTACAGGATACCGGGAAGCAATATTTGTTTTTCCCTTAGTATTTTCCTTTCTGCACAGATTTTCTGATAGTTTTTCCTAGATAATTTCTTCTTTCTTGTGTTTCTTTCTTTTTTTCGCTGCCCTTTCTTCACAACCCATCCCCTCCTTTTATAATGGAGTTTTTTGGTCTTCCCGGGGAACCGTTGGTTCCCCTGTTTTGCTCTTTTGTAAACAGAGCATGTCCTGTTCCCATCGTCTCGGTAAGTCCCTTTTCCATTTTTTCTCATTCTTTCCTTCTTTCAACTCTGATTCTTTTGAAAGTTCCTGGTTGGCCATCTTCTTTGGGACGTGCTGAGGTATGCCCTTCTCGGCATCCTCATTTCTGGCGTCTTCCACTTTTCCCTTTTCTTTCCTATTTGGGCGGAATCCTATTCTGCCATTTTGAAAGTCGTTTGTTATCATTCTTCTTCCCTGTCCTGGTTCCCCGAGGCCTTTTCTGTCTGTGCCATGAGAGGTCGCTCGCGTTCTTTTTTGCTTTTTATTTCTTGTTTTCTTCTTCTGTCTTCTTTCTATCGAGCTGTCCCAGTCTTCCTTTTTCTTTGTGCCTGAAGGGATCCGCGCCTATTGATGGTTCCTGAGGATCCTTGCTTCTTATACTTTGCCGTGATCCTCTTTTTCTTTTGGATGCTTCTTTTTTCTGGGCTTCAGGATCCTCTGGGCCTTTCTTTTATTCCCTCTGTATCTACTACTTTGGGCTAAGCTTAAATTTCCCTTTTGGGCTTGACTTATTCTTTTTGGGCTTATTTCACTATGACCCTTTTTAGACCTCAACATTTAGCCCCCCGAGCTCGTGGGTTGCCTGAAGCCCACGCGTGAGTGATTTAGGTTTCCTAGGATTTTCGTGGGATCCCCTTTTTCTCAACTTCTACTGGGTTCCCTTCCTTTTTACTTGGGATCCCAGCCCTTTTCTTCTGCTTTTGGTCACCTCCTTTTTGCGTGTCGCGTTCCTTTATAATTATTACTTTTTGCAGCTTCCTCTTTACACGGGATGTGGCAGTTAAGTATTTGAGGTAAAACTCCTCTACCCACTTTTCTCGTTTCCCGTTACTTCTCATTAATAACCGCAGATTAATCCCTTCTTCAAATTAAATTTTTTGGCAACTGGCGCGTTTTTCCATAAACTGTTTTCCCCAACTGCTATTTGCGCCTTTATTGTAGCCGTTTCATCTTATCACTTTGCTTCTCTAAGTCTTTCACTCTTTGAGTTTCTCTTTTTTTTTCTCTTCTTCTCTGTTACTCCGGTCTTCCCCTTTTTCGCACTTTCAATCTCCTTTCTTCTCATAGTACGTGTTGTTTCGATGGCTTCTTCTTCTTCCCGAAAGAGGAGAGAGCGTACTCCCAGTCCTTCTGAGGGTGAAGGTTCTTCTGGTTCTGCTCCGAGTGATTCTCACAAGGTTACCGAACGTCCGGCCTTCCCTTTACGGGATCCTTGGTATTCTCCCAGTTTATTTTTCCCTCATGTATCTCATGGTGAGGCTCCTCCATCCCCTCATGTTTGGATGTTTTCTGGCCAAACGGGTTTCGCTAGTTCCGCCCAGGTTCCTGACCCTAGAGAGATTTTCGATCTCCAGATTAGACAAGGAATCCGAGAGGCGGTTCTTATTTTCTTTGATTTTGTTCCGGGAAAGATTCAGGGCTGGCTTATATGGGTAGACAAGGAACTGTCTGATGCTGAGTTTGTGGGTCGCTTGGAGTGCGCCGGTATCCTAAAGGCAGTGGTTATTTCCAGAAACCTTGAGGGCTTCAGAGACGCCAAAGGGCTCAGGCATCTGGTACGTCGTTGGTGTCCTTCCCTTCATACTTTTTTCTTTTCTGCTGGTGAATTGATGATCACCTTAGAAGATGTGGTTAATAACTTCCTCCTCCCGGTGTTTGGTGAAGAGAGCCCCTTTGATATTAACCTTTCTGGTGAGGATCTCGTGGTAGAAGATAAATTGTTTGGTAATTTTGGTGGTCGCGCTGCCTCTTCTGGTGATAAGCCGGCTAGGATGGGGAGATGGGTGATGACCCTCTCTCGTGAGAAGGATAAGGAAGTGAGGTGGGCCAGTTTTCTGGCTTTTTGGCTTAGTAAGTTTTTGTTTAGTGAGTTCCCTGGGTATGGAGTTAAGTCTTCCATTTTTCCGTTGGCAATCAAGTTGGCTCGAGGTACCCAGTATCCTTTGGCCCCTCTGTTTTTGGGTCATGTTTATTCTCAATTGGACCAGCTTCATGGAGATGAGATTGAGGGTGATTCTTGTTATGTGATCACTTCATCTCTTCACTGTGCTATTCTTCAGATTTTCATGTGGGACCGTTCTGCAGCTACTTTGGCCAAGTGCAGGAATTTGAAATTTGTGAAGGACAAGTTCCAAGGATCCCCCGATATAGTGAAGGGTCTTTGTGGCAATTCTATCGATGCCTTTCCCATCATCTTTCATTGGATTAGCTTGAAAGGTGGTGGCCTCAATCTTGTGGAGTTATTTGACCAAGCAGAGAGCTTACATTGGAGATCCCCTCGTGAGTTTGGCCCTGGCTTTGCTTGTGATTCTGTGTTATCTTCTTTTTTATCTTCTACATGTAATACCTTTGATTTGCGCCATGGTGATGAGGGCAGTTTGGCTTATCTTGCCTGCATTAGCCCCTCTTGGCTTCCTGTGCCTTCTTCAAGTGGCCCAAAATATACTCATTATTCAGCACACCGGGTGCTCCGACAGTTTGGTTTTGATCAGGACATTCCTCCAGTTTTTAAGGACGTGGTGCCGTCTCTTCCTTCTTTGGATCCTTTCCTGAGGCTACAAGCCTTTTCTAATTGGTCACGGAGGAGCCCCCAATTTGCAGTGCCTAGCTCCCAGAGAGGAGTCTTTGCTTCTAGTGGCTATACTAGTTATTGGAGAAGAGTACAAAAGTCTTTTGTTGACTATGTTGGCTCTGGTACAGTTCGGGAAGCCCCGAATCCTAGCATTGTTTCTGCTCCGACATCCAATAGACGTTTGTGAGAGGTGCTTTTTTCTTTAGCACACAGGCCCAAGGATCCTGGGCCAAATAGTTGTGTTTTGGTGGACTGGGCTTGGTTCACCGCAGCTAAATGGGGGCTGATTACGAACCAAGTTGTGCGCAAGTCACATAAATCTCCTCAAGGCAAAAATGCGATTCCTCCCTAGGCGTACTGTCGTGGGATCCCGGGACGTACTGTCGTGGGATCCCGGGGCGTATAAGGCCTGTAAGAACCCAGAATCTCTGGTTCTGTGCACTATACAATCTTTCTCCATGCTTGTTATGCAATGGAGTTTTGTCCTTTCCTTTTACCTCTATAGGTCCTACACAAGAACAACTATACAATGCACATATCTTCAAATAATTGTTAGTTTTTTAGATTAGGATATATATATATATATATATATTAATACATATACATATATGTAAATGAATTTCATAAGGATGATTCAGCCACGAGGATCCTGGCCCCAATTCTCACAGACTTATGCTTTTGCACAAGACTTGTGGGATTTGGAACTCAAGTCTGAGTGGCTTTGCTTGGGCAGGGACTCAGCTTTACAAGCAAGAATATATATGTATTGAGCAGCAAGAAGCAATAAAGAAATATGCAAAGTAATTGTTAGAAATTCTCAAATCAATATGAGATATTTCATTATTTTTCTTGATTGTGGATTACAAATGTGCTTAGTAAGACGTGATACAAGGTTCAAATAAGTTCAAAAATTATAGACTTTGATGGCTATTCAAGCCTCTAAGATTTGCAAAGTTTGAATCCTTTTGAATCCAAGTATGTGCTATAGTGGCTGTTTCTGGGATACCGGGAGACATTCCTCTGTTTTTCTTAAATTTTACAGAGTTCTAATGACTCTGTTATGATATTCTTCCTACTGAAAATCCTCCCCTTTTATAATGGAGTTTTTGGTCCTCCCGGGGAACCGTTGGTTCCCCTGTTTTACCCTTTTGCAAACAGAGCACGTCCTGTATCCATCATCTTGGTAAGTCCCATTTCCGTTTTTTCTTATTCTTTCCTTCTTTCAGCTCTGATTCTTTTGAAAGTTCCTGGTTGGCCATCTTCTTTGGGATGTGCTGAGGTATGCCCTTCTCGGCATCCCCGTTTCTGGCGTTTTCCACTTTTCCCTTTTCTTTCCCATCCGAGCGGAATCCTGCTCTGCCATTTTGAAAGCCACTTGTTATCATTCTTTCTTCTATGCTTCTCCGTTTTGGTTCCTCGAGGCTTTTTCTGTCTGTGCCATGAGAGGTCGCTTACTGGCGTTTGTGTTCTTTTTCTGCTTTTGTTTCTTGTTTCCTTCTTCTGTCTTTTTCTATCGAGCTGTCCTAGTCTTCCTTTGTCTTTGTGCCTGAAGGGATTTGCGCCTCTTGAAGGTTCCTGAGGATCCTTGCTTCTTATCCCTTGCCGTGATCCTCTTTTTTTTGGATGCTTCTTTGTCTGGGCTTCAGGATCCCCTGGGCTTTTTTATTCCTTCATGGGTTTCCTACATCTGTTACTTTGGGCTTAGCTTGATTTTTCCTTTTGGGATTGACTTATCCTTTTGGGCTTGACTTATTCTTTTGGGCTTCCTTCACTATGATCCTTTTTAGACCTCAACAACGTTTATCCCTTCCTACTACTGGGATTGTTTCTGCTGCTGCAAGCAGCAAGACTGGGTTCGCAGAGTGGCATGCCTCCAGGGGAGGTTGGGTGACTTATGGACAGGATTTTCTTGAGACTTGGCTGGGTGATAGTCTCATCATTGGCGCTTCCTCTGGAGTGCCCATCAAGAAAGGCGCAATGGAGACAATAAGTGCTGCCACTGCTCCGAGTAAAGGTAAGGATGTCAGGCTGAAGAAAATGAAAGTTGTTGATGTTGATGAAAGTACAGGGGGTGTGGAGATAGGTTCTGAGGCGAAAAGAAGAAAAACTGGGAAATCTAAAGCACACTTGGCATCTCAGGAAGGCAAGGATGTCAGGGAATCTTTGGTTTCAAGGACCCGGAAGAAGACCAAGGTAGAGTCTTCTTTTTCCCAGGTTCTTGTGACTGCTTCAGTCCATGGTTCTTTAAGATCCTCTGGTTTGGTATCCCAGCCTCCTTTAGGACTCTCTGGGCGTACTCGTAGTAAGCAAAAGACTTCCAGAGAATCTGTAGAGAGAGAGAGAAGGGCAAGACTTCTTTCCTTCTTCTCTCTTTTTTTTCTACCTGTTCACCTTGTTGCACTTATTTCTATTTCGCTGACGAGTGGTGATTTCCTTTGCAGTCTAAGCGCAAGTCTGATCACAAGAAGGGTAAAAGCCAATCTTCTGGTGACGACGTGGTATGTGTGTTCCCCCCTTTTTTTTTGTTCTCTCCCTTTTGTTCTGACATTGTGTTGTTAGTATTTCATGTTGTTGTGTTTTTTTTTTTTTTTACTTGGCACTGCCTTTTTCTCTTCTTCTTCCTTTAGGTGGAGGTATCCCCTCCTATGACTGGCAAGGCTCTGGGAGAGGAAACTGTCACAACTCTTTCTGTTGTTTTTCCTGCTATGGGGGAGGAGCCCCCTACTGGTGGTCTGGCTGAGGAAACCGGGCAACCGATGCAGGGTTCCCAGGATTCTTAGGATCCTAAAGCCTCTCGGATCCCTTCATCTCAAAGTCCCCATCTTGAGCGCACTCCTAGTCCCATCAGGACTGTGTTTCCTCAAACCTTGTCAGATAAAGGCGCTTTGGGAGACACTCCTTTATCCAAACAGACAGGTGAGTCTTGTTTCCTTGAAATAGCGTTATATCTTTATTTTCTTTTCCAGTTTTTTTTTGAGTTCCTCCTTTTCTTTTTCCTTTTAGGTCAAACCAGTGAGAAATCCGCTCCCAGTGTTGCCTCTTCTTTAGAATCAGAAAGTTCAGAAGGTGAGTGCGAGCTGCTCCCATCGTGTTTCCTTCTATTTTTTTTTTTTTTTTTTTTTTTTTTTTTTTTTTTTTTTATATGGCGAAGCCCCCTGCATCTATTCCTTCCTTTAGCCACTTTGCCATTGGTCCTTCACCTTTTCTTCAACTTGCCTTATGTTCTTTCCCAGAATCCTCGGGGAAGTCAGGGGATCAGGAAGAAGAGGCTCTGCCCCAAGAAGCCGGAACTGGTTTGTTCTTATTTTTTTCCTTTTCTTTTTTTTTTAAAGAATAAATCTGTTCTTCCTTTTCTTTTTTTCTTTTTTTGAATATTGATACAGGCTTTGCAGGTTCTGAGCCTGTTATCCCTGAAGGAATTGTGAGACCCGTTCAAGTTGCTGACCTTCATCCAGAGCGAAAGGCTGCAAGTCCTCCTGTTTCTGCAAGTGGTGACACAGTGATGGGGGACGCCTCGAAAGTGGCTGCCTCAGATCTTGATTCAAGGCTTTCCTCCTTCCTGGCTCGCTTTGATCTCTTGGAATTTAACAGTCTTCCTACCAGCCACTTCCATGTTTTTGGGTCTTCTTATGGCAGCTTCCTGCGCTTCTCTGTTCCTGTGGAAGGCCTGCCGCTGCTAGAGAGTCTGCTCAAGAGTCACGGGGATTTCACCAGTGGCTTCAGGGGAGGCGTTTTTCTGGGCAATATTTTGATGGAGTTGCTGTAGATTCTTTGTCTGAAGAAAAGCTTCTAGAGTGGAGAGGGGTGGTGCAAGACCTTCTGGAGGCCAAGTTCAATTTGCTTTTCTACTGGATCACTTGCGTTTGCTAGCTCATATGCTGTTCCAGAGGCAATCATTCAAGAGTATAGACACTGAGATAGCTGCTGCTGAGGAAGCTTTGGCTCATGCTCACAAGGCTTTACAAGACTTGAAGGTCAAGCGGTAGAGGATCCTTTCTACTTTGACTGTGCCTGTTATTTCTCCGGATGCCTCCCTGTTGGCCGGCCTCATTCCTTAGCTTATTTTAGATTTACATAAACAATTTGGGGTTGTATAAGTTTTTTTTTTTGAACATTGCTCTACTCTTTGTTTTCTCTTTTTTTTTTTTTTTTTTTTTGGTTTCAAAACTGCTTCTCATTTCTTAGTATGTGAATCTGCCTTTTTCTTTGATATATTGCCTTTTCTTTCCTATGACTCTTTTCTTTCCTGAGTCCTGGACCATGGTTTCCACAGGCTTCTCTGTAAGTTCTGGTCCAGGTACCCGATAATCTATTATGCAAGTACTGAACTGGGTACACTGGTATCCTTTCCTACGTATATTTTTTTTTTAAGATACGGTCCCAGTCCATGAATTTTGATAGGTTCCCCTTTTGCCAAGTGCTAGGCTAGGTATCCTAGATACTTTACTTTTATTCTGTGATCCTAGACCTATGCATTTGGAACTATCTGTGGGATATCTGAAATTATTTGTGAGATGGATCTTGGGCCATATGTAAAAGGGTATTACATACTCTTTTTTTTTTTGACTCAGGTATCCTTCCTTAAATCTATCCAAATTTGGTCTTTGCAGTATTTAAAGAAAGACTTAAATGTTGAAGAAACATGAACTTCATTAAAACATGGTCATTTTTAAGGAACAAAGAAAAAATCATTTGGTGCAGTATTGACCACAAAGTGTCAATCCATCACATGTTCCTAAACAAAATCATCTTAGACCAGAATTCATGATAAAGGCTGAAAAATAAAAATAAAAAGAACTTAGCAGATAGTGAAGCTGGTAAAAGGACCCTGAGGTACCGGGATCTCCTTGTCCTTATGCATAGTATTGCTTCAGCCATTTCCCGTTTATGGGTTCTGTCAGGACTGTCCCATCTTCTTTGGCAAGGTAATAATACCCACTCTCATGGGCTACATTGATGATGTAGAGTCCTTCCCATTTTGGGGTGAACTTGGAAGGCCCTGGCAGGTTCCTCCTCACGTGCTCCGCCATCCTTAGTACTAATTGCCCTTCAGTGAACACCCTTGGGCGTACTGCTTGTGCATATGCTCTGGTCATTCTTTGCTGGTATCTCTGGCTCCTTTTCTTGGCCAGCTCTCTTTCTTCTTTTACCCCTTCCAGATCTGCTAGCCTCTTTTCATTGCTTGCGTCCTCACTTTCTCCTTGATTTTCCTCCAGAACTACCCTTGGTGTAGGAATGACTAACTCCACAGGGCTGATGGCTTCTGTTCCATAGACCAGGGAGAATGGGGAGAATCCTGTGGCTGTCTTTACAGAGCTTCTACATGCCCAAAGCACATCTGCCAGATGGTCACTCCATTTCCCTCCATACTCATGCTTCATTTTCTTAAGGATTTTCAACATTACCCTATTAGTAGTTTCAGCTTGGCCGTTTCCTTGTGGGTAGTATGGGGTAGATCTTCCATGCTTGATGTGGTATGCTTCAGTTAATCCCTTCATATCTTTGTTTATGAATGGGGTTCCATTGTCACTGATCAATCTTCTAGGGATCCCGAACCTTGTAATGATATGGTCTCGAATGAAATTTGCACAGCTGCTCTAGTAGCTTTTTTCAAAGGGATGGCCTCTACCCATTTTGTAAAGTACTCCGTGGCTACCAGGATCCATATATAACCATTGGATGGAGGGTTTATAGGCCCTATGAGATCAAGCCCCCAAGTATGAAAAGGCCATCGCGTCGTCATATCCTGTAGGACATTTGGGTGAGTGTGAATTGCATCTCCCAGGACTTGGCAAGCATGACATGTTTTGACCAGCTCCTCAGAGTCTCTTTTCATCGTTGGCCAGTAATATCCCAACAACAGTAACTGCTTGTACAGCCTTCTCTTCCCTGGGTGACTTCCACAATCTCCAGAGTGTACCTTTCTGACTACTTCTCTAGCTTCCTTTGGTCCCAGGCACCTGATGGGATCCCCATGGTATCCCTTTTTGAATAAAATGTCATTCTGCAGGAAATACCTACACGCTAGCTTTTTGAGCTTGTGGGCCAGTTTCCTGTCGGTTGGCAGGATCCCCTGAGCCAGGTATCCTATGAAAGGAACCCGCCAATCTTCTGCAATAAACACCGCGTAGCTTTCTTCTTTATCAATTGCCAAACGACATTCTTGGCATTTCCCCTGTATGATTGCTGCTTCCTTGTCCATATCTGGCCAGTAATACCCCATGCATTGCATCCTTCTGTATAGGCTGACCTTTTCTGCAACTCCACATGCTTGGGCGTGTAATTCTTCTAGTTTCGACTTTCCTTCATTCTAGGTGATACATCTGGATAGTATTCCTCTTGGCAGCCTTCTATACAATTCTCCTTCTATCTGAGTGTAATCCATTAGTTCTTTGATGTTCCCTCTAGGACCTACCCCTTTCATCTTTTCTTTGACTTCGTCCCTCTAGTCCCATTGTTTGGACTTTTCGGGGTACATCCCTTGGAGGATCCTTACAATAGAATGTTCCTGCCTTCCTATTTTTATCAGCGTATCCCTCCCATTAAATGGTATTTGGGATCCCAGGGTGGCGAGCGCATCAGCAAACTTGTTTTTACTTCTTTGAGTGTACTCTATGCTGAAGGTCTGAAATTCCATCTCCAGCCTTTGTGCCTAAGTCCTGTAGGCTGCTAAGCTTTGTTCCCGTAATGCAAAGTCACCTTTCACTTGGGAGACTACAAGATTGGAATCTCCCAACACTCTCATATGTTTCACTCCTATGCTGAGTGCTATAGTCAACCCAGTTAAGTATGCCTCATATTCAGCTGCATTATTAGAGCATGAGAAACCAAGCTTGAAAGACAGGGGTATGATATCCCCATTTTCACAGCTTAGTACAATTCCTACCCCATTTGAAGTTGCTGTTGCCGACCCGTCAAACCTCATGGTCCATTTCTTCCCCAGGATCTCCATCACTGCTACCTCACTAGGGATTTCTTCGCTCAGCGGGCCTTCCTCCTTTCCTGGGAATTGAGCTAGCAAATCTGCTATGGCCTGGCTCTTGACAGCCTTGGGAATTCTTATACCTTTATCATATTGTGAGAGCAATACTAGCCATTATGCTATCCTTCCCGTGAGAAGGGGCTGGTGTAGGAGTGCTTTTATGGGGTGAGACTTGGTTACCAAGAGGATTTGGTGAGCTGAGAAGTACCTCTTCAACCTTTGGGATGCATAAATGATCACTAGGCAGGCTTTCTCTATTCTGGGGTACCTGGTCTCGGTATCCTTGAGTGTTCTGCTTACATAATATACAGGCTGCTCATTTCCTTGGTCATCTTCTTGTGCCAGCAAAGCTCCTATTGCTTGAGAGTTTGATGCTAAGTATAGCAACAGAGGTCGCCCACGTACTGGTGCTTGGAGGGTGGGCAGATGATTCATGATGCCCTGAATTCTTTGAAAAGCTTCCTGCTGCTCTGTCCCCCAGGTAAATTCATTCCCCTTTTTCAACAGTTTGGATAGGCCTGCTGTAGCTGAGGCTAAACCAGGGACAAATCTCCTAATATAGGAGACCCTTCCCAGGAAGCTTTTGAGTTCCCTAACAGTAGTTGGTCTTCTCATTGTGGCGATAGCTGTGGCCTTGGCTGGATCCACGCTTATGCCTTTGTGATGTACCAGGAACCCAAGGAACTTTCCAGCAGACACTCCAAAGGCGCACTTCATGGGGTTCATACGTAACTTGTACTTCCTGCATCTTTCAAAGACTTGCTCAAGTACTTGGAAATGTCCTGTTCTGGTTTTTGACTTAACCACAATATCATCTACATAATCTTCTATCTCCTCATGCATCATGTCATGGAAAATGGCTGTCATGGTCCGCTGATACGTAGCCCTCGCATTTTTGAGGCCAAAGGGCATTATAGTGTAGTAAAAGTTCCTAATCGGAGTTCTGAATGCCGTCTTCTCTACATCTTTGGCTGCCATACAAATTTGGTTGTACCCACTGTACCCATCTATAAATGAGAACATTGAGTTTCCTGCAGCTGAATCTACAAGGAGGTCGATATTGGGCAAGGGGAATTCATCTTTAGGACATGCTTTGTTTAAGTTGCGAAAGTCTACACAGCAACGGATCTGACCATTTTTCTTCTTCACAGGTACAATGTTGGAAAGCCATTTTGGGTGTTGGATGGGTTTGATAAAACCAGCTGTTAGCAATTTCTTGATCTCTTGAACTATTTGAGCTTCTACCTCAGTGTGGAAGACCTTAGCTGGTTGGACTATTGGCCTCATCCTTGGGTCCACATTAAGAGAATGGACTACCAACCCTGGGTCTAGACTAGGCATCTCATCATAGGTCCATGCAAACACATCTCTGTATTTTTGAAGCAAGGTTACCAGTTGTTCTCTTTCTTAAGCCACCAATTGACTGCTAATGAAGACAGGTTTTCGGGATCCTGATTCTGTCCCCAAATCTATTTCCTTTAATTCTTCCTCAGGCTGAATCTGGGCCTCCTTAACTGGTTCTTCTGGGATTTCTTCTTGGGCCATCATGTAGCTTGGTGGTCCGGGACCTTCCTGCACAATGCATTCGGGTCCCGCGCACCTTCACAAACGATAGATTAGCCTTCCCCCAGGTTCCCGCACCACCACACATTCTCGGGATCCTGAAGAGCTGGGCTCCTTCTTTTGCATTTTTCTTTCTAGAAGGTTCCTCAGGTCACGGGTGCCCCTCCCTCCTTCTTCTTCTTCTAGGATAGGTGCCCCTGGGGTCCTTGGGGCGGGGTTCTCATCATCTGGCTCCAACTCATCCTAAAACATCATTTCTGCAAAGTTCACTTCTTCCTGGCTGAAAGGATTATGGTTGGCAGGGATCCTTATGGGCCTCCCATTCAGTCTCCCTTTAATGCATTGATGGAACGTGGATGGAATAAGGCGATGTTTATGAAGCCACGGGCGTCCCAGCAACACGTGATAAGAAACTTCTGCATTAATCACATGAAACCTTGTCAGAGCTACTATTGGCCCCACCCTTAAGGCCAGCTGCACGTATCCTTCTGTTGATTCCACCGATCCTCCAAATCCTATTATTTCCATAGGAGCCCCCAGGATCCTTCTGTCAACTAAGCCAACAGCTTCCAGGGTACTCAAGGCTATGAGATTGGGTGATGCCCCCGTATCCACCAGTGCTCTTCTAACTTGAACGCCGTTTATGGTGGCCATTAGATAAAGGGGTCTACGGTGGTCTGGGTGCTCAATCTCCATGTCTTCATCAGTGAAGGTTATCGCATTGGTTGTCTCCAGGAAAGCTCGACTAGCATGTGACTCAACTGTAAAGCATTCCATCCCTGAATCTGCTGCTATGCTCATGAGAGACTCTGTGGCCACTCTTCTTGCTTCTGGTCCGAATCCTAATTGATTGAATAGTGACCTGAACTTAGGATTCTTCTGGAGGGTCCTGACTGTGCTCGGGTAGAAGGATCCTTCAGATTCTCCTGCTTCTGCCGGGTTCCCATGTATTACTACTGCTACCACCCCTTTTCCTTTGTGGTTAGGCAAGGGGTTCCTCTGCACCTCTGGCTCCTTCTGAGTGAGCTCCAGGGTTCTTTCTCTCAACTTTTTGTGGAAGAGTCTGTGAAGGGTCCAGCAATCCTTGGTGGAGTGCTTGGCATAATTATAGATTCTGCAAAATAAAGGGTTCTTCCTTTCTTCTTCAGTTGGTGGCCTGGACACAGTGAATGGCCTAACAACCCCATCTCCAATCCATTTGTCTAGGACATGGCTTAACTCCTCAGCTGTACATGGGATCACTGGTGGTTCCTCGAACACCTTCCCATCTGTTCTCTTCCTTTTCTCTCCTACTGATGCTGTCATAGCTTGGGATGCGGGCAGCCTTTTTGTCCTCATGGTTTGTGCCGTCCTTCTGGTTCTCTGTAGCAGGTCAGCAAACTGCGTGATACATAGATTTTCAAGGTTGAGCCTATAATCAAAAAGCATGTTGGCTATACAGGTTTCCACGAGCTCCTTTTCTTCATGGTCCCCATAGCAGTCTAGGGACACATCTTCAAATCTTTTAATGAACTGAACAGGATCTTCTCCAGGTCTCTGCCTCACCATTTGCAGATTCTGGAAAGTGATTTTGTCTTCACCAGGGTAATATTTGGCGCAAAATTTTCCATCATCTCATCCTAGGTTTTGATGGACCCGGGTCTCAGCGTGGTGTACCAAGTGTATGCCATATCCACTAAGGATTTGGCGAATTCCCTCAGACATAATTCTCTGTCTCCTGCATAGGGGCCCATAGTGTGGACAAACCTACTCACATGTTCCATGGCACTTCCGTTCCTCCCATCGAAAGGATGGAACTTTGGGGGTTCGTACCCGTTAGGGTAGGGTTTGCCAAGAAGTTCTGGAGGGAACGAGAGATCCCGAGAGAATTGCTTGGGGATCCCTGAGAGTTTTTCCCTTTCTTGCTCCAGGAGGGCATTGACATCTGCCAGTGTCAAGTACTGAGGGTTGGCTCTTCCTCCCACTGCTAACCCTCCTTCTGGCTGCGTCCCATCTTGGTGGCCAGTAGGGGGAACATTGTCTCTGATTTCCTGTGTCCTGCCCTTTTTGAGAAGACGAACTTCTTGCTCCAGATCCTTTAACATTGCTGTCATCCTGGCCATGAGGTTTGGTTCCTGCCTTGCGTGTCTTTGTTCTAACACAACCTTCTGTTCTACCAAGGGTATCCCACCTCCTTGCCTGGAAGCTACCTCGTTTTCTCCTACAGGCTCAGAGGCCGTAGGTGGCACATTAGTTGCTTTGCTGTTTCTTTGTCTTGGAGGCATTCTCTGTGAAGGGGTTGCTTCTTCCTTCTTCTTTGCCCAGTCCCCAGTGGAGTCGCCAAAATGTGAGAGTGCCCTTTTTCGTGACACTCAGGCCCAAGGATCTCGGGCCTAAATGAAAAGGAGGATTTGGTGGACCGGACCTTGACTCACCGCAGCTAACGAGCTGTTTAAGAATCAAGTGAAATGCAGAGAATACTCCTGACAATATAAAGAAAATGGCAAACAAGGATATCAAAGAGTGCCAAAAATTAACAAGGTAAATTCAGAAGGAAAGAAACAGGATTAGCAAAGCGATAAAAATTAGTGCTGTGGGGATCCTGGGAAATATGAAGCAATGTTTCATTAATACATTATCTGTTTGATTACAGAAAGCTCACTAGGACGTGATACAAGGTTCAATCAAGCTCAAAAATTGCAGTTTTGAATGGCTATTTCAGCCTTCAAAACTTGCAAAGTTTGATTCTCGTTGAATCCGAGTATGTGCAATAGTGGCTTTTACAGGATACCGGGAAGCAATATTTGTCTTTCCCTTAGTATTTTCCTTTCTGCACAGATTTTCTGATAGTTTTTCCTAGAGAATTTCTTCTTTCTTGTGTTTCTTTCTTTTTTTCGCTGCCCTTTCTTCACAACCCATCCCCTCCTTTTATAATGGAGTTTTTTGGTCTTCCCGGGGAACCGTTGGTTCCCCTATTTTGCTCTTTTGTAAACAGAGCATGTCCTGTTCCCATCGTCTCGGTAAGTCCCTTTTCCGTTTTTTCTCATTCTTTCCTTCTTTCAGCTCTGATTCTTTTGAAAGTTCCTGGTTGGCCATTTTCTTTGGGACGTGCTGAGGTATGCCCTTCTCGGCATCCTCATTTCTGGCGTCTTCCACTTTTCCCTTTTCTTTCCTATTTGGGCGGAATCCTGTTCTGCCATTTTGAAAGTCGTTTGTTATCATTCTTCTTCCCTGTCCTGGTTCCCCGAGGCCTTTTCTGTCTGTGCCATGAGAGGTTGCTCGCGTTCTTTTTTGCTTTTTATTTCTTGTTTTCTTCTTCTGTCTTCTTTCTATCGAGCTGTCCCAGTCTTCCTTTTTCTTTGTGCCTGAAGGGATCCGTGCCTATTGATGGTTCCTGAGGATCCTTGCTTCTTATACTTTGCCGTGGTCCTCTTTTTCTTTTGGATGCTTCTTTTTTCTGGGCTTCAGGATCCTCTGGGCCTTTCTTTTATTCCCTCTGTATCTACTACTTTGAGCTAAGCTTAAATTTCCCTTTTGGGCTTGACTTATTCTTTTTGGGCTTATTTCACTATGACCCTTTTTAGACCTCAACAAAGGTATTTTCATTTTCAATTGAGATGGGATGATTCTTTAAATCAAAAAATAATCAATAACATCAAAGTATATTGTTTCCTGCTTAGACTGAAAAATCCAAGAGAAATTGCTATATTCGCTATTCAAAGGGAAGAAATGAGTTTGGATATTTTGATGGCCCGGAAGGGTTTAACTTTTACAAAATTGATGAAAAAGGGAATATTGATTATTGAACTAGTTCGCCTGTCTGTAAAAATGGATGGACAATTTTTTATATATCAAACCATAGGTATCTCATTGGTTCATAAGAGTAAGCAGCAGCAAAGTCATCAAAGATACCTAGAAAAAAGCCTGGCCTATCTTCATAAGAATAAGAAGGATTTTGATGAATCCATTGCACTACATAAAAAAATGACTGGAAATAGAGACAAAAGTAATTATGATTTTATTTTTCCTGAATAAATTTTATCCCCAAGGCGTCGTAGAGAATTGAGAATTTGAATTTGTTTCAATTCGGGGAATGGAAACGGTATACATAGAAATACGGTATTTTGCAATGTAAATAAGTTAAAAAATTGCAATTGCGATTAAGTTTTGAATAAAAGAAAAGAGCTTTATAGAGATAAAAATAAACTAATTAAATTAAAGTTCTTTCTTTGGCCCAATTATTGATTAGAAGATTTATCTTGTATGAATCGTTATTGGTTTGATACTAATAATGGTAGTCGTTTCAGTCTGATAAGGATTCAGATATATCCGCTATTAAAAATTCATTAATGGTATATTTTGACTCGATTCCCATACCATAGCGAGTATATGAAGACAAAGAAATGGGTTTGGCTTACATTCAGTGAAAATTTAACAGAATATCTCCTTTTGTTTATAAACAGAAGCTGCCATGTCACTTATTAATAAACCAACGGTTGAGATTAAAAACTCAATGCTACCTCATTAAATTTTAAGCCAAAACTAAAAGAGCCCACCCAAGACTAACGTGGTTGCTTCTTCTCACGTTAACAACGTTAACGTTTTCACTAACGTTTTTTTTTTCCTTCTCATGTAAAAAGTGGCCGCCCAATTTCTCCCTCTTTTTTTGTTTATTTTTCTTTTTTCTAGGCTTCTAGCCTTCCAAATCAGATCTTAGAACTGATTTGTTAACGTTTTCACTAACGTTTTTTTTTCCTTCTCACGTTAACAGTGCCTGCCCAAGTTCTCCCTCTTTTTTTGTTTATTTTTCTTTTTTCTAGCCTTCCAAATCAGATTTTAAAACTGGGCTAAAGCATATGTGAAGATGTCATTTTCTGCAGGAATGACTATAACTCAATTGAGTGAGAGTAGAAACTCTGATTTGAAGGATTATTTACATAAATTTCTAAAACTTTTCACCTATTAAGATAAAAAGGATTATTTACAGTAATTTTGAATGGACAGTCTTGTAATTTTGTAGTTTTTCATGATTACTACCTTAATTGTTTGTGATGAGGAGGCGTGCTCTTTGAATGGATAGTTTTTATTTTGGGTTTAAAAAAATGCATGCCAAGTGCTTGAGAAAAGTTCCCAAAGAATTTCAAATAGGGTCAGGGCCAACTAGCATATACTGTGAAGGAATTATTGTATTTGAAGGAATCATGCTCAGGCCAACTAGCAAACTGAAGCAGCTATAGCACTGCACCAGTTATGCAGCAGCCACAGCACTGCATCAGTTATGCAGCAGCCACAGCACTGCACTAGGCACCTATTAGAGATTTTATAACCGCAACAACATAGATTAATCTATATAATAATAACTAATAGCCGAAACATTTGACTTTTTGTTGACTGCTTCTCATTGCGCCACGTGACTACATAAATCACTACCACGTTTACATTTTAAAAACCTTAAAAGAGATGACTTTTGGTTCAATGGTCTATATGAAACAATTTTCTGATTCATTAGATACAACGTTTTTCATCTTAAAAGTTTCTCAAAAAACATTAAGTTCTTCTCAGAGAAAAAAAAAAAAAAAACAACGTTTTGACTCTTGGTTAGCAGTTTACAAACCCATTTCATATTCCTACCCATAAAAAACTATATAAAAAAAAAAAAAAAATCAAACACTTCACTTTTTCCCTCTCCCTATACGCTCCCTTCTCCCTTTCTCTGTCTCTCTCTCTCACTCTTCTGAAATGTATTTCCTATGCACAATTTTGAAACAATTTCTCTCTATTTGGTTGAAAAACTCAGAAAAATGGCTTCTCCTCTTCAAGAACAAACCCAAGGGAGAAATAACTATGCCCGGCCATTCCTGCCCCCGCCTATTCCCTCCTGATACTCCAACCACAGGAACCGCTGGCACACAAATATACAATTTGTAAGGTGCACCGTTACCATCAGACCGTCGGAACTACCATCGGTAATTTTTTCTTTCTTTCTTTCTTTTTTTCCTTATTTCTTAGGTTTGGGAATGAAATATGACATAGTTTTGGGTTCTACCCCTACCAGAAACGGTGCTATTTGGTGGGTGTACTATTGTGGAATTGTATTGTGTTTTGGTTTAGGTTCTTTAAATTTGGGTTTATATATAATTTAGGTCTGGGTATTTTCATTGGATTGGATTGCATTCAGGTTTTGGCTTAGATTCGGTTTGAGTAAGAAATTTGGGTTAGAATTGTTCTCAATATCAGTTATATGTGTTAGATTTGGTATTTCTTTTTGATATTTGGGTTAAATTTGTTTTGAGTATGTCTTCACTCCAAAGAGAAATCTCTGGAGATCTTCATGGATTGATTTAGTTCTGAAGAATATAGATTCATGTTACCAAAAAATAAAGCTCTGTTTGCTGTTTCATTTATGCCGTTTTCAATTTTTTTGTTGAAATATATTCCCCTCTTTATATTTTCATTTCCCATGTTTCTTTTCTACCATTGTTGTCAAGTTTTTCAAGTATATATTTTTCTAAAATTAAAGTTTATCCTGGGTTATGATATAAAGGCCATGTTGTTCACATATCACAATGATTAGGTCAATTTTATTATTAAATTGTATTTCGTTAGTATACACACACTCTGTAATGTTAGAGATGAGTTTTGTCAGATTTGATCAACGAGGCTAATAATGCAAACTTTGCATCTAAATTGGATTTCCATTTCTACTTTAGTATGTCAAATATTTGAGCTTCAAGTCTCACTATCTATTTATTTCAATTTTTTGTTTAATGATGTGCTCTGCCTGTTTGTTAAAAGAACTTAGTCAATAAATTTTTCAGAAATTGTTGTTTCCTTTATGGCATGAGATTAACAATATGAACTATTTGAACTACCCTTGAATCTTTTGTTATGGAATTGTTGTTTTAAATTTTAATGCATCTTAATTTGTGATAATATCTTGCTATCTTGGAGGGTTAGTCATGTTGTGCAAGTCCACTAGATTCACCAAGTACATTCTCATGTTTGTAAGATTTCAACTTTTTTTAAAAAAAAAATCTGAATTTTAAAAATCGTTCACGGGCTGAATTACTAAATACTCCTCAATGTCATTTTGTCTTTGTAAGTGCATCAAAAATCTAAAAAAGAGGTACTTAAGAAGATTTTTGACATCGTGAGAAAGATAGAAAGAATTCAGGTAATTTCAAATGTAGTTAATTCAAGTGATTTAGGTTTCAGTACTATTTCAAACACGATTTACATATGATCTATAAAAGACTCTGTTTGGCCTTCCACTGCAACAAAATTCCAAACAAACATAATTTTTTGCTCCCCAAAACACCATCTAAAACAGGTATATTGGTTGGATTGATTTTGAACTTATGGTCTTTCAAAAATGGAATTAAATATGATTAGTTTTGGGTATTCTGGTCGGATTGATTTTAAATCTTTGATTTTTGTTTCTAGGTTAGATTTTGTTTTGATAAAGGTATTTGGTTAGAATTTGCTATCTTTAGGATATTTGTGTCACATCTGGTTTTCTTTTTTGTTTAGAGTATTTGGGTTAATTGGTTTTGGGTATTTTTCAATGATGTTTTTAAAATAGAGAAAAAGAAACACAATCATGCCTTTCTTTTCCTTTTTCTTAAGAGATGGGAATGGTGACAATCTTTAAGTTTAGATGACTCTAGATATTTTTTTCCTCGGTGATGGTTACCAATTCCTGTAGATAACCATAAGTCCATAAGGCTCATTAAAAATCCTCTAGGCTTGAGTTTAATGGTAGAGTGAATTAGGTCCATGGAAATAATAGTGATTTTAATGATTCAATGTGAGTGTGTGTATATATTTTATCCATACTATGTTTGTTTAATCCATATAATCATGTTAAAATTAGAGATATGCACATGTTTTGATCCTTGCCACTTTGAAATGTACATATATATTCTTGATTGCCATTTTGATTTATAGCTGATATTCCTATAATTGTTAAAATTATGCCATAAACTTGATTTTATTGTGCTAAGTTTGATGTTGAAATAAGCTTTATTCTGAATTACTATATTATGGGAATATAGATTAAGGCATATAAGAATATTTTGGGTTCTGGCTTACTGCTTATGTCCTTCGTATAATAGTATCATGAAATAATGTTTGTAGATATTGATTTAAAGGTGATTGTTTTTGCTTTCTCTTGAAAAAAGTTTCAGTGCATATGGAGGTATCTTGAGTCTACCTATTCAATTCTTATTTAGTTTCTTTTCTTTATGTTGCATTCATTTCTTAAGTTGTATTGTAGCCATTGTAATTTGATATTGAGGTTAACATAGTTCTATGGTGCATAGGCTTATATAAAATGTGAGTACTCTTTTTTCTCAATGGATTTTCTTGCCTCATATTTTATGATGCCAGCAATTTATTCTGTTTGTATTCTATTATTGTATTTATGAACTAAATGAGTTATGATGCTAGCAATTTGCTGCTAGGGAACTCATTTGACTAAAGCAATTAAAATTTGAGTTGACAATTTTTTCTTTTTAATGTTTCCCTTTTTAGGTTTATCTCTTGAACCTGTTTGGCTTCCTATTAATTGGAAATGTTCATAGTTTGCATAATATTGCATTCATAAATCCAACATATCAGATGAGGCGCTTTAGAAAAATTGGAGTCATCATTGTAATGGATGGGCTAATTCATGAAATGCGCCAACTTTAAAATTTTTTATTTAATTTTTTATTGATGTAAGTTGCGTAAGCTTTTTGTTGTAAAATTGGTAGTACCTTTAGCATTTTCCATATGTTCTTACATTTCAATGCTTTGATTGGGGAGTTTTGTTTTGTGTGCTAATATTTTGGATGGGAATGATTATACATGGGGAATTATTACTATAAAACTGGTAGAAGCACATGGTAGATTAATGTTATGCTTTATTTTGAAGCAAATAAAAAGATGCGCTAAATAGGTTTGGTTTGAGGATAAGAAATATATATATATATATATATATATATATATTGCTAGAAGGGTAAAGATTGTTGAGGGATTGAGATAGTATCAAAAACTGCAAGTGTGTTTCACGATTAACTATCCTGTGCATCACACGGGTTAGCGACTAGTATATATATATATAGTGTGTGTTTGGATTCCAAGTCTGCGTTTCCAAGCTGCGTTTTGTTCCTTTTTTTTTTTTTTTTTTTTTTTTGGTTTTCATGCGTTTTGGAGTATTGCGGTTACTGTTCAATGAACAGCAACCGCAAATGTTGACTTTCTGCAGTGAACAGTGCACATATGCACTGTTTACGGACCCACAAATTTCATTTTTTATCAATTTTTTCATTAAAAATGGGTCCCACAACACTATTCACACATTTAAAAATTATTTTGCTACAGTGTTTTCAGTTTTCAGTTTTCAGTTTCAGCAAAATAAGTTCTATCCAAACACACCCATATTCTTCCTGCAAGCCAATAGCACAACAACATACTATTCTTCCATAAAAAAAGATACTATTCTTCTAATTTGCATAAATTGTTTGCTAAAAAAGTACAAAGTAGCATTAAAGATAAAAAGAACTTTGACCATTACAAACTTTGAGCTCCAACAAAATAGCATAAATTGTGAGTTCCACAAGTACAATCTTCAAGCTCCAAAAAAAAAAAAAAAAAAATACATAAATCATGAGCTCTAAGAATTACAAACTTTGATCTCCAAAAAGTAGTATAAATTGTTAGCTCCAACAATTAAAAACAATGGTTATTTACAATCATTCAAAACTAAGAATTCGTTGCATCCATTTGAAGATAGGTCGAAAAAGCTTCAATTTCAGCAGTTGTAAACTTTGTAAGCAATGAACTGATATCATCCCCTTCAAGATCACTAGGATTCTTAGAACATGGAAGAGGAACATGAGGATTTGTCATTCTTGCTTGACACATTACAACTATTAGCCAAATATTAACTATTAGAAAATCCACATAAGTCTCTTGAAAATTCTTCATTTCTTTTCTTACCATAAAAATTTACTGAATTCTCAAAAGTTCCAAATGAACTTTGTTCTTGATCATTTCTAATACTCTTTCCCTGAATATAGTAGAAACATAATAGTTAAAAATGATGATTAATCTTATAGCATAAAACTAGTTGTTATCAAATAAATTTCAAATAAATCTTATTTATGCACTCAAAGTAAACTCTAATACAATGGTACTTGAGATAACGACGAAGGATTACAAGGTTTACCAACACTTGAAAAATGAGGAATGTACAAATCCAATATTTATTAGTGATCAATAATAGTGCACAATTTATGAAATCAAAATCACCTAAAATGAAGGGGAAAAAAAAAAGATTAAACAACATGGATGAAGTTACCTGAACTGAATGATCTATGTATGGTAGAGGATTATAACTAATTGCCCCATTAACTTGCATAGATGAAGTTAAATGCTTATCTTACGTAATGTGTAATGTTTAGTAAATTATTATGTCATTAAATAAAGAACCTAGAATATTTGTGAAGCAGTATAAATGTTAAAAATTATAATAGTGAGACTAGTACCTGTAAACACTGATTTGTTTGTATGGGTTGATGGATGCTTCCTTTTTTCTTCTTTTTGGGCTTTTCAAGACGTACAACTTTTAATCCGGCGTCTTCCTTTACAGCCTTGCTTCTTCTTTAGACCCTTAGCAGAAATGGTTATCATCTCATTTGATGAATTTTCTTGTTTAATATCAACTTGACAGGGATTAGATTTTTTTTCTAAGGATATCATCAATTTTTTTGCTCAACTCATTATAGCTTCCCAATGCTAGCTCATATGCTTCCTCACATTCACTTGCTTGAGCAATAAGCTTGACATACATTGGACCCAAAAACTTATATCGAGTTGTAACTTCCAACTTGGTGTCAGCTTTGATACCATGTCCATTAAAGTCTTGCACAATCTCATTTTTTGCATCTTTTGTCCATCTCTTAAGGATGTATTTCTCTGGAAGAACCTTAATATCCATAACATCAAGAATTTTTAAAGCATGACTACACAAAATTCTAGTTCTTTCAAACTTTCTACAACCACATGAAACAATCTTTTCAAAAGGATTCCAAATTACTCGACGATCTTTTGGCTTACCATATATTGAAACTATATACTCATGAGTTGCATTTCTTTCAATATGCTTCTTCACAAAAGCTCCTTGGAACTCTTCATATTGCTCTTGAAACTTCAAAAATAATTTAGGTGTATAAATATGTGCTGCTTGAATCAACATAGGTGACGCAATCTTAACTTTTGGCAACTTTTGCCTTAAATTGTACTCACCCTTCAACTCCTTGTAACGTTTAGCATCAAGTAGTCTCTCAAAATGTATGAAGAATTTTACAATATCATAGTCTAACTATAAATAATCCTTCAAATCAAAGTTTATACTTTCACTCAATTGAGTTGTAGTCATTCCTGTAGAAAATGACATCTTGACATATGCTTTAGCCCATTTCTCTTTCACTTCAAACGTACTTTGAAGCCAAGAATTATCAAAAGCATTGTACTTATGAAGTATAGCATCCCAAGCACTAAGAAACTCTTCCTCCTCTTCCCAAATTTTAAAACATGCATCAAGATCACTTCTAAATTCATCCTCACCTCGTAATAAATGGTTGACACCCTTGAGAGCATTTTGCATTAAATGCCATTTACATAATCGATGATAAGTATTTGGCATCACCAATGAGATGGCTTTTGCCATTGTCGGATCTTGATTGATAAAAATTGTATTTGGTTTCTTCCCAGACATTGCTTCAAAAAATGCTTCAAACAGCCACTGAAATGTATCAATAGTTTCATCATATAAAAGGGCAGCCCCAAATATTGTAGACTCTCTATGATTATTAAACCCAACAAACATTGCAAGGGGTCGATACTCCTTATTAGTTCTGTACGTTGTATCAAAAGAAACCACATCACCAAATAACTTATAATCAACAATCATTTGTGCATCTACACAAAAAATATTTGTTATTAGTTTTGAAGCATCTAACTGTACTGCATAGTAAAAGGAAGGATTCTCTTTCCTCTATTTCTGAAAGTATTTAAATAAATTCCTTGCCTCACCACATTTCTGTTCTTTTTGCCGTTTACTATAATGGTAATTATTTTGATTTTGCTTGGTGTAACCAAGAGCATCTCTACCACCAACTTGCCTGGCCATGAACTCATATGAATCCTTCAATTTTATACCACTATCATAAGCAAAATCAATTTCCATTTCTTGTGCTTTTGAGGCCTTTCGTTGGGATGGCATCATGTGAGCACATTGTGGAATATGGAGAATATGATTATGGTTGAGCTCAAGGCTATGTATAAAATATTTCCCCTTCTTTTTATCAAGCCAAATTATCATATGAGCATTGCAACCTGTCCTTGTTTCAACCCGTTCATACTTATTTTCACCATCTCTCTCCCATGAGGCTTTATTTCCCTCTTTACAACAAGTAAACTTTCTTGAAGTCACCACGCCATCTTTTTTTCTTTTATTGCACCATTCTCTTCGAATACTAAATCCAAAATTTCTTCCACACTCATTATAAAAGTCATATGCCTCTTGTTCGGAATCAAATTCAATGCCAAGTTTTGGAATATAATCAGTGTCCAATTTTTGACTGTTGTAGGAACCAAGTACAAGACTTCTGGGCCTTAGGTCACTTGGGCTCACAATTTATTTGTAGTGGGCTTAAGGATTTCCTACAATGGGTCGTTCTCAGCAGAGAGACTCAAAGCAACACTCAGTTGATACTCTCTCCTTGACTGTTTTCTCTCAATTTTTCTGAACCCCTTCTTCTCCTCAATTTCTTCTATTTATAGCCAAGGTTAGTGGGGAGATCATGATTACAGCCACCGTTAGTGCTACTAAGGGTCCAATATTATCTGGTCAAAGTGGATGTTTTAGGTGAGAGGGCGGTGCAGCATTTATGACCTTGGAACTTGGTTCTTGCTTGATGGATATGTTCGGCAACTCAGTCTCCCGTGCACATCAGGAGTTTCCCGCGCATGTCATGACTTTCCCTGACATGACCAATTCACTTGCCCGGGAAAGTTAAACTGATCGTCTGTTGGGACTCAGACCCCAAAACGTGTTTTCACGTTAAGGCAGTTTCAAGAAGGGTGTAGGATAACTGGACCTTTCTGTTGGGCCTATGCCCAAGGCCGGTATGGGACTGGGCCCAGGGCCTGTATGGGACTAGGCCCAGGGCCTGTATGGGCCTATCAATTGTAGGAACCAAGTACAAGACTTCTGGGCCTTAGGTCACTTGGGCTCACAATTTATTTGTAGTGGGCTTAAGGATTTCCTACAATGGGTCGTTCTCGGCAGAGAGACTCAAAGCAACACTCAGTTGATACTCTCTCCTTGACTGTTTTCTCTCAATTTTTCTGAACCCCTTCTTCTCCCCAATTTCTTCTATTTATAGCCAAGGTTAGTGGGGAGATCATGATTACAGCCACCGTTAGTGCTACTAAGGGTCCAATATTATCTGGTCAAAGTGGATGTTTTAGGTGAGAGGGCGGTGCAGCATTTATGACCTTGGAACTTGGTTCTTGCTTGATGGATATGTTCGGCAACTCAGTCTCCCGTGCACATCAGGAGTTTCCCGCGCATGTCATGACTTTCCCGGACATGACCAATTCACTTGCCCGGGAAAGTTAAACTGATCGTCTGTTGGGACTCAGACCCCAAAACGTGTTTTCACGTTAAGGCAGTTTCAAGAAGGGTGTAGGATAACTGGACCTTTCTGCTGGGCCTGTGCCCAAGGCCGGTATGGGACTGGGCCCAAGGCTTGTATGGGATTGGGCCCAGGGCCTGTATGGGCCTAGGATCTCGGTGCCGTACAATAGCCCCCCCTTGCTTCATACTCGGTCGCCGAGCAGAATCAAGGAGCTGTTTGGGCTTTTTGACCTCGGGAACCTTCTAGCCTGGGGCTTATGACTGCTACTTCTTATTAATATTCATCTCAAAAGACGCGCCGTTTCGCGGCGCCAGGCGCAGTCGTCATTATTGCCTGACGGTTCGTGGACCGAAGCGGCGCGCGAATCGGTTACGTTTGGCATTCGCTGGGTCGCTCGTAAATTGTGCCCATTTATTGCTTGATTAAACGTTTCTCCTCCCGCCTTTCCTTGTGGCTCTATAAATAGTCCCCCTCTGAACATCATTTCATTTTTCCTTTGCCTCTGATTTCTTGCGCTTACTCTCTGCCGACCAAATCACTGTGCGCTTACTCGCTTGCCCAGTGTTCCTTTCCTCCTTAGAACCCAAAGTAAGTTTTTCTTCCCCTTCCTGTTCCTTCAGCTTTATTTCTTCAAGTTCCCCTTTTGTAGTTTCAGTCACTGTAGATGGGTTACTCTTACCTTCTAGAATCCCTGGCTGCTTTAGCCACCTTTAGGAGTAAATTCAATGTTCCCGATGACGTGGATGTGGCCTACTGTCATGAGAGTGATATGGAACTCCACCGAGGGCGGGGCACAGCCTTTTTCCCTTTAATGTCCATTTTAGAAGGAGGGGTTAGGTTCGCCGTGGATCCTCTGTTGATAAACGCACTCACATACTATGGGCTGTGTCCCGACCAGCTTCCCCCCAACTTTTACCGAGTAGTTAGCTGTGTTAGTAAGTTGAACCATACCTTTAACTTACAGTTAAACCATCATGACATTAACCACATGTATAGCCTCTGTGGGAACAAATCCACAAACTACTACTTAAAGACGAGAGACAATCGGGTACGGCTGATATCATGCCTACCTGATTCGAACAGGAACTCCGCCGGGGAGTTTGTAAGGGTGCGCGGCAATTGGTTTGCCGGGGACGTCCCTTGCCCCCTTTCACGGCGTGAAGTGGGTTCGTATTATTCCCTTGATTTAATTGCTTTCCTCTGCTTCTCTTTTTCTTCTTATTGTTAGATACTAATGTAATACTTGACCCTTTGCAGACGGCAAGGTGTTCGTTCCGGACCTCAGACCCGTCCACGTCAAGGATCTGAATTTCGTCCTCCGTTCTGAGATATTCGTGCATTGGGACGGACAACTCCGGGCCTCGCACTTAATCCTCGGGGTAGAGCTAGTCTACTTTACTTGGCAAACCTTCAAGCAGGCGCTACTAGTTGACAGCCCCCTACTATCGTATATAGACGTCTGGTACGCAAACTTTTTGCCACCGAAACTTACTACCGGGGAGGCAAGGGAATTTGGTCGGCGGTTCACTGCCTCGGACGAACTAGCTCCCCTGCGAGACGAGTCCGCGGAACGGGTATTTTAGCGCCTTAGAGAGAGAGCCCACGAAGCCATACAGTAAGGAGACCAGGCCCAAGAGCAGCCCAATCCCGAGAATCCACCCGCCGAGCCTCAACAGCAAGTTATAGAAGCGGCTGCCTTGCTAGCTGAAGCGATCCAACCCGGTGCAAGAATGGTGGCAAGGAGAGTCATGACCATCGACTGGTTTGTGCCCGGTGCCCGGCAGCCCAATCAGCCCCCGCCTACTCAGGGTCGGGGTTAAGCGTCTCAGCCCCCACCTTCCTCGCAGGCCGGACGCGCCCGAAAGAAACAAAAAGTTACTGATCAACCTTCCACGGGACCGGGAGATGCCGCTGTCCGGACTCCTCCCCGACCAACAGGTGGAATCGTCATCCGTGAGCCGCCAACCGAAGCTGGCACGGGGGGCGCGTCCTCCTCCCAAGTGGCTCCAGCGTGGGAGCCAAAATTCCTTCTGGACGGCAAGCCATTGCCCTCAACCGCCTGTGTTCGGATGTGGGATAAGGGCGAGGGCGGCCGCATTGCCCAAACTTTGGCAGAAGCTCTCCAACTTCCCGAGGACGTGCACGCTTTCGAGGATGGATCCGAGGAGTCTGTGGGGCACGCCATTGCGGTAATTCTTTTGTCTATCTACTCCTTCATATAGATTTCCTTTTGCTTCCTTTCTAACCTTTGCGCTTGTTAGGCCGCTCAAATGGCTCACATTGTGGCTGCCTGGGCCCGGGAGCTTGCCGAGGAAAACGAGCGCGCGATGGAGGCGCGGGAGTCAGCGGTGAAAACGGCTAAGGAAAAGCTGAAGGCTGCCGAGTCTGCTGAGAAGAAGGCTGCTGCTGCGGAGAAGAACCAGGCATTGGCCGAGAAGAGGTAAGCGGAGCTCCTGACTCAGCAGAATGAGACGGAGGTCAAGCTAGCCCAAGCCATCAGCCTTAATACCTCAAACGCCGAGGAGATTGCCGATCTCAGGGCAGGCTTGGCGGCCGCGGAGCAGAAATGGTACGATGTCGGTTTTGCCGATGCCGAAAATTCTGCAGAGCTGGTAGTGGCTCGGGCTCGGAATATGGGTTTTGAGGCCGGGTGGTTTGCCGCTCTCCAAGCAATGGGAGTTCCCGAGGATTCGCCTCTGAGAGACTCCGGCCAAATTCCATTCCCGAGCCCTGCACCTGCCGCCCAAGATGCCCCGGTTACTATTGACGAGGAGGAAACGGCCAGTATGAGGGAGCTGGTTGAACAAATCGATGCTCACGCCGAGCCCCAGGAAATGGAAGCCACCAGTATCCCGACTGTGTAGGAGCTTCTCAGTGAGGACCCGCCTTTTCCCCTGACCGTCCAGCAGGAAGTGACAACGCCGACCCAACCTCCCAGCTGATTTTACTTTTATTTGCTAGCTTATTTTTATTTTGTTTGGTTTTATTCGCTGCAAAAGGTCCGAAAAGCTTTGCTGTCGAACTGTAGCCCATTGTCTGTCACTAGCGAATTCGGCACCCCAAACCTTGTAACTATGTTTTTCCATACAAATTTTTTCACGTCAGTATCCCGGATATTAGCCAAGGCTTCAGCTTCAGCCCACTTTGTGAAGTAATCTACAGCCACCAATACAAAACGGCGGTTCCCCGTTGCTCGGGGGAATGGCCCGAGGATGTCAAGCCCCCATTGTGCAAATGGCCACGGGCTGCTGACAGGATTTAGACGTCCTGCCGGCTGATGGATCATTGGGGCGTGCTTTTGACATTGTTCACAACTCCGAACGTATTCGGCGGCATCCTTCTGCATCTGTGGCCACCAAAACCCCTGTGTCATTGCTCTGTGTGCTAAAGATCGTCCCCCAGCATGCCTGCCGCACACTCCCTCATGCAGCTCGGTCAGAAGCTCCTTGACTCATTCAGGATGCAGGCACAAGAGGTAAGGGCCCGCGAAGGACCTTCTGTACAACTTTCGGTCCGAAGACAGCCAGTACCTGGGAGCCATTCGTCGAATCTTGTTAGCCTCGGCCTCATCCTCTGGAACTTTATCTTCGGAAAGGAAGTCTATGATCGGGTTCATCCAGCATGGTCCGGCCACCGCCACCTGCGCAACCTCTACTCCGGCCTGGTCGAGAACACTCTTCACACAGATGCTTGGCTCCCTTATAAGTTCTATCGTGATAAGCCTTGGCGTGTCCTCGGTAGCCGATGAGGCTAACGTGGCAAGAGAGTCAGCGTGCTTGTTTTGTGACCGGGCTACCTGGGATATCTTTACCGTTCCAAACTGACCGATAATCTGCTTTGCCGTACTTAGATAAGCTTTCATTCGGGGGTCCCGAGCCTCGAAGTCCCCAGTGATCTGATAAACAACCAGCCGAGAGTCCGAGTAGATCTCCACGTCCTTTGCGCCCAGATGCAATACTGCCCTCAACCCGGCCAGTAGGGCTTCATATTCGGCTTCGTTGTTCGAGGCTTTGAACCCCAATCTGAAGGAGTGTTCCAGTCGTATACCCTCAGGGGTGATTATGACAATACCAGCCCCGGCCCCCATAGCATTTGATGCGCCGTCCACAAATAACCTCCACGAGCGAATCTCCGCACTACAGATTACCTTGCCTTCATTCTTGGGTGTAAATTTTGCGATGAAATCGGCGAGAACCTGTCCCTTCACCGAGCTTCTAGGTCGGTATCTTATGTCAAACGATCCCAACCGAGTCCCCCATTTGGCAATCCGTCCTGTGAAGTCGTCAATAGTGATTGCAATGGATACTCGGTGAGGACGAACACTGTGTGTGCCTGGAAGTAGTGTGGTAATTTCCTCGTGGCGTGCACCAGGGCCAAAACTAACTTTTCAAGAGGCAGGTACCTTGTCTCGGCATCGACCAAGGTTTTGCTCACGTAATACACCGGTATTTGCACTCCCCGGTCCCTTAGTAACACAGCACTTACGGCATGATCGGTGACTGCAAGGTACATAAACAGATCCTCCTCGGGCTCCGGGGCCGTCAACCTCGGCGCCTTTGCCAAATATTCCTTTAGTTCTCGAAAAGCTTCATCGCAGCTCTCGTCCCATTGAAACCCCTTCCACTTCTTCAGAAGTTGATAGAATGGCCGGCAGCGATCGGCAAACTTGGAGATGAATCGGTTCAGGGCGGCCAACATTCCAGTGAGCACTTGCACCTCCTTAGGATTGCTCGGTGGTTTGAGGTGATTGACGGCCTCTATTTGGTCGGGGTTAGCCTCTATTCCCCGAATGGAGATCAGATAACCCAGGAACTTGCCAGCCCCCACTCCGAAAGTGCACTTTTCGGCATTCAGGCGCAGCTTGTGCCATCGTAGTATCTCGAATACTCCCCGAAGGTCTTCAGTATGCAGCGACTCTTTTCTGCTTTTTACCACCATGTCGTCGATATAAACTTCAACCGTGCATCCAATTTTTTCTCGGAACATCCTTGTCATCATACGCTGGTAGGTGGCCCCGGCATTCTTCAATCCAAACGGCATGACCTCGTAGTGATAGTTTGCGTTCGGGGATATAAATGCTGTCTTTTCTCGGTCCTCGGGCGCCAAGGCAATCTGGTGGTAGCCTTGGAAGGCGTCCAGGAAGCTCATTCTCGGGTGCCCGTACGTGGCATCTACTAGCTGATCAATCTTGGGCATCGGGAATGGGTCCTTGGGACACGCTCTGTTCAAATCTGTGAAGTCCACACAAACTCTCCATTTACCATTCTTCTTCTTCACTACGACAGTGTTTGCTAGCCATCTCGGGAAGAATATTTCTTTTATGACCCCGACTTCCTTCAGTCGCTGGACCTCCAGGTTTACTGCATCGACGTGTTCCTTTGATTCTCTTCTCGGTTTCTGCTTCTTCGGGGGAAATGATGGGTCCACGTTGAGCTTGTGAACAATGAACTCGGGGTCTACGCCGGGCACTTCATACGGGTTCCATGCGAAGACATCTATGTTCTGCAACAGGAACAACAACATCTCTACCCTTTCCCGGTCATTCATGCTTGTACCTATCTGGAAATATCTGTCACTATCTGGAAGAATTCTTACCTTCAGCACCTCCTCGGCAACGTCCACCCCAGTTTCCCGGGGTTTCTGTAATTGCTATGCAGTCTCTTTCTCGGCTTGTTCAGCTTGACCGAGCTGTTCCTTTTCCCACCGGACCGCGGCTACAAGGCATTGCTTCGCCACCTGTTGATTCCCCCTTACCTCTGCAACTCCATACTTAGTAGGAAATTTTACTTTCACGTGAAGGGTGGATGGAACAGCCCCCATGGCGTGAATCCACGGCCTCCCCAGGATTGCGGTGTAAGGTGCGAATGATCGGACTACTATGAATGTAACTATAACTCCCTTGCCTTCCATGTCCACTGGGAGAGAGATTTGCCCCTCGGGAATCACAACTCTCCCGTCAAACGAGACCAATGGCGTGTCATACTTCGCCAAATCCTGGGTCTTTAACTCGAGCCCTTCGAAGAGGTCCGGGTACATGACGTCAGCTCCGCTACCTTGATCAATCATCACCCTCTTCACTAAGAATCTGCCTATCCGGGCTGTCACCACCAAAGCATCGTCGTGAGGTTGGATCGTCCCTTCCAAATCATCTTCTCCGAACGAGATGGCCAGCCGTCCAACTTTCTTTTTCTTCTTGGATGATTCTCCCTCCGCGCAAGCCACTGTCATTACCCTTTTTGCCGCTGCTGCTCTTCTTGGTGCGGCATGAATGACGTCGATTACCCCCAGGGGTGGTGGAAGGGGGTTCCTTTTCTGTTGGGCGCCCTGCCCGGGTTCCCGGTCAATGGAATCTGCTACAAACTCTTTCAAGTGCCCTGCCTTCACTAACTGTTCGAGATGGTCTTTTAATACCCTACACTGCTCGGTGGTGTGCCCCTTGTCTCTGTGATAGGTGCAGTATAGGTTTTGGTTCCTCCGAGATGGGTCGCCCCCCATTTTGTTCGGCCATCTGAAGAATGGCTCGTTCTTGATCCGTTCCAAGATTTTGTGCACGGACTCTTTAAACACCATATTAACCCCTTCGATCTGCACCTCTGGTTCCTGCATTCTGAAGTCTCTTTTCGGCTTTGGCGGCAAGATGCTTTGCCGAGATCTCCCCGTAAAAGGAGCTTTCCCCCTGCTTTGCAGCCGGTCATCCTCCAGGCGTTTGTACTCCTCTATGCGTCTCATCAGTTGCCTCATATCCTCCGGGGGTCTTCTTGTCAGCGACTCCCGCAATTCAGAATCTTCGGGGAGCCCCATCCTGAAGGTGCTAGCCGCAATTTTCTCGTTTCCTCCACCAATCTCGTTGTAGAGTTCCCAGTATCGGCTGGCATAATTCTGAAGGGTTTCCTCGACCCTCATTTTCATGGAAAGCAATGCATCGACCGGCTGTTGCACTCGGCTGCATGTTACGAACCTGCTGCCGAATTCCTGAATCAGCTCGGCGAAGCTGTGTATAGAACCTTTCCGCAACCCATTGAACCATCTCAGTGCGGTAGAGCCGAGACTAGAGGGGAATACTTTACACATCAATGCATCGTTGTGCGCATGCAAAGACATCATGTGGATGTAATGACTGACATGCTCCACGGGGTCTGTCCTCCCCTCATAGGAATTGAATGGTGGTCGCGTGAATCTGCTCGGCATGGGTGCCCGTTCAATCTCATCGGAGAATGGAGACCGGGCTGCCATCCGCAAGGCTCTGCTCATGGCGTCCATTGCGGCGTTGTGGTGCCGCCGCTCCTCTGGCGACTCTGATCCTTGGTCATCATACCCATGCGATCGGGAACGGTCCCGTCTATGACGCGTCTCCCGGGAGTGTCGATGTGACTCTTGAGAGCGTGATCGTTCTCGGTATTGTTGCGTAACAGATCGGCTGGAACCCTCCTAGCCACGGTTTCTCCTTGGTTGGGGGTTGTGGTTCCTTTCGTGGCGCCGACCCCTTGCTTCCAGCTCCAAGTCCATTACCAATCTGCGTAACCGCTCCAGCTCTTGGTCTCTATCATCATATTGCCGATGTGCTGAGACGCCTGAAATTGTTCGGTGTGTCTGGGCCGATCCTTCTCCCAATCCGGACCTTTCCTCTTCTCTTGGATGCTCCCTATCCTTCAACCGTTTCTGCCTTCTCTCCCTCCACGTCGATCCCCGAGAAGATCCTGTGGAATTGCTCGGAACATGCCCTCCTGAACGCTCCTCAGACATCTCCCTTGCTTGAGTCTCACTCGAACCACAGCTTCGTAGGAGAGCCCCACGGTGGGCGCCAATTGTAGGAACCAAGTACAAGACTTCTGGGCCTTAGGTCACTTGGGCTCACAATTTATTTGTAGTGGGCTTAAGGATTTCCTACAATGGGTCGTTCTCGGCAGAGAGACTCAAAGCAACACTCAGTTGATACTCTCTCCTTGACTGTTTTCTCTCAATTTTTCTGAACCCCTTCTTCTCCCCAATTTCTTCTATTTATAGCCAAGGTTAGTGGGGAGATCATGATTACAGCCACCGTTAGTGCTACTAAGGGTCCAATATTATCTGGTCAAAGTGGATGTTTTAGGTGAGAGGGCGGTGCAGCATTTATGACCTTGGAACTTGGTTCTTGCTTGATGGATATGTTCGGCAACTCAGTCTCCCGTGCACATCAGGAGTTTCCCGCGCATGTCATGACTTTCCCGGACACGACCAATTCACTTGCCCGGGAAAGTTAAACTGATCGTCTGTTGGGACTCAGACCCCAAAACGTGTTTTCACGTTAAGGCAGTTTCAAGAAGGGTGTAGGATAACTGGACCTTTCTGCTGGGCCTGTGCCCAAGGCCGGTATGGGATTGGGCCCAGGGCCTGTATGGGACTGGGCCCAGGGCCTGTATAGGCCTATCAATTGTAGGAACCAAGTACAAGACTTCTGGGCCTTAGGTCACTTGGGCTCACAATTTATTTGTAGTGGGCTTAAGGATTTCCTACAATGGGTCGTTCTCGGCAGAGAGACTCAAAGCAACACTCAGTTGATACTCTCTCCTTGACTGTTTTCTCTCAATTTTTCTGAATCCCTTCTTCTCCCCAATTTCTTCTATTTATAGTCAAGGTTAGTGGGGAAATCATGATTACAGCCACCGTTAGTGCTACTAAGGGTCCAATATTATCTGGTCAAAGTGGATGTTTTAGGTGAGAGGACGGTGCAGCATTTATGACCTTGGAACTTGGTTCTTGCTTGATGGATATGTTTGGCAACTCAGTCTCCTGTGCACATCAGGAGTTTCCCGCGCATGTCATGACTTTCCCGGACACGACCAATTCACTTGCCCGGGAAAGTTAAACTGATCGTCTGTTGGGACTCAGACCCCAAAACGTGTTTTCACGTTAAGGCAGTTTCAAGAAGGGTGTAGGATAACTGGACCTTTCTGCTGGGCCTGTGCCCAAGGCCGGTATGGGACTGGGCCCAGGGCCTGTATGGGACTGGGCCCAGGGCCTGTATGGGCCTAGGATCTCGGTGCCGTACAACTGTCATCATTGTTTTCCACTTCCATGTAACTGTTAAATATAAATCAAAATGTACAAGAAACATGAATTACCATTGAAAAATGAAAATAAATGAATGAATGATGGCAAAACTTTTGTAATCTTATACATTATTTGCCTAAATTGATTAACAATGACAGAAAAACTCATAGATTTAATAATATTTAGCCTAAACTTAATCTTTTAATTATTTTGACATCTCATAAACATAGGATTGAATAAGAAATCAAAAGTAAAGATGGAAATACCTTCTCTGATACTCTGATAGTTTGCAAAGAAATTTCTTTTTCTTCTTCACTCTTTTTTCTAAAGATTATACTGAATAGTTCTAAAATCTGATTTGGTAGTCTAGAAAGAAGAAAAATAAATAACAAGAGAGGGAGAACTTGGGTGGCAAAACATATTTTTCTTATTGCTATTTTTGTATTTTGCTGTTGAGTTTTGAAACTGAAGAGTCGATGAAGTAAAAAAAAAAAAAAAACCATTAACATTAACGTGAGAAGAAGCAGCCACGTTAGTCTTGGGTGGGCTCTTTTAGTTTTTGCTTAAAATTTAATGAGGTGGCATTGAGTTTTTAATCTCCACCGTTGGTTTATTAGTAAGTGACGTGGCAGCTTTTGTTTAAAACAAAAGGAGATATCCTGTTAAATTTTCACTGGATGTAAGCCAGACCCCAAAGAAATAAACACCCCCATTATCTTATTATCTTACACATCATTTGGATACATGATACTTAATTTAATGACGCGTTGAATTATATTAATATTTATTCGATTTAGAAATGAATCAACAAAGTCGTCTTATTTATTTTCAGGTCTAATTTTTATTTTTATTTTTTGTGAGTGGAAAATAGACCATACTTTGTGTATAGTATATCCTATCCGAATACAATTTTAAAATTGGATTGATTATTGACTACTAAAATAAGTAAGTTTGTTCGACAAAATTAAGACTTCTTAACGAAATTAAGAATTATTGTGTATAGCAAATTAAAATAAGTGTAATTATTATTACTGATCAATAAATATATGGATAAAAATATCTAAAAAAAGAAAAGAGAGAGGGGCGATTCATTTTTATGGTACAAAACTCATTCATCTCGCTTATTTTGCAAGAAGAAAAAGAAGAAAATAGGGGATCTGTTGAATTTCAAGTATTTAGTTGGACCAATAAAATAAGAAGACTTACTTCACATTTGGAATTGCATAGAAAAGACTACTTCTCTCAAAGAGGTCTTCGAAAAATTCTGGGAAAACGTCAACGATTGCTGTCTTATTTGTCAAAGAAAAAGAGAGTGCTTTATAAATACTTAATAAATCAGTTGGGTATTCGAGAATCAAAAACTCGTTAATTTTAAGAGTCATTTTGAACTATTTGCTTTATTAGATCTTGAATTTTGATAAACTGTTTTTCGTTTTACGCAATTCGTAGAAGAATGAATTGAGGAAAAACTTATGAATATACCAGTTACAAGAAAGAATCTCATGATAGTCAATATGGGCCCCTACCACCTGTCAATGCATGGTGTTCTTCAACTCGTCATTACTCTGGACGGCGAAGATGTTATTGATTGTGAACCAATATTGGGTTATTTACACAAAGGGATGGAAAAAATTGCGGAAAATCGAACTATTATACAATATCTGCCTTATGTAACTCGTTGGGATTATTTAGCTACTATGTTCACAGAAGCAATAACTATAAATGGGCCAGAACGACTAGGAAATATTCAAGTACCGAAAAGAGCTAGTTATATTAGAGTAATTATGTTGGAATTGAGTTGTATAGCTTCTCATTTATTATGGCAAGGCCCTTTCATGGCAGATATTGGTGCACAGACTCCTTTCTTCTATATTTTCAGAGAAAGAGAATTAGTATATGATCTATTCGAAGCTGCTACGGGTATGAGAATGATGCATAATTATTTTCGTATCAGAGGAGTGGCAGCTGATCTACCTTATCGATGGATAGATAAATGTTTGGATTTCTGCAATTATTTTTTAACAGGAGTTACTGAATATTAAAAACTTATTACAAGAAATCCTATTTTTTTAGAACGAGTTGAGGGCGTAGGCATTATTGGTAGAGACGAAGTAATAAATTGGGGTTTATCAGGACCATTGCTACGAGCGTCCGGAATACAATGGGATCTTCGTAAAATTGATCATTATGAGTGTTACGATGAATTTGATTGGGAAGTACAATGGCAAAAAGAAGGGGATTCATTAGCTTGTTATTTAGTCCGAATTGGCGAAATGGCAGAATCCATCACAATTATTCAACAAGCGTTGGAAGGAATTCTGGGGGGGCCCTACGAGAATTTAGAAATACACTTTGATAGAAAAAGGTATCCAGAATGGCATGATTTTGAATATCGATTCATTAGTAAAAAACCCTCCCCCACTTTTGAATTGTCGAAACAAGAACTTTATGTGAGAGTCGATGATGTGAACCTCAATCGACACGCTTTGAGACCCAGCAAAAATATTGGAATACTTGCCCAAGAAAGCTAAAATTCAGATTTTTGATAGAAACCCTGACCCAACGTTTATAATCGAAACACGAACCAATAACACCTTGACCCAATGATTATAATTGAATCACGAACCAAAGCTATAAAGTTTGAATGCCACAAGGAAGAATCCCTGATAAGTTCACAGTTCTTGAAGAACCAAAAGAAGAGCAAAGCCTCACATTTTTTCCGATTTTTATTCAATCATTCCCTATTACAATGAGTGCATGCTATTTATATGTCTTGATTGAAAAAAAAAAAAAACTAAATAATAAAACCCTAAATAAAAGTTGATTTGGTCTGAAATTAGCAGATCCAAAATAGGAAAATAGCTAAAAAATGTTCTAAATAATAAAAGCCTAAAATTAAGGTAGATTTGGTATGAAATTAGAAGCTCTAGAATAGGAAAAATGTCTATTAATTGATATGGAGGCTGAAAGTCAATCAGCCATTGATCCACGCCATAAATCACGCCCAATCAAGCTAGATCAGCCCTCAATAGCTTGAATTAAATTTATTACTCCTTCATCTTCCTTTGGGCCAAGCTTGGAATGTCCTACGTTAGAATCAGCCCAAATCTCTTGAATCAGCCCATTAAGTGCTTCTTTGATCTTC
Source organism: Quercus robur (assembly GCF_932294415.1). Taxonomy (NCBI): domain Eukaryota; kingdom Viridiplantae; phylum Streptophyta; class Magnoliopsida; order Fagales; family Fagaceae; genus Quercus; species Quercus robur. The sequence continues at coordinate 17,763,370 of NC_065539.1, read as the reverse complement.
TTGGATCTTGCTTTAGTAATAGGCCCAACTGGAACATGCAATGGATCGTTGAATGCTTGTTAATTCTCATCATTCCCTTTCTCTTCAAAAGGATTCATCCTTGAATCGTCACCTACATCAAAAGGAGAAAGATCAGAAACATTAAATGTAGCACTAATGTTATACTCACTTGGAAGATCCAACTTGTATGCATTATCATTGATTCTCTCAAGGACTTGAAATGGACCATCCCCTCTAGGATGTAGCTTGGACCGCCTACGGGATGGAAATCTTTCTTTTCTCATATGCACCCAAACCCAATCACTCGATTCAAAGAGGACTTGTCGATGGCCCTTGTTGGCTTTGGTCGCATATTGTTCATTTTTCTTTTCTATATGTTTCCGTAAACTTTCATGGAGTTTCTTTACCTTTTCAGCCTTCTTTTCACCATCCAAACTAGTCATTTCATTAACTGGTAAAGGCAGCAAATCCAAAGGAGTTAGTGGATTAAAACTATAAACAATCTCAAATGGTGAAAAATTAGTAGTAGAATGAACACTTCGATTATATGCAAACTCAATGAATGGCAAACAATCCTACCAAATTTTAAAGTTCTTATGAATTATAGTACGCAACAAAGTAGATAAAATTCTATTTACTACCTCAGTTTGGCCATCCGTTTGGGGGGTGACAAGTAGTCGTAAACAATAGTTTAGTTCCCAATTTCCCCACAAGACTTTCCAAAAATAGCTAAGGAACTTAACATCACGATCAGACACAATACTCATAGGAACACCATGGAGCTGTACTATTTCTCTAAAGAATAAATTAGCAATGTGGGTTGCATCATCAGTTTTATGACAAGATATAAAATGTGCCATCATAGAAAACCTATCAACAACCACAAAAATTGAATTCCTACCTTTCCTTGACCTAAGCAAGCCTAAAACAAAATCCATAGAAATATCGACCCAAGGTGCACTAGGTACGGGTAGAGAAGTGTATAATCCATGTGGTAAGAATCTAGATCAAGGATGTCAATACCGTACCGGAGGCCGTACCGGTTTGGCTACCGGTACGATATATTTCGGATACCGGTCAATACCGGTGTACCATTTCGGGTTTACCGCTATTTTTTATATTTATAAATAAATAAATAAATAAATAAATAAATAAATATATATATATATATATATGTATGTATGTGTCTGTGTATATATATATTATAATAAATATAAAAGTTTACCATAAAACATTTCCTCAATTCAGAACTAATTATTCATGGTTTTAGACTTTAGTATCAACTAGTATGTAGCCCCGTGCTACCGCACGGGAATGGATATATTATTAATCATGAGTTTATTCATGTTTAAAAGGCTCAGTTAAGTCTAAATTCATATTATTAACCAGAAAATTGCATTAACAAAACTTAGCAGTATATATATTTTACACAGAAAGATGAACCTTGGTGACAATGTTTATCCAAAAGATCCATTCATGCTTTTAAATCTTCAATCTCTATTGGTGATTGAAATTTTCGCAGCTTAAAAATTTTTAAATTAAAAAAAAAAAAACCCTCAAAGTTGTACTCATTTTGTAGTTTTACGATGGGTCATTTTGTAACATGATGGGCATTTGTGTGAAGAAAAAACCTCTAAAGTTCCATGGCTGATAAAAGAAATTCTCTCCAATCTCTTTTTATAGAGAGAGGGGTTTGTGCGTGTTTTTATACATCCTTCATAGTTGTATTATCACGAAGTAGGTTCAATGGATTTAGATTGGTACTACTGATTCCCAAAGCATGAGTGTTTAATGTGTTATTAATTTCATCTCATTGGCTTCTGCACATGACAGCAAAATTAAAAATAATTACATTGTACACATGTATAGTAAAATTGGACTCCAATTTTAGATTCTGATTGAACAATTGGAATGATAATATATGATAGTAACAACAATAGGAAAATTCAAATAAAATTTCGAATTAAATTGTAACAATTTGAATAAAAAATTCCAGTAGAAAGACAGGGTGGAGTGATCCACTCCAAGAAGGCGACCAAACTTGCGTAAATATAGAATAATAAATCTCTCTCCAGAAAATTTACGTTGTTCATAACCTTTACCTTCACTGAACATTTTAAAAACATAGTGACTCACATCTGCCATCCAGACATCTACAGCCGGGTCCTCTTCAATTCGCTTGAGATTCCATTGATCACTAAGTTCCTTTGCAGCTTGCAAAAAGTATCATCCATCGGTCCACAACAGTGCTTTCTTCATTGTTATAGGTGCCAAACCTGAACAAAAAGCCAAATATAAGGATAATGAATTTTAGGCATAATGTGCATCTAATCACATATTAGCAATTTATAACAAATGTAAAGATGCAAACTTTGTAAGTGAATAGTAAATAAAACTCAGTGTTAGAACCAAGAAGAAAGCACTTTAATCCGAAACTCAGTGCAAATGTAAAGTTGCAAACTTTGTAAGCAATTTATAACAAAGATGCAAACTTTGGCTTTGCTATCTTTTTGGAAATTATGCAATGTACCCAAACCAAGTTCTTATCACCGATATTAATCTCTTTGGTTTTTACGTTTGACTACAAAATCAAGAAAAAACTTAATTAGCACAGTAACTCACTTGACCCGATACATAGAAGTGGTTTTAATGAGAATGAGCCCACATACATTTAGCCACATGATGCAAAATTCAACTTCAATTTCAGATTCTAGACACATGGCACAAAATTAGAGTTCTAATTTGAAATTCAATTTCACACTCTCTCTGCTTCACCTATTATTTTATATATAGATTAAAAGGGAAAAAAAATAAAAAAATAAAATAGAAAACTTAAAAGTTACCATTACATACTAAGAAAACAAATAATACTAATAAGTTAATACAAATAAGTTACCATTCTGTCCTAACAAAAATTCAAAAATTACAAAACTTAAAAAAAAAAAAAAACTTTTTTTTTTTCTGTACCAGCCGGTATTGCTCGAAATTGGCCGGTACGAGGCCGGTATGGCTGGTATTTTTTCCGGTATGAAACAAGGGGGTCGAGCGTACCAGATTGCTGGTCGGTACGGTATATTCCGACCGTATCGACTGGTACGGTACAGAATCGATAACCTTGATCTAGATTTAGCCTGCCTATAAGTAATGCATCTAGCACAAGCTCTCTCCACATTATGTTTCATCTTTGGCCAAAAATTTTTTTCATGTAACACGTCTAAAGTCTTCCTTACACCAAAATGACCCATTAAACCAGCTCAATGTGCTTTACCCACAAGCAACTCACGCATAGAACTATTAGGCACATAAAGTCTATTCTCTCTAAACAAGTACCCATCTAGTCTATAGAATTTACCAAACGCTGCCTTCTCAC